>NC_134692.1:74512923-75115423 GCF_050947455.1 Rhinoderma darwinii | reverse complement strand
CACACCGGTGTGTACCGAGCTGCTCACGGTGTAGTGAAGCAGTCCGCTCCTTGCTCCAGCATTGGATTCAACTGTATCTGCGTCCTGAGGACAGATACAGTTGACCCGCTGTTCGGGTAACACTAGTTTAGATAGTTTATCATTGTAGTACTGCTCTTTTCATCTCTTTGAACCAGTGCCTGCAGGTTTGTTCTAGTTCTAGGTGTGTATGTGTGTATATATATATATATATATATATATATATATATATATATATATATATATATATATATATATATACCCCTAATTTTATATAAATGCGTATTTTCTTGAAGTGAGTGTGTGTGTGTGTGTGTTTTTTGGCATATGTCCATTTATTTATCCCTACACCGGTTCATCTGTAGTACGTTATTGGGCCATGACTTATCCGAGGTTCCGTCTTAGGAAGCATGCATAACTGATTCTCATTTAGACCATCTGGTACTACAGATCTCTTGTGTAAAGTACTGGAAAGGACATTTGTCACTTCATGAAACTATGCACTGCAGATAAATTAAATATATTTATAAAAAATCAGGGGCCTATATAGCTAGGACTAGAAAAAACCTTCAGACACTGGTTCGAAGAGATGACCAGAGCAGTAATACAATGAAAAACAATCTAAACTACGTGACAAACTAATCTAAATACAAACAAAAATGAGCTGGTAATCAACCCAAAAAAGCCAAAGGAGCAAGCGATCGGCGCAAAAGTGACCACTCCACTAATGCAATGCGGCTACAGTCCAGGAGACTGAAATAATCAATCTCCTGGACAACAAGACGCCGACTACTTCTAGATCACAGCAAACATTGAAACAAACTATAGCCAATAGGGGAAGCGTATTAAAGATCCCTTCTGACAACTAATACTAGCCTGGCCCACCAGGGAGGTAAGATAAGACACGTAATCGTGTGGAGGAGGGAGAACTAATGAACTCAGTAGCATGATTAGATGCCCGATAACAGAGCCCAGTGTGGGAGGGGCTTAAACATGCAAAAATCCTTTGTTTTTCACAAGAGCTACCACTGCCGATGCAAAAATTACGCTGTTGTCCCGCTACCCTATACTAGTACTTCTCAATGAATTAGAGTATCATCAGAAAGTTTAATTTTATTTCAGTAATTAAATTCAAAAAGTGAAACTCATATATTCTCTAGATTCATTACACACAGGGTGATCTATTTTCAGCATTTGTTTTTTCTTTTAATGTTGATGATTCTGGCTAACAGTTAATGAAAACCCAAAATTTAGTGTCTCTGAAAATTATAATATTAATCCCTTATGGACGCAGCGTTGTTTTGGCCTTAGAGGCTCTGTCACCACATTATAAGTGCCCTATATTATACATGATGTGATCGGCGCTGTAATGTAGATTACAGCAGTGTTTTTTTATTTAGAAAAACTATCATTTTTGACGTTAGGACCTATATTATGACCTATATTCGCTTTATGCTAATGAGTTTCTTAATGGATAACTGGGCGTGTTTTACTTTTTGACCAAGTGGGCGTTGTGGAGAGAAGTTGTGGAGAGAAGTGTATGACGCTGACCAATCAGTGACCAATCAGCGTCATACGCTTCTCCCCATTCCTGACAACGAATATACATTACCGCCAGTCAGGATGTGATGTGTATTCAGAATCCTGACACTTCGCTAACACAATCCCGACACTACAGCACAGCAATCGAAATCTTGCGAGATTACGCTGTAAACTGTCATTTCAAACGAGATTCTAACTAAAAAAAACTGCTGTAATCTACATTACAGCGCCGATCACTTCATGTATAATGTGGTGATAGTGCCTCTAAGGCTCAAAGCCCATTTTTTAAATCTGACATATTTCCCTTTATGTGGTAATAACTTGGGAATGCTCAAACCTATCCAAGCTATTCTGAGATTGTTTTCTTGTGAAACATTGGGCTGCATGTTAGTGGTAAAATTTGGTCGATATATTCAGTGTTTATTTGTGAAAAATTGCAAAATTTAGAGAACATCTAGAAAAAAAAATAGCGTTTTTCTTAATTTAAATGCATCTGTTTGTAAAACAGATGGTTATACCACCCAAAATAGTTACTAGTTCACATTTCCCATAGGTCTACTTTAGATTGGCATAGTTCTTTGAACATTTCTTTTATTTTTCTTGGATGTTACAGAACATTAACAGCAATTTCTCATATTTGTAAGAATTTCAAAAGCCCTTTTTTTTTTTTTTAAGGCACCTGTTCAGTTCTGAAGCGGCTTTGAGGGGCCTATGTATTAGAAACCCCCATGAAACACCCCATTTTAAAAACTAGACCCCCCCCCCCCCAATGTATTCAAAAGCGCATTTAGAATTTTTTTTTAACCCTTTAGGCATTTCACTGGAATTAAAGAAAAGTGGAGGTGAAATTTGGAAATTTCATTTTTCTTACTAAATTTCAATTTTATTCTATTTTTTTCCTGTAACACAGAAGGTTTTACCAGAGACACACTACTAAATATGTTTTGTCCAGATTCTGCAGTTTTTAAGAAATGTCCCACATGTGGCTCTAGTGTGCTCGTGGACTAAAACACAGGCCTCAGAAGCAAAGGAGCACCTAGTGCATTTTGGGGCCTCCTTTTTTTTTTTTTTTTTTTTTATATTAGAATATATTTTAGGCAGCATGCCATTTTTTGAAGAGGTGTTGAGGTGCCAAAACAGTAGGAATCCCCCAAAAATTACCCCATTTTGGAAACTGCACCCCTCAAGGAACTTATTTATAGTTGTTGTTACCATTTTGACCCCACAGTTTTTTGACAGCACATATTTGAATTAGGCTGTGAAATGTAAAAAAAAATAATTTTTTCCAATAAGATGTCATTTTTGATCAAAATTTCTTATTCTCCATTTTAGATACTAGACCCCTCAAAGTATTCACAACAGCATTTAGAATGTTTATTAACCCTTTAGGTGTTTCACAGGAATTTAAAGCAATGTAGAGGTGAAATTTACATATTTCTGTTTTCTTGTCAGAAAATCCGTTTTTATTAAAAAAAAAAAAATCTGTAAAATAGTGTTTTACCAGAGAAACGCAACTCAATACTTTTTGCCCAGATTCTTCAGTTTTGAGAAATATCCCACATGTGGCCCTAGTGCGGTAATGGACAAGCAGCGGCCTCCGAAGCAAAGGAGCACCTAGTGGATTTTGAAGACTCCTTTTTATTAGGCACCATGTCCGGTTTGAAGAGGTCTTGTGGTGCCAAAACAATGGAAGCCCCCCAAAAGTGACCCCATTTTGGAAACTAGACCCCTTGAGAAATTCATTGTAGTTTTCATGGGGTGCATGCGAATTTTTGATCTTTTTTTTTTTATTCTATTTTTAAGAGGCATTGTGACTAAAAAACAGCAATTCTACTTTTTTTTTATAAAATTTTTTTTACAGTGTTCACCGTACGTTATAAATTACATATTCACTTTATTTTGCGGGTTGATACGATTACGGCGATACGATATGTTTTATAGTTTGGTTTTTTTTTTGGTTTTTTTTCTGTTTTATGGTGTTTGCACAATAAAATACTTTTTTGTAAAAAATCATTTACTTTTTGTGTTGCCATATTCTAAGAGCCAGAACTTTTTTATTTTTCCATCATCAAGAAAGCTGTGTGAGGACTTGTTTTTTGCGTGACGAACTGTAGTTTCGATCAGTATCATTTTTATGTACATGTGACTTTTTGATCTCTTTTTATTCCATTTTTTTGGGAGGTGAAGTGACCAAACAATTGTGATTCTGGTATGGGTTGTTATTATTTTCTTTTATGGCGTTCACCGCGCAGGATAAATAACGAAATAATTTTGTAGTTCAGGCTGTTTCGGATGTGGCGATACCAATTATGTATAGTTTATTTGTTTTTATTAATAATAAGGGACTAATAAGGGAAAAAGGTGGATTATTACTTTTAAAACTTTTATTCTTTTATTTTTACACAACCTTTTTTTAACTTTTTTTTTTTCTTAATTACTTTGTCCCACTAGTGGACTTGAGGGCAGGAGGCCCTGATCGCTATTCTAATACACCACACGCCATGCGTACTGCTATGTATTAGAGCTGTCAGCTACTAGCTGACGGCAAGCATAGTGGGTCCAGACTTAGTCAGGACCCACTAGGCTTCCGTAGATGGCATAGCTGGATGCCATTATTAGGCGTCTGGTTGCAATAGCAAGCATCAAGGCCCGCTATCGTGTAGCGGGCCGTCGTTGGTAGTTTAACCCCTAAGAAGCAGTGATTGCTATTGAACGCGGCTTCTAAGGGGTTAATCAGCGTGGACCACAGCGATCGGTCCCCGATGAAGGAGTTGCGGCAGCTGCTGTCCGAGGCAGCAGCTGTCACAGCCCCTGTATGTGTCGGTAGGACGGTCGATATGTCAGTTTCTCCCGCAACGTACTATTCCGTCACTGAGCGCGAACGATGCACTTAGCAAGACTGAATATTACGTCGCTGAGTGCGAAGGGGTTAAATTAGCCCAATTTCGAAAATGATTTTTAATACCGACGTGTTAGCCTACTGAAAAGTATGTACAGAATATGCACGCCATACTTGGTCGTGGCTCATTATTGCATTAATTACTTCATCAATGCGGCGTGGCATGGGCTTTTGTTTTTTTTAGTGTCCCCAAGTGGGCGGCGTTCAGAGTGTATGACACTGACCAATCAGCATCATACACTTCTCTTCATTCATGCCCAGCTTTATTCACAGCAAAGCGTGATTTCGCGAGATCACACTGTGACGTCACTTACTCCCGCAGTTCCTTCACCAGAGCGACGGGCCAATGACCGGACAGCGCCTCCAGCCGTGCCAGGACTGCTGCTGAGGATAATTGTCTTGGCACGACTGGAGCCGAGGTCATTCTCCCGTCGCTCCGGTGAAAGAACTGTGGGAGTAAGTGACGTCTCAGCGTGATCGCAAGATATCACGCTGTGCTGTGAATAAAGCTGGACATGACTGTCCAATCAGCGTCATGCACTTCTCTTCTGTGTCATATACTTTTCTTTACAATGCCCTCTCTTGGTGAAACTAAAAAAAACGTCCATTTGGGCTTTTACAAAAAATTTGCATAAATGTAAAAATGATCAGAACTTTGTCACTAATAGTTTTTTAGAAAAAAAATAAAAACAATAGTCATCTACAATAAAGCGTTTATTAGATATTAGAGGAGATAGGGAAGTATTAAACTGGTGACCGATCCGCTTTAAACCCGGTATTGGTACTTTTGGCAGTTTCGGCAGGTGCTAGGTCCTGCTGGAAAATGAAATCGGCATCTCCATAAAGCTTGTCAGCAGAGGGAAGCACGAAGTGCTCTAGAATTTCCTGGTAGACGGCTGCGTTGACTCTGGACTTGATATAACACAGTGGACTAACACCAGCAGAAGACATGGCTTCCCAAACCATCACGGACTGTGTGAACTTCACACTGGACTGCAAGCAACTTGGATTGATGCCTCTCCACTCTTCCTCCAGACTCTGGGACCTTGATTTTCAAATGAAATGCAAAATTTACTTTCATCTGTAAACAGGACTTTGGACCACTGAACAACAGACCAGTCCTTTTTCTCCTTAGCCCAGGTAAGACGCTTCTGACGTTGTCTCAAGAAATGACAGTTGTAGCCCATGTCCTGGATACATCTGTGTGTGGTGGGTCTTGAAGCACTGACTCCAGCCGCAGTCCACTCCTTGTGACTCTCCCCCAGATTCTTGAATGACCTGTACTTGACAATCCTTTCAAGGCTGCGGTTATCCCTGTTGCTTGTGCACCTTTTTCTACCACACTTTTTCCTTCCTCTCAACTTTCCATTAATATGCTTGGATACAGAACTCGGAACAGCTCCTTTAGCAATGTCATTTTGTGGCTTTCCCTCCTTGTGGGGGGGGGGGGTGTCAATCACGGTCTTCTTGGCAACTGTCAAGTCAGCAGTCTTCCCCATAATTGTGTAGCCTACTGAACCAGACTGTTAGACCATTTAAAGGCTTAGGAACCTTTACAGGTGTTGTGCTGATTAGACGGATACCTTGAGTCTACAATCTTGAACTTTTACCCAATATTCTAATTTTCTGAGACTACATTTTGGGTTTTCATTAATTGTTCGCCATAATCATCAACATTAAAAGAAGAAATGCTGAAAATAGATCACACTGTGTGTAATGAATCAATATGAGTTTCACGTTTTGAATTTAATTACTGAAATAAATTTTTGATGATATTCTAATTCATTGAGAAGGACCAGAATGTCTTTCATGACCAGCCAGATTAGTCTGGCGAAACACGTACAAGTTTAAACTATTAGCTTGAGGGTACCATATAGGTATAATAAGCAAAGGTCAGGTCCGGTGGTAGTTCTGTCATTCTTTTTAGAACGAGTGCCCAGCACAATACCAATGCTAGTGCAAGCTACTTGAACACTACTTTGAGACAAACAAAGCACCACTGTGTGATCTCATAAATACCCAATCGGAAACCACTGTTTGAAACAAAGAAACTGTAACCCAAGCCATCCACCCAAACAATTGTGATCTGCTTTTTTAACTTTTACTAAATATATCATCCTAATTTTTACTAAAAGCTTCATAAAACCTAAGTTTTATAATAAAGTCCTCTACTGAATCAAATTGCTATAGACAATATTATTTTTTATAAGCGTTACATAGATGACCTTACCCCATCATTAAAGGTGGCACATCTGTGATCACCTCGTTCACAAATCACCTCAACAACAATACTTTTGGAATTACCTTTACACATACAGCCTCTGTCACTAAAATAGACTTTCTTGACCTCACAATTGAGAAGACTGGACATCTGCTGACCACGAAAACCCACTTCAAACCAGTTGATGTCAACAGTTACTTGAATTTTAGGAGTGCCCATTACCCTCCATGGCTTAAAAACGTACCTTTTGGACAGTTCAAAAGGATACGTAAAAACTGTTCCAGCGACAAAGATTTCTAATAATTTCAAGTTAATCTCTTGAGAAAGAGGTTCAAAGAAAAGAACTTCCCTTCTAGTTTAATCAAGGGTGCTGAATCCCGTGCAAGATAACTAACGCAATCAGACTGCCTAAACCCGGTAACCCATGATACTGTAAAGTCCATTGATTATAGATGCAATTTTATCACCTCCTTTAACAAAGGTAGCAGACTGGTCAGTTCTACTCTTCAAAAACTTTGGCATATACTTATGAATGATCAATTTATGAAAACACTTCTTCCAGTCAAATCCAAAATCACATATAGAAGGGCCAAAACTCTAAGAAACTTGATAGCACCCAGTAAACTATATAACCTCAAACCGAACCCCCAAAAAATGCTCACGTTCAGGAATGGCTCTTTTCGCTGTGGCAAGTCTAGATGCCTTTTGTTGTTCGAGTATTGTGAATAAAAAGTCAAATTTTATCTCCTTAGTAACCAAGGAGATGTTCCCAATCAAAAGTTTCATGAACTGCGGAAGTAGCTACGTAATCTATCTACTTGAATGTACATGTAATTTACAATATGTGGGTCGTACAACCCAAAACCCTAAGAAATCGAATCAACAAACACAGATTCAATGTAAAGATTGGTTATCTTAAACAAAGTGTATCCAGGCATTGTGCTCTAAAACACAAGTGCAATTTTGGGGACATCACCGTTACCCCTATTGAAAGCATTCCTGTTGATCTGTCTAATAGGTTCATCAGACTAAAACAGATGGAAAACTTTTGTATCTACAAGCTGGGGACTCTGCATCCCAATGGCCTTAATGACATCACGGAGTCTGCATTAGATTAGTAATAGATTTCCTTCCCCTTTCAGCAATTGTTACAACCTGCCCCCCCCCCCCTTTTTCCATTGTTACTATTTCAATTGTCAGTACTATTATCTAATTATTAAAAATTTTTGTTTATCACATCCATTTAACTCCTGACCTATTTACTCCACATTATGTTTCATTACATATTCATTCAATTTTACATCTGCATATATATTTCGCTATATCATTACATCTCATCTCGTAATATTTAACATTTAATCATCTCCCAGAGTGTTATATGCATTTACTTTTGCTTCTTTCCAATGACATTTACTGTCCTGTTTTACGCGATCTCTATCGTTGTGCGTGTCATCCTGCGTTCCAACTGTGTTTGGTTCTCATGGGCCGCCGTATTGTTTTGCGGTCTCCTTGACTCCGTCAAGGTGTCCTTTTATGGCTGTATTACTGTACTCTGTTTATTTATTTCCACATACCTATTGAGCCCACTGTTTTTATTGTTGGCACATGAGCTGTTTTTCTATTTTACTTCCTTTATTGAATGACGTAAAATTTGCTGACGATGGTCTTTGCCTGCTGCACTTTTCCAACTCATTCTTTATGTAATATAATTTTATGTAATTTAATCTATGCCATGGTCTATTACTTGCAATTTTATGTAGAATACTCAGCGTTTTTTATTATTTCTTTATTTATTTGGAATTTTTACACTTTCCTAACTGTTTACTTGACCTTTGACCTGCCATGTTTTGGCGGTTTTTTCAGTGCTCTGTCTGAACTGGTCCAATTAACATAATGACATGACTATATATATATATATATATATATATATATATATATATATAATGTATGTACATGCTTTCTGTATGCACTTTAACTTGCCTGAGGAAGACACCGGTCCGGTGTTGAAACGCGTGGCAACTGTTCTGTACCTACCTTCATCAATAAATGAACTTTGGTTCAATCAACTATCAAGCAGCGCTTGTATGTTCCGTTTTTTTACTTTTATGCATCTGCTAAATCACGGCAACTCCTTAGGGTGTTTGTGCATGGAACTGGGCAGCAGCTTTCTATAACCACATAGTAAATACCTGCCAGTATTTACTACCACTAGGTGAGCAATATCACATCTTGCTTTCATCACTACCTATCCATCTGCACTATGTGGCGCCGTGTTCTTTTTTTTATTTATTTCGATAAAATTGCTAACATAGAAGAAATAACGGGAACCAGTCCGTTGTATTTTCTCGGGGGTAGTCACTATTGAGTTGAACAGTCCTTTAATGGAACAGGTTGAATGCAAACTTAGGTGGTCAATACAACGCTATTCTCAAAGTAATAAACCTGGTAGACTTTTGGCTCACAAATTAAAAGTTTCCACTCCCCAGTGAGAACTGATAAAGTTGAGAACCCCCATTGGCACGATTACTACTGGCCCTAGAAATGTTACAACCCTATTTCATAACTTCCTTTCTACTTTATATTCTTCACCCCCCCCCCCCCCCCCCATTTGACTCCTTGAAGGCAGAACGTTTGCTCAGCTGACACTTCCAGGACTTTCACCCTGTGACTGATTCTTTAGAGGCCGAAATCTGTTACTGAAGTAAAGGATGCTATCAAGGAGCTGAAGTCTTTCAAAACCCCTGGCCCCGATGGTTTTTCCTCATTATATTATAATAAGCTCTTTTCACTGTTAGCCCCAAATCTAGCTAACCTTTTTAATGCTCTTCATACAGGTGGCAAATTTCACCCAAATACCCTTGAAACTCGCATAGCAATGATACCCAAATCTCAAAAAGATTTTCTACATATTGCGAACTATAGACTGATTATGCTAATACTAACAAACTATTGGCTAAGATATTGGTGTCTCAGGTCAACAGTTTCTTCTACATAATTTATTCATGGAGACCAAGTGGGCTTTATCCCTGGAAGACAGACCAGCGATTGCACCAGAAGGGTTATATCTCTGGCCCACGACACTCGTGGCTTTCCTTATATATCCAAAAAGCCTTCGATACGGTCTCTTGGACTTACATGGATTTTGCTTTTGGGAAGTGTGAATTCCCCCTACTATAACCTAAGGCCATGGTTTGTTATGTGGGATATCAGTCTGCTCTATTGAACATGGCACAAGACAAGGGTGCCCCCTTTCTCCCTTATTGTTTATCCTTACCCTTGAACCCCTGGATATGTTGATCTGTCAAAACCCTTGACATTAGGGGACTGGAGTTAGCAGAAATACACCACAAATTGTCTATGATATTGACATCTCTTAACCTCTCATCCCTTTCCCAAACTTCATGATAAACATTTCCAATTTTGCTTCTATATCTGGCCTCACCTTTGATCCCACCAAATCCATGGCATTGATTATTAAATTATTATTCCCAGAGGTTCAACACACCCTTAACAATTCCTTCCCCTTCCAATGGGCTAAACATTGACTGGAATATCTAGGTATTAAACTTCCCCTGTCCTACGACCTACTATATTCTGCAAATCCCCCCCCCCTTCTTTGCTCCTTTAATGTATCATTACAGGCCTGGCGATCCCTACCACTTTCTTGGATTAGATGTCCAAACGGTTAAAATGACACTTATACCCAAGCTTTTATATTTGTTCCCGACCCTACCCATCGAAAACCCCAGCGCCGTATATTTTGCCTTCTTCAAAACTGATTGCTTTCCTATAGCTGGCATGGCATTCTTCCTAGGATATTAAGTTCCACTTATATGCACTGAAACAGCATGGGGTCTTATGTGTCCCTAACATTTCCAGTATTACTAAGCGGCCATGATTGCCTAGACTGCATTCTCCTACAAATATGTCGCTCTGGGTGTACCTGGATGTTTCTCTCATCCATATTATGGCTCCCCTCATTGTGAACCAGACATCTTACATTTAGCCTTACACATTCCCTGTCTGTCTGGGATAACATTAACTACTCTAGCAAGCTGATCTCCCCACATTTACCTCTTGTTTCCTTATGACATAACCCCCCCCCCCCCCTTTTTTTTTCTTCTTTCCAGGTGTAGATAATTATTTGGCCTTTTTTAAATGGTGGTTGTCCAACGGTTTCCTAAAGGTCCATCTTCTCTCTTCTACCCATTCCTGGATCCTTTCATTCGGAGACGTTAAAAACCCTAATCCGGTCCCTAGCAATGAGTTATTTTGCTTTTTTGCAGCTGAAGAACTGGGTGTTCTCCCTCTTTAGCAACAAAACCAGCCATGACCCCTATTCTCAGTTCGAAATGATCTGCGAAACAAGCCCAACTTCTATAGCACTTTTTATATTTACACTTTACAAATAGCTACTCCAAACACCCCTCCCCACCTACACATCTTTGTTAACAAATGGCATCAGGATTTAGGAATGGTTATTGACATAGCAGACAGCTCTATCTGGTAAACTGTTTTTAGCACTGCTCCATAAACACTTCGACCATGGAGTCAGCATATAAAGTCATGATGCCGTGGTATCTGGTTCCCAGCCATATTGTCGATGCCATTCCCGCTTATCCAGCAACCGGCTTGTGTGACTGCTCCTCAACTGCTTACATGTACCACATATATAATGGACTTGTCCTAAACGCACAAGAGTGTATTCGGGCTAATTCAGATCTTGTTTGGCATAATTATACGTTAAGATCCCTATCTTGCATGTCTCCATTTTAAACCTCCTAAACTTATGCATTCACAATTCACATTCACACCTAGATCACATTGTGCTGTCATTGACAGCGTTTACAGCATTTACTCGCGAGATCACGCTTGCTGTGCTGTAAGTCCAACACAAACGTTACCGAAGTGTCGGGATTGTGAATAGACATCCCGTCCTGGTTGGACCCGTTGTCTATTCACTATCAAGACACTTCAGTAACGTTAATATGTGAGCAATTGACAGCACTCGTGATCTCGCAAGATCACGGTGTCTGAGTACATGAATGGATAGAAATGTATGACGCTGATTGGTCAGCGTCATACACTTCTCTTTATAACGCCCACTTGGTCAAAAAGTAAAAACACGCCTAGTTGTCTATTAAGAAAGTCATTAGCATAAATCTAAAATAGGTCATAACTCTGTCAAAATTGATAGTGTTTCTAAGTAAAAACCACTGCTGTTAAATACATTACAGCGCCGATCACATTATGTAGGAGATAGGGCACTTATAATTTGGTGACCGAGCCTCTTTAATAATAAAGGACTGATAAGGGAAAAAAAGGATTTTTACTTTGTTTCACTAGGGGACTTGAGGGCAGGAGGCTGTGATTGCAATGCTGTGACTACATTCGTAGTGCAGTGTGTTAGAGCTGACTTTGTCAGGACTCACTAGGCTTCCGTAGATGGCATAGCCGGAGGCCATTGTTAGGCCTCCGGTTGCCATAGCAATCATCAGCCCCTGCTATAATATAGCGGGACGTCGATGGTGGTTTAACCCCAAAGATGCCGCGATCGCTATTGAACGCGATATCTAAGGGGTTAATCAGCGGGGACCACTGCAATCGGTCCCCGCTGAAGGAGCTGTGGCAACTGCTGTATGAGACAGCAGTTGTCATAGCTCCTGTATGTGTCGGGAGGATGGCCGATCCTCCCGTGACGTACTATTAGGTCATGGAGCGTGAACGATGCACTTACCATGACTTAATAGTACGTCCAGGAGCGGGAAGGGGTTAAACGCCAGTCAATAGCCACCGCAGTGTTTAAATGGTTTGGCAGAGGGAAGGGCTCCCTCTGTCACATATCGGCAGCCCATGATTTTCGGCCTCCGATGCGTTGTCATTGGCGCTGGCGGCCCGACATGGTTGTTTGCCTATTCGTTTGTGCTTGGGGCATGGCCTATCAGTTTTACACTGTTTAATACCGAGTATACCAAAGAATTATATCAGCGATCAAACTATTGCGTTGTGAAGTTCCTTAGTGGGATTAAAAAATAAAAGTTTATAAAAAAAAAAAATGCACAATAAGATAATAAAATAATTTTTTTTTTTTTTAAAACCCACCCTAAAAAAGTTTAATAGATGACACATGTACCCTAAAATTTATTCCAATGAAAACTACATCTTGTCCCGCAAAGAAATGAAAAAATACAAATTCTTTTTTTTAAATTGTTTTTATTGTGCAATTGAAGTAAAACCTAAAATAATATACATATTCGGTATAGCCGTAATCGTATCGACCTGAGAAAATAAAGATAACACGTTATTCGCGCTGCATGGTAATCGGTGTAAATTTAAACTGCACAAAACTGGCTGCTATATTTAATTTTTTATTTTTTTTTTATCAACACCCCCCCCCCCCCCACACCCTCCAAAAAAAAAGTTAGAAGTTAATTCATAAGTTATATTCACCCTAAAATGCCATTGAAAAAAACAACTCTTCTCACAAAAAAAAGCCCTCATACAGCTATGTCGTGGGAAAAATAAGAAAGTTGTTGTTTTTTTTTATTATTTATTTCAATATTTTGTGTCATTAACTGATGGCTCAGCTGAGAACAGGCCCGGTGTGTGTCTAATACACTGGATCACAATAAGGCCCAGTTCACACCGTTTTTTGGTGCTGATTTTGACATTGAATGTTTTTTCGTAAAAATTTTTTTGCGCTGATTGACGTGTTTTCAAAGTTGTACATTAGCCTTTAAGGCCAAAATAGGCCGGTCAATAAGGGGTTGATGTTATGGCTGAACTGTGAATAGTTTTCTATGATATGATTCAGTTGTTTTTGGCTTTTTAAATGCTGCAAAGCCTCAAAACATAAGGCACGTAACTAATTTTCCATTGTAAGTGTACCAGATTTATTGTCATTAACATCTCGTTTTGTGCACACATTTGTGGTATACGATGACGTACGTGTTTTTAAAGTTACAAAAACGTATGCATTTGTAACATACGCTTACGTTTTTTGTAGTATTCGTCTTTGTACGTTTGTGTCTGTTCTTCTAAAAATTTATCCTTTTTTGTTCTTGGGAAAACTTGACTTTACAAGGTCTGATTTAGCTCACGTATGGTGACAAAAAATGTGTACGTTTTACGTATGCAAATGTAGGGTAAAAATATGCAAATTTAGCCTAACACTGGGGTCGATTTAAGCTTCCCGGATTCTAATTTATGCAACAATACTGTATTTTCCTTCTTTTGATTTGTTAGAACTGGGATGACTATGGCCACCATGCATTCATGCAGGTTCATATACCTTATCTTTTGGAGTTGCTTCTGGATCCCGACCAGCTCACTAAATCTTCTCATTCGAGTCACTGCAGGCTTTTATCCCTTGAGGCTGCTCATGCTCTTGGCTTTCTTCTGGAAGGAACAGTGGACAAAAACAGAACTGTCCATTCTTTTATTGATTTAGCCCTTTGGCACCCATTGCAAACTGTAAGTGGTTATTCAAAGACCAGTGAAACTTTCTCACTGAAAAAGTTGCAGTCCTGGATAAAAGAATGCTTCGTGGTGAATCCATTTGGAATATCTGCATGTATCAAGTCTGGAAGAAAACTGGCGTGGGCACAACAAAGTAAGGATATTTCATTACTTCTGTTTCTGTTGTGTATTTGTTGGTGTGTACATTTTTGTTTCAGTACTTAAAATGGCTGTACCAGAATAAAAAATGATCACCTACTATATGCACAGGGTAGGTGATTATTTTCAGAACACTGGAGCCTCACCAATTGTGAAAACGGGGGTCCCGTATCTCCTCACTTCTCGACTGCAGTGAGGAGGACATGGAAAGGAGCGGCAGCGCGCATGTTTGACCACTGCTCTAATTCTAAGTCTATTAGAATGACAAATGGCGGAGTACAACGCTCGACTGTTTCAGTAATTCCCACGGACATTGAATGGAGCGGTGGCCGCCCCTGACGGTGAAGAGGTTTTGGGACCCCCGTTCTTGCGATCGGGGGTGGTCCCAGCAGTGGGGCCCCCAGTGATCTGAAAAATATCACCTATGCTATGGATAGGTGATTATTTTTTATTCTGGGACGAACCGTTTTAGCCTTAAGAACCAGGCCAATTTTACAAATCTGACACGTCACTTTATGTGGTAATAACTTTGGAATGCTATTTTTTTGGTTTTTTTTTTCAGGCGATTTCTGAGATTTTCTCATGACACATTATACTTTTTGTTAGTGGCAAAATTTGATCGCTACATTCAGTGTTTAGTTGTGAAAAGCACCAAAATTTAGAGAGAATTTGCAGGAATTTAGCATTTTTCTAAATGTAAATATTTGCTAAACAGATAGTAATACCACACAAAATAGTTACTAATTAACATTTCCCACATGTCTACTTTATGTTGGCGTTGTTTTTTTGATCGCCCTTATATTTTATTTTGGGACATTTCAAGGCTTAGAACTTTAGCAGCAATTTTTACAATTTTCAAGAAAACGTCCAAAGCCTAGTTTTTAGGGACCAGTTCAGTTTTGAAGTGGCGTTGAGGGTTCTATATATTAGAAAACTCCATAAACCAAAGGAATGAACGCCTAGGCGCACCAGGACTCAACTGTACGTCCTGGCGGGAAGTTACTTCGCGCAACAAGATGTGCAGTTATTGAGACGTTCATGGTGCGCACTGTGCGTTACATTGTACACCGGGAGAGCAGCTATCCCCGACAGCTAACACGCCCGAGTCACCGGCAATTGACCCAGAATAGCAGTGCCGATGCCGACGATCGATTGATCTGTACAGATCCACTGATCACGTTTGTATCTACGCTAATCGTTCTAAAAGACGTCCCCAGGACTTGTAGTGAAGTCCGGGACTGGTAACTCTTCCCCCCCCCCCCCCCCACCACCACCACCAGTGAGTCTGCCTCAGCGGGTCAGTGTTTTTAAAAGACCAAAAAAAATTGTTAGTGTTTTACGTGAAGAAAAACAAAACGCATTAGTGTTGTATAAAAGTTTTTTTCCACATATAACGGTTTTAGTTTATTCAGTTACGTGTGTATATTCTCAATAAATTAGAATATTCTCAAAAAGTAAATTTATTTCAGTAATTCAATTCAAAAAGTGAAACTCCTATATTATATGGATTCATTACACACACACAGAGTGATGTATTTCCAACATTTTTTTCTTTTAATATTGATGATTATGGCTAACAGTTAATGAAAACCCAAAATTTAGTGTCTCAGAAAATTTGAATATTGGGTAAAAGTTCAAGATTGTAGACTCATGGTGTCCATCTAATCAGCTTATCAACACACAACGCCTGCAAAGATTTCCTAAGCCTTTAAATGGTCCAACAGTCTGGTTCAGTGGCTACAAAATCATGGGGGAGACTTCTGACTCGAAAGTTGCTCAGAACAGTCATTGACACCCTCCACAAGGAGGGTCAGCCACAAAAGGACATTGCTGAAGAAGCTAGCAGTTCACAGAATGCTGTATCCAAGCATGCATGTTAATGGAAAGTTGAGGAAGGAAAAAGTCTGTTAGAAAAAGGTGCACAAGCATCAGGGATAACAGTGGCCTTGAAAGGATTGTCAAGGAAAGGCCATTCAAGAATCTAGGGCAGATTCACAAGAAGTGGACTGCGGCTGGAGTCGGTGCTTCAAGAGCCACCACACACAGATGTATCCAGGACATGGGCTACAACTGTCGCATTCCTTGAGACCACGTCAGAAGTGTCTTACCTGGGCTAAGGAGAAAAAGGACTGGTCTGTTGCTCAGTGGTTCAAAGTCCTATTTTCAGATGAAAGTAAACTTTGTATTTCATTGGGAAATCCCGGTCCCAGAGTCTGGAGGAAGGGTGGAGAGGCACTTAATCCAAGTTGCTTGCAGTCCAGTGTGAAGTTTCCACAGTCAGTGATGGTTTGGGGAGCCATGTCATCTGCTGGTTTTAGTCCATTGTGTTATATCAAGTCCAGAGTCCGCTCAGTCGTCTACCAGGACATTTTAGAGCACTTCATGCTTCCCTCTGCTGACAAGCTTTATGGAGATGCTGATTTCATTTTCCAGCAGGACTTGGCACCTGCCCACACTGCCAAAAGTACCAATACCTGGTTTAATAACCACAGTATCACTGTGCTTGATTGGCCAACAAACTCGCCTGACCTAAACCCCATAGAAAATCTATAGGGTATTGTCAAGAGGAAGACGAGCCACCAGACCCAACGATGCAGACGAGCTGAAGACTGCTATCAAAGCAACCTGGGCTTCCATAACACCTCAGCATGCCACGCCGCAGTGATGCAGTAATTCATGCAAAAGGAGCCCCGACCAAGTATTGAGGGCATATACTGTACATACTTTTCAGTATGCCTACATTTCGGTATTAAAAATAGATTAAATAAGCCCAATTTCAAAAAAAAAATTTCTGAGACGACATTTTGGGTTTTCATTAACTGTTAACATAATCATCAACATTAAAAGAAAAAAATGCTGGAAATGGATAACTGTGTAATGACTATAGAATATAAGTTTCACTTTTAATTACTGAAATAAATTAACTTTTTGAAATTATAATTAATTGAGAAGGACTAGTACTGTACCTCTGCGTATTATAAATTGGTATATAATGTACCTCTGATACAGAGTATAAGTATATACATGTAAGGTGGGTGCCCAGTGTCAGGTCCTTGTGTTGGCAGCGTTGGAATAATGCAGGAGTGGTGAGTAATTTTCTTTAAAATTTGTTTAACTGTCCAATCGAAGGTGCTGGCGGGGGGATAGTCTAGTCAGGAGGAAAAATAGGGGCCCACTGTGGGCCTCTACCATGCACCACCCCATAGGATGAAATTTACGCCAGCTCCTTTCACAGTAATTTACACCAGAAAACTGGCGTAAAATATAATAAATTTGTTGTGCTGCGGTGGTCACGCCCTCTTTTCCAGAGGCTACGCCCCTTTCTACATAAGTGGCAAGGGTGGTGCAATATTTTCTATACCACACCAATGTACATAAATTGATGGCAACCGCTCACTATGCCTTTAGATGAACACCTAGAGGTGTCGCTTTGAAACTTAGGTCAAACAAAAGCACTGAAATGGCATATTTTATATTTATTTCTCACGCATTATATGGACAAAAGTCAGGGGTTGGCTGGCCCAACCATAATCAGATGGTGACTGAATAATATTACCATACTGTTACAGAATAATACCTCCACAGCATAGTGACTGAATAATACCAACCTACTGTTACTTAAAAGGCCATGTGAAGTTCTGGGGCTCTCCCCCTTTTTTTCTGCCACCCCTGGAAAAATAGCACTTGCATCTGAAACAGGCTAAGCAGGGGTGGGTTCCGGCCGGTTCGCCCCGTTTCTCCCCAACCAATTGTTAAAAGTATCCGTTCGGAGAGCCGGAGTGAAGCGGTAACCTGAAACCAGACCCCTACACTCAATTGTATCCGTGTCCTTATGACACAAATACAATTGATTTGTCTAGCGCTGCCTGGCACAGGTTGCCTCACCATTCGGCGCTTTAGCAAAGATGCATTCGGCGCAATGACGTCATTCTGCTGGATGAGGCCTAGCGTCGCTGGAGGACGGCACGGGGTGAGCATGTAAAGGTTTTATATATATATATATATATATATATATATATATATATATATATATATATATTATATTTTTTTTTACAGTAGGCAGTGTTGGGCCTCTGAGGGGCACGATCTACAGGGGGCTCGGTGTGTATGGTAAATCACGACATGTTGGAGAAAGGTCCTGTTGGACTGAAAAGTCGCATTGGGTGAATAAAGTTCCCATTTTTTGGGATGTGCTGCCTTGCTTCACTTTTTGTGTGAACTCATAGGCACTTGGGACCAGTCCTATTTTGAGGTGTGCACTCTTTGCTGCATTTGTGCTGTGATATTTTTGTTTGTCTGATCAGTACTGCGGTCACTGTATGATCTGCAGCGAGATGATGGATCTATCGTTCTTTTTCTTACATATCCAGCATATCCTTACCATCGTTCAAGCCATACTAGGAGCTGTAGTTTTATGTCGTACAAACTTATATGGCTGGGGTTAAACTGAATTTGCAAATGATCTCTGTACGGAGCTGTATTTGTGTTTGTGATGTATATATGCGCTGAGCTCTGTTCTAATGCTGGATGTATGCGCTGAGCTCTGTTCTAATGCTGGATGTATGCGCTGAGCTCTGTTCTAATGCTGGATGTATGCGCTGAGCTCTGTTCTAATGCTGGATGTATGCGCTGAGCTCTGTTCTAATGCTGGATGTATGCGCTGAGCAATGGCGGATTATAATATGGGCGTTTTGGGCGGTCGCCCGGGGCCCGAGGCTGCCAGGGGGCCCATCGCAGCCCGAACCGCACACTATCTTAAACTATGCAGTGCTGCTAGCATGCTGCGCTGCCCGCTTCCAACTGAATCTGCGTCTGCAGGACGCAGATTCAGTTGGGTTGAATGCTGGAGCCTCGCTCCAGCATTCACTCTGCCGTGAGCGGCTCGGTGCAGGCAGGCGCGATGTAGTGACGTCATCGCACCTGCCTGCACGGAGTCACTCACAGCACAGTGCAGAGGAGGAGAAGCATCGCATCCCCCACCGTCGTGGGAACAGGGATAGGTAAGCAATTATGTTTTTTTTATTTATTAGGTACGTACATATGGGGCATTATACTGTGTCAGCTATGGGGCATTATACTGTGTCAGCTATGGGGCATTATGCTGTGTCAGCTATGGGGCATTATGCTGTGTCAGCTATGGGGCATTATGCTGTGTCAGCTATGGGGCATTATACTGTGTCAGCTATGTGGCATTATGCTGTGTCAGCTATGTGGCATTATACTGTGTCAGCTATGGGGCATTATGCTGTGTCAGCTATGGGGCATTATGCTGTGTCAGCTATGGGGCCATTATACTGTGTCGCAGCTATGGGGCATTATACTGTGTCGCAGCTATGGGGCATTATACTGTGTCGCAGCTATGGGGCATTATACTGTGTCGCAGCTATGGGGCATTATACTGTGTCAGCTATGGGGGCATTATACTGTGTCAGCTATGGGGGCATTATACTGTGTCAGCTATGGGGGCATTATACTGTGTCAGCTATGGGGCATTATACTGTGTTGCAGCTATGGGGCATTATACTGTGTCGCAGCTATGGGGCATTATACTGTGTCGCAGCTATGGGGCATTATACTGTGTCAGCTATGGGGGCATTATACTGTGTCGCAGCTATGGGGGCATTATACTGTGTCGCAGCTATGGGGGCATTATACTGTGTCGCAGCTATGGGGGCATTATACTGTGTCGCAGCTATGGGGGCATTATACTGTGTCGCAGCTATGGGGGCAATATACTGTGTCGCAGCTATGGAGGCAATATACTGTGTCGCGGCTATGGAGGCATTATACTGTGTCGCGGCTATGGAGGCATTATACTGTGTCGCGGCTATGGGGGCATTATACTGTGTCGCGGCTATGGGGGCATTATACTGTGTCGCGGCTATGGGGGCATTATACTGTGTCGCGGCTATGGGGGCATTATACTGTGTCGCGGCTATGGGGGCATTATACTGTGTAGAGGCAGCTATGAAGGGCATTATACTGTGGGGGCAGCTATGGGTGACAATATACTGTGGGGGCAGCTACGGGGGACATTATACTGAGCAATTACAAGAGCTGCAGGTCCAAGGGGGTAGACGCTGTGTAGCACTATATACGAGGGGGGATTGTTGTATAGCACTATATAGAAGGGAGCGCTGTGTATCACTATATCTAAGGGGGATTGCTGTGTAGCACTATATACAAGAGGGGGAGGGCTATGTGACGCTATTTACAGAGGGGGAGGACTGTGTAGCGCTATTTACAGGGGGCTGTGTGTGGTGCTATCTACAGTGTTTGACACAATTATATTCAGGGGCACAGTCTATGGTGCTATAATATTTAGGGGCACAGTGTTTGTACTATTTTATTCAGGGGCGCAGTGTTGGGTGCTATTATATTTAGGGGCACAGTGTGTGGCACCATGATAATATTATCTTTGTTTATAGGTGTGGAAATGTTGGAAAAGTGAGGAGCCAAAGACATCTGAGTGGCAAATTCTGCAGAAATGGGTCATGGCCGGGAAAAGTCGTCATGAAGTCTGGACTGGATGGAGAAGAGGAAAAAAACTACGTCGTCACCTGTGAGTCACTAGATTTATAGACAATCTGTCATCTCTACTGACATGTTTATTATAGGAAATCCTTGTATTTCACAAAGTCTTTGTGCAGTCCAGGACTGATAGACAAATAAGTGTTACTATTCCCCTTGTCAGGAGAATGTGTCCCTACACGGTGCGATACTGTCAGCGATGGTTGGAGACTGTCAGTATGTGGGGACACAGCCTTTTGACAAGGGGAGTAGTAACACCCATTTGTTAATGTCTGGACAAAAAGGAAGTGTTAACAATAGTTACAGGGCGGCGGTGGAGAAGGGGGGCCCAACTATGGGTAACAGCCCAGGGCCCATGGTCTACTTAATCCGCCACTGGCGCTGAGCTCTGTTCTAATGCTGGATGTATGCGCTGAGCTCTGTTCTAATGCTGGATGTATGCGCTGAGCTGTGTTCTAATGCTGGATGTATGCGCTGAGCTCTGTTCTAATGCTGGATGTATGCGCTGAGCTCTGTTCTAATGCTGGATGTATGCGCTGAGCTCTGTTCTAATGCTGGATGTATGCGATGAGCTCTGTTCTATTGCTGGATGTATGCGCTGAGCTCTGTTCTAATGCTGGATGTATGCGCTGAGCTCTGTTCTATTGCTGGATGTATGCGCTGAGCTCTTTTCTAATGCTGGATGTATGCGCTGAGCTCTGTTCTAATGCTGGATGTATGCGCTGAGCTCTGTTCTAATGCTGGATGTATGCGCTGAGCTCTGTTCTAATGCTGGATGTATGCGCTGAGCTCTGTTCTAATGCTGGATGTATGCGCTGAGCTCTGATCTAATGCTGGATGTATGCGCTGAGCTCTGTTCTAATGCTGGATGTATGCGCTGAGCTCTGTTCTAATGCTGGATGTATGCGCTGAGCTCTGATCTAATGCTGGATGTATGCGCTGAGCTCTGTTCTAATGCTGGATGTATGCGCTGAGCTCTGTTCTAATGCTGGATGTATGCGCTGAGCTCTGTTCTAATGCTGGATGTATGCGCTGAGCTCTGATCTAATGCTGGATGTATGCGCTGAGCTCTGATCTAATGCTGGATGTATGCGCTGAGCTCTGATCTAATGCTGGATGTATGCGCTGAGCTCTGTTCTAATGCTGGATGTATGCGCTGAGCTCTGTTCTAATGCTGGATGTATGCGCTGAGCTCTGTTCTAATGCTGGATGTATGCGCTGAGCTCTGTTCTAATGCTGGATGTATGCGCTGAGCTCTGTTCTAATGCTGGATGTATGCGCTGAGCTCTGTTCTAATGCTGGATGTATGCGCTGAGCTCTGTTCTAATGCTGGATGTATGCGCTGAGCTCTGTTCTAATGCTGGATGTATGCGCTGAGCTCTGTTCTAATGCTGGATGTATGCGCTGAGCTCTGTTCTAATGCTGGATGTATGCGCTGAGCTCTGTTCTAATGCTGGATATGTGTAATGAGCTTGGTACTGGTGTTGTATTTATGTACTGAGCTTGGTTCTGGCGCCGTATCTGTGCATTAGCTGGGAGATTTGACGTGGCTTACTGCACACGCCGCACTGTCCTCCTCCACTCTTTTCAGTGCACAGCCTAACTAAATGGGCTCAGCACGCTTAGAATATTGAATGTGCAAATATAGGTCTATACGTAATGGGTGAGTTTAATATAGTTTGTAGGTAGGTATGTACGCTTATGTAATTATATACATAGTGTGGCAATCCAGTTAAACATTCTGAACAGGGAATTTCTTTATTTAGAGTACACTTTAATATAGGGTGTATTTGGAATATTGTGTTTTACTTGATTATTAGCATAATTTACCATGGTGCGATACACCCCCCTGGTGTGTGTGTCTTTGTCAGCAAAACAGAGAACCAGTTAAAAAAAATGAATCCCACCCCTGTGTGCTTTCTGTTTATGTATAATACCATTACAGTAGACATGGTGCTTGACACAGTAAAAGTGCTCCCTCAGTAATTATGCCCCTTTGTGCCCCCATACAGTAGTAACGCCCCCTTTAGACTCCCCATACAGTTATAATTTCTCCCTTTTGTGACTACATACAGTAATAGTGCCCCCTTTGTACCCTAATACAGTAATAGTGCCTCCTTTAGAGGGCGTACAGTGTAATAATTTGCTCCAAATAATAGAAAATGAACAAAATCCCATAAACTCCGCTAAACACAGTTCTAGCAACGAGTATCCGGGTCCTCTCTATGTTCTCCACAACCTGGCGCAGGTCGTGCGATGCAGTGACTTAATCGTGCCACCTGCACCAGACCACTGACCTCCTCTGTCCCGGCTTCTGAATAAGATCAGCCCACTGCCAACCCCGGCAGTGTCCTGCTAGTCTCCATGGCTTCCGTATCCAGAACGTCCGCAGGCGTTATAGGATTACATTGCATTCTGGATACGAGAGCCATGGAGGCTAGCAGGACGGACTTTACACCCTCCGTGCTGCCACTAGAAGCAAGATATAATACAAGTGGTTTTAGAAAAACTAATATAGTGCAGACTTTTGCACTATAATAATTTTTCACTGAAATCGGAGAGACAGCTGAGCCTAATTCTTAAATCGTACCGCCTATTTTATACAGTGCTCATTGATGCAGAAATTATTTTTAGGGTGTTTACACACAGAGCCTTTTTTGGATAAACACCACTGTAGGTTTTTTTTTTTTTTTTTTAGCTTATCCAAAAGTGGATTTAGCAGGAAGAAGTTTGAAGGGAATCCGTCACCTCCGAGCCCCCCTAAACTACAGTAATCTGTAAATAGCTTAAAAGACACGGATTCTGAATCTGCCATTTTTATCTGCAAACCGCTTCTCTTAAGCGATTTACAAATTACTGTAGTTTAGGGGGGTTTCCAGAAGGGACAGTCTCTTTAAGTCCCTCATTTATATGCCAATTCATGCCATTACTTTTGAATCAGCAGTGCCAACTGCAGCCAATCATGATCATCGCTAGAGGCCAGGATAGAGCGGAAAAGGCTTGCATTACCAGGGAAACGGTAGATTGGAAAGTTCTGTATACAGCTTTTATGTATGTTTGCCAAACCGCAGCAGCAAATATGCAGGCATATCTGCACCAAAATCAGCACGATTTGGTGTGGGTTTTCCTGCGACTTCCTCTGGGTTTGCAAAGAAAATTTCCTCCTCCAATCGGGTACGTGTGAGTTTACTCTTAAGCTATGTTCACACCGTTTTTTGGAGGCAGAAAATTCTGCCTTGAAAAATCAGGGGGTTTTTTTTTATGCAGTTTTTGATGTTGTTTTTTTTTTTTGTTTTGCCTATTTCTTCAACAGGCAAAGGTAAAAACGGCCAGCGTTTTTAACATAAAATCTGTCAAAAGCGTCGGAGGTTCGTGGCGTTTCTTCCGTCTCCCATTGATTTCAATGGAGTATTTGAGGTGAACGCCTCAAGATAAGGGATGTCGTTTTTTCCCGCGAACGGCGAAAAAAGCGCCTCCACCTCCCATTAAAAACAATGGGAGGCAATTTCAGACGTTTTTTTCTGCGGCAAAAAAACCTCTGTGAACAGGGCCTTATAGCGTTTCTGACTTCTTGATCTGTGCATATCAGTGTTCAATACAGCCCTGATTGTGGGAACTGTTGCATTAGTGTGCAGCTCCAGTTACAGGAAACTAAGTAATGTTAAAAAATGGATTATTTAACCAGCACCAGTGGAAAATTGCTGAAAATTGTCTGGTCATTAATTAGAAAAAATATGTGCAGCATTAAGGTGTTTAAAGGCCTTCAAGCAGAAGGACAACTGTAATTTGTAGAAACAAATATGTAAAAATGTATTCTAAATCATATACTTTTGTTCTTATGATTCCACTTTTTATTTTTTTTATGTACAGTTGACGGCTCAAACAGAAAAGCAAAAATTGTTTGCAATATTTATAAAGTACCACGGGGTAATCATATGGTTCTCATGAGTTATATACACAGACAAACATTGGCCAAAAGTTCCGAAACTTTGGTGGGAGCACATATTAAAATCACTCACTGCAATGAGTCTTTTATTTATCTACTATCTCCATTAAGGTAAGCGCATACTTTTCTCTTTTAGACTTCTGATTATTTCTAGATTAAAAATAGTTTAGCCTATAAGGAGGTGAAATATTTTACGATTAAAGGGATTCCCCTGATGTTAATATTTTATGACTTATCCATAAGTTTAAAGAGGCTCTGTCACCAGATTTTGCAACCCCTATCTGCTATTGCAGCAGATCGGCGCTGCAATGTAGATTACAGTAACATTTTTATTTTTAAAAAACGAGCATTTTTGGCCAAGTTATGACCATTTTTGTAGTTATGCAAATGAGGCTTGCAAAAGTACAACTGGGTGTGTTGAAAAGTAAGGGTATGTGCACACACTAATTACGTCCGTAATTGACGGACGTATTTCGGCCGCAAGTACCGGACCGAACACACTGCAGGGAGCCGGGCTCCTAGCATCATACTTATGTACGATGCTAGGAGTCCCTGCCTCGCTGCAGGACAACTGTCCCGTACTGTAAACATGTTTTCAGTACGGGACAGTAGTTCCACGGGAAGGCAGGGACTCCTAGAGTCGTACATAAGTATGACGCTAGGAGCCCGGCTACCTGCACTGTGTTCGGTCCGGGACTTGCGGCCGAAATACGTCCGTCAATTACGGACGTAATTAGTGTGTGTGCACACACCCTAAAAGTACAACTGGGCGTGTATTATGTGTGTACATCGGGGCGTGTTTACTACTTTTACTAGCTGGGCGTTCTGATGAGAAGTATCATCCACTTCTCTTCAGAACGCCCAGCTTCTGGCAGTGCAGACACAGCCGTGTTCTCCAGAGATCACGCTGTGTCGTCACTCACAGGTCCTGCATCGTGTCAGACGAGCGAGGACACATCGGCACCAGAGGCTACAGATGATTCTGCAGCAGCATCGGCGTTTGCAGGTAAGTCGATGTAGCTACTTACCTGCAAATGCTGATGCAGAATCAACTGTAGCCTCTGGTGCCGATGTGTCCTCGCTCGTCTGACACGATGCAGGACCTGTGAGTGACGTCACAGATCTGCACTGCCAGAAGCTGGGCGTTGTGAAGAGAAGTGGATGATACTTCTCGTCAGAACGCCCAGCTAGTAAAAGTAGTCAACACGCCCCGATGTACGCACATAATACACGCCCAGTTGTACTTTTGCAAGCCTCATTTGCATAACTACAAAAATGGTCATAACTTGGCCAAAAATGCTCGTTTTTAAAAAATAAAAACGTTACTGTAATCTACATTGCAGCGCTGATCTGCTGCAATAGCAGATAGGGGTTGCAAAATCTGGTGACAGAGCCTCTTTAAAGATAATTGGTTTTCCACCCATCAGACATTTTTTTTAAAGGGGTATTCCCAGAATCAACAATTATCACCAATCCATAGAAAAGGTGAGAATTCTCTGTGATCTCTGGTGGCTCTATTGTTGGGATCCCCACCAATCGCGAGCACAGGGTCCCAAACCTCCGGTTCCTCCTCACTGCTCGATTGCAGTAAGAACATCGAATGGAGCGGCGGTTGAGCATGCGTGCTGCCGCTCCATTCAGAGTCTATGGGAATGACAGAAACAGCGGAGTACAGCACTCAACCTTTTCCGTTACTCTCCTAGACATTGAATGGAGCAGCACATTCTCTACCACCGCTCCATTCAAGCTGCACCTCACTGTGGGGAAAGGGGGGGGGTGCAGAGGGAAGGAACGGCCAGAGCAGTGGGGCTTCCAGAGACCGACCCCAACCATCTTGTAAATATGTGATATTTAACATTTCTGTGAAGAACTTTTTAGCTATATTCTGCGATAACCATTGGTCTTTAGTCTTCTCTATTTGTAGATAACTCCTATATACACTTTCTACTGAATTTATGCATTTTTTTTTTCCCTTTATTCAGCTGTTTTGCATGCAGCGATCTATCTCCTTGCATAAGACATACTAGTCCTTCTCAATGAATTAGAGTATCATCAAAAAGTTAATTTATTTCAGTAATTCAATTCAAAGAGTGAAAGTCATGTATTATAAAAATTCATTACACACACTGATCTGTTTCCAGCATTATTTTTCTTTTTAATGATTATGGCAAACAGTTCATGAGAACCCAAAATTTTATGTAGTAATTTCAATTTCAAAACTGATTTTTAATACCGTGAATGTTGGCATACTGAAAAGTATGTACAGTATATGCGCTCAATACTTGGTCGGGGCTCCTTTTGCATGAATTACTGCACAATGCGGCGTGGCATGGAGGTGATCAGCCCGTGGCACTGCTGAGGTGTTATGGAAGCCCAGGTTGCTTTGATAGTGGCCTTCAGCTCGTCTGCATTGTTGGGTCTGGTGTCTCGTCTTCCTCTTGACAATACCCCATAGATTCTCTATGGGGTTTAGGTCAGGCGATTTTGCTGGACAATCAAGCGCAGTGATACTGTGGTTATTATACCAGGTATTGGTACTTTTGGCAGTGTGGGCAGGTGCCAAGTCCTGCTGGAAAATGAAATCAGCATCTCCATAAAGCTTGTCAGCAGAGGGAAGCACAAAGTGCTCTAAAATGTCCTGGTAGACGGCTGCACTGACTCTGGACTTGATATAACACAGTGGACCAATATCAGCAGATGACATGGCCCCCCAAACCATCACTGACTGTGGAAACTTCACACTGGACTGCAAGCAACTTGGATTGATGCCTCTTCATCCTTCCTCCAGACTCTGGGACCTGGATTTCCAAATCAAATGCAAAATTTACTTTCATCTGAAAACAGGACTTGGGACCACTGAGCAACAGACCAGTCCTTTTAAAGGCTTAGGAAACCTTTGCAGGTGTTGTGTTTACCTGATTAGATGGACACCATGAGTCTACAATCTTCAACTTTTTCCCAATATTCTAATTTTCTGAGACACAAAATTTTGGGTTTTCATTAATTGTTAGCCATAATCATTAACATTAAAAGAAAAAAAATGCTGGAAATAAATCACTCTGTGTGTAACGAATTTATGAGTTTCACTTTTTGAATTGAATTACTGAAATAAATAAACTTTTTGATGATATTCTAATTCATTCAGAAGGCCTAGTATATAAGCCCACATATTGCTCGACTAGAGAACCTATAGATTTGTTCTAGCTGGGTACAGTCAGCTGTTGTGTTTACAATAAACGTTACCACACCCTGGCCTCCTATTTTTTCTAGCAAATGGTACTTTTGTTGCGCCCACATTTGTGTGATGAGCCCACGATGTTTATGGGAGAGTTGGTGGAAATGGTTGTCTGCATGACGATGGTTTGGCTAACAGGTTTTTTTATGTTTTACCAATGCTGACCAGACCCCCTTCCTTTTTTTTTTTTTTTTTTTATTTATTATTTTTTTTCTTTCAAAAAGTCAAAAGTATATAAAACATAGTACATAATTGCTAAAACTGCCAGTGTAATTGTGCCTGAGAATATATGCAGTTATGTACTTTCTAGGTCTGTTATAAGCAAGTTAATCGCTCACCAATCTTTTATTCCTAGGTGTGTCACCATTGAAAAATGTAGACATAGCACAATTATCCTGGGACCAGTGCAAACTGTTCTTCATGTTCAAATGTGCGACCATGTAACAGTCATTAGTGCTTGTCAGCGTCTGTCACTTTTGTCCACGACAAACTGTACTTTCCATATACTTACTCCTACAAGGCCCCTTTTGTTCTCTGGCAATCAATGTGTAGTATTTGCCCCATTTCACACTCATTATTCAATGTTAGAAGATCACATGGGACAGACTGGTTTAGCCACTTTGCCTAATTATTGGGACAGACCACAACTGCTATCTACAGAGAATGACAACCAAGTGTGGAAGCTCATGTCACCTCGGGAATTTTATCCATTTGTTATTCCATTTGAAATGGAAGGGGACACAACTGAGATTCCAGGAGGTCTTCCACCTGTGTATCAGAAATCAATGGATCAAAGACAACAAAAAGTACAGATGTGGCAAAAAGCTGTCAAGGAAGCTAAATTGACCAGGTATGTGTGTTCTCTACAGAGGTGTGTGGTTTTTGTGGTAATGCTAATAAGGCCCTACATGCCCAGATATAATAGCAATGTATTTTCATAACATAACTTTTTGGGAAAGAGGGCAATGGTAATCTAATAAGAAGGATACAGAGAAAGTAAACTTCATGAGAACACATGGCAAATATCCACATGCACTCAGAGTGTAGGAGATGGTGAAGAAATGAAAAAGGAGAGGGGAAAAAAGGAAAAGCTCGCTAGCACAAAGTATTTAAAGGGGTTATCCAGGTTCTGAAAATTGTACCTGAAGACTGAAAATGACATGAATTCACAAAAGAAGCAGTACTCTCCTATCTTTTCCGCTGGTGATCCAGCGCTGATGCTTTGATGGCACGCCCGGTGATTGTTGGCATGCAGGCAGCATGTGACCACTGCAGCCAATCATCGGGAGTACTGGCGGAGCATCCATGCTTGACTCATCAGGGGGAAGGATAGGAGAGTATTGCTGCTTTTGAAAATGACAGGAATTAACAGCCATTAGGAATAAAAATTCTAAACCCGGATAACTGCTTTAACCCTTTAATGACTGCTAAATACATTTTGTCATTTTTGCCTCTGCCTTACAGCAGCCATAACTTTATTTTTCATTAACATAGCTGTATGAGGCCTTGTTTTATGCAGGAGAAATTGTACTTATTATAATATAGAAAACAGCGATTTTTTTATTTTTATTTTTTTTTGCTTTGAAATGTGAACGGAACAGTAAACACTCTAAATAACCTGTAGAATATATTTAACAGGTTATTACGGTCGTGTAGATGCCTAATATATATTTTTTTGTGGGGGGGATTCATGTAATGTATAGGCAATAAAATATATTTTATACTAAATTTATTTTTTAGTCTTGGTGAGCATATTTTAGTTTTTTGGGTGTTTCATAACAGCTGGCTTACAGAACAGACCGCCCTAGCAGCCTTTATAGGTCCCCCAAAACTGACTGCAGAGAGTTCCCAAGTCTCTGATTGCGTCACCAGGAAATGCCCTTTGTTCATATCTCTGTCACGAACTGCAGGGATTAAAAGGTTAAACGGATAGAATCGGAGGTTTCTCAGAGCAGCCTCTTGAATACGGCTTGGATCGAAGTACAGGAGCTGTTTAGTAACCGCTCCTGCTTAGAGCATGAGCATTCACTGTAGCGCTCATAAGCCTTTTCTACAGAGATGTCAAAAGACATCGCTGTAGACTCGAGACATGCACTGCCCACAGTCAAAATACAATGGCCAATCAGGAAGGCAATAGAAACTATGTAAATCTTTGAAAGGCAACATTTTTTGTAATTTTTTTTTTTCTCTCCTAAAGGATGTATCAGTGTGTTTTTTGTGTAACTCTGTAAACACTTTTTTATTAAAAGATAAATTTGCCATAATTAGTCCCGCGGACCTGAAGAGTTCAATGTCGGTGGGTCCTCCGTGTAGCGCTATTCACTGAATCAGTCAGTCCCGCGGACATTCAATGAGAATATAGAGCAGCTATATCTGGAAAAAAAAAAGTTACGAATTTTTAATAAAAAGTATTTAGAAGGTTACACAAAAAAACTGATACACCTTTTTTATTTAAACAAAAAAAAATTCCATTTAAAGGTTTACATAACCTTTAACCCCTTAAAGCATTATCACGTACGTGATACGTGTCATAGGGAAGTATGGAGGGTGCGCACGGGCTGAGCGCCCTCCATACCCTGCGGGTGTCAGCTGTTTTTTACAGCTAACAGCCCAGAATAATGTCCGGGAACAGCGATCGCGCTGTTCCTGGTAGTTTAACCCCTTAGATGCTGGTCAATCGTGACCGCAGCATCTGAAGCGTTTAAAAGAGGGGGCGTCTCCCTCCAACATCTGATCGGCGCCCCCACACTGAGATCGGGGGGCACTGGTGGTTGTCATGACAGCCCAGGGGCCTAATCTAGGCCCCCAGGGGCTGCCTTTTGTTTGCCTCTGTTAAGCCGTGCCTCTAGCACGGCTTAACAGGAGCCTGTGAAAATGACTATATATTGCAATACTAGGGGGACTAATGGTGTAAAAAAAATAAAGTTTAATAAAATCATTTAGTCGTGGGGGAAAAATAAATAAAATGTGTGTGTGTGTGTGTGTATGTATGTATATTACACACAAAGGAAGGCAGCACTCCACAGCAAGAGGTTTCATGCTTGAGAAAGGCCCATGCTGGGGCTGAAATGTTGCACTGATAATGGGTGAATAAATAAAAATGCTATTTTTCATTTGAAACCTTTGCTGTGGAGTGCTGCCTTCCTTTGCTTTCTACATATGTGGGATCGGGCTCCTAAGGCTTGCACCCTATGAAGTATTATTAAGGCTAGGAGCCTGTAAGTGCTGCTCTACTTCTCTACTTTGTGATATATACATACATACATACATACATATGTGCTAAAAAAAAACAACCTTATCCCATTTTTCTATTACTTTATACCATTATTTAACTCGCACGGTGAATGCAGTAAAAAACAGAACTTAAACAGTCACTGTTTTTTGGTCACCTTAGCTCGTAAAAAAAAATGTAGTAAATGATCAAAAATTAAACGACAGCTCGTTCTGCAAAAAAATAAGCCTACACACCGCTCAATCCACGAAAATAAAACTTATGGCTCTCAGAATTTTTGTTACTTTAAAAAAACACATAAATATAGCACAATATGTCACTAAAAAACTGTTAGAATCGCTTGGATACACATTACAAAGTTGTTTCGCAAAATGTTCACACATCCCAGATTTAAAAAAATCTGGCTTGGTCTTTAAGGGGTTAGGGAAAATCAGGTGGCTGTTGCTAAAGTACGATGAGAGGCAAAGACCTGTGAAGGATGGGGGGGGGGCTTGATTTTTTTTTTTTAATTGACTGCCATGATAACCGTGTAGCTATAACAAAATATAAGAAAAAAATACACAGCACATAGTGCATGAACCAGTTTAGAGGATCGATATGGGAAAACCCATGGTTAATTATGCTGAACTGGTAACGTCCAAAAATGCGTGGTCTGCTTTACCCCAGTGGGTGAAGGGTTAAATTGGTCGCTGCCTAGGTTCCGGAACAGGACCTTGTCGGTCCAGACTTGTAATGGAATTAAAAGCAAAAAAAAAGAAAAAAATGGATTGTTTGTCTTGGCGCAGGCCAAATGATGATTCCTCTGTCTCCAGGTTGGAACAATAACAAAAGTAAAGTAAAAATGATGTCCAAGGAATTTATATAGCTCAAACAAAGCGTTTCGAGGCTGAATCGGCCTCTTCATCAGGTAAAATACAAGTGATACATTAGTATAGACAGCATGCTTTATATATGTGGCTAGGGCTTAAAATGATCAGAAACTGCCGAGTAGGGGTTGAAGGTCAGTCATTGTGGCCGATAATACATAGATGGAGCGTTAACTTACAACTTTATATTGTTAAAATCGGTGGTTTTTATAATATTTAGTACAAATGTATAACAATGAACTTAAGATGCAACAAGTTATAAGATTAAAAAAGTCATACTGGCCATACTGGTTAGGTTGAGTACCACGTATTTCTATTATCTGGGAGATAAATATCAGACGGTTTTTGTTAAGCGTGTGAACATACCCTTATACACTTGTACTAAATATTATAAACCACTGATTTTAACAATCTAAAGTTGTATGATAATGCTCTGTTAACGGTTCATCTATGTATTATCGGCCACAATTACTGTGACCTGATCATTTTCAGCCCTAGCCACACATATAAAGCATGCTGTCTATACTAATGTATCAATTGTATTCTACCTGATGAAGTGGTCGATTCGGCCTCAAAACGCTTTATTTGAACTATACAAATAAATTCCTTGGACCACATCGTTTTTACTTTACTTTTGTTATTGATGCAACCAGGAGACAGAGGAATCCTCATTTGGCCTGCGCCAGGACAATCCGTTTTGTTTTTTGCTTTTAATTCCATGATAAACGTGTAGGTCTAGACAGGATAACAAGGGATTCAATAGTCTACTTGCCACACAGTACCTAGAAAAAGAAAAAAACCGGTGAGCAGCCTACATTTGGTTGAACCCGGTGTAAAAAAAAAAAAAGTGTCAGATGGGACATTTCATTAGTTTAGTATAATTTGTGTGACAAATACTGAAATTTTACTTTCATTTGTGCAGCAACTCTGATAATTTGGTTATTGTCCAGGAAGATTTATACCATTTTAAATGACCCAGGAAAACTTATCACTGAGATTTGTATTTGTTTTTACATGTGCCCCATTGTATACAGCTGAATGTGGTAGCTCTTTCCTCCCTATCTTCACTCTGATACAGTTCAGCCTGTAACCTGCCTTCCCTGAATACTTTGTTTCTTGCCTCTCTCTCTCCACACTCTTATCTGCCGCGTGCAACCTCTTTGCTTTCCCTTCCATCAGTGTTTGATACACCAGCAGGTAGGGGAAAGCAGAGAGCCGACACAGCCAAGAGCAATGTTCTGTTGGATCTATGTCAGTCAGCAGCACAGCCAGCTATGTAAAGGACTTAGGCCCCATGCACACGACCGTAAAAAACCTCAATTTTTGCGGACCGCAATCGCGGTCCGCAAAAACGGAGCCATTCACTTTTTCATTGAACACTGACACCTTTCCGTAGCACTACGGAAGGGTGTCAGTGCCGTGGAAATGTTCCGGGAATTATGGAACATGTCCGTTCTTTCGCATTTTGCGGGCCGTGCTCCCATACTTTGTATGGGAGCACGGCCCGAAAATGCGGCTGTCAGCGGCCGGCCGTGCCTGCAATCGCGGGCCGTGATTGCGGGCATGGTCGTGTGCATGGGGCCTTAGACTATACAGCAGCAAAATGGTAGATTCTTAATGGAGACTATTTAGAAAGTTGCTTAATTTTGCGATTAGTATTAGGCCTCATGCACACGACCGTACCCATTTGCATGGCCGTGATTTTCGGGTCGGCCGGCTGCGGACTGTCAGACGCGAGCCGTCCGCAAATCACGGGACATGGCCGCGGCCATTATTTTCAATTGCGGCCGCAAAAGCACGTTCGTGTGCATGGTGCCTTAGGTTATTGGTTATTGAGCCTTAGGCCCCATGCACACGAACGTGCTTTTGCAGCGGCAATTCCCCCGAAAATCCACGGGAGAATTGTGGCCCCATTCATTTCTATGGGGCCATGCACACGACCGTAGTTTTTACGGTCCATGCATGGCCCGGGAGCCTGGACCGCAGAAAGAACGGACCTGTCTTATTATGGCCGTGTTCTGCGGTCCAGGCTCATTGAAAATAATGGCCGCGGCCATGTGCATGTCCCGTGATTTGCGGGCGGCTCGCGGCTGACAGTCCGCAGCCGACCGACCCGAAAATCACGGCCGTGCACATGGCTACGGTCGTGTGCATGAGGCCTTAATTTGCTTCCTAAAGAAAAAATTCTGTGCAGAGGTGTTACACAGCATTTAAACCTTTTATAATATTACACTTTAAAAAGTGCTCTGACTGTTTTTGTTCTCTTGTTTGCCTTTCTATTTACAGGGAGCAGCGAATGCATTTCCAGGCACTTGTTGAACAAAAATTCAATGAATGGCTTGTTAAGACTGGAAATCGACATCAGTTGGATACCATTGTGCCTCAGAGTGATGGTACAAAACAAGTTGCTGGGTTGTGAACCTCACGTTTTGTTTTTGATGAAATTTCAGTTTGTATGTGAAGTTTTTGTTTGTCCGTAAGGGATATATTGCTCAAATTGAAATATTTTAATTTATACTTTGCTTTGTAAGATTAACAAGTCAGGAGTACTTTTATCATACTTTTGTGATTTGGTATTTTTGTCTATGCTTAACTTCTGGGGATTACACTGATTTTAAGGGGTTCTATAGAATAATACATTTCTAGACATTCCATTATACTAAGAACTAAAGCTGGCTGCACATGTAGTTTTAGAATAAAATACTCACTGGCTCACTTAGTTTTTTTACAATTGTATTCCCAGCTTCAGCTAAGAGTCTTGAGGTGCAGGGGTGTTGGGCTCTCTGTACTGTTGTGCACTGCAGAAAGACTATCTATATGTGTGTCTTTTTGCAGCCCCTGCATGGTTTTCTAAAGTTTTGAGTTTTTTTGTTTTCATTATTTGTTTATTGATCTTTAGTCTTGTGCAGTACTCTTTTTATAGGTATTTCCGAAAAAGGTTTGTTTACTGGTTTACCCTTTTGTAAGGGATACACTGAGCGCTTAGGCTTCGTTCACATCTGCGTCGGGACTCCGTTAATGGGTGCCGTCAGAACTTTCAGTCAAGGGAACCCATGAACAGAATCCAAACTGAAACCTGCATCACCATTGATTTCAATGGTGATGGATCCGGTGCAAATGGTTTGTGTGTCACCGTTGTCTCAGGGTATGTTCACACGGTTATCAAAATACGGCTGAATATACGGAGCTGGTTTCAAGGGAAAACCGCTTCTGATTTTCAGCTGTTTTTTAGTCAAACTAGCGTTTTTCTATAGAGTCAATCAAAAAGTGACATGCAATTCTTTTTACAGGGCGTCTTTTTACGCGCCCATCTTTGTAAAATGAGGTGTAAAAAACCGCCCCGTCGGAACAGAACGCCGTATTTCCCATTAAAATCAATGGGCAGATGTTTGTAGTAGTTTTGCTTCCGATTTTTCAGAAGTTTTTCGGCGCGTTTACGGCCTGAAAAATTGCTGAAAATAGCCCGTGTGAACATACCCTAAGGGTATGTGCACACAAAAACTGCATTTATGTCTGAAATTACGGAGCTGTTTTCAGGAGAAAACCGCTCCTGAATTTCTGACGTAAATTCATGTACTGGCATTTTTCGCCGTGTCTTTTACGGACGTAATTTGGAGCTGTACTTCATTGAAGTTAATGGAAAACGGCTCCAATTACGTCCCAAGAAGTGTCCTGCACTTCTTTGACGAGGCTGTTATTTTACGCGCTGTCTTTTGACAGCGACGCGTAAAATGACAAGTTGTCGGCACAGTACATCGCAAAGCCCATTGAAAGTATTGGGCAGATGTTTGCCGATGTATTGGAGGTGTGTTTTCAGACTTAATTCGAGGCGTAAAACGCCTCCATTACCTCTGAAAATAGGTTGTGTGAACCCAGCCTTAGTCTTCTGTTGTTTTGATGGAATAAATACCAAAGTCGACTGTGCTATTCTGTCAAGACAACGGAATCCTTACACAACAGTGACAAAGGGAAAACATTTGCACCGGATCCGTCACCTTTTGAAACAGTGGTGATGCAAACCAATTCCGTTTGGATTTTGTTCATTTGTTCCCCATGAACGGAGTCCTGATGCAGAAGTGAACGAAGCCTTAACTACAACAGCACTTATTTTTGACCCCCCCCCCCCCCCCCCTCCTGTACCAGGCTGAACGGATAGCAAGCTGACATTTTGAACAATTGAGAAGAAAGAGTTCCATAACCATTTATACATTGATTAAGCATTTTAGAAAAAAAAAATATAGAGTGCAATAAAGCCTAGCTATCAATACAGAAATAAAAAATAAAAAATCACAATCGCTCCTTAGGTAGCTGTTGATGTATATTAGACATAGTTCACGCTGTTGGTTTTTTAAATGCACATTTTTCCTCTTCACTACCACAACAGTACCAGACCGGGAAAATTATCCATCTCCCAATGTTGACGGGGGCGGATAGAAAGTAAGAATGTCAACGCGCCCTCCTCCATCACTGCTACCAGTGTCTTCCTGTCCATTCCACGCAGGGAAGTAGAGCAATACAGCAGCTACAAAATGCTGAGATAAGCAGCAGGTGCCACTGTGCTGGGCTTACCTTAGATGAATAGGCCCAGTCAATTGGGATTGCACACTGTGTGGTGGAGAAGCTGGTACCCAGCATCCGCTGCTTGTTACTGCAAGTGCAGTACTCAAAATCTTCAAGGTATATTGCGGCATCTTGACACACAGCAGGTCCCTTTTGGACAGGAAGCCGGCTCTGGTGGGTGATGTCCGTGAACTCTTGGGGTATGTTCACACGGCCTATTTACGGACGTAAATCGGGCGTTTTTGCCCCGAATTACGCCCGAAAATAGCGCCTCAATAGCGCTGACAAACATCTGCCCATTGAAAGCAATGGGCAGACGTTTGTCTGTTCACACGAGGCGTATATTTACGCGCCGCTGTCAAAAGACGGCGCGTAAATAGACGCCCGCGTCAAAGAAGTGACCTGTCACTTCTTTGGCCGTAATTGGAGCCGCTATTCATTGACTCCAATGAATAGCAGCGCTAATTACGGCCGTAATTGACGCGGCGTTCAAGCGCCTGCACATGGCGGTACGGCTGAAATTACGGGGATGTTTTCAGGCTGAAACATCCCCGTAATTTCAGCCGTTACGGACCCCCGCCGTGTGAACATACCCTAGCTGTTGCATCCACTTTGACCGCCGATCAGTGCAGCCCATTAAAGCTTTCAGCACCATGCTCGGCGCACGGAAACACGGAGTGCACATGGAAATCACACCGCCGCTAAAACGGGTTCACGGACCTGTCAAAAGCGGCCGTGAAAACGGTGATGTAAGTGTGCACGAGGCCTTAACCCTGCCATGTTAGTAATATACCGTATGATCTTATAGTACATTTTTGTGCTTATATGATGGCTTGTATACCTCCCTTTTTGTACTCTATCAGTTTGTCTTAGGGTTAGTTCACACGGTGGATTTTTGTTTGTGGCGGGTAAAGCACAAAATCTGCCGTGGAATTATTCCTGCTGTCGACCAGAAGATTCCTCCTCCCATTTACATCAATGGGAGGTTTGGGCGGAACCTGCTGTTGAAAAAGAAGCGTCTGACTCACATTGAAATTAATGGAAGGTGAATTTTGCAGCGTAATCCTCCGCAAAAATTCAGTTGTGTGAACAGGGCCTTGTTGTTCGTGATGAAGATGGGGATCACGTAAATTCACGAAATTTGTGGTACAAAATATGAAAAAGCATCTGTGTAAAAAATGTACTGTGGAAGTGTGAAAAGAATTTCCTTCCCTTTTTATGAAATAAGGGTATGTATTAGGCAGGAGATTAGATCTGTAATGGAGGAAATTAAACCATCTATATCTTCACCCACTATCTCTAGTCATATGTAAAAAAAAAAAAAAGAGGGGGTTAGTTCATTTTCTGATTCTTCTTCAGAGGTACTTATCTCTTAATATAAAAATATTTTGCACTTGAGAATGAAGCTTCTCCCGAAGACCCAATCTATAAAAAGTTTTTGTTTGTGTCAGCGGAAACAAATAAAGGCTCATAGTAGTCTCAAAGTTTCCACCACTTTTTTTTCAAAACAGGGCGATGCTTCGTGACGGGGTGCGTGGCCTGTCTCGGCCTAACAAATTTGTTATGATTTACACCAGAAACTGTCAGGAAAGTATAGTGTAAATCTACCCAAAATCTGCCTAAAAGTTTTGAACGGTTAGCAGTTTTGAAGCCAGAAAAGGAGTTTTTCCGGGGGATAAGAATGCCAATAGTTTAAGCAAAACTGAATAAAAGTCTTTATTTCTAAAACTCTTTAAAGTAGGTTTCCCTTTCAGGACAGGGATTCGTGATCTAAAGTGCATGTTCCACTTGCTAAAATATCTTCGAAGGGGCACCAGCTTTTGCGGAAATAGGATCACTTGAAGATTCCATCAACAAAATGATTCCCTCAACAGATCTTGGAACTCAACTGCGGCCTTGTTTAAACCAAATGTTGCCACTACCTCAACGGCAAAATCTTTAAAATTTGTTTATCACAGAATCTTATCTCCATGAAAGCTCTTCAGAAGATAACGTAATAATATCCTTTTCTTTGTAATAGAAAGCAGTAGATTTTTAGCTCTACTGCTTCAGCATAATAAGTGAGAATTTTGACCTAGAACTGCAGTCCTTGCTAATACTGTTAGAAGAGCATTCTGACTGAAATCTTGCTTGGGGGGGGGGGCTGTCTTCTAAGGTTAACCTGTTGGGGTATCCCTTTTCATGGTAAATTTTTGTTTGGGTCAGATCTGGAAAATATTTTAGGTAAGGCAACAGTTGCTAAAAATATTTTGCCGAAAATTAATTTTTAAGAAGAATTTTGGACCTAATTCAAAATCCTCTTTTTCCTTTTGTAACTCCAAGGCTAAATTTGGCAGATGGAACAACCAAAAAGGATGGGAAATGTAAAGGATTTTGTTCAATCACAACACCTCTACCAATCTGAAACGAAGCTAAACTTTGTGCTTTCACACTTTGTAAAGGAGTGGGAGTCAGTTTCCTCATATGCCTTAATTTAAAATTCTCCTTTTATTGAATATTTTTAACATTCAAAATAAAATAGGCCATTGGTGTAGAATAGCAAATACAAGCATGAAAGGCATATATGTATGTTATGCGTTAAATAGTACAGTCACTACACATGGAATCTTATCATGAAGGCAGTCAAGGAGCGAATATTACAACAGAAAACAAAGAACTATATACACACCGTTCCAGAAATCGATGAATCACCTATTACCCGTTAGGTGAGGGGAATAAAGGTTAAGGGAGGGGGGATGAGGGGTGAAAATCCTTTGGGAATTCATAATACAAATGAAATAGTTAGCAATCCACTGTTAACACAGTCCACAATCAACACAAGGAGCCTCTATGTTCCCTGCAGACTGACCAGGTGGCAGCGAACACATCTTGTCTTCTATCTGCCCAACTAGCTAATTCCTCCAAACTAGAAATGTGGTCTACCCATTCTCTATAGGTTGGAGGAGAAATGGATCTCCATTTGAAAGGGATCAAAAGTTTGGCTGCTGTCAGTAAGTGGGTGGAAAGATTTTTACTGGAGGGTTTAAAAGAGTCAGATGGAGCCCAAAGTAATATCACTGCTGGGGAGTGGAGTGCATTCCACCCATTTATTTGGCGTGTACTATTTAATATCTAGCCAAAAAGGCTTGATTAAAGGACAATCCCACCATATGTGGAGATATGAGCCCTTCTCTCCCAAGCATCACCAGCAACGATCATCCAACAGCGGGTTTATTTTATGCAGAAAAACTGGTGTACGATAACACCTGGTCAGTAATTGAAATGAATTTTCCTGAACCTTCACACATCGTGAAAAGCCATGAGAATTTTGGAGGATAATGGTGATCTCTTCTTTAGACCAGGTTATTGATAATTCTCTTTCCCAAGCAAGTATGAAGGAAGGTTTAGGAGGTGCGTCCCTCTCTACAAGTTCATTGTAAATTTGTTAAATCATTTTTTTCAGAGGGTAAGGGAATGAAAGAGTATCTAACCAAGATGGAGGTGACAAAGTTGTGAATTTATGTAGAAATTGTTTACTCATGGTTTTTATGCTCTCAGAGTGAAGGAACTTTGTTCCCTCAACCGGTGGAGGATCCAGGATAACATCTAAACTAGGAGGTGTTGAGGATTGGAAGGCTTTATAAAAGGGTACATTATTCATATTGCTCCAAATACTACATTCAGTAAGTGGATAACCCAGCGTGAGGGGAAGAAAATTCACCGGCGTTAACGAGGATAAGTGGATGCTGGGGATATGGTTCTTCAAATAATTATGGAATGGCAGCATCGTCCCTCTTGAAATGGGGTTTGTTGTGGCTAATGATATAGATCGGGTAAAAGAACCTCAGAGCAAAGATCTTAGTTTTGAGCACAAGATGAATCTCTGTATACATGTGGAGGAGATTTCTTGTGCCTTTGTAGAAGTACCCATCTACTCAAGAGGTTTGCAAGGTAATATTTATAGACATCCGGTAAACCCATTCCCCATGATGCACGTCTCAACGAAAGGAGTATGTGGCAGTCTAGGGTGTTTCTTAGCCCAAAGAAATTTTGAGAAGGAGTGTCTAATACCGGTAAAAAAGGATTGAGGTAGGAAAATTGGGACCGTTTGGATGATATAGAGCAGTTTTGGTAAGATGTATGATTTGAGAAGATTTTTCCTACCCATCCATGAGATAAATGGAAATTCAAATCATTCAGTTGAGTCTGTGGGTCAATAATGGCTTATAGTTCAACTCAAATAGTAGTGCTGGATCTTTGGTCAATTTTATCCCTAAATATTTGATATGAGTGGTTGTTCATTTAAAGGGGGATCCTGTTTTGAGTGGGTATAAATCTGTGTCAGAAGCCGAAATGTTTAGCACTACCGATTTTAGAAAAATTTATTTTGAAGTACGAAACCTCACTAAAATCCTCAAATAGTTGCATTCTCAGGGGAAGCCTTCCCATACTCAGGGGAAGGCTTGTACTGGGTTAGTTATAAGGAGCAATAGGTCGTCCGCAAAGGCTGCCGTAGAGTGTGTGAAGTTACCTAGAGTCAAACCCTTGATTTCATCCGATTGTCTTATTTTTTTGGATTAAGGTTTCCATTGTTAGTATGAATAGAGAAGGTGATAGAGGGCATCCCTGCCTGGTGCCATTAAGAATATTGAAATATGGGGATAGTCCCATTTAATTTAAGTCTAGCCCTGGGCGCAAGTATAGAGAAAAAATTTGCTCCTATAAAGGGTTCCGGGAAGCCAAATGCATTCAGTGTGGCTCTCATAAATGACCAAATCAAACGGTCAAAGGCTTGCTCCGCGTCGATTCCCAGGAGTACTAGAGGGAGTTTGTGTATCCTGACATGGGAGATCAGGCGAGTTAAACGTGATGTATTGGGTTTCCCCTTTCTTCCTTGGACAAAACAAAACCTGTCTGTTCAGGACCAATGAGGGCTGGAAGAAGTCTCCCAATCCTATTAGCAAGTAATTTAGCCCACCATTTCATTTCTGTGTTTGTGGGAATTACCGTTCTATTTCCTTCCTAATGTTTTGCGTCTTTACCCTCTTTAGGGAGTAATGTGATATAAGCCTCTAAGGCTTGTGGAGGAAGGGTCGAACCCCCGCAGGAGGGAATTACAGACCTCTAAAAACTGTCATATCCCTTAGTTTTAAAAACCATAGCTAGTAACATTTCTTCAAGGCCATACCACCAAAGACCAGGGTTTTGGATATATCATAAATGATGGTTTTGTTATCCGTTTCTTCAGAAAAATGGGGTGACTGTTTCTATTTCACAACTTCGTAGTCCTAATTTATAAAAAAATGTTTAAGGGATACAGAAGAGGACAAATAAGGGGAGATGAAAACTTCATGCAATACATATATACGGGGAAGAATCTCAATAAAAGAATTTGCAATAGGAGGCACGTAGAAGCACATATCAGAAATTAGTCCGAAGACTGTACGAGTTCCAGAAAGTACAAGTATACAAAAATCAATCCAAGGTCTTTCAGAAGAGAGCTATTTAATCAAGCGAAGATCTTCAATGCGAGCTAAGAAGTGGAGCCGGTCATCTCCGAAGTAAAGCAATAATTTATGTGGAGAAGCAGCTTGGTATTAGATTTGCCAGCGTTTTTAGGAGGTACATTTAAGGTCCCATTTACATCCCGTTTTTGGCCTACGTTTAACGTATGTGGTGGGGAAAAAGCCCCCGATGTGTACGATAAATGTAGGCTGTGACGGATGCTTAAAAGTGGCATTAGTCGCCCATAGACGTTTAACGTATAGGTCATAACTGTTCATGACCTATACGTTACGGCATTATTGATGCATGTAACTATTGCCATACAGTAGTATGTCTCCTATAAGTTCCCATAAAAACAGAAAAATGACAGCGCAGTAAACCCATTGTATGGAAGAGTATACTCTATACAAAAAATAAAAAGGTATACCGGCGTAAACCTGCTGGATGGTAGCGAAAAAGGTCAGTCTTTTGACCTGTGTTAGGCTAATGGAGCCTTATATACATATTTAGCAGTTTTCGTCGGTTGCTTTCCTGGTATACGCGCTAAACATGCATCACAAACGTGATATGAACGGGGCCTGAAGGGTAAGTTGATGGCTTTAAAGCTATGGAACAATAAATTATGCCTTTAAGTGAACTTACAGAAGCAATAAAGCTACATTCCCAAAGCAAAGCTTCAGGCCCACATGGGCTCCCACTAGAACCATAGCTCAAATATCAGACTGAACTTCTACTGACTTTGCTTCAGATTTATAATATATACAAATACAATACCACCGAAAGAAGGGGCACAGACACAGAGTAATGTTCAATATAAAGCAACGTTGCTGAACAATATAAAATCTGCTGTGTTTGCGTCCCAGATAATGACCAAGATACCTTGGTGCATCGATCAACAATAGATGAAACCAACAAAGAAAAATGATCGACTGAAGCACAACAAATTGATAGCAAAAAATACAAAATTTTATTAACATGAAACCATGACAAAGGTTAAAACTGGAACAGGGAATGAGTCACTCAATAAAAAGACATCGACAACAATCATGCACTAGATGTAGATGTAACATAAATCTATACAAGCTTGTTTATTTGTTGATACAGCCAGAGAGGACAGTGTACGTGCCTGTGCGGACCTGAGGCTAATGAAGCCTAATAAATGATGGCAAGAAGAAGGTCAACAAGGGATAAAATGCATGTATGTGCTGCCTGGGTTGCCTCTATAAGAGTATATATGTGGCAATAATTATGTGCAGATACCTGATTATAGTGATTATCTGTATATGTATGATAGTCTAATATACGCCAAAGTGTGTACTACAGAATCAGTGCTACAGGTAACATACAGCAATGTGCATGAACGCACAGAGAGGTACCAGGCCAATATCAGGCAAGAAAGTCAGTGAAAGCTGTATAACATACCAGTCGACATGATGAGGATGTCTGGACCCGACGCGCGTTTCGGCAACTGCCTTCGTCCGGGGTTAGGGTCAAGCTGCTAAAATCTACCTATATATGGAGCATAGTTCAGGTGTTTGTAATATAAGAAGAGGAGGAGGCAGAATCAAATGACGAAAAACGGCGTCTGGTGCGGGGTACCAAGATGGCGCTGCCCCACTTCCGGTCCGCGTCATCAGAGAGGATGTGGGGCAGCGCGGACTAACCACGCCCCCCACATATCCTACTCCGAATCTAGACAGCGGTCTGAAGAGGCCAGGGCCACTCCCCCCTCGGACATAGACATCTGATCAGGATGTCATGAACACCAGCGCGCGATCCATCAGCGATATGTGCCAGAAGGAAACAAGAAAAAGAAGAATTTACAATACGAATGGTTTGCAGGGTGTTGTGTATAGTTGAAAATAAAGAGTAGCATAAAACGGCTTCCTATGGTGTGAATTCTGTGATGTGTAACATGGAGAAAAAGGGGGGAGGGGGGGGAAAAGGGGGGGGGGAAGGAAAGAGGGTTGGTTATGATGTGAAGCAATAAATGAATGCACCATCGGCAATAGTGAGATGAAAAAATACATGATGAAGAATGTGAATGTAGAAAGTTGAAAATGAAAATTTGTGAATGTATAGGATGATGAATGTGAGTGCTAATAAAATTGTGAATGGGATGACAGATGTGAAGTGTGATACTGGTGAATTGTGCTGGGAATGTGATGAAACATAGAGAAGGCAAAAAAATCCAGTTAGATGTGTGTATAAAAATACAAGTGTAGTGGACACCCAATTATACTATAAAAATCAATACTGAGTGACACCTAAATGCTAAGTCTAGAAAAACCATAATATTGAAGCCGCATGTATTGATACAAAAATACATTACACACCAATGTCTATACATACAGTAAGCAATATATACATCACTTTAAGTTCTCTATGTTTGTAAGAACTGAACATATATAATTGTGTCTAATAGATGCTACTGGTGGCACTAAATAAATTGATAAGGAACACATACACAAAAACATAATATAGCAAAATACAGGAATACAGTATTGGAAATGAATCGTACAAAATCAAAAATCGGAATGATCCATACAAGATGGAAATAAATAGTAGATGAATAATATGTGATACAAATAATACCATATCTATATAATGACCAATGCAGAAGATATATATAGAGCGCAGTATAGTGTATCTTGTTTTCTCCTAGAAGTAGCGAAGAATGGACCGCAAGACACCTCCTCAGATGAACTCAATAGAAGAATATCATAATTCTGTATATCAGGAAAACACAACAAAAGAGGGTAGTTAGTTTTTAAAAAAAATGACAACAGGGATGAGGAAAAGATAAAAGCCAAGACCCACAAGGAGTCAATGGTTACAAAAACGAAACAAAGCTCAAAGATTCGTTTAATCCATGTGGAGACATTGTCCCAAGGGTCCAGATCCAACGAGACTCACATTGTGCGAGTTTTTGTTTGGTGGCCCCGCCTCTCGTACCGCATATAATATGATCAATCCCTCTCACCTTCAGCTTAGAGGGATCGCATGCATGGTGTGTTCTAAAATGTCGGGCCACAGGTTTCAACATCTCCAAAATTTCTGCCCCTGCTGCTCGCTTTATGTCGGCCATATGTTCACGTACCCGCACCTTCAGCTCTCTGGAAGTAAGACCAATGTAAATCTTCGGGCACGGACATACAGCATAATATATGACGGCTTTGGTAGTACATGTGATGGAATGAGTGATATTAAAAGTTTTACTGCCAGATACATCGGTGAAAGTAGTGACATCTTCTACATTAGGGCACGCTACGCATCTTCCGCAAGGCTTACATCCCCATCTTGGACCCTTGGTCCCAAATGGATATTTAGTTTTTATTGGGTCATAGAAACTTCTTACAAGATGATCTTTTAGATTTTTGGATCGTCTTGCAGTCACGGAGGGATATTTTGTGATGAATCTGTTTAGGGAGGGATCGGTCAGGAGGATCGGCCAGTATCTTTTAAGGATTTCCTTCATTTGAGGCCATCGAGAATGGTATCCTGTAATGAACCTGACCTGGTTCTGTTTCTCTGCCTTCTTTTTAGGAAAAAGCAGATCATCCCTAGAGGTCCCTTTTGCCTATGTCCGAGGGGGGAGTGGCCCTGGCCTCTTCAGACCGCTGTCTAGATTCGGAGTAGGATATGTGGGGGGCGTGGTTAGTCCGCGCTGCCCCACATCCTCTCTGATGACGCGGACCGGAAGTGGGGCAGCGCCATCTTGGTACCCCGCACCAGACGCCGTTTTTCGTCATTTGATTCTGCCTCCTCTTCTTATATTACAAACACCTGAACTATGCTCCATATATAGGTAGATTTTAGCAGCTTGACCCTAACCCCGGACGAAGGCAGTTGCCGAAACGCGCGTCGGGTCCAGACATCCTCATCATGTCGACTGGTATGTTATACAGCTTTCACTGACTTTCTTGCCTGATATTGGCCTGGTACCTCTCTGTGCGTTCATGCACATTGCTGTATGTTACCTGTAGCACTGATTCTGTAGTACACACTTTGGCGTATATTAGACTATCATACATATACAGATAATCACTATAATCAGGTATCTGCACATAATTATTGCCACATATATACTCTTATAGAGGCAACCCAGGCAGCACATACATGCATTTTATCCCTTGTTGACCTTCTTCTTGCCATCATTTATTAGGCTTCATTAGCCTCAGGTCCGCACAGGCACGTACACTGTCCTCTCTGGCTGTATCAACAAATAAACAAGCTTGTATAGATTCATGTTACATCTACATCTAGTGCATGATTGTTGTCGATGTCTTTTTATTGAGTGACTCATTCCCTGTTCCAGTTTTAACCTTTGTCATGGTTTCATGTTAATAAAATTTTGTATTTTTTGCTATCAATTTGTTGTGCTTCAGTCGATCATTTTTCTTTGTTGGTTTCATCTATTGTTGATCGATGCACCAAGGTATCTTGGTCATTATCTGGGACGCAAACACAGCAGATTTTATATTGTTCAGCAACGTTGCTTTATATTGAACATTACTCTGTGTCTGTGCCCCTTCTTTCGGTGGTATTGTATTTGTATATACTTAACCCTTTCTGTGTTCTCACAGAGTCCAATACATCGGGTCCCATGGACTATAAAGCCAGGGAATGTGCCTGGCGTTCTCAGGTGGAACAGGTTTTTAAGGATGAGTCCCCAATACATGGTTTTAATGTGTGCAGAAACGTGACTGAGCTCCAGAACAAATATACCAATTTATTACACCGCCGCATGAAAGTGTGGTGGAACAAAACCTTCCTGGAAAATTATATCCAGAGAGACCTTGTCCCAAGGGGTCTAAGAATTCAGATCTTCCCATCGTTTCCTATCATAGAAGAAGAATTCATCTCCAAGTGGGAAGAGGTATGCAACCAGGGCTCCAAAAAATTCATGGAACTTCTGGTTGACCTCAACCACAAAATGATACTGGCCATGGATGTAGAGATTGAAAGTGTACAGGCACAATTGTTCCCACTCATGTCTGCAGATGGTATGTCCAAATTTAAACATAACCTTGATATCCAATTTGTGGAGTGGGAGAAAGACATCCAAGAAGTTAAGTCCAGAAAATTTTCCAGAGATATTGGAGATTTCCAAAATAACAAAGTATACAGGTGGAGAAGAAACCAGGCCCCAGGTGGTCTCAACCGTACCCCTTCCATCTCCTCCATTTCGTCTCAGAGTGAAACCGATACCATGCCCTATAGATCTACCTTCAACACTCGGCCTAAAAGAAAACTGGCACAAAAACAAGCAGCTAATAAAAAACGACCAGATGTACGCGAACCGAGTAGTCAACTAAAGGTAATTAATTTGTCATCACATGTATTTTCTAAAATTGATTTGGAACTGATAGCCAAGGGCCTGACTTTTTCACCCAGTGCTGCCTTTGATATATTTTCTGCAGTAAAAGATTTACACGTCTTTGGCCGCTCACTCATTTTCAACAAATGGTTTAACAAACCAGTGGACAGGGATCTGTTCCCTACATCTGAGGAACAGCAGGCACTCAAGGCGCTTGAAGATTTGCTGGGAGAACATAACATGGATGAAACTGCAGGTAATATTCCTGCATGCATTAGGATTAAATCAAAAAACTTCCCTGCCCTTAGTCTATGCCCCGCGGTGGACCTCTTCATTAAATCAGTAACTCAAGAATTCCATAACATCCCTAGACGCATTAAATGTGATAATCTAACTTTGCTAGAGAGAAACAGCCTAAAACAATTGAAAAAAATTAAAGATGTGGTATTCAAGGCAGCAGATAAAGGGGGCAATGTGGTAGTGTGGCCATGTGTCATGTATGAGGCGGAGGCAAACAGACAGCTGAGAGACAAACATTGCTACAAGAGGCTGACCTTCAACCCTCTGTCGGCCTTTAAACGGGAGTTGCAGATCAAACTTCTCCAGGCAGTGGAAGATAATGTCATCTCCAAAGAACTCAACTTGGCACTTTCAATTGATGAACCCACAATTCCCACCCTTTATCTGCTGCCTAAGATCCATAAAAATGAGAGGATTCCACCAGGGAGACCTATCATCTCAGGCAGGGGCAGTCTCACTGAAGGGATATGCAGATTCATTGACCACCATTTAAAAAATCTGGTGGTCAATTTACCATCGTATATTCGCGATACTGCTGATCTTTTGCAGAAGATCAGCGGTATCAGCATTGATGGTGACATGCTCCTAGTCACCATCGATGTAGAGTCTCTTTATACATGCATTAAGCATGAAGATGGTCTGAGAGCAGTCCAGTATTTTTTGTCAACATCAGAACTTGACAAATCACTATGTGCATTTATTGCACAGATGCTTGAACACATCCTAACGCACAATTTCTTTGTGTTCAATGATCACTTCTACCTACAGCTCCAGGGAACAGCCATGGGGGCAGCGTGTGCACCATCTTACGCTAACCTTTTCCTGGGGCTGTGGGAGAGGACTTTATTCTCAGATGACCGGGAGGAATCAATGGCGCGGGTCCTCTTTTGGGCCCGCTACATTGATGACATTCTGGTCATCTGGAAGGGCACACATGCAGACCTGGATTCCTTCATGGTTGGGCTCAACATGAATGATATAAACCTCAAATTCACCCATAAAGCACATCCTAGTTGTGTGGATTTTTTGGATGTCAAGATTTTTACTGATGAGAAGGGCTTTATACATAGTGACGTATTCCGCAAGGAAACCTCTGTGAATGCACTGCTCCATTCTTCCTCATCTCATCCCCCACAGACCATTTCAGCGGTCCCCATTGGACAATTTTTACGGATTAAGAGGATATGTTCCTCTGACTCGTTATTTGAGAAACAGGCAGCAGATCTGAAACGTCGTTTCCTAGAGAGAGGATATAGTGCTAGATCAATTAAAAAAGCCTATCGCAGGGCAAAAGGGACCTCTAGGGATGATCTGCTTTTTCCTAAAAAGAAGGCAGAGAAACAGAACCAGGTCAGGTTCATTACAGGATACCATTCTCGATGGCCTCAAATGAAGGAAATCCTTAAAAGATACTGGCCGATTCTCCTGACCGATCCCTCCCTAAACAGATTCATCACAAAATATCCCTCCGTGACTGCAAGACGATCCAAAAATCTAAAAGATCATCTTGTAAGAAGTTTCTATGACCCAATAAAAACTAAATATCCATTTGGGACCAAGGGTCCAAGATGGGGATGTAAGCCTTGCGGAAGATGCGTAGCGTGCCCTAATGTAGAAGATGTCACTACTTTCACCGATGTATCTGGCAGTAAAACTTTTAATATCACTCATTCCATCACATGTACTACCAAAGCCGTCATATATTATGCTGTATGTCCGTGCCCGAAGATTTACATTGGTCTTACTTCCAGAGAGCTGAAGGTGCGGGTACGTGAACATATGGCCGACATAAAGCGAGCAGCAGGGGCAGAAATTTTGGAGATGTTGAAACCTGTGGCCCGACATTTTAGAACACACCATGCATGCGATCCCTCTAAGCTGAAGGTGAGAGGGATTGATCATATTATATGCGGTACGAGAGGCGGGGCCACCAAACAAAAACTCGCACAATGTGAGTCTCGTTGGATCTGGACCCTTGGGACAATGTCTCCACATGGATTAAACGAATCTTTGAGCTTTGTTTCGTTTTTGTAACCATTGACTCCTTGTGGGTCTTGGCTTTTATCTTTTCCTCATCCCTGTTGTCATTTTTTTTAAAAACTAACTACCCTCTTTTGTTGTGTTTTCCTGATATACAGAATTATGATATTCTTCTATTGAGTTCATCTGAGGAGGTGTCTTGCGGTCCATTCTTCGCTACTTCTAGGAGAAAACAAGATACACTATACTGCGCTCTATATATATCTTCTGCATTGGTCATTATATAGATATGGTATTATTTGTATCACATATTATTCATCTACTATTTATTTCCATCTTGTATGGATCATTCCGATTTTTGATTTTGTACGATTCATTTCCAATACTGTATTCCTGTATTTTGCTATATTATGTTTTTGTGTATGTGTTCCTTATCAATTTATTTAGTGCCACCAGTAGCATCTATTAGACACAATTATATATGTTCAGTTCTTACAAACATAGAGAACTTAAAGTGATGTATATATTGCTTACTGTATGTATAGACATTGGTGTGTAATGTATTTTTGTATCAATACATGCGGCTTCAATATTATGGTTTTTCTAGACTTAGCATTTAGGTGTCACTCAGTATTGATTTTTATAGTATAATTGGGTGTCCACTACACTTGTATTTTTATACACACATCTAACTGGATTTTTTTGCCTTCTCTATGTTTCATCACATTCCCAGCACAATTCACCAGTATCACACTTCACATCTGTCATCCCATTCACAATTTTATTAGCACTCACATTCATCATCCTATACATTCACAAATTTTCATTTTCAACTTTCTACATTCACATTCTTCATCATGTATTTTTTCATCTCACTATTGCCGATGGTGCATTCATTTATTGCTTCACATCATAACCAACCCTCTTTCCTTTTCCCCCCCCCTCCCCCCTTTTTCTCCATGTTACACATCACAGAATTCACACCATAGGAAGCCGTTTTATGCTACTCTTTATTTTCAACTATACACAACACCCTGCAAACCATTCGTATTGTAAATTCTTCTTTTTCTTGTTTTCTTGTTTCCTTCTGGCACATATCGCTGATGGATCGCGCGCTGGTGTTCATGACATCCTGATCAGATGTCTATGTCCGAGGGGGGAGTGGCCCTGGCCTCTTCAGACCGCTGTCTAGATTCTGAGTAGGATATGTGGGGGGCGTGGTTAGTCCGCGCTGCCCCACATCCTCTCTGATGACGCGGACCGGAAGTGGGGCAGCGCCATCTTGGTACCCCGCACCAGACGCCGTTTTTCGTCATTTGATTCTGCCTCCTCCTCTTCTTATATTACAAACACCTGAACTATGCTCCATATATAGGTAGATTTTAGCAGCTTGACCCTAACCCCGGACGAAGGCAGTTGCCGAAACGCACGTCGGGTCCAGACATCCTCATCATGTCGACTGGTATGTTATACAGCTTTCACTGACTTTCTTGCCTGATATTTGCCTGGTACCTCTCTGTGCGTTCATGCACATTGCTGTATGTTACCTGTAGCACTGATTCTGTAGTACACACTTTGGCGTATATTAGACTATCATACATATACAGATAATCACTATAATCAGGTATCTGCACATAATTATTGCCACATATATACTCTTATAGAGGCAACCCAGGCAGCACATACATGCATTTTATCCCTTGTTGACCTTCTTCTTGCCATCATTTATTAGGCTTCATTAGCCTCAGGTCCGCACAGGCACGTACACTGTCCTCTCTGGCTGTATCAACAAATAAACAAGCTTGTATAGATTTATGTTACATCTACATCTAGTGCATGATTGTTGTCGATGTCTTTTTATTGAGTGACTCATTCCCTGTTCCAGTTTTAACCTTTGTCATGGTTTCATGTTAATAAAATTTTGTATTTTTTGCTATCAATTTGTTGTGCTTCAGTCGATCATTTTTCTTTGTTGGTTTCTTCAGATTTATAATGCCTACCGAACTCTTTCTATGAAGCTTGAGGCCGGGTTCGCACGAGCATGTTTGTTCCGTAAAATACAGACCGCATGTCGGCCGCATTTCCCAGACAGAACACACTGCAGGGAGTGGGGGCTCCTAGCATCATAGTTCTCTATGACGCTGGGAGTCCATGCCTCGCCGCTGGAAAATTGTCCCGTACTGTAATCAGGTTTTCAGTACGAGACAGTTTTCTGCAGCGACACCTAGCGTCATAGATAACTATGATGCTAGGAGCCCGGCTCCCTGCAGTGTGTTCTGTCTGGGAAATGCGGCCGGCATACGGTCCGAACATGCTCATGTGAACCCGGCCTAAAGGCTATGTACACCTTCAAAAGTGATTTTTCTTTTTTAATAAAGTCAGTCAGTGTGTTTGCAACTTTCAAATTACTTTTTGAGATACAGCTGCTGTGTATCCTGTATACAGAGCAGCTGTATAGTTTGCGAAGACCTGAATCTGTCAGGTGCACAGGACTGACCGGTGCAGTGTTAGTGGGTCCTGCGTGTCCCCACATGCAGGATCCACCTGTAGCCTATAACAGCTAAGTTATTAACTTAGGTGTTATAGAGATCGCGTGGATCTTGCATGTCAGACACGCAGGATCGGCTTTCACTGAACCCGTCAGTTCCATGGACCTGACTGGTACAGGATTCAGGTAACGATACAGTTGCTCTGTATACAGGATAAAAGAGCAGATGTATATCAAAAAGTAAAACTAATTTGAAATTTAGACCAAACACACTGACTTTTTTTTATTAAAAAAACTTTCAAAGGTTTACATAGCCTTTTACCCCTTAATGACCAGCCTATTTTAGGCCTTAAAAGGTAAAAAATGGCTTGGTCATTAACATAGTCTCATTAAAAAATCTATACATTTATTTTTTTGAAGGTATTTTTTTTTTTTTTTTTTTGCGGGACAAGTTGTATTTTTTAATGGCACCATTTTGGGGTACATAGAATTTATAAACTTTTTTTATTAAAAAAATTGGGGGGGATAGAAAAAAAACTATTTTGCCACACATTTTTGCATCCTAAATTTATGCCGTTTACGGTGTGATATAAGTAACACTAACTTTATTCAGCAGGTTGTTACAATTGCAAATTTATATAGATTTTCTATGTTTTACTACTTTTACACCGTAAAATTGCTTTTTTCAAAAATTTTTATTTTTGTGTCTCCATAACGGTTTTCAAGAGCCATAACGGTTTTTATTTTATTTTTTCCGTCTGCAGCTGTACGAGGGCTCTTTTTTGCAGGACGACTTGTCGTTTTTATTGGTACCATTTTGGAGAAGATGCGACTTTTTGATCACTTTTTAATCACTTTTTTTTTAGGCAGGATTCACAAATTTTTGCATTGTTTTTTATTTTATTTCTCTACGGCGTTCACCGTGTGGGTTAAATAATTCTTTACTTAATAGTTGGGGTCGTTACGGAAGCGGCGATACCAAATGTGTAACATTAATTATTTTATTTTTTTAAATAATAAAGAATTTTGTATGGTAAGGCATTTTTTTACGTGTTTTTTTTTTTTTTTTTACTAGCCTCACTAGGGGACTTTACTATGCAATCGTCTGATCGCTTTTATAATACACTACAGTACTTTTGTATTGCAGTGTATTATTGTCTGTTCGTGTAAAACGGACTGGAAGCGGCATAGAAGACACCGTGACTCTGCGATCACCGGCAGGGGGGCGGTGGGGGTGAGAGAGGGAGCTCCCTCCCCCTCTCCAAAACCATTCAGATATGGCTCTTGCTATGGAGCGCGGCATCTGAGGGGTTAAACGGGTGAGATTGATATTAATCTCACCTGTTAGAGCAGGGATGCTTCCAGCCCTCGGCTAAATCTGGTAGCTCAGAGCAGGGAGATGTACCGGCTCCCTGCTCTATTTATTCAGATTCAGCGCCGTAAAAAGGCAATTGCATGGGAATAAAGCCTGTTAGTGGCCGCAGTAAAAATACTAATGAGCGGTAACTAACGGGTTAAACCCTTCCCGACATATGCCGTATATATACGGCGCTGTTGTGAAGGGGTCCCTGCAAACCATTGTGTCGCGGTGATAGTGCGAGCTCAGAAGTAGAGCCCGCATCATCACCGCTGGATGTCAGCTGTATATTACATCGGACTCCCTGTTGTAGCGATGCCGCGCTCAATAGAGATTGTAGCATCTGAGGTTTTTTTTAGCTGACCGGCAACCCAGCGACGCGATCGCTGGGGTGCCAATAGTTGTTATGGCAACCGGCGGCCTAACAATGGCCTCAGTGTCTGCCTCCGGCGGGTCCTTACGTGCTTTCTGTCAGTGTATGACTGACAGCTCTAATACCCTGCACTACGTATGTAGTGCGGTGGGTTAGAATAGCTATCAGAGGTGCAGGCCTTCAAGTCCCCTAGTGGGACAAAAAAATAAAATTAAAAAAAAGTTTAAAATTGTTGTAAAACAATAAGTTTCAAGTAAAAAAAAAAAATGCCTTTTTTACCATAATGTATTTTTATTACTGGAAAAAACTAAAAAACAAAACAAGCTACATAATTGGTATCACCGCGTCCATAACAACCCAAACTATAAAACTATTACATAATTTATCCCGCACGGTAAACGCCGTAAAAAAAAATAATGAAACGCATTGCCAGAATTGCTGTTTTTAGGTGACATTTAGGTTCCCAAAAAATGAAATAAGTTAGATGTACCCCAAAATAGTATCAATAAAAACGTCAGCCCGTCCCGCAAAAAAACCAAATCCCTGACACAGCTTTGTCCACACTAAAATAATAAACATTATGGGTCGTGGAATATGGTGACACCGAGAACATTTTTTTTTTTTTTTTAAAGTGATCTTATTGTGCAAAATCTGCAATACATAAACAATATAAAGTCGGTATGGCCCACAGAATAAAGTTAGGCCTCATTTACACGAGCGTGTGCGTTTTGCGCACACAAAAAACGCAGCATTTTGCGTGCGCAAAAGGCACTTAACAGCTCCGTGTGTTATCAGCGTATGATGCGCGGCTGCGTGATTTTCGCGTAGCCGGCATCAATATGACACTCCGTTTGGATGTTTGTAAACAGAAAAGCACATAGTACATTCAGAGTTTGACAGCTGTTGCGCGAATCACGCTGTTCGCACGGAAGTGCTTCCGTGTGACATGCGTGGTTTTCACGCACCCATTGACTTCGAAAAACGCCGAAATATAGAACATGTCGTGAGTTTTACGCAGCGGACTCGCGCTGCGCCGAACTCACGGACTGTCTGCACTGCCCCATAGACTTGTATAGGTCCGTGCGACCCGCGTGAAAAGCACGAGCGTCGCACGGACGTATATCACGCTCGTGTAAACGAGGCCTTAACATGTCATTTATGGTGCATGGTGAATGCTGGAAAAAAAAAACAATTCCAGAATTGCTCGTTTTTGGTCATTTCCTCTTCCAAAAAAATGAATAATATAAAGTGATTAAAGAGTCATGTGTCCCAAAATGGTGCCAATAAAATCTACAGCTTCTCTCTCAAAAAACAAGCTCCATCCACCGAAAAATAAAAAAGTTATGGCACTAGTAATGTGGTGATAAAAAAATATCCCTATGTGCCCGCTGTAGGGGAACATTCCTTCAGTTTCAGGACCCTAGTATTTAGGAACAAGGTAAGTGAAGGGACGTAGCACATCTGCTGGAAGCGAGGGCGCCCGTGTGATACCAGGGCAACAATTTACCAGCATAATTTCCCAAACTGCACCTTTTGGGGACTTTTCCTCCTTTGTAGAGTGTTACAAAAGGGGGATAAGAAAGAATTCAGTTTATCAGTGCGACACTGGCCTGCGCATATCTGATTGCTTCACAGCGTACCACACATCTATGGATAGTTTTATTATTTACCCCATTATTATGCCCTGATGTACACCGCACAGATTACATATGCCTTCACATTATAAAACGAAATACCAGTAATACTCAAACAAAACTACTTCCAAGCAAATCCCCGCTCCAAATGGCGGTCCTTCTCTTCTAAGCCCTACAGTGTGCCTAAACTGTTTACGTCCACATGTAAGGCATTGCCATACCCGGGAGAATCCACTTAACAATTTATGGGGTAAGATTCTCCAGTGGCACAAGATGGGCACAACATATTGAGCAGTGAAATGGCATATCAGTGGAAAACTTGCAATTTTCACTTTGCATCATTCACTGCGTATTAATTTCTGAAAAACCCCTGTGGGGTTAAACTGCTCACTGCACTCCTTGATAAATGCCTTTAGGGGTTTAGTTTCTAAAATCGGTCACTTTTTGGTACATCAGGATTTTTGCAAATGCGACATGGCAAACCATTCCAGCAAAATGTAAGCATCTAAAGTCAAATACCACTCCTTTTCATCTGAACCCTCCCATATGTCCAGACAGCAGTTTATGACCACATATGGGGTATTTCCATACTCGGGAGAAATTGTTTTACAAGTGTTGGGGGGCTTTTTTCTCCTTTACTATTTGTGGAAATTAAAAAATTCTACGTTTTATTGGAAAAATTTAATTTTTCATTTTCACAGCCCAATTATAATAAAATGTATGAAACACCTGTGGGGTCAAAACGCTCACTACACACCTAGATAAACTCCTTGTGGGGCGTAGTTTCCAAAATGTACCACAAAGGAAACACCCCTAAAAATACCCCAAGACCTCTTCAAACCTGACATGGTGCCTAAAATATACAGTGGAGGAAATAAGTATTTGATCCCTTGCTGATTTTGTAAGTTTGCCCACTGTCAAAGTCATGAACAGTCTAGAATTTTTAGGCTAGGTTAATTTTACCAGTGAGAGATAGATTATATAAAAATAAATAAAGAAAATCCCATAGTCAAAATTATATATATTTATTTGCATTGTGCACAGAGAAATAAGTATTTGATCCCCTACCAACCATTAAGAGTTCAGCCTCTTCCAGACCAGTTACACGCTCCAAATCAACTTGGTGCCTGCATTAAAGACAGCTGTCTTAAATGGTCACCTGTATAAAAGACTCCTGTCCACAGACTCAATTAATCAGTCTGACTCTAACCTCTACAACATGGGCAAGACCAAAGAGCTTTCTAAGGATGTCAGGGACAAGATCATAGACCTGCACAAGGCTGGAATGGGCTACAAATCCATAAGTAAGACGCTGGGTGAGAAGGAGACAACTGTTGGTGCAATAGTAAGAAAATGGAAGACATACAAAATGACTGTCAATCGACATTGATCTGGGGCTCCATGCAAAATCTCACCTTGTGGGGTATCCTTGATCCTGAGGAAGGTGAGAGCTCAGCCGAAAACTACACGGGGGCAACTTGTTAATGATCTCAAGGCAGCTGGGACCACAGTCACCAAGAAAACAATTGGTAACACATTACGCCGTAATGGATTAAAATCCTGCAGTGCCTGCAAGGTCCCCCTGCTCAAGAAGGCACATGTACAGGCCCGTCTGAAGTTTGCAAATGAACATCTGGATGATTCTGAGAGTGATTGGGAGAAGGTGCTGTGGTCAGATGAGACTAAAATTGAGCTCTTTGGGATTAACTCAACTCGCCGTGTTTGGAGAAAGAGAAATGCTGCCTATGACCCAAAGAACACCGTCCCCACTGTCAAGCATGGAGGTGGAAACATCATGTTTTGGGGGTGTTTCTCTGCTAAGGGCACAGGACTGCTTCACCGCATCAATGGGAGAATGGCTGGAGCCATGTACCGTCAAATCCTGAGTGACAACCTCCTTCCCTCCACCAGGACATTAAAAATGGCTCGTGGCTGGGTCTTCCAGCACGACAATGACCCGAAACATACAGCCAAGGCAACAAAGGAGTGGCTCATAAAGAAGCACATTAAGGTCATGGAGTGGCCTAGCCAGTCTCCAGACCTTAATCCCATCGAAAACTTATGGAGGGAGCTGAAGATCCGAGTTGCCAAGCGACAGCCCCGAAATCTTAATGATTTACAGATGATCTGCAAAGAGGAGTGGGCCAAAATTCCATCTAACATGTGTGCAAACCTCATCATCAAATATAAAAAAAAACGTCTGACTGCTGTGCTTGCCAACAAGGGTTTTGCCACCAAGTATTAAGTCTTGTTTGCTAAAGGGATCAAATACTTATTTCTCTGTGTACAATGCAAATAAATATATATAATTTTGACAATGTGATTTTCTTTTTTTTTTTTCATATAATCTATCTCTCACTGGTAAAATTAACCTAGCCTAAAAATTCTAAACTGTTCATGTCTTTGACAGTGGGCAAACTTACAAAATCAGAAAGGGATCAAATACTTATTTCCTTCACTGTAATCTAATAAAAAGAAGGCTCTTAAATCCACTAGGTGCTCCTTTGCTTTTAAGGCCTATGCTTCAGCCCATTAGCACACTAGGGCCACATGTGGAATATTTCTAAAAACCACAGAATCTGGGTAATAAATTCTTCGTTGTATTCCTCTGGTAAAACCTTCTGCGTTACAGAAAAAATGGATTAAAAATGAATTTCTTCAAAAAAAATGAAATTTGTAAATTTCACCTCTACTTTGCTTCTACTTTAATGTGAAACACCTAAAGGATTAAGAAACTTTCTAAATGCGGTTTTGAATACTTTGAGGGGTGCAGTTTTTAAAATGGGGTGATTTATGGGGGTTTGTATTGTATGGGCCACTCAAAGCAACTTCAGAGCTGAACTGGTCCCTGAAAAAATAGCCTATTGAAATTGTAAGATATTTCTGCTAAAGTTATAAGCCTTGTAACGTCCTAGAAAAATAAAAAGATGTTCAAAACACGACGCCAATCTAAAGTAGACACATGGGAAATGTTAATTAGCAACTATTTTGTGTGGTATTCCTGTCTTAATAGGAAACTAAAGAGACCCTAGTAGTTGGCAGGTATATGAATAAATCAAAAAACGAGTGTGCCTGAGGCACAATGAAACCTAATTTACCAAATATTACATAATTGAAAGTTAAAATGTAACTTTTAATGATATATACTTTCAAAATGTCCAAAGGCAAGAACAAACAGCATGTGCAATAGTTAAAATTTATCCAAGGTCAGCTAGCACAAAGTCTATGTGAAATGTGCCTTTGCTGTAGCATGGATGAGTATCTGCAGACTGCTAAATCGTTCGCTATGTCACAGTAGATTGACGTATAGAGGCTAGCCTGACATTGGAATTTAAAAATATAGTACCCCCCACCCCCCGACATGTTTCGCAGTAAACACAGCGTCCTCAGGGGATCAAAATGGGGCTAATGAACGCGCGTTCAAATTCCTCTTCCTTTAAAGCTTCGGGCGTACATCCCAAAGGGTCCACCTGTGTAGAAGCCAATGAGATTCCCTAACCAGGGGCGAGCCTCCATACAACAAGATTGACATAGAAATTAGCCAATTCGGAGGATAATCAAACGCTCCAACCAGTGCATGTGAAGTACGCATGCGCATAGCATCCAGATCTGGATATAGTCGATTTCGTAGCTCAAAGAGGTAAGTGTGCATGTCTGGGCACTTAGAGTCTACAGTGCTTGAATTCTGCAACCAAAGATAGCAGGTGAGTAATACTAGGGAACAAAATGCATGGTAGTTCCCAATTAAAAAGGCCATATCGGGAAGAATATACTGGAGCTATTTGGGGCAGGTAATGGTGAACGATATATGGAGACGCTAAGATGATGTCCGATAGTGAATAAATGAATATATCGGTACACTCTTAGGGAGGCAGCTCCCCAATACAATGCAGTTTAGAGGATTACATCTGATAGACAGATCATAATTAAGGATGTATCTGTTTAACCCTTTCAACACCGAGCTAATTTTGGCCTTCAGGACCAGCCCCATTTTTTCAAATCTGACATGTTAATTTATGTGGTAATAACTCCGGAATGCTTTTGCCTATCCAAGCGATTCTGAGATTGTTTTCTCGTGACATATTGTACTTTATATTAGTGGAAAAATTTGGTCAATAAATTCATTGCTTATTTGTGAAAAACACCAAAATTTAGAGAAAATTTGCAAAAATTATTATTTTTCTAATTTTAAATGTATCTGCTTGTAAAACAGATAGTAATACCACACAAAATTGTTACTATTTCACATATTCCATATGTCTACTTTATATTTGCATCGTTTTTTGAACATTATTTTATTTTTCTAGGACGTTACAAGGCTTAGTACTTTACCAGCAATTTCTCACATTTTCAAGAAAATTTCAAAAGCCGATTTTTACAGGGACCAGTTCAGTTCTAAAGCGGCTTTGAGGGCCTTATGTACTAGATAGACCCCATAAATCACCCCATATTAAAAATTGCACCCCTCAAAGTATTCAAAACAGCATTCAGAAAGTTTCTTAACCCTTTAGGCGTTTCACAGGAATTAAAGCAATGTAGAGGGGAAATTGACAAATTTTTTTTTTTTTTGCTGCAATTCATTTGTAATAAAAAAAAATCTGTAACACAGAAGGTTTTACCAGAGAAACGCAACACAATATTTATTGCCCAGATTCTGCAGGTTTTAGAAATATCCCACATGTGGCCCTAGTGTGATAATGGACTGAAATACCGGCCTCAGAAGCAAAGTAGCACCTAGTGGATTTTGTGGCCTCCTTTTTTAGAATATATTTTAGTTACCATGTCGGGTTTGAAGAGGCCTTGTAGTGCCAAAACAGTGGAAATCCCCCAAAAGTGACACGGTTTTGGAAACCACACCCCTCAAGGAATATAGTGGTATAGTTAGCATCTAGACCCCACAGGTTTTCTGCTATATTTATTGGAGTTTGCCTGTGAAAGTGAAAATCTACTTTTTTTCTGAAAAAATATAAAAAAAAAAATATTTGCAAGGAATAAAGAATAAAAAGCACCCCAAAACTTGTAAAGCTACTTCTCCCGATTACAGCAATACCCCATATGTGGTACTAAACTGCTGTTTGGACCCACGGCAGAGCTCAGAAGGGAAGGAGCGCCATTTGGATTTTGAAGCGCAGATTTTGCTGGATTGGTTTTCAGTGCCATGTCGCGTTTGCAACGCCCTGTAGGGAGCAAAACGGTGGAAACCCCCCAAAAGTGGTCCCATTTTGTAGACTACACCCCTCAAGGAATTTTTCTAGGGGTATAGTTAGCATTTTGACCCCACGTTTTTTTTGCTGAATTTAGTGGAATTAGGCCGTGAAAATGAAAATCAACTTTTTTCTGAAAAAACATAGAAATGTTGTTTAATTTTTACAATGAATAAAGGAGAAAAATCACCCCAAAATTTGTAAAGCAATTTGTCCTGACTCCTGATTACAGCAATACGCCATATGTGGTAATAAACTGATGTTTGGACCCACGGCAAGACTCAGAAGGGAAGGAACAATATTTGGCTTTTGGAGCTCAAATTTAGCTCAAATGGTTTTCGGGTGTCTTGTCGCATTTGCAAAGCCCGTGAGGTACCAAAACAGTGGAAACCTCCCAAAAGTCCCTTTAGGGGACTGGAACGAGCGATCATTAGGTCGCTGGTACAATACACTGCAGTACTAATGTATTGCAGTATAATATTTTTACAGGCTCCTGTAACAGCGCGATAGCTGTTCCTGTCCATTAGTCCCGGGTGTCAGCTGTAATACACAGCGGACACCTGCAGAATATGGCGCAGCGCATGAGCCCGCTCCATATATAACCCCCCGCACCACGACAAGCTATTAAGTCGTGGTGCGTGAAGGCGTTAATGGGCAGCGGATGGTGCAAAGTGAAAATTTTCCACTGATATGCCATTTTAATGCACAATATGTTGTGCCACTGAAGACAAATACCTCATACAATGTTGAGCGGGTTCTCCCGGATATAAAATATCATATATGTGGACGTAAGCTGGTGTTTGGGCACGCTGTGGGGCTCAGAAGGGAGGGAGCGCCATTTGGCTTTTGGAGCGCAGAGTTTGCTTGGTAACTGTTCTGTTTGGGGTTTTGCTGGTATTTCAGTTTATGATGTGGGGGTATGTGTAAATTGGGCAGAGTACATCAGGGCATAATAAGAGGGTATAATAATTCGGTAAATAAATAATCCGCACATATGTGGCCAATGTCGCACTGATAAATGGCGCCCGATCTTATCAGCTTTTGGACACTGCACAATTTCTGTCGCTATATTCTGAGAGCCACAACTTTTTTTTTTTTTCTTCACCGGAGCCGTGTGAGGACTTATTTCTTGCGGGACAATCTGTAGTTTTCATTGGTACCATTTTAGGGTACATCTGATTTTTTTATCACTTTTTATTTGATTTTTTTGGCAAGCAAAGTGACAAAAAAACTAATTCGGACAATGTTTTTTGTCTTTTTTATTTTTTTTTTACACTTTTGACCGTGCGCTATAAATGACATTTTACTTTATTCTGCGGGTCGATACGATTACGGCGATACCAGATATATATAGTTTTTTTTATGTTTTGTGGCATTTGCGCAATAAAATCACTTTTCGATAAAATTATTTTTTGTGTCACCATATTCTGAGAGCCATAACTTTTTTGATTTTTCAGTCAAAAAAGCTGTGTAAGGCTTGTTTTTTGCAGGACGGGTTGTCGTTTTTATTGATACTATTTTAGGGTACATGCGACTTTTTGATCACTTTTTATTCTATATTTTTGGAGGTTTGATGACCAAAAAAATTGTGATTCTGACATTATTTTTTAATTATTTTTTTTGCGCTGTTCACCGTGCGGGAAAAATAATATTATAGTTTGGGTCGTTACGAACGCGGTGATACCAAATATGTGTACTTTTTTTAACATTTTCATTTTTTTCCTATAATAAAAGACTTATTATAGGAAAAAAAGCATTTTTTGTTTTTGTAACTTTTATAACTTGATTTTACACTTTTAGAAAACATTTTTATTACTTTTATTTTTTACTTGTTTTACTTGAAGACTGGCAGCACTGATCGCTGCTATAATACATTACACTACCTAGGTAGTGTAATGTATTATAAACTGTCAGTGTGACGCTGAGTCACACTGACAGGAAGCTTATGAGGACCGGCCTTCGGCTGGTTCTCATAGGCTGCTGTGCATGGCAGACCCGGGGGCCGTTGTATGGCCTCCGGTTCTGCCTTATAACCGACTGCAGCACCCGCAATCGGTCCCCGGGAAAAGTTTGTTGTAGCAACAAACTTTCCAGTTTGTTGTTACAACAAACTTTCCCTGCGATCACATGACCGGGACCTGAACCAATTAGGTCCCGGTCATGTCTCCGGGACCAGAGGCAGGGGTTAACAGCGCGATCCGGGTGTCAGTGCTACTCTGAGACACCCGGATTGCGCTTTTAACACCCACCATGAATTCACGTCGGCGCTGCACAGAGCCCAGCAAGCACCGACGTGAATTTACTCTGGGCGGTTTACACGCCCTATTTACGGACGTAATTCAGGTGTTTTACGCCTCTAATTACGGCCGAATAAACGGCTCCAAACCGTCTGCAAACATCTGCCCATTGAATTCAATGGGTCTTATGGTGTTCTGTGCAGATGTGTTTTTGTTTTACGCGCCACTGTCAAAAGACGGCGCGTAAAAAGACGACGCGTAAAAAGACGCCCGCCTTAAAAAAGTGCATGTCACTTCTTGGGACGTGATTGGAGTCGTTTTTCATTGACTCCAATTACGTCCGTAAAAGACGCCGCGAAAAACGCATGCACTTGGCAAAACGTCTGAATTTCAGGAACTGTTTTCGCCTGAAAACAGCTCCGTAATTTCAGACGTAATTGGCGTTGCCGTGTGAACATACCCTAATGCCTTATTCACACGAGCGTAGTTAGCGTCCGTGATATGCGCGTGAAAATCATCGCACGTTGCACGGACCTATGTAACTCAATGGGGCCGTTCAGACCAGTCCGTGATTTTCACGCAGCGTGTGTCCGCTGCGTAAAACTCACGACGCCGTATAGTTGAGCGGTTTTCGCGCCTCACGCACCCATTGAGTTCAATACGCTCGGATACGCCATTGAGTTCCGAGTGTTGCGCGGGATTCGCGCAACAGTTGTTTAAAAAATGAAGGCAAAAATAAAAGCACCTCGTTCATTTCTGATTTTAAACATAAAAACAGAGTGTCATAACGATGCCGTATGCACGAAAATCATGCAGACGCACCGTACTCGGATGTCACACGGAACTGCAATCTGTGCAAAACGCACACGTTCGTGTGAATAAGGCCTTATGTTGGATTCACACGAGCATCTTCAGTCCGCAAAGGACGGAACGTATTTCGGCCGCAAGTCCCGCACCAAACACACTGCAGAGAGCCGGGCTCCTAGCATCATAGTTATGTACGATGCTAGGAGTCCCTGCCTCTCCATGGAACTACTGTCCCGTACTGAAAACATGATTACAGTACGGGACAGTTGTCCTGCAGCGAGGCAGGGACTCCTAGCATCGTACATAACTATGATGCTAGGAGCCCGGCTCTCTGCAGTGTGTTTGGTGCGGGACTTGCGGCCGAAATACGTTCCGTCCTTTACGGACCGAACATGCTCGTGTGAATCCAGCCTAAGGGCCTGTTCACATCACCGTTCACTTCCGTTCCGGGGTTCCGTCGGGTGAACTCCGCAACAGAAAGTGAAACTGACAGCACAGCTTCCGTTTCAGTCACCATTGATCTCAATGGTGACGGAAACATCGCTAATGCTTTCCTTTCGTCACCATTCCGTCTGGTTTCCGGTTTTCCGACGGAATCAATAATGCAGTCGACTACGCTATTGATTCCGTCGGAAAACCGGAAACCAGACGGAATGGTGACGAACATAAAGCATTAGCCATATTTCCGTCACCATTGAGATCAATGGTGACTGAAACGGAAGCTGTGCTGTCAGTTTCACTTTCCGTTGCGGGGTTCACCCGACGGAACCCTCCGACGGAACCCCGGAACGGAAATGAACGGTAATGTGAACAGGCCCTTAGACTCCAATTATAGGGATATAATGTTCAGTGTAGGGACCCCGTGTATGAGGTCGCCTTGTCGTGCAGTTTGCATCTGCATTCTCTTGTTGCTGGTAATACATAAGTCACGGCGGATTAACATCGGTATATCCATTTAATGTTTCAGGAGGAGCTGACAAAAAACCCTATTACAGCGGCTGATAATCGGCCGGTACAGCAAGCGCTGTTGATCGGCACTCGTTTGTGCCTGTCACATGGAGCTATGGATGGGGATGAGCGGTTGTTACTATGATCGCTCTTCCCCATCTGTTATTATCATGTTGACAGCGCGTCTGGGAGATGTGCTGCCGACAAAGATAATATTTAACATTTTTAAAACTATCCGATCAGCAGATGATTGACCGTTTGCTCGTTCATCTGCTGATCGCTGCCCTATTTACACAGAGCAATTATCAGCAACGAGCATTATATGAATGCTCGTCTGCCCGATAATCGCCCAGTGTAAAACCCCCTTAACGCTCTTTGTACATAGCTAATGCAGGGGCTCTGTTACTTTAGGAGTGACTGCATTAGCTTTTTCTGGTGTATGGAACCTCCATGATGCACCAGAGCTATTAATAACTATAAAAGAAGACCCCCAGTGGAAACACAACTTTCCATGTCTGCATTCCCCACCTGACTGTATACCACACTCTACACTTCAATAAGTAAGTACAATTTCCAGAAAGAACTGCTGCCCCCATCTTGATTCTTAGATTTCCCCAGCTTCCTCTTCTCTGCTTTCAATCCACTGATTCTTCAGCACGGCATAACATGACCTGCTAAAGACTATACCATTTCTGCATGCTGGGGGACACTGATTATCATTCTCTCTGTAGTCTCCTAAATAAGATGAGAAACCATAAGTATACAGACAGGGCGGCTGCACTATATTCGTCTACATTATACCTGTGTGACGGGAATATGTCTAAGTATCAGTGGTAGCTGATGATAGAAGTTTCTGTGCCCCTCCCCCCCCCCCCCCCGTGCAAAGCTAGTGTGGTACAGGAACTGCTGAAGCCTGTGATAGGTGACACCTAGAACTCCATAGACTCAAGCAGAGAAAGTGTCACCAAGCCTGATTCTCACTGCTGCTGAGCAACCATGCCAGGCTGCTATATAGAGATAGAAGCAGCAAGAAAAATAACAGGTGAGAGACTGGCCTATAGAAGACCATAATGGTACACGTGGGAAAGTTTAGTTTTGGCTGGAGTGTCCCTTTAATATTTCTGGCACATCTCTAGGTCCTGTGAGTCGCAATACAAACTAGAATTCATTGACCTCTAGTTTCCATTGGGGTGCAGGGGAGAAGACTGCTGTAGGTGAGTATAAATTTTTTTATTATTTTTCATACCACTAACCTTTATTTATTTATTTTTTGGTCATTTTTGTTTTGCAGGTTCCTCTGGATTGTTTGGATTATGTCGTCGTTTACTTGGACTACTTCGATCTACTTTTTTTTATTTTTTTAAATAAAATGGTTAAATAGGGTTGCATGGGAGTTTCTATTTAAATTTCAATAAAAAAATATTTTCTGATGTCTGCGTTTTTTAATACTTAATTGGCGCCTTAGTAATGGCAGTTATCTACTTGATGACGTCCATTACTAAGGTCGGGCTTAGTAGTGTTAGCCAGTAAAAAGGCTAGTATTAACCCCCCATTATTACCCCAGTATGCACCGCCACCAGGGGTATCGGGAAGGGCAATACAGTACAATCCAGTACCTGGCCATCTGTAGTGATGGTCGGGCACTGAGGCGGCTATAGGCTGGTATTATAAGGCTGGCAAGGGCCAAAAACCATGGTCCTGCCCACCCTAGTAATGCTAGGCTGCGGCTGCTTTATTGTATCTGGCTGTGAATATGGGGGGGACCCCATGTCAAGTTTTTTTTTTTTTTTTTAAAGAAATCAAATTAAGAAAATGGGTTGTCGTGTCCGTCCGTCCCCCACCCCAAATTTTCAAAACCAGCTAGATACAATAAAGCAGCAGGCCAGCATTATCAGGGTGGGAAGGGTCACGACATTTGGCCCGTCCCAGTCTAATACCAGCCTGCGGCCACCCCAGTGCCCGACCACTCCAGATGGTCGGGTACCAGGCTCTTCCCGATACCCCTGGTGGCAGTGGGTACCAAGGTAATAATGGGGGGTTTGTGATAGCCTTTTTGCTGGCTCACTAAGCTTCACTTTAACAAGGGACGTCGTCAAACAGACAACTGCCATTACTAAGGCGCTAATAAAGTATTAAAAAAACATGGTGCGGTTTTGCCGAGGTTTCCCCGCGCGGCCGAAAAACGCATGCGTTTTAGGGGGGATTCACACGAACGTGTATTGGGTCCGTGCGGGCCGCGTGGTTTTCACGCGCCACGCACCGACCAATACAAGTCTATGGGGCAGTACAGACAGTCCGTGCTTCTTACGCAGCGTTTGTCCGCTGCGCAAAAAGCGCGACATGCTCAATATCTCCGCGTATTTCGCGCATCACGCACCCATTGAAGTCAATGGGTGCGTGAAAACCACGCAGGTCGCACGGAAGCACTTCCGTGCGAACCGACTGAAACAGCGCACCAGCTGTCAAAAGGATGAATGTGATGAGATGAGATGAGCGAACCCGGACAACCGAACCGAACTTCACCGGGTTCGGCCGAACTCGTTTTGGCCGAACCCGGCAAAAAAATTTCCGGTACGCGACGTCAGGAGATAGTCACTGTCCAGGGTGCTGAAAGAGTTAAACTGTTTCAGTACCCTGGACAGTGACTTCCGATCCCAATATACATGAACGTGTAAAAAAAAAAAAAGAAGTTCTGACTTACTGATAACTCCCGGCTTCTTCCTCCAGTCTGACCTCCCAGGATGACAATTCAGTCCAAGTGACAGCTCCAGCCAATCACAGGCCAAGCACAGGCTGCAGCGGTCACATGGACTGCGGCGTCATCCAGGGAAGTGAGGCGCGTCACCAAGGACGCGTCACCAAGGCAACGGCCGGGAGGGAAGTTCTCGGTAAGTACGAACTTTTTCTTTTTTTTTAACAGGTTTCTCGATATTGTGATCGGCATTCACTGTCGAGGGTGCTGAAAGAGTTACTGCCGATCAGTTAACTCTTTCAGCACCCTGGACAGTGACTGACGTCGACTAGACTCATCTCTATGATGGCGGCTGCGCGAAAATCACGCAGCCGCGCATCATACACGGATGACACACGCAGCTGTCAAGTGTTTTTTGCGCGCGCAAAAACGCAACATTCGTCTGAATCAGCCCTTAGTCTATGCAGAACAAACGCAGCAGAACCGCACTGAATACACCCTAAAAGGATAATTTTTTTATTGAACTAAAAACTCCTTCCCACACAACCCTTGTTAACCTTTTTATTTTGAAATAAACAACAAAAAACATAGATCATCGAAATAGTCCAACTAATCTACAACGTAGTCAGGGGCTGGCTGGCACGTTATACACTGGAGGGCAAGCACACATCGCCTGCCCATGAGCAGCGGTCCATCTTTAACCTGTTTATCTCCTCCTACAGTATAAATGCGGCAGAGGTAACTGGGTTTAACCTCTTCCTGACATTTGACGTATCCTTACGCCAAAGTCGGGTAGGAGAAGTATGGAACGGGCTCACGGAGTGAATCCACTCCATACGATGCCGGTGTCCGCTGTATGTTACAGCCGACACTTCAGAGTAACGAGCGGCATCCCACTGGTTAAATGCCGCGGTCAATAGCGCCCGCAGCATTTAAATCGTTAGAAAGAGGGGGACGACCCCCTCTAACAGCTCATCGTGCCCCCCACAGAAGCAATCGCGGTGGGACGATGATTGCTATGGCTGCCTGGGGGATCGAGCAGGGCTTAATGGAAGCCTGTCAGAATCACGATATACTGCAATACATTAGTATTGCAGTATATCGTGCAAGCGATCTATCGATCGCTGGTTGAAGTCTCCCTGGGGAACTACTGGTAATAAAAATTTGTAAAATAAAGTTGTCTTTTTTATGTAAAAAAAAATAAAAAATTGAAAGTTAAAAAAAAAAACTTTTTACTATTTTCCCCCTAGAGCATAGTAAAACAAAAAAACGTAATTGGTATCACCGCGTCCGTAAAAGTCTGAACTATTACAATATCTAATTATTTAACCTGCACGATGTAAGCCGTAAAAAAAAAAAATTGTAGACGCCAGAATCTCACTTTTTTTAGTCACCTCATCTCCCACAAAAAAATGAAATAAAAAGTGATCAAAATGTCGCATGTACCCCAAAATGGTATCATTCAAAACTACAGCTTATCCCGCAAAACATAAGCACTCATACCACTTAATCGACAGAAAAATAAAAAAAAGTTATGGCTCTCTGAATTTGGTGACACAAAATAAATTTTATTTTTTTACACTTAGGTTTTTATTTGTAATGCTGGGTTCACACGAGCATGTTACGACCGTAACGGACGGAACGTATTTCGGCTGCAATTCCCGGACTGAACACACTTCAGGGAGCCGGGCTCCTAGTATCATAGTTATGTACGATGCTAGGAGTCCCCTGCCTCGCTGCAGGACAACTGTCCCGTACTGTAATCATGTTTTCAGTACGGGACAGTAGTTCCACGGGGAGGCAGGGACTCCTAGCATCGTACATAACTATGATGCTAGGAGCCCGGCCCCCTGCACTGTGTTCGGTCCGGGACTTGCGGCCGAAATACGTTCCGTCCATTACGGCCATAACATGCTCATGTGAACCCAGCCTAAAGGTAGTAAAATATAGAAAAAACTATATATATCTGGTATCGCCGTAATCTTATTGACCCACAGAATACAGTTAACATGTTGTATTAATTGCACAGTGAATTCCGTAAAAACGATGTACAAAAATCCATGGAGGAATCGCTGTTTTTTTTATTTTCGACCCCACAAATTTTTTTGGGGGTTTTCTAGTACATTATATGGCACACTAAATGGTGCTACGAAAAACTACAACTCGTCCCGCAAAAATCAAGCCCTCATAGGACTATAATCGACGGAAAAATAAAAAAGTTATGGCTTTTGGAATGTGGGGAGGAAAAAATGAAAATCTGAAAAAGGGCTGCGGCGGGAAGGGGTTAAATCGTTAACAGACAGCCGCTGGTTGTATGCTGGGATTACACACGTACGTGCAATTTCAGATACATGATTGAACCCTTGCCTTACTGCAAAATAGACCCCACCCCCTTACAGTATAATGACATAAAGCCCACAGCCCCCCTGGAGCAATGTTTTTACAGCTGGTGGTGCCCTGGGCAATAAGTCTAAATATCAGAAGTTGAGCTGCATTTGTCCTTGGGTACTCTGCTCAATTAGGCTGGATTCACACATGGTATTTTAGAGGTGCTTTTTAAGCATCTAGTTGTTAACTGTGAATGGAAAACCTAACTTTCATTTAAAAAAAAGTGTGACAACACAAATCACAGCATTTTTGTTTGTTTGAGTAAGTGGTGAAGGTCCTACCTGAACCACTAACCCACAAGAAAAAGTATGTGCGAACAAGGCCTAAAACTGCTACCCAGTTCCGTTCCCCACTTCTACACCTGTCTTCTACTTCTCCCCAAATAACAGCGCCACACAATGTACACATAAAACAATTTACTGGTATTTTTATGTCCTTCAGAAACCTCCTTGATAAAATTGACAATTAATGTTATTAACCCCTTCCCTCTTCAGCCACTTTTGACCTTCCTGACAGAGCCTCATTTTTCAAATCTGACATGTTTCACTTTATGTGGAAATAACTTCGGAATGCTTTAATCTAACCAAGCGATTCTGAGATTGTTTTCTCGTGACACATTGGACTTTATGTTACTGGCAAAATTTGCTCGATACATTCAGTATTTAAATGTGAAAAACACCAAAATTTAGTGGAAAATTAGCATTTTTCTAAATTTTAATGTATATGCTTGTAAGACAGGCAGTTATACTACACAAAATAGTCACTAATTAACATCCCCCATATGTTTACATTAGATTGACATCGGTTTTTGAACATCCTTTTATTTTTCTAGGACACTACAAGGCTTAGAACTTTAGCATCAATTTCTCACATTTTCAAGAAAATTTCAAAAGGCTATTTTTGCAGGAGCCAGTTCAGTTGTGAAGCGTCTTTTAGGGCCTTCTATATTAGAAACCTCCAAAAAGTCACCCCATTTTAAAAATGTCACCCCTCAAAGTATTCAAAACTGCATTTACAAAGTTTCTTAACCCTTTAGACATTTCACAGGTATTAAACCAAAATAGAGGTGAAATTTATAAATTTCATTTTTTGATGTTGCAGAAATTCATTTTTAAGCTATTTTTTTTGTAACACAAGGTTTTACCAGAGAAACGCAACTCAATGTTTATTGCCCAGATTCTGCAGTTTTAGGAAATATCCCACATGTGGCCCTAGTGCGCTAGTGGACTGAAGCACCGGCCTCAGAAGCAAAGAAGCACCTAGTGGATTTTGGGCCTCCTTTTTATTAGAATATATTTTTAGGCACCATGTCGGGTTTGAAGGGCTCTTGCGGTACCAAAACAGTGGAAATCCCCCAAAAGTGACCCCTTTTGGGAAACTACACCCCTTAAGGAAATTATCTAGGGGTATAGTGAGCATTTTGACCTTACAGGTTTATTGCAGAAATTATTGGATGTAGGCTGTGAAAATGGAAATCTACATTCTTTCAAAAAAAATGCAGGTTTGCCAAATTTTTCCTCATTTCCACAAGGACTAAAGGAGAAAAAGCACAGCAACATTTGTAAAGCAATTTCTCCAGAGTAAAACAGTACCCCACATGTGGTAATAAACGGCTGTTTGGACACATGGCAGGGCTTATAATGTAAAGAGCGCTATTTGACTTTTGGAGCTCAAATTTAGCAGGAATGGTTTGCGGAGGCCATGTCGCATTTGCAAAGCCCCTGAGTGACAAAAACAGTGAAAACGCCCAAAAAGTTACTCCATTTAGAAAACTACACCCCTTGAGGAATTCATCTCTGGGTGTAGCGATCATTTTGACCCCACAGGTGTTTCATAGAATTTATTAGAATTGGGCAGTGAACATAAAAACAATCCTTTTTCGTCAATAAGATGTTGCTTTAGCTCAACAGTTTTCATTTTCTCAACAAATAAAGGAAAAGAAAAAAACCGATCGCTGCATCTGAGGGGTTAATGGCAGGGATCGGAGCTAGCTACGGTTCCTGCAGTTACAGGTGGATGTTAGCTGTAACATACAGCTGACATCACCGCTGATGATGCCGGCTCATCTCCTGAGCCGGCGTCATCTTGCCGGCGGCTACGGCACCCCTTCACCCCCGCCTCTGGGCGGGGGGCTGAATGTTTTCCGTGCTAGGCACACAGGGAGGCCAGTATTAGGCCTCCTGTTGCCATTGCAGCCACCGACACCCCGGCGATTTCATTGCTGGGGTGACGATGAGCTGCAAACACCTTAAATGCAGCGATCGCTTTTGATGGCTGCACTTAAGGGGTTAATGGCGGGGATCGAAGCTAACTTCGGTCTTCGCCGTTACAGCAGGATATCAGCTGTAAGATACAGCTGACATCCGGTGATGATGGCACCGACTCAGCTTCTAAGCCGGTGCCATGCATTTGTCGTAAGTTTACGACAATTTGCAGGAAGCGCTGGCTTTCCATGACGTATACTTATGACAAATGTTGGGAAGGGGTTAAACCACTGGTTTTGTTTATTTTTAGGTATAAGGCTGGGTTCACACAGAGTTTTTTGCAGGAGGAAAATCTGCCTCAAAATTCAGTTTGGAATTTTGAGACAGATTTTCCTCTGCTTGCACGATTGTTTTCGCTGCGTTTTTTACGGCCATTGAAATACGCTTTCTCTGCCATCCATTGATGTCAATGGGAGGTCAGAGGCGTAAACGTCAGAAGATAGGGCATTTCCCTTGTTTTTCCACTCGCGGGAAAAAAACGCCTCAGTTCTCATTGAAATCAATGGGAGGCATTTTCGGCCGTTTTTTGGCGCACTTTCCAACGCGGTTTCCGCGTCAAAAAGTGTCGAAGAACTCTGTGTGAACTGGCCCTTAGGCTTTATTCACACATTTATTGAGTTCTTTAGGGGAAAAATAGGGAGACCTTGTCAACAGGTTATTTGGGGAAACGTTTCCCTTTTATCCCCGGATCTGGATCTAATTTTTGGTGGAAAATATATCACTCTCACATGGGACTGCAATAGGCAAGTGTGAACCTGAACCTGATTCAGATGTATGGAACGGTCACAGAAATTAATGCAACAAATCTGTCGTGTGTGAATACATCCTAAGGGTAGGGACACGTGTAGTATAAACTCTGGATTTTCCGCAATGGATTTCATTGCAGAAAATCCGCAGCACAGCAGCAGCAGAGTGGATGAGATTTGAACAAATCTTCACCACACTGGGAAAAATCTGCCAAGAAACCGTCCACAAATTGACCTGTGGTGCGTTTTTTTTTTACCATCAATAGTTTTTTGTTTAAATTGTTTTTCTTTACTAGACAGAGGAATATGGTACAGTACAATATATACAGTGTTGTACACAATAGTATTTGACCACATAATGCACATGTCAACCTGAATGGAAGAGTCAGTACAGGTCAAAGCAATGACATACACAGGCGATGTACATGTATATGGTATAAACTGTTGTATAGAACAAACATAAACAAAAGATTGCCCCATAATAAGGACAGAATGTTCTAGACCTAAGTTACAAGAAAGTAGAAAAACTTCAGGATTTTGGTTCACAGTTTCAAGCAGTCATCGAGGGAGTATACAATTTTCAGGAATAAGGGAACATCTCTTCCAATCTTTCACGTCCTGTGTGGTCTTTATATGCTATAATTTTCTCATAGACACATGTAACATTAACCCCTTAATACCGGAGGTGTTTTAAACCTTAGTGACCAGAGCAATTTTTGCAGTTTTGCTATTCACAGATGTAACGCAGTATAACTCTGTATGTGTTTTATGTATCGACGTGAATTTTGCACTGTTTTCTTGGGACATGTAGTGCTTCCTTTTTGTGGTATATATGTATAGGTAACATTTTTGTTACTTTTTTTATAGCGTGAAAACACAGAAAAAAATGAAAAATTAGATTTTTCATCATTTAAAATGTAACCGTTTGAAAATAAAAGTAATTGTATCATACAAATGTATTGAAATATATTTTTTCATTTATCCTGATCATAAGGACACCTGACTTGGAGGTGTCGTTTATTTTTTTTGACCAGAAATATAGTATAAATTTCATTACCATGGTGGTAATGGACTTCAGTCCAATAAATAATGGTAAAAAAAACATTGTGTTCTACAAACTAGACACTCTAAAGTCTATTTCTAGCGTTCAATTTCTGTTTTAACCCTTGACACTTTTTACAGAATTCGTCCAAACTTGGGACAAAAAAATGCAAATTGAATTTTTTTTAGAAAAGTGTCACTTTTCTTAAGCCATTTCGAAACACCATATGACATACTGGTAAAAGTGACACCTTTCCACATTCTGCTATTTCTCCCGTGTACGGCGATACCAAATATGTGTGTCTAATCTATTATACGGACCCGTTATAGGGCATATCATAGGAGGAGTCCATTTTGGCTTTTGGAGGCCTTTTTACGCCAGAGCTGATTTTTGGGAACCACGCTATATTTGCCATGGTACTGCAGGTCATTTTGACAAGTATAAATTTCCTGCTAATATTCAACTAGGGGCATAGTGGGTATTTTTAATAGGTGGAAAGAAATAAAAAATAGGTTTATCCAGAAAATACAGTATTTCTGCATTTTTACAGTGAAACATTATCCAATAAGCAACCCTCCCTTTTGGTTCTCCTTACAAAATCAGTGTGAAAGTAAATGAGTTAATAATGTGGGTAATATCATGGTCTTTGCCTTCATAAATTCTAATGGCAGAAGTGTAGCCTGTACCGCTCTCACCGAGCTTGTTGATTTTAACCCCATATTTTGCTCTCTTTGAGGGGATGTACTGGCGGAATGAGAGTCTGCCTTTGTAACTCATCAGCGATTCATCCACCGCTAGGTCTTTTTCGGGGTTGTACACCGGCATAAATTACTCCTCCAAAATTTTTATATGGGGCCTTATTTTATACAGGCGGTCACGGCCTGGATCACTACGGGGGGGGGGGGGCTGGTGATTGTCGTTAAAATGAAGGAAGCGCATTAGCACTTCATGTCTGCTTCTGGTCATAACGGCTGGAAAAACAGGTGTGGCATGTGTAGGGCTTGTTGCCCAATATGACCGGATTGAGGGCTTTTTCACTAACCCCATGTTGAGGATGAGCCCCAACATTTTTTAAAGTTCGCCAGTATTTGTGGTTTGCCACTGCTTTGCATAGGAGGACGTTGGCTTTACAGCAAAGAATTGGCGAGCATACAGATTGGTTTGGTTGACAACCAGCTCCAATAGTTCATCTGTAATGAATATTTAAAAAAAATCGAGGGCTGTAAAATTTTCCACGTTAATATTTATCCCTGGTGTGGCAATAAATTCTGGGATATTAGGGGAAAATGACTCAGTGGGTACCCACTCAATATATTCTGGGGGAATAGAGTAGGCCGTGTTTTGTGGTACTTCTGCGACATGCCCTGTGCTTGTGGACTCTGCAGCGACACTTGAATTGCAGAAAGCGTATCACTGTCGTCGCTATCACTGGTAGACAACATTTCTACCTCGGACGCGGTTCCTGTATCGCTTTCATCAGAGTCAGAAATTAACACGGAGTATGCCTCTTCCACGTGAACCTTATATGGGCCATTGTAATTACACACACGTACAACAAAGACTGTAATCAGACGCACATGCAGACAAATTTTATTATTTTTTCTTGACTTTTTTTTTTTCACAGACAAAAATACACGGACGTCACAAAAGCACGCTTCACAAAAAACTGATGTCGAACAAACACGTAGACTATATAACTTTTTTTTTTTGCACAAAAAAAATACAGACGTCACACACGTACGCTACACAAAAACCCTAGGCTAACCCTAGACTAAATCTAGAATAGAACCTAGAATAAGGGCCGAATTGCTATGGAATTCCTCTGCGGATCGTCCGCAGTGGAATTCTCCAGCGGACGTTTTTTACATTTGTTTCTATACATTTTTAGAAAAGTTAGTGCAGACGTTGCGGAAATCTCCGCTGCGGACCATAGGCTGCGGTGTGGAATTTTCCGTCCGCATCAAGCACTGTCTGTTGCGGAGAAGAAGCGGAATTTCACTGCGGATTTCAGCCTTTGCAATGCAAAAACTGAAATCTGTGGCAACTCTGCTGTGATTTCTGCAACGTCTGAACTACCTGTCAAATATGCAAATGTTGGTGCAGATTCGTTGCGTAATTGCCCCGAATCTGCACCAACATTTGCTACGGAAAAACTCTGCCACATGTGAACGTGCCCTAAGGATAACCCTAGCCTAGGTATACAATTGAAGTTTATATATTAGATTTTTTGTAATTTTGTGTCTTTGGTGTCAGTAAAATTCTCTCTCTGTCTCTTCTCATACAAAGTAAGTGTGAGGAGAGACAGGTAGGAGAAACACTTTGTTTTTCATTTTGTGATCACTGGGAGTGGTTCTCACAGTGATCACATGAATGGAGACCACTGTTATTGGTCTCCGATCATCACTCTGATGCCAAGGCTGTTGCTAACAGTCTTGGCTTCAGAGGCAGATTACCTGATGACCGGGAAAACCGCTCCGATGCGGCCACCTCCCTCCCAAACCCCTCAGATGTGGCACTTGCTATTGAGCGCCGCATCTGAGGGGTTAAAACTGCTAGTGGTCTCCGATCGTTGCCCTGAAGCCCGAGGCTACCAGCAGCCCGGTCTTCAGGAGATCCCAGCGAAAACCTCTCCGATGCGGTCCCCTCCCTCCCAAACCACTCAGATGCGGCCGGCACTTGCTATTGAGTGCCGCATCTGAGGGGTTAAATACGATCGGAGACCACTGCTAGTGGTCTCCGATCGTTGCCCTGAAGCCCGAGGCTGTTACCAGCAGCCCGGTCTTCAGCAGCACCCCGCACGATGCGGGGAAAGTTCTTCTGAAGTGCCAATGTGAAAAGCCGACACTTCAGAAGAACTACCCTGAACGGCCGACGTAAAAACACTATACGCCGATCGTTAAGGGGTTAATAATATTATTAATTTCTCCAATATTGGGTATTGTTACACTTTTCCAATACCTGGTTATTGCTAGTTTAGTAGCCAGTACCAGATGAGTGGCAATCACTCTGTAATCTGCAGGTAAATCCTTAAAACCTAAAAATAGGAGTGCTAGGGATGAGGATAGGGGTATAGTTGATTTACAAAGTTGGGAACAAAGTTGGAACACCGAGGTCCACAGAGAAGTAAGATGTGGGCAGGACCATAGTATATGGAGTAGAGTGTCTTTGTGTCCACAATTTCTCCAGCAGTGATTGGAAGAGCCAGGGTACATATTACTCAATCTATCAGGGGTGTAATACCATCTCAGAACAGTTTTGACAGCAGACTCATAATAAGATACACATTTGAAGGTAGAAGCAATGAATGTCAAGGAGTAAGCCAATTGGGAAGTAGCAAAGGTTTGGCCTAGAGCTCTCTCCCAGTCAAGGAAGGGAGAAGATTTAATAAATGAAGATTTAGAGCCCAGTAAAGAATAAATAGGTTTAAGGCGGTGGGAGGTAGCTAAAGGAGTTGACCACAGCTGAAACACCTCAGCATTGGTGGAAATTTGGCTTGAGTCCATAGTGGACAAAAGGTGTCTAATTCTCAGGTACTTGTAAAAGTCCCTGTGGGAAATCCCATGTTTGTGGGTTAGATCAGAATATGGAATCAGTTGAGCACCATCCTCTAGATCATTTAGATGTACAATCCCTCTTTCTCTCCAAGGTCTCAAATCCAAATCGCAATCTGAAATCTCACAATAAGTGTCACTTTTTGTAGAGAAATTTGAGTAGTTAGACTATTAGAGTGACATTTATTCCAGTAGATCAAGGAAGTGGATAAAAAGTAGGGGAGAGGGGCGGGTATGGCCATTGAAGTGAAAGAAGCTATCAGCAATGCCCTCAAATTATGACCTGGCACCAAAAGGTTTTCGATATGTATCCAGTGTTGGGATACAGCCCCAATCCACCAGTTCCTCAGTAGGGATACTTGAGTTGCAGTAAAATAGTCAGGAATGTTAGGTAGGCCTAGACCGCCAAAATTTTTATCCCTGTTAAGGAGTGTAGAAGCAATTCTGGGTTTGCCTGATTTCCAAATAAAGGCATATAAAAATGTTGTACTCTTGTAAAGGATCTGCCAGGCACAACTTCTGTGTATACGCCCATAGGTAATCAGTCTGCACCTGAGTCTATTTCTCTGAGACTGACTCCATCTTCCACCACTCAGGATGGCAGGCTTAGGAGTGGGAGAGCCTATCGCAGCCTGGCCAGACGGAGCTAGCTCCCGCCCTCTGTCTATTTATACCGGCCTTTCCTGTTCCTCCTTTGCTTGTGATTCTTCTCGTGTGGTTTCCTGGCCCAGCTACAGCTTCTAACTATTTGATCCTGCTCCATACTGACCCTGGCTTACTGACTACTCTCCTGCTCTGCGTTTGGTACCTCGTTCACTCCTGGTTTGACTCGGCTCGTTCACCACTCTTGTTGCTCACGGTGTTGCCGTGGGCAACTGCCCCATTTCCCTTAGCTTTGTGTACCCTTGTCTGTTTGTCTCGTGCACTTACTGAGCGTAGCGACCGCCGCCCAGTTGTACCCCGTCGCCTAGGGCGGGTCGTTGCAAGTAGGCAGGGACAGAGTGGCGGGTAGATTAGGGCTCACTTGTCTGTTTCCCTACCCCCAGCATTACAACTCTATTGAAGAAGGAAACCGGCAGACGGACAGGTACCGTTCTAAATATATATAAACATTTTTAGGCAAGATTTAAATTTTTAACGCCGCTATACGGCCTACCCATGAGATTTCAGATTTGTTATACATGTGACTGTTGCAGTGGTCACATGGACTACAGTGTAATCCGAGGAGGCCAGTCTGTACTCTGAGAAGAGGGAAGCGTTGCCATTACAATGCCCAGCTGGTAGGTATAAAAATTTTTCTATTATGTTTTTTTCTTTCTAGTTCGGTATTTCCACAGCGAAAATTTGGTGCGTTTGTTTGTTTTTTCCCTGCCGTTTCCAAGAAGGATACGATGTGTACTTTTATGCAGCTTGTCCGCCCTGTGTGTCCCTACCCCAAGGCCTCCTTCACACATACACACACTATTTTTTCAGCGGTTTTAAGTTCTATATAGAAGCCAGTGGGAAAAACGCCAGAAAAACTCCATATCTAGAGCATTTTGAAAAATGGCTTTAACACCTTAAGGACAGAGCCTGTGTTCGCCTAATGGACCAGGCAATTTTTTTCAAATCTGACATGTCACTTTATGTGATAATAATAACTTAGAATCGTTTGGAATCCTTTTCTTTTTTCAGATTGTTTTCTCGTGACACATTGTAAGTTTTGTTGTTTTTTTAAAATATATTTTTTTATTTTTGTTGATTTAAATAACAAAATATTCCATACTACATAACAAACAAAACGAAGAATGTGTTCTGAGTTAACATTATATTAAACAAAATATTATGTAGTACAGACACTATCCAAAAAGTCAATGCTGGAAAATCAAGTCACCCCCTAAAACCCTGGAAAATATCGCGTGGGGAGAGAGAGAGAGAGAGAGAGAGAAAAATAAAAAATACATTACTCCTCAAACAACTACTAACATATTTTAAATCAGCCCTAAGGTCTTTTTCTGTTCGGGGGATAGCCCCATTATCCATCTGTTCCAGATCTTATAAAAAAAAAAATTCTTTATTTTGCATCAAGTAATATGATCTTTCTAAAAGCATCACTCTATTCACCTTATGGTGCCATTCTACTTCCTGTGGGAAATCTTTTGAGATCCATTTATAAATGATAACCAATCTTGACAGAAACAAAATCTTTCTAATTAGTTTGCTACAATCACAGTCTTTCAAAAGACCGGAGATGCCAAAAATAAACCGCGTCGGTTCGATTGTAACCTCTTTCCGAATTAATTTAGAAATAGAATCTGCTACTCAACTCCAGTATCTATGTAGCTTGGGACAACGCCGCAACAAGTGGATGAGATCTGCTTGATGTATACCACATTTCTAACAATTATCGTTATTCTTTAACCCCATAACCTTTAAGAGCTTTGGTGTATAATAAAGTCTATGATTGATCATAACACAAATAAATCGGTGATTGTGATTCAATGATGTTTCTCCGATATGTTTATAAACTAACCCCCAATCGATCCTAATCCCAAGATCCTTTTCCCATTTTCCTTGTAATTTAATATGATTTCCTTCATCCCCTAAAAGGAATTTTATATAGTGAGGACAAAAGTCCTTTCTTACTTTTTAAACATTCTAATTATTGAAACGGTGTAAGAACGAACAGTGATTTATATTTAACCCCTTCCCGCTCCTGGACGTACTATTACGTCATGGCAGCTGCATCGTTCGCGCTCCATGACCTAATAGTACGTCTCGGGAGTAACGGCCGTTTTGGCCGTCCTCCCGACACATTTAGGAGCTGTGACAGCTGCTGTCTTGTTCAGCAGCTGTCACAGCTCCTACAGTGGGGACCGATCACTGTGTCCCCGCTGATTAACCCCTTAAAAGCCGCGTTCTATAGAGATCGCGGCTTTTTAGGGGTTAAGCTGCCATCGCCGGCCTGCTACACGATAGTGGCCGGCGATGGTGACTATGGCAACCGGACACCAAACAATGGCGTCCGGCTATGCCATAGACGGAAGCCTAGTGGGTCCTGACAACGTCAGGACCCACTATGCTTGCTGTCAGTGACTAGCTGACAGTTCTAATACACTGCACTACGCATGTAGTGCAGTGTATTAGAATAGCGATCAGGGCCTCCTGCCCTCAAGTCCCCTAGTGGGACAAAGTAATACAGTAAAAAAAAAGTAAAAAAAAGATGTGTAAAAATAAGAAAATAAAAGTTTTAAAAGTATTAAAAGTAAAAATTCCCCTTTTTACCTTGTCAGTCATTTATTATTAATAAAAATATATAAACAAACAAATAAACTATACATAATTGGTATCGCCGCGTCCGTAACGACCTGAACTACAAAACCATTTCGTTATTTATTCCGCACGGTGAACGCCGTAAAAGAAAATAATAATAAACCGTACCACAATCACAATTGTTTGGTCACTTCACCTCCCAAATAATGGAATAAAAAGAGATCAAAAAGTCGCATGTACCTAAAAATGGTGCCGATCGTTACGCAAAAAATAAGTCCTCGCACGGCTTTATTGATTGAAAAATAAAAAACTTCTGGCGCTTAGAATAAGTGAATGATTTTTTACAAAACGTATTTTATTGTGCAAACGCCATAAGACATAAAAAAAAACTATAAACATCTGGTATCGCCGTAATCGTATCGCCCCGCAGAATAAAGTGAATGTCATTTATAGCGCACGGTGAACGCTGTAAAAAAAATTGAATAAAAAAACAATAGTAGAATTGCTGTTTTTTAGTCACCACGCCACCTGAAACAGAATAAAAACGGATCAAAAAGTCGCATGCACCCCAAGAAAACTACAATGGATTCCTCAATGGGTCTAGTTTCCAAATTGGGGTCACTTTTGGGGGGTTTCCAATGTTTTGGCACCACAAGACCTCTTCAAACCGGACATGGTGCCTAATAAAAAAGAGGCCTCATAATCCTCTAGGTGCTCCTTTGCTTCGGAGGCCGGTGCTTCAGTCCATTACTACACTAGGGCCACATGTGGGATATTTCTCAAAACTGCAGAATCTGGGCAATATGTTCTAAGTTGCGTTTCTCTAATAAATCCAATTGTGTTGTAAAAAAAATGGAATAAAGAGGATTTTCTGACAAAAAAAAAAAGTAAACTTCACCTCAACTTTGCTCTAAATTTCTGTGAAACACCTAAAGGGTTCATAAACTTTCTAAATGCTGTTGTGAATACTTTGAGGGGTCTAGTTTCTAAAATGGGGTGTTTGATAGGGGTTTCTAATATATGGGCCCCTCAAAGCAACTTCAGAACTGAACTGTAACCTAAAAAAATAAATAAATGAGGCAATACTTTGCTTCTTACATTATACTTATAATGAGCCGTGCCCACCCCGAGATGACCCCAGTTTTGACCGTTTGTATAAGCGGAGACCCCTATTAGACCGTTTCAGTGCCCGGTTTTCCCAAGCATACACCCCCGAGAAGTGTATTTCTATTGATGAGTCCCTGGTACATTTTAAAGGGAGGGTTCAATTCCGCCAGTACCTGCCGGGTAAGAGGGCAAGGTATGGCGTGAAGATTTCTAAGCTGTGCGAGAGTACATCAGGGTATACATGAAAAAACAGTGCGGTCAAAATGGTAACCACAACCATAAATGAATTCCTTAAGGGGTGTAGTTTCCAAAATGGGGTCACTTTTGGGGGATTCCCACTGTTTTGGCACCTCAACACCTTTTCAAACCTGGCATGCTGCCTAAAATATATTCTAATAAAAAAGAGGCCTTTAAAATGCACTAGGTGCTTCTTTGATTCTGGGGCTTGTGTTTTATTCCACGAGCGCACTAGAGCCACATGTGGGACATTTCTAAAAACTGCAGAATCTGGACAATACATATTTAGTAGTGTTTCTCTGATAAAATCTTCTGTGTTACAGAACAAAAAAATGAATAAAATTGAAATTCAGCAAGAAAAATGAAATTTGCAAATTTCACCTTCACTTTGCTTTAATTCCTGTGAAATGCCTGAAGGGTTAAAAAACTTTCTAAATGCTGTTTTGAATACTTTGAGGGGTCTAGTTTTTAAAATGGGGTGTTTTATCGGGGTTTCTAATACATAGGCCCCTCAAAGCCACTTCAGAACTCAAGAGGTACCTTAAAAAAAAGGCTTTTGAAATTTTCTTAAAAATATGAGAAATTGCTGTTTATGTTCTAAGCCTTGTAACGTCCAAGAAAAATAAAATAATGTTCAAAAAATGATGCCAATCCAAAGTAGACATATGGGAAATGTGAACTAGTAACTATTTTGGGTGGTATATCTGTCTGTTTTACAAGCAGATGCATTTCAATTCTGAAAAATGCTATTTTTTCAAAATTTTCTATAAATGTTGCAATTTTTCACCAATAAACACTGAATATATCGACCAAATTTTACCACGAACATGAAGCCCAATGTGTCACGAGAAAACAATCTCAGAATCGCTTGGGTAGGTTTAAGAATTCCGACGTTATTACCACATAAAGTGAAATATGTCAGATTTGAAAAATGGGCTCTGAACCTTAAGGCCAAAACTAGGCTGCGTCCTTAAGGGGTTAATGGCTAAAAAGGCATGTTGAAAATATCTAAACAGACCATAATCCGTGAACTTGTACAGTCTCTGCAGTTTCATTAAAGTTATTAGTTGAGCATTATTAAATAAATGTGATATCCTTGTGATGTGATGCTTTTTCCAAAGCAAAGAGTCAGGCCGTCAAACTCACCAATATTCCTATTGTCCCATAGAGAAGTGACTTTAATAAAGGTATTAATTATTTCAATGAGTTTGATAGCATCCCAGACCCGCTGCTGGTTATCATAAATAGGCCCAAGTCCCAAATCAGGGGAATTCAGAACACCGGCTTCTAGAGCTTCAAATATATGAGATAATTTGTCCCCTAGTGTTTTCAACCAAAATCTATTAGCCCCCAGTCCCGGAACAGTTGGAACTAAGAAACGAAAAAGTATTTCCTCCAATCAGGAAGAGTTACCGGTAAGGTAAGAACAGAGTATTTAAGGAGATTTTTATTTTATTTTTTCCTGTTCCAAATTAGGTCATTAGAGATCGCATCTAGAGTTTAAATTTTTTTTTCCCGGTAACCAAATCAGACTTTTGTAGTATTTGTAAAATGTGATATTTTAGGTAAAAAAAAACATTTTGATCAGTGCAATTTTTGCAGCTCTGGTCAATGGTAACTTATTCTATGCTTTAACTTGTCCTATCAAAAATGCAAACAGAGGAATTATTTTTTTTTTTTTTATTATTATTCAATACAATATAAAATTCCATACAAGTAAGGAATAAAGAAAATACAACTATACACATATTTTTACATTTTCCTCCTACTCCCAACCCTCTCAAGACCAATCTTGGTTGAAGAGAAAAGCAAAAACATCAAAAATTCTCACCACTCCCCCCAATAGGTTTTACAGTGTTTGCCTTGATTATAGATTGTCTCATATTTCATTATAATTTTCACATTATTTACCCAAGCATTACCCTTCAGTGGGGATCTAGATATCCACTTTCTAACTATTAGCAATTTTGCAATAAATAATAGTTTTATTAATCCACATATTTTTTTTCCTTAGAAATATTTAATTCGGAATCATCACCCAGCAATAACAGTTTGGGTTGAAACATATCGGGATCTATTTTTTCCCAAAAATTTTTAAAAATTCTATTCCAGTAATCCACAATCTTAACCCCTTAATGACACAGCTTGTTTTGGCCTTAAGGACACAGCTAATTTTTTCAAATCTGACGTGTCAATTTATGTGGTAATAACTTCGGAATGCTTTTACCTATCCAAGCGATTCTGAGATTGTTTTCTCGTGACACCTTGGACTTTAAGTTAGTGGTAAAATTTGGTCGATACATTCAGTATTTAATTGTGAAAAACAGCAACATTTTGTGAAAAATTGCAAAAATTTGCATTTTTCTCAATTTAAATGTATCTGCTTGTAAGATAGATGGTAATACCACACAAAATAGTTGCTAATTAACATATCCCATATGTCTACTTCAGATTGCCATCGTTTTTTGAACGTCCTTTTATTTTTCTAGGACGATACAAGGCTTAGAACTTTAGCAGCAATTTCTCACATTTTCAAGAAAATTTCAAAAGGCTATTTTTACAAGGACCAGTTCAGTTCTGAAGTGGCTTTGTGAGGCCCATACGATAATAACCCTGATAAGTCACCCCATTTTAAAACTTCACCCCTCAAAGTGTTCAAAACAGCATTTAGAACGTTTTTTAACTACCCTTTAGGCGTTTCACAAGAATTAAAGCAAAGTAGGGCTGAAATGTACAAAAAATTTTTTGCAGAATTTCATTTTTAATCCTTTTTTTTTGTAACACAGAAGGTTTTCCCAGAGAAACGCTTCTCAATATTTATTGCCCATATTCTCAAGTTTTCAGAAATATCCCACAGTGTGGTGATGTACTGAAGCACAGGCCTCAGAAGCAAAGGAGCACCTAGTGGATTTTGGGGACTCCTTTTTATTAGATTATATTTTAGTCACCATGTCAGGTTTGAAGCGGTCTTGTGATACCAAAACAAAGGAAACATCCCAAAAAATACTCCATTTGGGAAATGACACCCCTTGAGGAATTAATCTAGGGGTGTAGTGTGCATTTTGACCCCACAGGTGTGTCATAGATTTTATTAGAATTTGGACGTGAAAAGGAAAAATGTTAATTTTTTTCCAATAAGATGTCCTTTTAGCTAATAAATATAAATTAACACAAGGAATAAAATAAAAAATTCCCTCCAACATTTGTAAATCAACTTCTCCAGAGTACGGAAATACCACATATGTGTTCCTAAAATGCTGTTTGGGCACACGACGGAGCTCAGAAGGGAAAGAGAACCATTTGGCTATTGAGCACAGATTTTGCTGGAATATTTGTCAAGCACCATGTTGTGTTTGCAGAGCTCCTGAGGTACCAGTACAGTGGAAACCCCCAAGAACTGACCCCATTTTGGGAACTACACCCCTCAAGGAATTTATCTAGGGGTGTAGTAAGCATTTTGACCGCACAGGAGTTTTCAAGAATTTGATGCAAAGAATGAAAAAGTACAATTTTCACAATTATGCCATTTCAGTGCCCAATATGTTGTGCCCAGTTTGTATTATTGGAGATACTTCCACCATAAATTGTTACACAGATTCTCTCGAGTACAGCAATACCCCACATGTGGCCATTATCTGCTGCCTGGGCGCACGACAGAGCTCAGAACTGAAGGAGCACCAGTTAGCTTTTGGAGCTTAGATTTTGCTGGAATGGATTTTAGTATAAAAATTTGTATACATTTTATACTGAAAAGTTTATATAACTTTGTATAAATTTGCATAAAATTTGGATAGAGTTGGAAATCTGGATAGTGTGGATGAAAGTCACTGATCAGCCACAGGAATACAGGACTAAAATATGTGCAGCTGTGTTCAGCTGGTCTTTCTGGGTTTGGCCTAGGCACACACCAGGGCTAAGAAGAAATTTTATTAAAAAGTTTGGATAAAATTTTGGGGAGAAAGTCCTGGATTCAAAATTAGTCGTGGCAACGTCTACAGGATTGATATATGTGCAGCTGTGTTCATCTAGTCTTGCCGGGTACGGCTTGAGCACACGGCAGTCCTAAGAAGGGAAGAGTGGCATGTGGCATAATATTACTGTGGCTGTGCGAAGTAAATCAGGGTAAATATAAAAGGCGGTTCAAGAACAAGATCAGAATTTCAGAGACGTATGGTATATTTTAAAACACTCCTTCATGCACAGTCCTGGCTTCTCGGGGGACGTGTTGTACTGATAGATGGTATCTTTTCTTATGCCGTTTTTAAAGCATACCTTGCACCGTTTTTGGCTCTTTCCATTCTTGCCAGTTTGGGGAACTTCACTGGGGAAATGTTGCCCTGGTACAATGCGTGTGGCCTCGCTTCCAGAAGTACTGGGTCCCTCCCCTTCCTGATCTCCAAATATAAGGGACTTTATTACCACCTCTTGAAATTCCAGGAAAGTTCACCACTGACCTAAAGATCTGAATAGCACGTAAGCATTATATAATTCTATTTGCATGATGTGCACGGCCAGCTTCTTGTACCACACCCTTGATTTCCGTATGGCTGCAGCACTTGACCTGAGAGATCAATCCCTCCCATGTATTTATTGTAGTCAAGAATGCAATTGGGTTTGAGGGTCTCTGTACCTCATACAGGGATAGGGGTGCTGCCATGGCCATGTATTGTTGCCAGTATATGGACATCCCTCTTGTCCTTATACTTGGCAAACTATAGATTGTCGCTGAATTGTGCCCTACTCTCACCTCTTCTGAGTTTTTGCCCGAGCAGCGACTTAGGGAGGCTTCTCTGGTTCTTGCGAACTGTGCCGCATGCCACTGTACTTCTGGAAACGAGGCTCTTGAAAAGTAGTACGCTAGTATAGTAATTATCCAGGTAGAGTTGGTAGCCCATGTCCAGCAGTGGATGCACCAGATACCCACGCTATCTTGCCGTTAACTCCCATGAAGGGTGGGCATTCTGGGGGATGAATAGTGGTGTCCTTCCCTTCATAAATTTTAAATTTGTAGGTGTACCCTGATGTACTTTTGCACAGCTTGTACATCTTCACGCCATACCTTGCCCTCTTATTCGGCAGGTACTGGCGTAATCGAAGCCTCCCTTTAAAACTAATTAGGGACTCGTCAACAGCAATGCACTTCTCGGGGGTGTATACCTGGGAAAATTTGACACTGAAACGGTCTAATAGGGGTCTAATTTTAAATTGGCGGTCAAAGCTGGGGTCACCTAGGGGTGGGCACTGTGCATTATCGCAGTAATGCAAAAATCTGAGAATTATCTCAAAACGAGTCCTGGCCATCGCCATGCGGTACATGGGGGTGTGGTGCAGTATATCTGTGGTCCAATATGTTCTAATGGATGGCTGTCTACAGGGGTCCACTTGTTGGGCTTGGTGTAACTAGATGAGGTATTCTGGGAGATAAACTGTTGGGCTTATAGGTTAGTTTTGGTCACCATTAGGTCAATACATTCGTCAGTGAAATAAACTTGAAAAAAGTCGATTTTAAAATTGAATCCCTGGGTCGCCCGTAAATTTAAGGACCTGGGGCTCGTAGTTCTCGGGGATTGCGGTCCACATGGGGTCACTACTCTCAGGGGCTGGTGTGGTAGACGACCGGGGCGCCTTCTTGGCAGTTCCTCATCCTCACTTGATGAGGAAGAGGAGAGATAGAAGAGGGTTTCTGGGTCACTCCCGGACTCGCTGTCCGAAGCAATAATGGCATATGCCTCCTCAGCCGTAAATACTCTACTGGCCATTATGCTCTTTATCAGATAGGTATCTAAATAAACTCCTATATTATTATTTTTTTTAGCTTTATATTTTCTTAATTTTTTTTGGAGTTTTTTTTATAAGAAAAGAAAAAAACAAAGTGCTCGGAAAAAACCTAGAGCAATTAGTTATGGAGATGTCACAGATCTGCCAGGGGACGCACGAAGGCGAATTTGCCTCCTAGAAAAACCTGCATAACTAAACCTCTATATATTTTTTTTTTGTTTTATATTTTTTTGTCGTTTTTTTTTTTATAACAATAGAAAAAAAACAAGTTCTAGGCAGTTATGGCAATGTCACTGATCTGCCAGGGGATGCAGAAGGCGAGTTTGCGTCACTAGCAAGATTTTTTTTTATAACAAACGAAAAAAAGTGCTATAGCAAGGCTTGTATTAGGCGATCGGTGACAACTAAGTCATTGATCAGAACACAGGACAGCAATAGTCGTCCCAGGGGTTTACAAGTAAAGTAAAAGAAAAAACCATGTGGCAAGGGTTTTGAACAGTGATCATCAACTTATTCAGTTCCTGATCAACAGCAGCAACAAAAATCACAGCAGAGTGAAAGTAATCACTAGGGGGGGGGGGAGATCAGGGGGTAAAGGGTGGAGGATTAGGGTAGTAGTATGTGATAAATATATATATATATATATATATATATATATATATATATGCACACAGCTCTCTACAACACAACCGCTCTGCTCCCTCTCAACAACAGCAATGAGGGATACAGTCTGGGATCATAATGAAAATGGCCTCCAGTGTAATATGATTGGTCTGTCACGAGCAATTCGCCGACGAGGGACTAGTTTGTTTGGTCCCTTGGTGATGTATAGTGATTGGTTGCTGTCCATGACGGCAGCCAATCACTTGTCTCCACTCCCCCCGAGGCCCGATCGCTGCCTCTAACATGGCGATGGTCAGTCAGTAATGACTGACCTGTCGCGATGATCGCCGCTGAGGAACGGCTGTGATGGGTCCCTCAGCGTTGAGCAGTGATAGTCTGCTGTCCAGGACAGCAGCTATCGCTGCTCTAAAACATTTACTTACTCCGCCGGTGCCCGATTTTCCACCTCCAACATGGCGACGGTTAGTCATGAAGGACTGACCTGTCGCGATGATCGCCGCTGAGGGACCGCTGCAATGGGTCCCTCAGCATTCAGCAGTGATAGTCTGCTGTCCAGGACAGCACCTATCACTGCTCTAAACCTGTGTCTGGAGACACAGGTGCCTGTTAACCACATGACGTAATAGTCCGTCAATTCGCGTTAAGGGTATGTTCACACGCAGAGTTTACACATAAAAAAATGCCGCGAAAAACGCTCCGTCGGAAAAGAACGCCTTTTTTCCCATTAAAATCAATGGGCAGATGTTTGGAGGCGTTCTGCTTCCGATTTTTCGGCCGTTTTTCCGGCGTTTACAGCCCGAAAAACGGCCGAAAATAGGCCGTGTGAACATACCCCAACAGGACATCGCTTGTGATGGACTATTACGTCACATAGCGGGAAGGGGTCAATACAATTCCATAGCATGTGCAAATAGTTTGCTTACGCGGCACCACAACTGGGGCAGTTAGAAGCTTTATTAATAGAGGACTTACTCAAGAGGGCTGGTGTATAGTAAAGCCTATGTATCAAATTGAACTGAATAAGCTGATGGTTCATGCTTATTGATACTTTACAAATATTTAGAAATATGTTCCAATCAAGAACACAATAGTTATTCAATTCCTCTCCCATTTTATAACACAATTAAATTTTATTTTCCTTGACTTTATTTCCATCAGGGATTTATATAACCTGGAGAGAGTTTATTTTTACATTTGTATTCTTAGTTTTTTGTAAAAATCATCCATATGGTCTTTATTGAGAGGATTGCTATCTTTTGATTTATCAAATACGTGCTTTAATTGAATATTTATATTATAATAATATATATTTATATATTGAATCTTTCCTTCTCCGTCAAGTCAAAATCAACTGATCATTTTTCCCATGTTTTGATTTTTCCTCCTTCCATTATATCTAGTACATAGCTAATCCCTCTAAGTCTTAACAGTGGTAACTCTGGGATAGCCTTACATTCTTCTATATTAAGATTATGCCATAACGGGGAAAAGGATAAAAAACCATTTCGACCAGTCATATTTCTTAAACTATTCCATCATTCATGCAGGAGTTGTGCCGTCAACACGTTTTCCATGACTCCAGATTTTAATGGGCCAGATTCTAACACCTCATAAATATCTGAAAAGCGGCCTTTAATGTTCGTGATCATACATTGTAGGAACTCGACCCTATCCCATTCTTGTATGTATTGTAATTGTGCTGCTATGTAATATACTCGAATATCTGGAAATGCTAGTCCTCCTTGTTCTCTTGAAGGACATAAGTAATCTAGCTTAATCCGAACTCTCTTCCTTCCCCAAATCAGGTTATTAAAGATAGTTATGATTTTCTTAAAATATTTATCTTGTATCCATAACGGGGTAACCCCCAAAACACAAAAGTTTAGGGATCAACACGGTTTTAATCAAGACAATTTTATCAGCTTTTGATATTGGCAATTCGCTCCATATTTTAATTTTTTTTCCATTTCTTTTATAAGGGGGAAAAAAATTATAATCCAAAAATTATTTTATATTATTTGAAATTTCTATACCCAAATATCTAAAGCTTTCTCCTGGATATATGATTACAATTTTTTTTTGTAATACTAAATCACTTTTATCTAGTGGCATTAATATTGTTTTTCCCAATTGATCTTTAGACCAGAATAGAATCCAAATCTTTGAATAATAGATATAACATAATCCAATTTTTCTTCTGGGTTCGGCAAAAAAAATAGCAGGTCGTCAGCATATAAAATAATTTTATCCTCTTCCCCCCCCCCCTCCCCCCTAGCTCGAGAGGCTCCATTGCCAATGCAGAGTAGGGAGAGAGAGGACAAACCTGTCTTGTGCCCCTACTTAAATTGAAATATTCTGAGTTCTCACCATTTATGTTAATGTTTGCTCTAGGACCATTATATAATAATTTGACCATTCCTATAAAAGATTCTCTAAAACCTTGCTTTCTCATGACCTCCCATAAATAGCCCCACTCCACTCTGTCAAATGCTTTAACTGCATCAAGAGACAGAATGGAGCTGGGGGCCTCTCCTGGTGTAACTTGAATATTCTCAAATACCCGACGGACACACTGGTTAACCGTTCTACCAGAAATAAATCCCTGCTGATCACTATGTACTACAATAGAGATTACTTTAGATAACTTTCCTACCAACACTATGGCAAAAAGTTTAGCATCCGTGTTCAACAGGGAAATAGGTCTGTAAGACTCCATTCTTTCCAGGCATTTACATGGTTTCAATATCAAAGCTATATTAGCTTCTACAATTGAACTTGGCAATCTGCCCTCTACTACTGCCGAACCCAATGTTTTTAACAGGGCTGGTAATAGTTCTTCCCCAAATGTTCTATACAGTTCAAATTGGAAACCATCCAAACCTGGAGCTGTATTTCCTTGTGAATTTCAGAGAGCGCTAATTCGGAGAGTAATTTTCATTTTTGTACATTTATATTGTCATATCCCAAAATGCATGGAAAGGATCACTTTATTGATGATGAGCGAGTATGGCGAAGAAAAAATAAGATCCTATCAAGAGTGATCCTTTCCGTTTCGGTCAAATGCATTTTGTGCAAATGCAATGCGCTCTCTGAAATTCACAAGCGACTACCGAAATGTGTACACATCAAATCATGATACAAATCGTAGACAAGGTCCATTATGTATTGCCGAGGCTGATTATAATAATACGTAATTTTAAAGTCACCTTGATGTGACATTCCAAAACTCTCACACACACGCACACATTAATTTAGAATTTTACCCATGCGGCACATTTTGGGTAATGCTAACACCGGCGGTAGCCGATAATGAAGATGATAACTAAAGTTAAATATCTCAGCAAAAAAAATCCTATCTCAAAATTGATTGTGGCATTGTTTTTGTATTGAAAAGAGCTTTCAAATGAGCCCCCACAAGGGATTGGGGGTGGTTTTTTTTTTTTACGTTAACTGGTAGATTTTATGACCCCATTAAATCCCACCAAATTTCAACCCTCTACCTCGAGCCGTTCAAAAGTTATGAGGGTGTTCCGGAACTTTTGGTGGACACTGTAGAATTATCTGATTTGGCCTATGTAGGGTGAAAACGTTTATAAGTGGATTGCAAAATAAAATATGTCTATTATTTCATCGAAAAACTTGAGTGCCGAGTTCTTGTTCTTGTTATTAAGGAGTGGAATCCTACTCGAGCACCACCACATACCAGAGTGCTGTATATTTCCTAGTTAATGTAGTATTATAGTAATGTAGTAGTGTTATAGTAGTGTAGTATTGTCAGGGATCAATACTATGTATATTGTTTGAAAAATATTATCCTCACACATATGTATATACATTTCAGTTCTTTGTGTAATATACTGATATATATAACAAGTTCTTTGTTCATGTCGGACACACCTATGGAAGACACCGCCCCCTGGAATGCAAGAAGAGTGAGTCTGAGAAACTGGTGGGGGCTTGGGCACTCCCACATCTCTGGGGAGGAGGCATGTGTCTCTTTCTGTGTTTCTTTATTCTGAATAAAAAGTTTTCAGTCTTCCTCCTGGCTGAGAGAGGGAAGCTGTGTACCAAACATATTTGGCTGGTTTACTTCTTCCAGGCATGCCTTCAGCTTTCAATTTACAGAGGTGGTTATTCGGTGTGAAATACGGACCTGACATTTGGCGCCCGAACGTGGGGCCTCACTCGAGGAAATATCAAAATCTGGACAATCGACAATCACAGGGTGAAACAGATAACTCAAAGTTGCCCACTGAAGGAATTTGATCACCTCCGCAACACGGTAAGCGAGTTGATTTTATGAATCTTCGACTTATCTGTGTTAGTGGACAGTCTTGTGGCGATCTGTAGAACCCTTTTGTTGATTTCCTGGATTATCTCAGGCGACAGAGGTGATATTTTCCGCTGTGAGGTAAAAAAAACTTGTGAGACCTTAGTCGCGCCCGACTAACCATCCTCTGTGTAATTAAGGACTAGATAGAAAATACGCGGACACAATATATATATATGTGTGATAAGTCGTGGATAGTATTATAACCTGTCCTATACGCGGGGTGCAATGCAATGCACTGATAAGACGTGTGATAAGACGTGAGACAGGTGCACGCGGGGTGCAATGCAAAAACACTGATAAGTCATGCGATAAGGCACATGCGGGGTGTATAAACGAAAAAAAAAAACTGTTAAGTTGTGTATTAAATTGTAGGTAATATAGTGGCCAGACCAGAGAGTTGTAGACCGAAAATTGTTATATAAGTTACGTGTATAATATAGACTGTTAGGATGGATGGTTTACGGTCCATATTCAAATCATCTGGATCATCTGATCCTATTCATGATTTGGTGAAGTGAATGGACGTTAGGAATAAGAAAGGTATTGTATGTTATATGTATTAGAAAACACAGGAACAGCCGACGCCCGGTAATGGTGATGTCATGTTGAGTGTGTCCTCATTGTGGGTGGGAAACCCCCCCCCCCCTCACAGCTGCACAATGTGTTTCCAATGGGAGAGGCTGCCCCCCCACCACCCACCCCTGATGTGGCCACGCCCGGCCCAACCAAATCAGTATGACATAATCGCCTTGTTAATTTTGTCATTTGTAGTGTCTTTTCTATTTACAGAAGTTCCAGTCTAGTTCACTGATGAAACAAAACGTCATCATAATATAGAGATGGTGGCCGACAGATTATGTGTTAAGATTGTGAGACTAGACGCTGTTAGAAGCTGTGAGTGTGTGACCCCCCTCCCTCCCCCCTGTAGTGTGCTGTGTTTGGGAGGAGGAGGGGGGCTGACTGGGTGCAGTCTGCAGGGCTGATGAGACAAAGGATTTCAATATGCACTGCTGAGAGAGATATATCAGTAATGTCTACAAACCTAAATAAATTTCTTCTCTTTGCGCATGCGCTGTTGTTTATAAAAGTTACGATATTTATTTGTTATGATGTGATCAGATTTCATGTGTTTTGATGTTAATTCAGATGTATTAAACTATAGATACTGTGAGACACGGGGTTTTGAAAATGTATGTGCCCCCCACCGTTCCCTATTTTTATATACAGTTTATTGGTTTGCAGTAATTAATGTTATCAGATATAATATTTTCTGTTTTATTGAATAACTAATTACAATTGTTTTGTTTTTTATTTCACACATGAGTTATGTCATTGTAAAGATTAAATGTATTTTCGTCAGGAAAAAGTCATTTTTGTTTCAGGCTGTTGTACATTACAGGGGGTTAAACTAGTGCCCGACTTTATGTTGAGATGTAGTTTTGAACTCTGCTACATTACTTTCGCAGAGTCCACAAAGGGGGAAATGGTGAAGGGACTGATCAGGTACAATTTTGGTTTGTTTTGAAATAATTAATTTGGTTTCAGGAGATCTAAAAATGTGTAAGAGACCTCAATGAGTAATCCAGATTAAATGTGTATGAGAGTAACCTAAATGTTGAGGTTTTTCTGTGTAGATGGTTCCAGATCTTTCCAGAACAGTAAATATGGCACTGGGTAAGCTGTGCTGTAGTCTCCACCCAATATGAGTTTTTGTGTAAGAGACCATCCCCCTCCAGCAAAGTTACACAGGAGGTGACGTCACTCACAGATGGGTCTTTACAGATTTAGATGGGGGAGAAGGCAAAACAAAACAAAAATTGGCTGGACATTGTTAATTTGATGTAAAGTTTTTAGGAATGTTTTATTTGTTTTTGTATTAATCAAGTATTTGCAGAACCTGATAAAAGTGAGATTCTCAAAGTATTCTGGATTATCAGATGAGTGTGGAGAAGTGTATAACATTTGGTTTTATTTTAGAGGATGAAGACGCCACCCCTTTGAGATGTTCTATCTATATGTGACATGGGTTTTTAATGTAAATTTGTAATAAAGAGATATTTTATTATACAATATGTACAAGACAGGATACGAGGCACCAGGTAAATTACCCAGAAACCACGCTCACCTTCTTGTTCATCTCAAGGAGCGGAGCTGGAGGTGCTCGCTGAGGCTTGTAACCTGGCAGAAGGTAAGACAGCCGACATTTACACTGACTCTAGGTACATTTTTGGCATCGCCCACAATTATGGGCCCATTGGTAGTAGGAACTTTATTGGATCATCGGGTAAGCCAATTGAGAGAGCGAGAGAAGACAGAACTGACAACAAGGATATGTGCAGCCAGGTGTCAGTAAATTGGCTTGTCCCTGGATACAATAATGCCACCACTAGGTTTGTAGCAGCCGGCATGATGTGCGTACGGCATGACATAGGTAAAACAGCAAAGGTACCTGTGAAAAGTGCAGCCCGGCCAGATTAACAGTCCCAGCGACTGCAGAACATACAACTACCCAAGGTAGAAGTGTATGACAATGTGCTCGTGTGTGTAGACCTGTTCTCAGGGGGGCCTGAAGCCCGGCCGGTATTTTCCCCACTGCAGACGTTGTGTGTAGTGACAGGGGAACAGTGTTATCCCAAGTATTGACCTAGTGTTTGTACAATAATAAGATGTCAGCAGTTCTCCAGATGTTATTCCAAAGTTAGTTTGTTTAATAATTGTATTTAAGAAGTGTTGTGGGAATATTAAATACTGAAGTTAAGTTTTATGTAAAGTTCTAGACCAGCCTTAGCATTGGACTATTAGAGTCATGCGTCAGATAAAAGGTACAGAAGCGGAATATTCCCATTCGAAAACATTTTTATTTGTTTATTTTTATTTTTGTTGTGAAAGGGAAATTTTAGAGCAGAGAATTCTGTGCAGTGTATATGTGTATGTATAGATATGTATATAAAGAAGAAGAATCAGTTTGTAAGTTTTAGTTACTGACCAGTGTGAAGGTTTAAAATAAATCTGTCATTCTTAATGTTTTTCTTCAAGTTAATTATCTGATTAAGATCAATTACTGATTAGGCTATGAAAAGCTTGTTCTTCACAGGAAGAGTCCAACTGGGAGCGGAAGGCGTGGGAACCAGATTCTGACAGAATGTGGACGGATAAAGGAAGGTGAACCGGTAGCGCCCAATGCATTCTTGATAGCACTTGTATTGATGGTGTATGACCTCACATATGCCCCAAGACTGCAAGGATCGACGTGGTAAGATCTAATTGGTATGTCCCAGGCTTTACAGCTGTTGCTGCTAAATTCTGTTAGAGCTGTTTGATTTGCCTACAGAACAGTCCTGGCAGACCGGTGCCAACCTTATCATACCCACCTCACACGAAGAGAACAGACCTTGAGAGGCCTTCCCAGGTAGAACGAACCAGATTAGAGTAAGAAAAATTGGTTTGAGACACTTGTCAGATAAACATGTGGAATCTGTGTATATTTCTGTGAGGTGGAGATGTTCTAGGCGATCAGCTGAGATCAAGGTACAAATCCTGCTGAAAGAGTATCACCAAGTGCAAATGAAATGTACCCAGTAATCACACATATTCTAGGTGCCCTGTCCATTGGAACAGAGAAGTTTTTCCTTATATATAAAGGTGTTTGATGTCATTTAAGGGCCTGACATTATTGTATGTACTTAAAACAACGTTTATAATGTATGCGGATTATGTTATCACCAGATTAGTATTTATTTTAACAATTGACAAGAGTTGGGGGTCCCCAGCAGCCTGAGCCACTACAACGCGTTTATCATGAACTGACGGCAGTGTCACAATTCTAAGCAGCCGCCCAGAAAAGTAACTTGCCAGAGGAAGAGTACAGAGGCGGAGGGTTCGTGATAGTCACAATACAACTCCACTAAACCGCCTACGTGCGATCTCACCCCAGGCTCACAGCATGAGGTGCTATGTACAGCCTGATGACGTAAACTAAAGGAGACGGTGTCGGACAGATGAGAAGGACCAAACCAAGTCCTGATGACATCAGCAAAGATCAAAGTAAAGACCAAAGACCTGAGTGAATCCGTCAGCAGGATCAAGTGTTTTGATAAGTAAGTGGCTAGGAGGGGGTAATAATAACTCCTCTACTGGACACCAACGTAGTCTGACTCCACAATTGTGTGGGTTACCCTGAGGGTGACAGTCAGTGAAGAGCAGAAGAGAGGAGAAAAGAAGACGATGGTGTACAGGACTGGCAATGAACTGATGGGACCCGAAACCTGAGGGTGATAGCATTATGATTATTAGATGAGGCCCTATTGTTTATAATGGCTGAGGTTTATAATTATAATGTGTGTAAATATGCCACGGTGCTGCAAATTACAATCTGAGGAGTTTTATGTGGAGGTGTGAGGTGAAGGTCACTGTGCTGCCCATGACCTGTTATATCTGCAGGGGTAAAAGTCCCATTAGGACAGTAAGTGACAGTGCGACAGTTACCATTAATAAAATGTAGACCGGATTAATTATATATATATATATTACAACCAGCAGCGGTTTGTAGATTATATCAAGACAACCATCCTGTATCCAGAGGAGAATAGGGAAAGTTAGGACCACTCCGACACCTTGGAAGTCCAGGTACAAAGGGGGGTTACTCATCAGGAGTAGCTCGTCTCAAGCTGGTGAAGAAATCCAAAACCCCTACCCGCCTGGTTCGAGTGGTCAGTGGTAGGTTGCTAGGCAAGACTCAGGGATAGAGTAATAATATTTTTAGGGGGGACTGTCAGGGATCAATACTATGTATATTGTTTGAAAAATATTATCCTCACACATATGTATATACATTTCAGTTCTTTGTGTAATATACTGATATATATAACAAGTTCTTTGTTCATGTCGGACACACCTATGGAAGACACCGCCCCCTGGAATGCAAGAAGAGTGAGTCTGAGAAACTGGTGGGGGCTTGGGCACTCCCACATCTCTGGGGAGGAGGCATGTGTCTCTTTCTGTGTTTCTTTGTTCTGAATAAAAAGTTTTCAGTCTTCCTTCTGGCTGAGAGAGGGAAGCTGTGTACCAAACATATTTGGCTGGTTTACTTCTTCCAGGCATGCCTTCAGCTTTCAATTTACAGAGGTGGTTATTCGGTGTGAAATACGGACCTGACAGTATTGTTATAGTAGTTCGAATAACTAATTGGTACAATACTTTTGTATTGTATCAAATTTGAAAGTAATGCGGCCCGTCAACTTCATACTATGTGCGGCTCATTTACCCATCCGAGTTTGAGACCCCTGATCTACAAATTGCCTTTCCGCCTCTTCTAGTTGTTTTTTAATAATATCTCTATGATTATACTGTGTTTTCTCAATAATATTTTGGTTCTTGAAAACAATCCCTCTAATAAATGCTTTTAGGGTATCCCATAATATCGCTGAATCCGGGTAACCCGAATTGGCTTCCAGAAACACTGAGGGTATGTTCACACGGCAGCGTCCGTAATGGCCGAAATTACGGGGCTGTTTTCTCCTGTTTTCAGCCGTAACGGCATGTGCAGGCGCTTGATTACGGACGTAACTGGAGCTGGTTTTCCATGGAGTCCATGGAAAACGGCTCCATTTACGTCTGAAGAAGTGACATGACACTACTTTGGCGCGGGCGTCTATTTACGCGCCGTCTTTTGACAGCGACGCGTAAATAGACGCCTCGTGTGAACAGACAAACGTCAGCCCATTGCTTTCAATGGGCAGATGTTTGCCAACGCTATTGAGGCGCATTTTCGGACGTAATTAGAGGCGTAAAATGCCCGAATTACGTCCGTAAATAAGCTGTGTGAACATACCCTGACTGTTCATTATCTATCTCGTGGAATGGAATTTTCACAGAGACTGATGGAAAAATCTTATGTACCTTACCTTACGCCGACTCAGATCAAGCTCGACGATAAGAGGAGCGTGGTCTAAGACCCCACGTGTTCATAAGACACTTCAACATTAGTTTAATGAAGTGAACGTCAATTCTTGACATCATCTCCCTAGAACCTGTAAAGCATGAAAATTTCTTAGCATAGGGGTTCCTCATCCGCCATATATCAAGCCAGCCCAATTCAGATGTTAAACTTTAGTTGCTGACCTATGTGATATTATTGGATTTTTCCTGAATTGGTCTAACTCTTCAATGAAGCCATGGATGCAATCTCCAATTATTAAGAAGGGGTATTATGGTCTCAATTTCAAATATTGCGAGACCACCTTGATCACACATGATGAAAAAGGGGGGATGTATACTGCAGCAAGAACACAGGTTACTCCATCAAAACATCCATAAAGGATGATATACCTTCCTTCTGTATCGATAAGGGTGTCATAAATCTCAGCGTCTACATTCCTTTGTATTAATATGGAAACTCCCCTGGAAAAAGAAGTGTATACCAAATGGCAAGGGCTCATCCACACGTTGCGTAATTGCTGTGTTTTTTTCCGGCTGGAAAAAATGCAGCAGAATAAAATAGCAGCATAGTGGATGAGATTTAACAAATCTCATCCACATGCTGCTTAAAAATTCCGAGCAGAAATTGAACTGCGATGCGTATTTTTCATACCTCATCATGTCAATTCCTGCTGCGAAAAGTGGCGAGAATTGCTGCGTTTTTCAGAGATGTCTCTATGTCCTAATATTGTGAAAAACGCAGCAAAATACGCACCATTTTCTGCCATAAAAACTGCAGGAAATGGTGCGTTTTTGCCGTAGTGGAATGTCTTTGTTTTTGAACTGAATTTCTGCAGCAATTCCGCTGTGTGTGGGCTTCATGGGTCCAGCTGGCCGCGCACAGCCGGACGTTTTTACGGGCCGTGCTCCCATTATAAAGTATAGGAGCCCACTGTCAAAGACATGAACAGTCTAGAATTTTTAGGCTAGGTTAATTTTACCAGTGAGAGATAGATTATATTTAAAAAAAACAAAACAGAAAATCACATTGTCAAAATTATATATATTTATTTGCATTGTGCACAGAGAAATAAGTATTTGATCCCTTTGGCAAACAAGACTTAATATTTGGTGGCAAAACCCTTGTTGGCAAGCACAGCAGTCAGACGTTTTTTGTAGTTGATGATGAGGTTTGCACATGTTAGATGGAATTTTGGCCCACTCCTCTTTGCAGATCATCTGTAAATCATTAAGATTTCGAGGCTGTCACTTGGCAACTCGGCTCTTCAGCTCCCTCCATAAGTTTTCGATGGGATTAAGGTCTGGAGACTGGCTAGGCCACTCCATGACCTTAATGTGCTTCTTTTTGAGCCACTCCTTTGTTGCCTTGGCTGTATGTTTCGGGTCATTGTCGTGCTGGGAGACCCAGCCACGAGCCATTTTTAATGTCCTGGTGGAGGGAAGGAGGTTGTCACTCAGGATTTGACGGTACATGGCTCCATCCATTCTCCCATTGATGCGGTGAAGTAGTCCTGTGCCCTTAGCAGAGAAACACCCCCAAAACATAATGTTTCCACCTCCATGCTTGACAGTGGGGACGGAGTTCTTTGGGTCATAGGCAGCATTTCTCTTCCTCCAAACACGGCGAGTTGAGTTAATGCCAAAGTGCTAAATTTTAGTCTCATCTGACCACAGCACCTTCTCCCAATCACTCTCAGAATCATCCAGATGTTTATTTGCAAACTTCAGACGGGCCTGTACATGTAAACCACAAAAAAGGCCATACTTACTAGGTAGGTGGGTGGGTGAAAACCCGTTCCCATCAGGACGCAGGCGGGTCAAAGAATGCTGCAGAAGGAGTGTGCATTAAATAGTGATAGCCCCTCCCACTAGTCTTGAGGGGAGTGGCGAACTAAGTGCTCAAAGGTGTGCGATAAATGAGTGTCAGTGTAGTGCTAGGGTGTGAATGGATGGTAAAAAATAAATATGTATGTATGAAAGTGTCAGAACTGTGTAATAATGTAATAAAAATAAGTAAAATATTTTTTCTGTTTGTGTTTTTAAATTAGGAACGAAAAGTTCTGGTTAGGGACTCGCAAGGCACTGGGGACCCTTGACGTTGGGTTGCGAGCTTTGCGTATTTTGGCCAAAATAACAACTAATACCCCATGTTTCATGGATATTTCTTACTACGTATACTACATTTTTTCAGGACGCAGCCGGGTCTTATATGCTGGGAGGGCATGATGTGCTGGCGTTTGGTTTGGAATAAGCTAACACTAGCGGCGTTACAAATAGGCTGTTATTCGGCAAGATACGCCATGCCTGACGACCAGCACATTATCCCTCCACGTATTACACATAGTACTGACACCCCATGTACTATTCACAGCACTGACCCCTATTCATCACAATTATTTTTATTACATTATTACACAGTTCTGACACTTTCATACATACATATTTATTTTTTACCATCCATTCACACCCTAGCACTACACTGACACTCATTTATCGCACACCTTTGAGCACTTAGTTCGCCACTCCCCTCAAGACTAGTGGGAGGGGCTATCACTATTTAATGCACACTCCTTCTGCAGCATTCTTTGACCCGTCTGCGTCCTGATGGGAACGGGTTTTCACCCACCCACCTACCTAGTAAGTATGGCCTTTTTTGTGGTTTTGATGATATCTATGTCCCATTTTTTCTGTTTGGGCCTGTACATGTGCCTTCTTGAGCAGGGGGACCTTGGGGGCACTGCAGGATTTTAATCCATTACGGCGTAATGTGTTACCAATGGTTTTCTTGGTGACTGTGGTCCCAGCTGCCTTGAGATCATTAACAAGTTCCCCCCGTGTAGTTTTCGGCTGAGCTCTCGCCTTCCTCAGGATCAAGGATACCCCACGAGGTGAGATTTTGCATGGAGCCCCAGATCGATGTCGATTGACAGTCATTTTGTATGTTTTCCGTTTTCTTACTATTGCACCAACAGTTGTCTCCTTCTCACCCAGCGTCTTACTTATGGTTTTGTAGCCCATTTCAGCCTTGTGCAGGTCTATGATCTTGTCCCTGACATCCTTAGAAAGCTCTTTGGTCTTGCCCATGTTGTAGAGGTTAGAGTCAGACTGATTAATTGAGTCTGTGGACAGGAGTCTTTTATACAGGTGACCATTTAAGACAGCTGTCTTTAATGCAGGCACCAAGTTGATTTGGAGCGTGTAACTGGTCTGGAGGAGGCTGAACGCTTAATGGTTGGTAGGGGATCAAATACTTATTTCTCTGTGCACAATGCAAATAAATATATATAATTTTGACTCTGTGATATTTTTATATATATATATATATATATATATATATATATATATATATAAAATCTATCTCTCACTGGTAAAATTAACCTAGCCTAAAAAGTCTAGACTGTTCATGACTTTTACAGTAGGCAAACTTACAAAATCAGCAAGGGATCAAATACTTATTTCCTTCACTGTATAAGCGAATATTGAATAATCTCCTTTTGGCTTCAAGAAAGCTCAGCCTGAGCTTATTTGTTGCCATAGAGAAGATAGAAATTCGGGCCTCATTAAAAAACAAATCTCCGTTTTTCCTCTTTTCCTGCATAATACTGACCCTTTGTTCCCCCATACAGCAATAATGCCTCTTTGTGCCCCCATACAGTGATAACGCCCCCTTTAGAGTTCCCTATACAGTAATAATTTATCCCTTTAGTGGCCCCATACAATAATAATGCCCACTTTGTGTCCCAATACTGTAAAAGTGCCTCCTTTAGAGCGTGAACACAGTAATAATTTTGTCCAAGTAATTAAAAAAAAAACACCTAAACACCATTCCAACAACGAATGGGAGGGTCCTGTTCCTGCTCTCCACAACCCAGCGCAGGCTGTGCAATGCAGTGACATCCTCTCTGTCCTGGCTTCTGGAAAAAGATCAGCCCACAGCCACTGTTGGGCCTCCTTCTCCTTTGGGCCCAGTTACGGTTGTGGATGCCAGCAATATTTTTTTTTTTACACCTCTGATGGGAAATTATACTGCAGGTTGCGGGGGGGGGGGGGGTGTCTGAGCGTCTATCTGCTGTGGGCTCCACAGAGCTAGAGCATAGTTAATCAGAGGCTCGGACCTCTCGATCTTGCAGTATAACCCCCCCCCATAGAGCCCTCAGCAGTTAGACACTCAGACACCACATAGCAGTATATTTAACCCCCCACCCCTCATAGACCATGCAGCAGTCAGGGAATTATACTGCAAGGAGTTGGGCCTGAGCATCTGACTGACTGCTGAGGGCTCGATGGGGGGGGGGAATTACATCCCCCATAAAGCCCTCTTTAATCAGTCAGATGCTCAGACCCCCTCATGCAGTATAATCCCCCATAGAGCCCTCAGAATTATAGTGCAAGAGGGGGTTCTGAGCATCTGATGGACAGATGCTCAGCTCCCCCTTGCAGTTAAATCCCCCTTCTAACGTCGACCGATCATTTTTTTCACTTCAAGTTAAAGTGGGAGCAGGAGGAGGCTGAGCGGCTCAGGCTCGAACAACGGCGGCCCTCGATCACCTGCTCCCCTTCCCTCCGTCTTTTTCTGATAGGAAGATGCAGACCTGGAAAGAGAGAGAGAGCAGCTAGCAAGCAACTTATATCAAGTAGCGACACGCTCTCCTGCACTGCCCCTGACTCCTGGCAGCATGGGAAGCGTCAGAGGCGTGTCCTAGCAGACGTGCCTATCGTGCGGAACGTCTGCTAGATACAGAAAAGCAGTCTTTTCTTAAAGGGGTAGCACGGCGGCCATGGAAATTTTGAAGATAACAAAAAAAAACAGTGGCTACCCTAAAAATCTACTGGGGGACCGGCCCGGGGTGGGCACATGCCCCCTGCCCAGTCCACCCCTGAATATACTCAATAATCGTCTGGATGCTTTGCATACCTGAAGAGCACTTCTACGGATAGAAAGGAGTCTGCGCGTTGGCCTGTAATCACCTCTCAGCAAGGTTAAAAAATTAGTGATGACTTCCGGTGGGCGGGACATCCAGGATGGCCGCATTTTACTAACACTCCGGAGCAGAGTATCCTATCTCCTATCTGACGGCATCACGGCAGAGACTAGCACAGGGGATACACAGGAGTCAGGGGCAGTGAGAGACCTTCCCTTGGAGCGCCATATTGAGACACCGGAGTCCGCTCTGACAGAGAGCACACGGATAGCCGCCGGAACAACAAGGACAGGAGGCCGCCATCTTGCCACCATAGTCTACCGGGAGCAGAGCCGCTCTGTAGCGCGGGAAAGCGAGGTGTGGAGGCGCGGATTGTGGGAGAGTGAGGAGATCGGGCGTTCTCCTGAAGCGCCGGGGGAACTGAGACACGCGGCGGTGGAGCGCGGCCCTAAAGCCGACAGACACGTGGTGCAGGGCAGCGCGTGGTTCAGACAGGGGCTGTTGCATAGATGCAAAGGAGATCATTGGGAACACCTCCCAGAAGCACCGGACGACACAACAGTGTGGGACAGATAAGTACCACAACGATACATAACTGTATAGGACTGTGTTAGACCCCTGAAATAATTAACTGAGGGTGTCTCTCAGTGAAACGCTCTAAAAGAACCCTGAAGGGGGGATAGCTTGCCGGGAGCACCGGTCGGAGAGGACCGGCTGTAAAGTTTTGAAGGAGGGCCGCAGGCCCTGTGCTGTCGCTTGTACCCCGCTTTTACATAGACACGGCAGGACCAGCTGTGGAAGGGGGACGTACAATAGCTTAAAACAGAACTGTCTGGACATAAGGTGCGCAAGTTATCAGAGTGTCACTGACTTACTAGCTACGGGCTTAAATGCAAGAGACTGTTTTCTCTCCTTTGGACGCTGCCCTGTTGATACGTATGTGAAAGCATAATTAGTTCCTCCATAGATTATACATACCTAAACCGCCTCATTACAAACCACATTGTCGCGGGTCACTGAGTTCATGGACAAATACCTGCATACCTCTGGGACACCTAGGTCTACACGCTCCTCTGCAATGCCACACACATCTGCTGGTCACTCTTCTGCCGCCGCCTCCACACAGAAGAAACAGGGGAAAGGACTGTCTAAGGGCACAAACATGGATAACTCTTCACAAAAAAAGTGACTTATCAGCGGCAGTTTCAGCATCCGGAGACATAACTCCACCAAACCTTTCCGGCCCACCTAGCCTGACATCCGTGCATCTTGCAATACAGTCTCAGGCGGCGGAGGTGGCACAGGAGGTTTTGCGTCTTATTGTACCGATCTTTGAGAGACGTTTGGATCTTATACAAACCTCTATAAATACCATGCTGGCGCAGGTGACCACAAATTCACAGAAAATTGGGGAGTTGGAAAACAAGTCTGTGTCGTGTGAGATGGAGGTTACCCGTTTGGAAACACTAACGACGGAACAAGGCGGACTTATACAAACGCTACGGGAGAAATTGGATGATCTTGAAAACCGGGAGCGGCGCAATAATTTGCGATTTGTGGGGATTCCGGAGGATGTCACAAACGAGGCACTTACCACATACCTGTCTACAGCCTTACCTAGGGCTTTGCATGTACAGCTACCAGAGGACCCGCTAGCCATAGAAAGAGCTCATCGCTTGGGAGTCCGGAGAGAAAATGAAAATGGCGGGAGACCTAGAGCAGTCATAGCCAAATATCATAATTGGACGGTGAAGGAAAAAATTCTGAAGGCCTTCAGACAAACCCCGGAGCTTAGGATAAATGGGCATAAGATCTCGCTGTTCCAGGATTTTTCCATACAAGTATCCCAAAAGCGTAAAGCTTTTACGCCAGTATGCAAGTACTTGCTTGAGAATAACATCCAATTCCAATTGCTGTACCCGGCGAAGCTGAAACTAACGGAGAATGGCCGAACCAGACTGTACGAGACGCCTGAAGCGGCGCTTAGAAGCTATCGCACAGCAGAGGCGGTTTGATTTATTTGATTTAGTTGAAATTTCCTGTGGAGGAAACTGTCTTCTCACTTGGTTAAAGGACTTTAACATTATCAACAGAAGTCAAAGACTTTAGAAACAGAATGCTTTAGGCACTGGTTTAAGCTAGTTCACAAATGCGCACGTATGTGCAAATGTATTTGGGTTTGATTGTATGTTTGTTGACCCTGCTGCCTCTTTTTTTATAGATTATGAATGTGTATCAGGGACCGACCAGGGTCCCCCTGTCCTTCCTTCTCAGATGTCCCCCACGCTCGCTGGGACGGGCGGAGGCATCGCGACGATCGAGATCTACGTACACATGTCGAGCATCTGGACACAGGATGAGTACTCTGTCACACACACCTCAGGAATATAGCTCAACCCCCAACTTTGCATATGGTGTCATGGAATGTGGCAGGGCTGAACACCCAAGAGAAAAGACGTAAAGTGCTTGCTCACTTGAAACGTCAACAGGCTGATATCATGCTCCTTCAGGAGACACACTGGCGGACAGGTCATTATGTGCCTCTGAGGGCCTCCTGGCTGGATGACCCAGTGGTGTCCACGTACTCCTCCAAAACACGGGGGGTGACGGCATACTTTAGGAAAGGCCTGCCATATTCCATAACTGAACAATTTGCGGATCAAAACGGACGATTTGTTTACATAAAGGTCAAAATTCATCAATACACATATACCTTACTGAATATATACGCCCCAAATCAGCCTAATGACAGCTTTTACCCAAAAATGGCGGATTTCTTTGCTCAAAGGGACAACCCTAATTTGATAGTAGCCGGGGATTATAATGTGACCACACACCCATCCATAGACAGATCGGGGTCGGATCATGCCACACTGCCTCCTAATTTACACATAGCCACATTTATGGAACAGCTGTCTTTATGTGACCCATGGAGACTACACAACCCGAGAACAAGGGAATACACTTTTTACTCAGCGGTTCACGATTCATTCTCAAGAATAGACCTTATAGTGATTTATACACAATTATTCCCAGAGGTGGTACGCACAGACGTACACCCTATTGCAATTTCAGATCATGCACTGATTTCCATAACGATGGGGGAGCCAACCTACGAGGCCTCTCACAAGGATCTGGAGGTTCCCCTCATACTTATATGAATCGGAGGACTTTAAAACTTACTTAGCAACACACTGGCATAATTACCTGCAGGACCATCAGAATCAATTGGATGAGGTGGCACTGATATGGCTGGCGTCTAAAGCGGTGATGAGGGAACACATAATTAGCTACATAGCGCTGAAGCGCAAAAAAGCAAAGACGCAACTAATGGAACTACAGGCAAACTTGCTGAGAGCGCAGATCGTACACGCAGGTAACCGCACATCATAATCAAAAGAAGAATTTATAGAAGCGCAGGGTTTGTTGAACACATTTTTGCAAGGGAATGCTATGTGGCAGGTGAAGTCCACACAAAATCAGTACTATCGATGGGGTAACAGGGTGGGCTCCCTTCTGGCACATGTAACACGCCCCGCACGCGGGAACGGTCAAATTCTATTGGCAAGGGACCCTGACACTGGTTTGACAAGCTCTGGCACTGGGAAAATAGAATCTATCTTTAATAGTTATTATGAGGATTTATATAGGGCGGAGCCAACAGACATGACAGCGATTGATAAGTTTCTGGATTCGCTAGTAATGCCGAAACTGACAGAGGAACAGAGAACCCTATTAGAGACTGCTATTTCGGAGGACGAGGTGAGATTAGCTATTTCATCTGCGCATAACAAAAAATCTCCCGGGCCTGATGGCTTCCCTATAGAATATTACAAGCTGCTGTCTCCAGACATTGTCCCATATCTCACAAATTTATTTAACAAGATTTATCTTGAAGGCCTCACGCTTGACACATTTACAGATGCCAGAACGGTATTACTCCCTAAACAAAATAAGGATCCAACTTTGCCCCAATCCTATAGACCCATATCACTGCTTAACCAAGATTACAAATTATTGTCCAAAATATTGGCGACCAGAATACAGACTTTCCTTCCTACTGTGGCGAACCCTTTCAGATGGGCTTTGTCGCGGGCAGATACACTTCCAAAAGTATTCGAGCTGTGATTGCAGCGACGGTAGTTGCACAAGAGGATGGTCATCCCCCAACTATGTTGCTGAGTTTGGACGCGGAAAAGGCGTTCGATAAAGTTTCCTGGCCTTTTTTGGAGTAAACGCTAAATAGACGGAATTTTGGGAGTACGTTTTTGGGATACCTGCACTCGCTGCAATCACAGGCCGGTACACAGATACTTATTAATGGTCATGTTTCTCCAAAGTTGGATATATTCAGAGGTACGAAACAAGGGTGCCCTCTTTCGCCCATTTTATGTAATCTATCATTAGATCCCTTACTCTATTACATAACGTCTTCATCCCTATTTAGAGGTATACCTGTCGGGAACAGTGAACTAAAGGTTGCAGCATATGCTGACGATCTTCTGCTGGTGATTGAGAATCCCAGAACCAGATTGTCTCCGATACTAGCGTAACTACAGACAATTGGTAAACTCTCGGGCTATACACTAAATATGGATAAGAGTGAGGCTTTAATATTGAAAGGCCCAACTAAACCCTTATGGACATCAGAGTTCCCCCTGAGATGGTGTGTAATGGGGGTTAAATACTTAGGAGTGCAGATTACCAGAAAACTTATATATACACAATATCACGGCATATATTTCTAAACTAGAACAAACAGTAAAACTCTGGAAACACTTTTCTCTCTCTTTCATGGGGCGGGCTAATATACTGAAAATGGTAGAATTCCCCAAACTTTTATATATTTTTCAGTTATTACCTTTGTATCTCAGGCCGAAGGATGAAAAATATATTAATCAATTATACCGGGGCTACATCTGGGTGGGAGGGAGACCGAAGATTCCGTTTCATGTCCTACAACAGCAAAAGTTTAACAGGGGCATACATTTTCCTGATGTGCGAGCATATAATTTGGCAGCCCTTGCTAGGGTGTTATCTGACTGGGCACGACAAACAACGTACTATACCACACCACAGATAGACCAAGCGTTCATACCACACATCTCACTTATGAACTTTTTGCATCTACCCTATGAGCAAATACCCCAGGGGGCCAAAGGGAACCCAATTCGAATGGCGATATGGAAAACTTGGCATAAAGTGCGTATGATACTACACCTAGACCCACAATTCTCGCCGTTCCTTACTCTGGTTAAAAACCCGAAATTTCAGGGGGGAAATTCCTACCACACATTTACCACTTGGCAGAGGGGGGGCATAATAGCAGTATCGGACTTGTTGCACCCTACACATCACACAATACTGTCACTCTCGGAACTACAAAGCAAATTTTCGAGTGTGTCTCTTCCTTTTTTTAACTACTTGCAGGCACATAGTTATGCGACCTTGGTAGTGGGCAGACTCTCCCAGAATGAATGGACATCTTCTTTTCAAAGAATAAGGCTGGGTTCACACGACCTATTTTCAGACGTAAACGAGGCGTATTATGCCTCGTTTTACGTCTGAAAATAGGGCTCCAATACGTCGGCAAACATCTGCCCATTCATTTGAATGGGTTTGCCGACGTACTGTGCAGACGACCTGTCATTTACGCGTCATCGTTTGACAGCTGTCAAACGACGACGCGTAAAATGACTGCCTCGGCAAAGAAGTGCAGGACACTTCTTTGCAACGTAATTTGAGCCGTTCTTCATTGAAGTCAATGAAGAGCAGCTCAAGATCTACGAGCATCACAGACGCCTCGCATAATGCGAGGAGGAGCTTTTACGTCTGAAAGGAGGCAGCTGTTTTCTCCTGAAAACAGTCTGTCTTTTCAGACGTAAAAGCCACTTCTCGTGTGCACATACCCTTATACTTAATCCTATGTCGAGGTCTGCTCAGATATCCAATTCATATAGACTACTGAACACACCCATAGATTATCATGCAACACAATTAGGCCTGGCAAAATAGAACGAGGATGACTCTTCCCTAACACCTTCGGTAATTCTGCGAACTACTATCGATTTTTACCATCGGCAAGATATATGGAAATGTGGCTGAAAGTGATCCATAGAGCGTATTTGACCGCCACAGAGGAGACATAGAATGGGGGTATACTCATCCTCTGACTGTTTTAAGTGTGGTCAACCAGAGGCGAATCTATACTATTGTATGTGGATGTGTCCACTGATTCAGAGTTTTTGGGAAAGAGTTAAAAAATTTGCATTGGATCACATGTCGGGACCCTTTCTTTGCAACGCCTCGTGGGCGCTTCTGGGTAGTACGGAGTCGGATCCCCAAGAGCACACTAGATGGGAAACCCGCATACTACACATGATAGCTGCAGCGGGTAGAAAGGCAATACTGCAGGTGTGGAACCATTAACAGGCCCCGACTTTCCACGTCTTTTTGAATAAGTTGTCGTTTGTGATGAAAATGGACTGGGTAGAAGCCTCACATCACAAAGAAAAACAGGTACAAAATTTTTTTCAGATCTGGGAGGGATTCATAGATAAGATACGCACATGTTTTGCCTCAACAACATGGTACCAGAAACAAATATTGATAGGGGAAGCACCATTGTGATGCCCTGGGAGGTACATAGGAGACATGGGGATCGAGTAAAGCACAGAAGACGTGGGAGTGTGGGGCAGGGGGAGCGATATTAATTTTGGAGGAAGAGGCGGCGGGTCTATATGTGTTGAATATGTTAAGTTGACAGCTTTCCACTACAATGTATCTCCCACGCTTGGAGACCTGGTATAACTAGCGGAAATTGCATTGGGGGGGGGGGGGGGATGGCGAAGGGGAGTGACAGCCATTAGGGAAAAGTATTGACATGGGATGCACAGTTCCGAGCTGATGCCATATAATCAGTGGCTACATGGTCGATTGAGACATGAGTTGATGGGAGGGACACCCAGATACCCTTCTGGCAATAGGCGTCTTGGACTCAGGGACAAATTGCAGAGACGCATGGCTGGCACTCCTTCGGATTTTAATATGACATGTATAATATTGAAAACTGAAGTGGATGCTGTATGGTTGTTGATAAAATGTTGGAAAATGAAAAAAAACATCTTTTAAAAAAATTAGTGATGTGTAAATAATAGACTAGGTGGGACTTTGAGTTTAATGTAGTCTTCTCTAATATATTGAGTCCACAAATATCTCAGCTGTCCAGCAAAATAATATAAGACTTGATCAGGCAACGCGTACCCTCTGAAAAAGAACCTTATCTAATGATGCCAAAGTTCATGGTTCCCTTCGAGCATACCCCTCTGAAAAAAAAACCTGGGCCCGTCTAATATTATTGGAGGTAGAGCTACCAGGCATGAAGCCCAATGATTTCCAATATAACTCTATTTAGCCCAGTCCACCTCTGCATAAATCGCTGAAATATTCCAATAGATTGGTGCATTACTGCCTGTTAGTATTTTACGGTTGCAGTAGGCCGCCATCTGACACTTAATGTTGATGACACGGGCACAGATCCTGTACCATCCCTCTGGCAAAATAGAATGACGAGTTGCGAGAAGTGCCTGCTCCCCGCGCCGTACTATTAGGGTGTGATGTGGGACGTAGTTAAAGGGATTTCTGGGCTTAATGTAAAGAAAAAAAATTTCACGCGCCTCGCACGGACCTATGGGGCCGTGCAGACAGTCCATGATTTTTACGCAGCGGGTGTTCGCTGCGTATAACTCACGACATGTCCTATATTTGTGCGTTTTTCGCGCATCACGCAGCCATTGAAGTCCATGGGTGCGTGAAAATCACGCGCTCCACATGGAAGTACTTCCGTGGGACGCGCGTGATTCGCGCAACAGCAGTGAAAAGTATGAATGAAAACAGAAAAGCACCACGTGCTTTTCTGTTTACAAACATCCAAACAGAGTGGTGATGACACACGGAGCTGTTAAGTGCCTTTTGCACACGCAAAACGCAGCGTTTTTTGCATGCGCAAAACGCACACGCTCGTGTGAATCCGGCCTCAGGCTGAGTTCACACGAGCATGTTACGTCCGTAATGGACGGAACGTATTTCGGCCGCAAGCCCGGACCGAACAGACTGCAGGGAGCCGGGCTCCTAGCATCATAGTTATGTACGACGCTAGGAGTGCCTGCCTCTCCGTGGAACTACTGTCCCGTACTGAAAACATGATTACACTACGGGACAGTTGTCCTGCAGCGAGGCAGGGACTCCTAGCATCGTACATAAGTATGATTCTAGGAGCCCGGCTCCCTACAGTGTGTTCGGTCCGAGACTTGCGGCCGAAATACGTTCCGTCCTTTACGGACGTAACATGCTCGTGTGAACCGAGCTTTAGACTATTGGTCTTGTAGAGTCAGTTCAGCAGGCCTGCTTTGGTGGTATAAAGCTTCTGTCCAGGACGGTGAGGGCTGATGTGCAGGGGTGGCGTGTAGGACTCATGAGGGCGGCAATGGAGTGTAAGGCTGGGTTCACACGACCTATTTTCAGACGTAATGGAGGCGTTTTACGCCTCGAATTCCGTCTGAAAAAAAGGCTCCAATACGTTGGCAAACATCTGCCCATTACTTTCAATGGGCTTTACGATGTACTGTGCCGACGACCTGTTATTTTACGCGTCGCTGTCAAAAGACGGCTCGTAAAATTACAGCCTCGTCAAAAGAAGTGCAGGACACTTCTTGGGACGTTTTTGGAGACGTTTTCTCATAGACTCCAATGAAAACAGCTCCAAAAACGGCGGTAAAAATGCTGCGAAAAACGCGAGTTGCTCAAAAAATGGCTGAAAATCAGGGGCTGTTTTCCCTTGAAAACAGCACCGTATTTTCAGACGTTTTTTGTTAAGCGTGTGAACATACCCTAAGGGTATGTGCACACGGTAGCAGGCATTTACGTCTGAAAAGACAGACTGTTTTCAGGAGAAAACAGCTGCCTCTTTTCAGACGTAAATGCTCCTCCTCGCATTTTGCGAGGCTTCTCTGACAGCCGTAAATTTTGAGCTGTGCTTCATTGAGTTCAATGAAGAACGGCTCAAATTACGTCTGAAAGACTGAAAGAAGTGTCCTGCACTTCTTTTGCCGAGGCTGTATTTTTACGCGTCATCGTTTGACAGCTGTCAAACGACGACGCGTAAATGACAGGTTGTCTGCACAGTACGTCGGCAAACCCATTCAAATGAATGGGCAGATGTTTGCCGACGTATTGTAGCCTTATTTTCAGACGTAAAACGAGGCATAATACTCCTCGTTTACGTCTGAAAATAGGTCGTGTGAACCCAGCCTGAGGCCTCATTTACACGAGCGTAATATACGCGCGTGCTTTTCATGTGTGTCGTACGCACCTATATTACTCTATGGGGCAGTGCAGACAATGCGTGAATTTTGCGCAGTGCAAGTGCGTTGCGTAAAACTCACGACATGTTCTATAATCGTGCGTTTTTTGCGCATCACGCACCCATTGAAGTCAATGGGTGCGTGAAAACCACGCAGGTCGCACGGAAGCACTTCCGTGCGATCTGCGTGATTCGCGCAAGAGCTGTCAAACTCTGAATGTAAACAGAAAAGCACCACGTGCTTTTCTGTTTACTAACATCCAAACGGAGTGTCTTAGAGATGAGCGAACCGTCCGAACCGAACTCGTTTTGACCGAACCCGGCAAAAAATGTTACTGTACGCGACGTCAGGAGACAGTCACTGTCCAGGGTGCTGAAAGAGTTAAACTGGTTCAGCACCCTGGACAGTGACTTCCGATCACAATATACATGAACGTGTAAAAAAAAAAATAAGTTCTGACTTACCGATAACTCCCGGCTTCTTCCTCCAGTCTGACCTCCCGGGATGACGATTCAGTTCAAGTGACAGCTGCAGCCAATCACAGGCTGCAGCGGTCACATGGACTGCCGTGTCATCCAGGGAGGTGGGGCCGGATGTCAAGAGAGGGACGCGTCACCAAGGCAACGGCCAGGAGATCGGACTGGAGGAAGCAGAAAGTTCTTGGTAAGTATGAACGGCTTTTTTTATTCACAGGTTGATATATATTGTGATCGGAATTCACTGTCGGGTGCTGAAAGAGTTACTGCCGATCAGTTAACTCTTTCAGCACCCTGGACAGTGACTGACGTCGACTAGCCTCATCTCTATGATGGCGGCTGCGAGAAAATCACGCAGCCGCGCATCATACACTGATGACACACGGAGCTGTCAAGTGCCTTTTGCGCACGCAAAACGCTGCGTTTTTTTGCGTGCGCAAAACGCACACGCTCGTGTAAATGAGGCCTAAGACTGGGGAGCAGGACATACACACACATAAAACACTGCCAGTTGTGTTTAAACTGCCAAGCAAATTTGTGTTTAAAGAGGCTCTGTCACCACATTATAAGTGGCCTATATTGTACATGATGTGATCGGTGCTGTAATGTAGATTACAGCAGTGTTTTTTATTTAGAAAAACGATCATTTTTGACGGAGTTATGACCTATATTAGCTTTATGCTAATGAGTTTCTCAATGGACAACTGGGCGTGTTTTACTATATGACCAAGTGGGCGTTGTACAGAGAAGTGTATGACGCTGACCAATCAGTGTCATACACTTCTCTCCATTCATTTACACTGCATATAGCGATAGAGCTATATCGCTATGTGCAGTCACATAAACACACTATAACGCTACTCATGTGTCATGACCAGAGGCGGATCATCATTAGGGCGGTTCTGGCGGCTGCCCAAGGCTCCCAGGGGGCCCATGGCCGCCCAAACCCCCTCATGTCTGGTGGCGTCGCTAGCACCGGGGGGAGCCCGAGTGCCAGGACCGCACCTGTCATGAGGCGAGGTGAGCTTCTATCCTACTTAGCAGCCGTGGTCTGTGCTGAAACTCCCCCTCCAGCCCCCCTTCCCTGCTCTACACATCTCTCCTCCTGCTGCTAGCAGTCGGGACATGGGGGAGGGGAGACTGTCTGCGGGCTCTGTGTTGGGCTGTGAGCTGGAGAAACGCTCCCACCACATCAACCTGCTGAACGCTCTTCACAAATATCCTACATAAAAGGTAAGTGCATGTGTGTTTACAATGTGTACTTTATATGTGTATAATGTGCATACTCATGTGTGTTTACAATGTGTACTTTGTGTATAATGTGCATACTCGTGTGTTTACAATGTGTACTTTGTGTATAATGTGCATACTCATGTGTGTTTACAAAGTACACATTGTAAACACACATGAGTATGCACATTATACACAATGTGTACAGTGTGTGTGTCTGTCTGTCTGTATATTTCTGCAGCAATTCCGCAGAAACTAGCAAAGTTCCGCTGCAGAAAAAAAAGCACCATTTCCTGCATTTTTGCTGCAGCAAATGGTGTGTTTTTCTCAATGTTAGGGGATGGTGACGTCTCTTCTGAAAAAACGCAGCAATTCTGTCCACTTTCCGCAGCAGGAATTGACATGCTGCAGTACGAGAAATACGCACTGCAGGAAAAAATGTCTGGTCGGAAATTTTACGCAGCGTCTGGATGAGATTTGGTAAATCTCTCTCACTTTGCCACTACTGTATTCTGCGTATTTTCCGGGCGGAAAATACACAGAAATTCCATTAAGTGTGGAGAAGCTCTAATACAGTAGCAGCAGAGTAGATTAGATGTGAACAATTCTCATTACACGCTGCGTAAATGATAAGTGGGGAAAAAAAGCTCAGAAATTGACCTGCGGTGCGTTTTTTTATTCCGCAGCATGTCAATTGTATTTGCGTAAACGCTGCTCATTTGTTTCGGGTTTTCCCCATTTAATTCAATGGGGAGGTAAAACCCGCAACAAATAACAGATGTTATGTAAAAACGCAATTTAGAAAAAATAAAAATCTTATACTTGCCCAGAATTCTGTTTCTTGGTCTGGGCCGGCCTCCTGGGATGACGTTTCACCCCATGTAACCGCTGCAGCCATTTACAGACTGCAGCAGTCATATGGGATAAAATGTCATCCCTGGGCTCCTGTAGCTAACGCTGTGTAGTACTATATACAAGGTGGGGGGGGGGGGGAGTGCTGTGTGGCACTATATATAAGGAAGGGAGCGCTGTGTGGCTCTATCTATAGGGGGCTGTGTGACGCTCTCTCCATGGGGTTGTGTGTGGCGCTCTCTACAGGGGGTTGTGTGTGTGGCGCTCTCTACAGGGGGTTGTGTGTGTGTGGCGCTCTCTACAGAGGTGTGTGTGTGTGTGTGTGTGGCGCTATCTACAGGGGGGGTGTGGCACGAGATCTACAGGGGGTGTGTGTGGCGCTATCTACATGGGGGATTGGCGCTATCTACAGGGGGCACTGTGAAATGTGGTGCTTTACTTTAGGCCTGATTTACACGAGCGTGTGCGTTTTGTGCACGCAAAAAACGCGGCGTTTTGCGTGCGCAAAAGGCACTTAACAGCTCCGTGTGTCATCAGCATATGATGCGCGGCTGCGAGATTTTCTCACAGCCGCCATCATTATGACACTCCGTTTGGATGTTTGTAAACAGAAAAGCACGTGGTGATATTATATTTAAGGGCTGCAGAAATGGGTCATGGCCAGGAGAAGTCGTCATGAGCTCTGGACTGGATGGAGAAGAAAATAGGAAAAAACACTACTAGCATCTGAGACGTCGTCACCTGTGAGTCACTGGATTTGTAGAGAATCTGTCCCCTCTCCTGACATGTTTATTATAGGAAATCCTTGTATTCCACATAACGTCTTTGTGCAGTCCAGGACAGATAGAAAAATTGGTGTTACCATTCCCCTTGTCAGGAGGATGTGTCCCTGCACAGTGTGATACTGTCAGTATGTAGGGATACAGCCCTGTGAAAGGGGAATCGTAACACCCATTTGTTAATACTTGTGCAAAAAGGTAGTGTTAGCAATAGTTACGGTGTGGCAGGGTGGTGGTGGAGAAGGGGGACCCAAGTTTGGGTAACAGCCCAGGGCCCATGGTCTTCTTAATGCGCCACTGGTCATGACAATGTATATACATTACCTCCAGCCAGGACGTGATATGTATTCAGAATCTTGACCACTTCTGTAGTGTCTCTGTGAGTTACAGCACAGCACGATCTCGCTGTGAATGACAGCTTACAGCGTAATCTCGCGAGACTACGCCTGCTATGCTGTAACTCACAGAGACGCTACAGAAGTGGTCAGGAGAATGAATACACATTACGTCCTGGCTGGAGGTAATGTATATTCATTGTCATGACACATGAGTAGCGTTATAGTATGTTTATGTGACTGCACATAGCGATATAGCTATATCGCTATTTGCAGTGTAAATGAATGGAGAGAAGTGTATGACGCTGATTGGTCAGCGTCATACACTTCTCTCCACAACGCCCACTTGGTCATATAGTAAAACACGCCCAGTTGTCCATTGAGAAAGTCATTAGCATAAAGCTAATATAGGTCATAACTCAGTCAAAAATGATCATTTTCTAAATAAAAAACACTGTTGTAATCTACATTACAGCGCCGTTCACATCATGTACAATATAGGCCACTTATAATGTGGTGACAGAGCCTCTTTAAATTGCTGAAGTGGCCACATGCCATATATACTGACATGACCACTGCACCCAGTGATTGGCCTAAACGATCACGTGAAAGAACAGTATGTAAGCAATGTAAAATCAGACAGAAGAATTATAAGGCTGGGTTCACACGACCTATTTTCAGGCATAAACGAGGCGTATTATGCCTCGTTTTACGTCTGAAAATAGGGCTACAATACGTCGGCAAACATCTGCCCATTCATTTGAATGGGTTTGCCAACGTATTGTGCAGACGACCTGTAATTTACGCGTCGTCGTTTGACAGCTGTCAAACGACGACACGTAAATTGACTGCCTCGGCAAAGAAGTGCAGGGCACTTCTTTGCAACGTAATTTGAGCCGTTCTTCATTGAACTCAATGAAGAGCAGCTCAAGATTACAGGCGTCAAAGACGCCTCGCATAATAGGAGGTGCTTTTACGGCTGAAACGAGGCAGCTGTTTTCTCCTGAAAACAGTCTGTCATTTCAGCCGTAAAAGCCTGCTACCGTGTGCACATACCCTTAGGAAGAAAGTACGTTCTCACCTTTTAAAACCCAGTTCCCTGCCTGTCACCCAAGCGCCGCAATCACACGGTGCCAAAAAGTTGGCATGGCAATGGTCGAAAGGTCTGCCATGTACATATGCCTGCTAAAGGCAGGACCCAATAGATTGACTGTCATCATGCTTTGCGCAAACCAGAAAACTGGCTCTCACATATAAATCCTTGTATGCAGATTCAGTTTTCTGGTTTCCATAAGTACAGATGTAGCCGTCTTTACCTTGACTTTTAACGCATTAAATAATCAATGGCTAGATCCCTTATCTTGACTTTTTCAATGACTTTTCAATGGCTTTTGTTGTGCGATATCACGCTGCAACAAGTTATCAGAATCAAGATAAACATGGCTACATCCGTATGTCACTACTACAGACGCACGCGCAGCAGCCTGCTATAGACGATGCCATCACACATTGTATGTGCTACGATATATCAAACAGCGCTGCACGCAATTCTCCACTAAATACTGATTTTCCTTGTTGGCGAGTCTAGCTCTGTTTTCCATTTGTTACATGCTGATTTTTGTGATCCGGTTTATGGATATTTGCCTTCTTGTATCTGATTAAGTGGCCTATACTATGTATAAACTGGGGGCTTACCATCCCCCTATTTTTATCAAGCATATTTTTGTCTTTGTATTTTGCCATTTACCTCCAGACTTTGTACAGAGATATCTAGTCCTTGTTTTTATCTAATTATGCTGCATATACTATGAATATTCCAGGGCTTACCATCCCCCAATTTTTTCTAGGTGTGTTTTTGTTTTGTTGTTCTGTTTTGTCCACCACATGGTGTTAGTACTAACCCATCTCAGTTAGTCCTATTTAAGTTATAAGCTGAACAATATCTTTTTTTTATACTATGACTAAGGACCCAGCAGGGGTCTGAAACACGTAGGCTACCGCCTATCTTCTCATCACTCTCTGTACTCTGGACATTACCCGCCCATCACTATTATTTCTTTGACCATTGTTTTTACAAAAGCAACATTAAAACTTGGAAGAAGTTTCCCGTTTTTAACAGATTCATCACTCTCAGCGCTGGTTCCAACTTTCTTTTTCTGCTAATTCTGGTATGCTTATTAACATTAAACTTATGTTGACCATTTTCTTTTTCCTTCAACCACAGCGATAAGGCCCAGGAGTGCCGAAACATCCATTGTTTACGTCGCAGATTGCAATATTTCCTATTGGAATTCCTTGATTCATATGATGAAATCCATTTTGTGGAACCAATAAAGATTTTTTAAGTGCATCTACTGGATAGTGCGGAGTTATCATTTTGCATCTACTTGTGGGCTCAGACCCTTACTCGAAAGCACCTCCAACCATGAAACCCACAGTGCAACCAATTCAAATTCTATGTCATTGCAACACTGACAGGCATAAACGCACTGCAATAGAGAACAAGGGGGAAAAAAAAGTAAAAACAAAACCTTTTTTCCCTTCCAAAGTAATTTATTTTTGGGGAAAAAAAGTGCAAATAACTGGCATCACTGCAATGCAATAAGTTGTATGTACCCGAAAATGGTACCAATGAAAACTATAAGGCTGGATTCACACGAGCACATTACGTCCGTAATGGACGGACGTATTTCGGCCGCAAGTCCCGGACCGAACACACTGCAGGGAGCTGGGCTTCTAGCATCATAGTTATGTACGATGCTAGGAGTCCCTGCCTCGCTGCCGGACAACTGTCCCATACTGTAATCATGTTTTCAGTACGGGACAGTAGTTCCACGGAGAGGCAGGGACTCCTAGCATCATACATAACTATGATGCTAGGAGCCCAGCTCCCTGCAGTGTGTTCGGCCCGGGACTTGCGGCCGAAATACGTCCGTCCATTACGGACGTAACATGCTCGTGTGAACCCAGCCTAAGTGGTCCCGCAAAAAATACAAGCCCTCATATAACTTTGTAGAAGGAACAATAAGAATATTATGTGTGTTTGAATGCAGCTACACAAAAAACAATTTTATATATATATATATATATATTTAAAAAAAAGAGGTTTAATTGTGCAAAATTAGAAAAACAATATAAATTTGGTATCAAGATATTCGTAACAACCCACAGAGTAAAGTATACTGCATGATTAAATCGCCATAAAAATAAAACTGGGAAAACAATTGGGAATTGCTGTTTTTTTCCACCCCCGCAAAAAAAAAAGTAAGAAAAGCTATGCAATACATTATATGTACGCTAAAATTGTGGCATTAAAAAATACAACTCGTCTGGCAAAAAATAAGCCTTCATACGGCTACTTCGACGAATGCAAAGGGAAAAAAAAACTGAACTAAATTGCTGCGTCACTAAGGCCCAAACCACTTTCCGACATTTGACGTATATTTGCGCACAGCTGGAAGGGGGGAGCATGAAGAGGGCTAACGAGCTGAGCCCGCTCCATACAGACCGTGTGGCAGCTGTATATTACCATAACAGTGGCATGTAAGTCGTTAGACAGAGGGAGGCCCAATAATGGCCCCCAGCATTGCAATGTTGATCCTCTTATTGAGGGCTCAAAAGGAGACGGCAAAAAGCTCAATAAACTTCAATAAATACGTATTAGAGTGTATTGCACAAGCAATCTAATAATCGCATATTCAAATCCCCTAGTGGAATAAAAAAAAATTAAAAAACTTTTTTTTAAGAATATAGAAAATAAATATTGAAACTGAAAAAAAACAAACACATGGAAACAACTAAAAAAAAATAACATAATTGGTATTGCCACTCACGTAAAAGTCTAAAGTATTTCAATCTAACTTTATTTATCCTGCACAGTGAACAGTGTAAAAAAACAAACTGCACGATTGCGGGCACGGCCGTCCACCGACTGCCGCATTTTCATGCCGTGCTCCCATACAAAGTATGGGAGCACGGCCTGTAAAAAACGAAAAATAGGACATGCTCCAGAATTCCCAACACAGTTCTACGGCACGGACACCTTTCCGTAGTGGTACGGAAAGGTGTCCGCTGCCAATAGAATCGGGCAGGACCGTATTGCGGTCCGCAATTAGAGAGTTTTTTTTACGGTCGTGTGCATGGGGCCTAACTCAAACATTTTTGTTTTTGGTTACATTGCCTTCAAAAATATTGAAGTGATACAAAGTCGGATGTACCCTAAAACGGTATTTATGAAATCTATAGCTCACCCCACACAGTTCCTTCGATAGAAAAATAAAAAAAAATTACAGTTTCCCAGTACATTATATTTCGTGGTGGCTTTAAACATGATTCATTCCGCAAATAAAAAGCCCTCATACAGCTATGCTAATGGGAAAACAAAAATGTTTTGGCTTTTTCAATGTGGGGAAGAGAAAAACCAAACAAAAAATGGCTTTACTTTTCGGACTATAAGATGCAAGAAAAATACTGACGATTAAAGGATTTTAGTTGATATATTGTATATATACACATTAAAGAGACCCATCCACAAGACTATTCAGGCGTTGTGTGGTTGCTTCGGCAACTGTAATATCCAGTGTGCTACAAGTGTCTCGCTGCATGCAATTTAAGATCAGAAGGGAGAATGCAGTTAAAGGGATATTAACTTTTTTAATCTTTTCTCTGAATCTTTAGTATAGACAGTGTGTTCACAGATAGAGCCAGTCAGGGACCGTTGGGGTATGAAAGAATGGACTTGAGTGGAAAACAGAGAGGAATACATTACAAGGTATTTTATTATTATTAAAATCAAACAGTAAGTTCTTTGTGCATCTTGGCTCTGCATTCATTGTTGTTATCCTCTGGTCAGTGGGATAGGGGTCATCAATGCACCATGTGACGGCTGGTGTTTTTCTTTATTATGATGGATTATTTTTTAAGTAGCTGTGCTTTGGCACGCTCAATCTTTTCTGCTGCAGAAGAATCCGTGACAGAGGAACATTTTGACAGGACCATGTTCATTTCATTTTCATTTTTATGTTCAATTGCAGCCTCTGCAGCTTGATCTAAATCTCTATAACAGAAAAAAAAAATAGTTATAGTGACTTTTCTGTTCACCGTTGCTATAAATTACTACTGTCCTGTGTCTTCATACCATATTTATCTATGCATTTTGTTAACCTCACTGACTCACTAATCGTATTATTCTAAGGAAAACAAAATACATATAACAAAAAAAAATATAACGTAACAAGTACTATAAATACTACAAGAAAAACACCAAATACTAATAATAGTCGCTGGATAACATTGTGCTGGTGTTAAAGAGTTAGGGTCAGTTCACACTGAGTTTTTTGACTCTGAAATCAATGGTAGGCATTTTCGGCCGTTTTTTGGCGCGTTTTCCATGGGAGGCGGAGGCGTTTTCTTCCCACGAGCGGAAAAACCGTCTCGCGGGAAAAAAAAGCGGCATGCCATATCTTCGGGTGTCTAAGTCTTAGACCTCCTGTTTTTTGCGCGCGGCGCTTAGGCAGAGCAAAATCTACCTCAAAATTCCAAACTGAATTTTGAGGCAGATTTTCTAGCTGCAAAAAACTCAGCGTGAACCCAGAGTAATGGGATGTTCATTCGAACTCAAGATAAATGATAGTTTGCGTCCTCCAGACTTGGTGGTTATTTATCAATTTTCTCTTCCAGTATAGTAGCCTAAGGTCACTAACACAGGACAGTAGTTTGCATCAGTATTTGGTCCAAAATCTTTCTATTATACTTTTACTTTTTCAGTTCATTTTCTATTCCTGGTTTTGACTTCCACATATGATGCAAAATACTGACCAAGACACTGCCATGTAAAAGATGCCTGTGTTTTTGGAGCCAATTTTGACACGGAAAGGGTATGTGCACACGATAGCAGGCATTTACGTCTGAAAAGACAGACTGTTTTCAGGAGAAAACAGCTGCCTCGTTTCAGACGTAAATGCTCCTCGCGTTTTGCGAGGCTTCTCAGACGGCCGTAAATTTTGAGCTACTCTTCATTGAGTTCAATGAAGAATGGCTCAAATTACGTCTGAAAGAAGTGTCCTGCACTTCTGACGAGACTGTATTTTTACGCGTCGTCGTTTGACAGCTGTCAAACGACGACGCGTAAATGACAGGTTGTCTGCACAGTACGTCGACAAACCCATTCAAATGAATGGGCAGATGTTTGCCGACGTATTGTAGCCCTATTTTCAGACGTAAAACGAGGCATAATACGCCTCGTTTACGTCTGAAAATAGGTCGTGTGAACCCAGCCAAACAGTGTTAGGCTGGGTTCACACTACCTATTTTCAGACGTAATGGAGGCGTTTTACGCCTCGAATTACGCCTGAAAAGACGGCTCCAATACGTCGGCAAACATCTGGCCATTACTTTCAATGGGATTTACGATGTACTGTGCCGACGACCTGTCATTTTACACGTCGCTGTCAAAAGACGGCTCGTAAAATTACAGCCTCGTCAAAACAAGTGCAGGACACTTCTTGGGATGTTTTTGGAGCCGATTTCTCATAGACTCTAATGAAAACAGCTCCAAAAACGGCCGTAGAAAACGCAGTGAAAACGCCGCGAAAAACACGAGTTGCTCAAAAAACATCTGAAAATCAGGGGCTGTTTTCCCTTGAAAGCAGCTCTGTATTTTGAGACGTTTTTGACCCTACGTGTGAACATACCCTTAGAATTCGCACCAAAAAAAGGCCCAAATTTTTCTAAATTGATTTGATTTCAGAGAGCAGTTTTTTTTCCCGTGCAGTGTTTGTCCGCGGAAAAAAAAAAAAATGTCATGCCCAATCTTGGAGCAGTTTCCACTTCTGAACCTCCATTGTAATCAATGGAAGGCGAAAAAAACAGTGCTGTTCATTTGGAGTGGTTTTTGCATTTGCTACATGTATAAATAAGCCTAACAAAAAAATGCGTAAAAAAAGTAAATAAAAAAACCACCTCAAATAGGTGAAACAAAAAAAAGTGCCAAAAACTGTTGCATTTTAAAATCTGCCTTAGGGTAGGTTCACACGGAGTTTCTTTCCGTTTGGAATTTTGACGCAGATTTTGCTCTGCCTGCACGCTGTTTTTCGCCCGCAGCCATTGTGCGCCACTGGCAAAAAACGCAGCGAAATAAGCTTTCTCTGCCTCCCATTGATGTCAATGGGAAGTCAGAGACGTAAACGCCCGAAGAGAAGTGTCATGCCCTTTTTCCCGCGAGACGGTTTTTCCACTTGCGGGAAAACAACGCCTCCCATTGAAATCACTGAGAGGCATTTTCGGCCGTTTTTTGGTGCGTTTTCCGACGTGGATTCCGCATCAAAAAACGTGTAAAAAAACTCAGTGTGAACATACCATTAAAAGATCTGGAAGAAATGTTGAGGCAGATTTCTTGTGCTTGACACAAAACGCCTTGTGCACATACATACCTTAAGCAGCATTTAGGCTGGATTTACACAGTTTTTGATAAAGTTGTTAAACCAAATACAGACGTCAATACAAAAGAGAGGACACATAGCAGTCTTTTCTTTTACTTTCCTTTAATTGTGGATCTACTTCCGGGTTAGGCTATCAAAACAGCATATCTGAATGCAGCCATAAATAGGCAATCGTGCAAAGTCATATCAATCAGTCAAAAAGTGTGCAACTGGCATAAGGCCAGACTACAACGGGAGAGAATTACCCATAAATTGCACTCTCAACAATGCTATACAGTATATAACTTATCACTGGGGCGAAGCATTTATCTACAGATGAAACTAAAGGTACTGACATGGAGGGGGCGTAGCCAGCGGCCAAGATGGACGGTCGTGTTTGAGCAGAGCTCCTGGGGACTGCATATAATCCTGCCTTCATCCTGACACAGCCTGGCATACCATCAATATCGCTGTGACCAGACAGACTCTAAACACCCCTGCTCCCTCCATCTAAGCTCCGGAGGGTGCTGCGGTCACGGTTAAACAGGAAATTTGTTCCCTGTTGTGACCACATTCGGCCTAGTATGGCCTTGTTGCGTACCTACAGCAGCAGCATCTGCAGCCACTGTGCCGGACTGTCCTACTACCCGCACTGGACCGGAATATTCTACTACCTGCTAGATGGGCCTCAGAGAGACTGTGCCTTATTATATCCTACAACTACTTGTTATTTAGCGGTTATCTTGCGATGAGCGACCACCTACAGAGCTGAGTTATGCTATACATAGATGGGGAATTTGCCTGCCGAGGTACATTTGAAACCTTGGATACAATGGTCGTGTCACTCTTTTCACACTACTTACTCTAGAGGAGTCTCCCTGCTAATACATCGCTCTGTGCGCTAGAACCCAATACATACCCCTAGAGAGCCTGACTGTATATTTGTATTTGTCTATGCCGAAATTGACACTAAACCATATGTTATCCTATGTATCTACAATCCATCACAAGCGAATACTTCTGTTCAAGCAGCAATTAGATTTGCTCATCAATTCCCAACGTCATTCATTTTATGTATTGGTGACTTTAACCAGGTGATGTACCCATCTATGGACCGATTTTCACAGCATCCTACTTCTGTTCAGGTGACCTCTAGACCTCCCCATACCCTTAAGTGGGACACCTTTAACCCTTCCAGACATCCGCTGTATATATACGGCGCACGTCTGGTGGAGGAGTATGGAGCGGGCTCAAGGGCTGAGCTCGCTCCATTGAATTAGCGTGTTGGCTGTGTGCTAGAAACAGGGGGTGGCCCATGTAACGTTTTAATGGCCCGCCTGCGACGCGATCGCGAGGTTATGTTGGTTGGCATAGCAGCCAGGGGGCCTGATGAAGGCCCCCAGGTCTGCCATCTCTGTACTCCTATGAAGCCCTGCCTCCGGGCTTCATAGGAGCGTGTCAATATCACAATAAACTGCAATACATTAGTACTGAAATAAATCATGCAAGCGATCCAACGATTACTGGTTCAAGTCCCCCAGGGGGACAAGTAAAACTAGTAATAAACAGTCAAATCAAGTTTTTGTAATTAATTAAAAAAAATTTAAATGAAAAGTTCAAAAACCCTCTTTTCCCATTTTCCCTCAAGCACAAGGTAAAAAAAATTAACATAATTGGTATTGACGCATTCGTAAAAGTCTGAACTACTGCAATATATCATTAATTAGTCTGCACGGTGAATGCCGTAAACATTTTTAAAAAGCCAGAATCGCTATTTTTGGGTCACTTCATCTCCCACAAAAAAAAATGGAATAAAAAGTCTCATGTACCCCAAAATGTTACCAATATAAACTACAGCTCGCACCGCAAAAACTAAGCTCTCATACCGCTCAATTGACGGAAAATATAAAAGTTATGGCTCTCAGAATATGGCGACTAAACTCAAATTTTATTTTTAACAATTCGTTTTTTCCTTGTAAAAGTAGTAAAACATAAAAAAAACTATATCAATTTGGTATCTCTAATTGTATTGACACGCAGAATAAAGTATGCCATTGCCACTAGATTTAAGGAATATTATGCCACCCCATATCTCTCCTCTAATGACCATTCTATAGCAGATGTTTTGGAATACTTACAAGATCTAACTTTTCCCACCCTATCAGTAGAACAGATAAACCTACTTGATGCCCCCATCACTCTGGAGGAACTTCAATGGCTTCGTGATATGGCGCTTCATAAATCCCCTGGCCTGGATGGGCCTCCAATTGAAGTTTATAAGAGGTATCAAGAACATGTAGGCCCATTATTACTTGAAACTCTTAATCAGGCCTTATTTACCTATTCGCACCCCTCTACTATGATGCCACTATTATAGTGTTGGTAAAGACCGGTAAAAACCCTGAAGACTGTGGCTCATACAGGCCAATTTCCAAGTTAATGTAGATTATAAAATCCTGACCAAAATACTTGCTAAGAGACTAAACCAAGTTATTCAGAAAATTATTCATCCAGACCAGACTGGGTTTATGGCTGGGAAATCCACCACTATTAACATTAGACGGGTTCAGACAGCCATACAGCAAGTAGATCACACAATATACCCTGGGATATTGCCTCCTTAGTCACCATGAAGGCGTTTGACTGGCCTTTTCTTATGGCTTGCCTTCAATACTTTGGCCCTAAATTTCAGGCTTGTATTCAACTTCTTTACAAATTCCCTAAGGCCAATGTAGTGGTTAATGGCATTCCCTCTGACTCTTTTCCCCTCTCCCGTGGTACGCGACAGGGCTGTCCCCTTTCCTCGGCCTTGTTCTCTATTGCTATTGAAGCTATTGCGATTCGATTAAGATCTAATCCCATGGTAACATGCATACATTGTGGAGGAAGGACCAGTGTGGTAGGCCTATATGTAGACGATATGGTCCTTTTTCTACGTAACCATAACGAGTCATACCATCACGTTGAATTACTTGACACCTTCTCACAATTTTCCGGTTTCAGAGTCAATTGCCAAAAACCAGCTATAACGTATACCGCCCTCAATCCAACCCTGAACCCCTTATTGCTACAATGTGGTTTAGCTGTAGTTACCAAATTTCCGTATTTCGGACTTGCTATGGTTCTGGACCATGAAAACACGAAAGCTGAAACTATTCCGTTATATGGCTGAAATTTAAACTGTGGTCTAGATTACCCTTATCAGTAGCAGGTTGTATCAACCTGATTAAAATGGTCGTACAACCTAAACGTCTCCATATATTACAACATTTGTCTGTCAAACTTCCGTTCACATAACTCCTTACTTATTAACTTTATTTGGGGCTCCTCAAGCTCGAAACTCAAATTAACTACCCTACAGCACCCCAAAGAAGATGGTGGGATGGCGCTTTCAGACCTATGCATTCATTACCTGGTGGGTCAACTACGGGGTTTGAGAGACTGGTTATTAGATACACCCTTGTCACATACTATTACCTGGCCTTCATAGTGGTTGGCCGTAGTTTACTTAGTTTCCCGGAATACCCTCAATTTACACGACAAACCACGTTACCCTGTTTACACAGAGAAACCATGGCAATTTGGCGCACATCTAAAACCATCCTACATTTTAGGGACACCCTTCCTTATTTACCTTTATGTCATAACCCTACCTTACCTACAGACTGTTCGAGACCCATAATTCTAGCAAGACGTGGAAGTAATAAGAGTTGGAGATGTATATAGGGACGGAGCTTTTCTCACATTTCTCCAACTACAGGAGACTCATCAACTCCCTCAGATGCTGTGATATAGATACCTTCAACTTCGGCACACCATTCAAACACAATTTCCCCCCCAATACAGCTACTATCTGAATGTACCCCCTTATAAGTATTTTGAAATCTCAGGGTCCTAAAGGCCTTATTTCTGCATTGTATACTTACCTACTCTCAGCCAAAGTAGCCCCAACTCCCCTACCAGTGTATAACAAATGGTTATCAAAAATTCCCAACCTAACCACTGAGGATAGAAGTGATGTACTGAGCTCACACTTAACAGTATCTCCAGCAATTAATAATAAATTAATTCAACTAAGTCTTATACATCAGGCCCATCTTACACCCACGAGATTACACAAAATGGGTAGGATTCCCACGTCTGCACGTCACAGATGTTAACGTTTAGAAACAGATTTGTTGCATCTTATGTGGGACTGCCCCTAAATTTCTACCTTCTGGACACCGGTATTTAACTTCCTTACATCCCTATTATCTATTCATGTACCAAATACTCCTAGGATTGCTTTATTCAGCATTTTAGACTATTAACAATGGACACATTATACACGCATATTCCTCAGAGTGTCTTTATTTTTAGCCAGGAAAACTATTGCAATGCATTGGATGGTAGATAGACCACCATCCATTCCGGAGTGGAAAACGCTTGTTAATACTGTTATAACCTACGAACGACTAGTTTACCAACATCGTGGATACCATAACAAATTTTATAAAATCTGGGATCCATGGCTAGACACCCCTGAGTCCATTGATATGATTGACCTCTAATTCACGCATCACATTCTGTCTCACTAGTCTTCAATTGATAGTCTCTAACTTGCTTTGCCATATATGTAACACCTTAACGGCATAGACATTTGGTTGTATTGTTCCTTTTCCTTATGGTTTTATAAAATTCTAAATCTTTGCATTATACTGATTAATGACGAATTGTGATCAACTATCATTCACATTGTACAACTGCAATACAACATCAGTGTTCTGTATTTACCCGGTTTGCGACGTTTTAAGTAAAACAAATAAAAATAAATAATAAAAAAAAACAAGGGGCCCCCACTAATCCTACTGATTAAGGGCAGGCTGTGTACAGAGCTCTAACCCTTAATACAATATTTGACCAACTTCATAGCTTTACTGTGTCTTTTTAAAATTTACTTCTAATTTAATTAGAATTAACAAACACTTACCCAATTATAAGAAAAGCCTTTACTCTTTGCTCAGGGCTCACACGTGCAATGTACTTCTTCGCTTCAACTTTGTTTCTGTGTTTCATACATATTTCAACATAAGGCTATTATAAAAAATAAAAAAAAAATTCAAAAGGTGTCTGTTATTCTTGATATGTACATTTGTTTAAAACATTCTGATTCTACGGATATAGTGAAAGGCCATAAAAATTAAGACATGAACATAAAATAGAAATCCAGTTAATGGTTTGCATGTTTACCTGATTATGTCTTTAAAGAGGCTCTGTCACCACATTATAAGTGCCCTATCTCCTACATAAGGAGATCGGCGCTATAATGTAGGTGACAGCAGTGCTTTTTATTAAAAAAAACGTTTTTAGATTTATGCTAATGAGTTGCTTAATGCCCAAGTGGGCGTATTTTTACTTTAGACCAAGTGGGCGTTGTACAGGGGAGTGTATGACGCTGACGAATCAGCATCATGCACTCCTCTCCATTCATTTACACAGCGCATAGGGATCCTGTTAGTACTAACACATTAACAATACTGAAGTGTTTAGACAGTGAATAGACATTCCACGGAATGTCTATTCACAATCTCTGCACTTCGTTACTCTGTCTGTGGTAGTTACAGCAGAGGACGCGTAATCTCGCGAGATTACGCGGTAAATGACAGGTTACAACGAGATCACACTTCCTCTGCTGTAACTACCATAGATACAGTAACGAAGTGCAGAGATTGTGAATAGACATCCTGTGGAATGTCTATTCACTGTCTAAACACTTCAGTATCGTTAATGTGTTCGTATAAGGCTGGATTAACACGAGGTCATGTACGATGCTAGGAGTACCTGCCTCGCTGCCGGACAACTGTCCCGTACTGAAAACATGATTACAGTACGGGACAGTTGTCCGGCAGCGAGGCAGGGACTCCTAGCATCGTACAGAAGTATGATGCTAGGAGCCCGGCTCCCTGCACTGTGTTCGGTCTGGGACTTGCAGCCGAAATACGTCCGTCAATTACGGACGTAATGACCTCGTGTGAATCCAGCCTAAGACAGCACATAAGGATCTAGCAGGATCCCTATGCGCTGGGTAAATGAATGGAGAGGAGTGCATGATGCTGATTGGTCAGCGTCATACACTCCTCTGTACAACGCCCACTTGGTCTAAAGTAAAAATACACCCACTTGGGCATTAAGCAACTCATTAGCATAAATCTAAAAACGCTAATACAGTGGTAAAAATAGATAATTTTTTTTAAATAAAAAGCACTGCTGTCACCTACATTATAGCGCCCATCTCCTTATGTAGGAGATAGGGCACTTATAATGTGATGACAGAGCCTCTTTAAACAATGGTCTTTACTTTGAGTTTTTTTCAGTGGAGTGTTCACCTTTCTTACAGCGGTATTAATCTTAAACAAGTGTTGCTCTGTAACCCACTTCCCCAAGATTAATTTATGGCCTCAGTAGGTAAGAAGCGATCATGAACAGTGGCGGATTATCATTAGGGCGTTTCGGGCGGTCGCCCGGGGCCCAAGACTGCCAGGGGGCCCAAGGAGCCTATGACCGCCCGAACCCCCTCATGCCCAGTGGCGTCGCTAGCACCGGAGGGAGCCCCGGTGCCAGGACCGCACCTGTCAGGCGAGGGGAGCTTTGCTTCTACTTAGCAGCCGTGGTCTGTGCTGCTTTAGAAGCTCCCCCTCCAGCCCCCCTTCCCTGCTCTAAACATCTCTGCTGCTAGCTGTCGGGACATGGGGGAGGGGAGACTGTCGGCGGGCTCTGTGCTGTGAGCAGGAGAAGAGCTGCAGTGAAGACATAAAAGGTAAGTGCATGTGTGTTTAATATCCATATTCATGTGTGTTTAATGTCCATATTCATGTGTGTTTAATGTCCATATTCATGTATGTTTAATGTCCATATTCATGTATGTTTAATGTCCATATTCATGTGTTTACAAGGTGTACTTTGTGTATAATGTGCATACTCGTGTATAATGTGCCTACTTAGTGTATAATGTGCATACTCGTGTGTACTTTGTGTACTATGCATACTTTGTGTATAATGTGCCTACTTTGTGTACTTTGTGCATAATGTGTGTACTTTGTGTACTGTGCGTACTTTGTGCATAATGTGCGTACTTTGTACTGTGCGTACTTTGTGCATAATGTGCGGACTTTGTGCGTACTTTGTGCATAATGTGCGTACTTTGTGCATAATGTGCGTACTTTGTGCATAATGTGCGTACTTTGTGCATAATGTGGTACTTTGTGTACTGTGCATACTTTGTGCATAATGTGCCTACTTTGTGCATAATGTGGTACTTTGTGTACTGTGCATACTTTGTGCATAATGTGCATACTTTGTGCATAATGTGCCTACTTTGTGCATAATGTGCGTACTTTGTGCATAATGTGCCTACTTTGTGCATAATGTGCGTACTTTGTGTACTTTGTGCATAATGTGGGTACTTTGTGCATAATGTGCGTACTTTGTGCATAATGTGCCTACTTTGTGCATAATGTGCGTACTTTGTGCATAATGTGCCTACTTTGTGCATAATGTGCGTACTTTGTGTACTTTGTGCATAATGTGTGTACTTTGTGCATAATGTGCGTACTTTGTGCATAATGTGCCTACTTTGTGCATAATGTGCGTACTTTGTGTACTTTGTGCATAATGTGTGTACTTTGTGCATAATGTGCGTACTTTGTGCATAATGTGCCTACTTTGTGCATAATGTGCGTACTTTGTGCATAATGTGTGTACTTTGTGCATAATGTGTGTACTTTGTGCATAATGTGCGTACTTTGTGCATAATGTGGTACTTTGTGTACTGTGCATACTTTGTGCATAATGTGCGTACTTTGTGTACTTTGTGCATAATGTGCGTACTTTGTGCATAATGTGCCTACTTTGTGCATAATGTGCGTACTTTGTGTACTTTGTGCATAATGTGCGTACTTTGTGCATAATGTGCATACTTTGTGTACTTTGTGCATAATGTCCTTACTTTGTGCATAATGTGCGTACTTTGTGCATAATATGGTACTTTGTGTACTGTGCGTACTTTGTGCATAATGTGCCTACTTTGTGTACTTTGTGCATAATGTGGTACTTTGTGTACTTTGTGCATAATGTGCGTACTTTGTGCATAATGTGCCTACTTTGTGTACTTTGTGCATAATGTGCGTACTTTGTGCATAATGTGCATAATGTGCGTACTTTGTGCATAATGTGCGTACTTTGTGCATAATTTGCGTACTTTGTGCATAATGTGGTACTTTGTGTACTGTGCGTACTTTGTGCATAATGTGCCTACTTTGTGTACTTTGTGCATAATGTGGTACTTTGTGTACTGTGCGTACTTTGTGCATAATGTGCATAATGTGCGTACTTTGTGCATAATGTGCCTACTTTGTGTACTGTGTGTACTTTGTGCATAATGTGCGTACTTTGTGCATAATGTGCGTACTTTGTGCATAATGTGCGTACTGTGTGTACTTTGTGCATAACGTGCCTACTTTGTGTACTAGTGTTTAGGTAGTGTTAGCAATAGTTACGGCGCGGCAGGGTGGTGGTGGAGAAGGGGGGCCCAAGTTTGGGTAACAGCCCAGGGCCCATGGTCTTCTTAATCCGCCACTGATCATGAATTATACCATCTGTCCAAGCAGATGGAACAGTGATTTAACAGATGGCAACTGGCAGTTTATGGGTAGGATTATATCAGTAGGGGGTCCTAGCGCTGGGCCCTTTCAGATGTGTTTTTTCAACTTTCAGCAGTTTGCTAACAACAGCCTAATAAACAGTCAGGTTAGAAAATACCGGCATGCGCTGAAGGACATAGAGTTTAGCAGAGCACTTGTGCCCCTTCATCCTAGCGATCAGCAGGTATCTCAGCGCCCAGAACCAAGCTATTTATCTTAACTTGTATAACAAGTCTGAAGTTTCATGAAATGACAGAGAAATGATACCTTCCCGCCAATAATCTTTATATAGACATCCTAGCTGCCTAAGATCCATGAAGCTAGGGCATATATTTACCATCCTAACATTCATGGCAGATGGCGCTGTATAATGCTCTGCCATTAAAGAGATCGGACTGACACTGTGACACAAAAAAAAAAGGGAAAAAATATTTAGCCAAACATTTAAAAGAAAAAGCATTCACCCTTTTAATGTGTCATTACGATTAAAGTTTTCTGGGGGGCATGGCCAAGACTCCAGATGGAAACATCCTCCTCTCAGTGTTACCGGTCGTATTAATCTGTTTACAATAAAGCCCCTTCCTAGATTTTTATACCTCTTTCATAAGTCCAGTTTGTTTGCCATTATCACTTTACACCAACGTTGACAAAGATCTTAGCTTTCTATATCTGGGCGGTAGTTGCTCCTAGAATTGCTCTTGGTACACTGCAGTTACCCACTGAGCAAAGTGGACTGGCTCTTCCAAATCTATATCTGTATTTCCTTGCCAGCCAACTGGTATATGTTTGGTGGTGGTTTACTCACAGACACTTTAATCTCTGCACAGATCTGGAAGCTTCTCTTCTAGGCTCCTATAAAGCTTTAGTTAACTATATATATATATATATATATATATATATATATATATATATATATATATATATATATATATATATATATATATATAAAAAACAGCCCCCCCCCCCCCTGGACAGATGTTTACAATTCCAGTGCAGACTACGCTGAAGGTCTGGCAGAGGTCACGGTTGCTCTTCATCTCTGAACCGGTATCTTGGTAGAATCCGCTTCTACCACAGCTATGACAACTTCCTGACCCTAGTAGGTTGGCGGCCCTGGGTATATTAACCTTAGAAGATGTGGTGGTGGAAGATAAACCTGCACAACTGGCTACATTTGCACAAGTTCGGTCCAAACATCACATCCCACCTCATCTCAGGTTTCGTTATTACCAGACATGCCCTCTGGTCGCAATTTTCAGGATATGTCAGATTGTGTACATCCCAGGTAGAGGATTGGGTGACGCAGGAGATGTTGGCAAAACCTATGGCCATACTGTATAGACAATTATTAAGTGTCTCGTCCAATAAACTGGATAGAGCCCTGGTCCGATGGTCCCAGGCTCTTCCTTCTATAGATAAATATGACCATAAGGAAATACTGACTGCTCCTTTAATGGTTTTAAAAAGGGACCAACTTATTCAATTAAAGTCTTTGAACCAAATTTACTACACCCCTTCCAAATTGTTTAGGAGGGGATGTATCCTTACTCTTATCTGTCCACATTGCCAAAGAGCTGATGGCTCCTTCTTACATATATTCTGGGAGTGTCCAGTTATTTCTAATTTCTGGATTGAAGTAATGGAATTGAAGTAATGGAATTTATCGAGCTTAACCCCTTAAGGACGCAGCCTAGTTTTGGCCTTAAGGCTCAGAGCCCATTTTTCAAATCGGACATATTTCACTTTATGTGGTAATAACGTCGGAATGCTTAAACCTATCCAAGCGATTCTGAGATTGTTTTCTCGTGACACTTTGGGCTTCATGTTCGTGGTAAAATTTGGTCGATATATTCAGTGTTTATTGGTGAAAAATTGCAAAATTTAGAGAAAATTTAGAAAAAATTGCATTTTTCAGAATTTAAATGCATCTGCTTGTAAAACAGACGGTTATACCACCCAAAATAGTTACTAGTTCACATTTCCCATATGTCTACTTTAGATTGGCATCGTTTTTTGAACATTCTTTTATTTTTCTTGGACGTTGCAAGGCTTAGAACATAAACAGCAATTTCTCATATTTTTAAGAAAATTTCAAAAGCCTTTTTTTTAAGGTACCTCTTGAGTTCTGAAGTGGCTTTGAGGGGCCTATGTATTAGAAACCCCCATAAAACACCCCATTTTAAAAACTAGACCCCTCAAAGTATTCAAAACAGCATTTAGAAAGTTTAGTTACTTCAGGCATTTCACAGGAATTAAAGCAAAGTGGAGGTGAAATTTGCAAATTTCATTTTTCTTGCTGAATTTCAATATTATTCCATTTTTTTCTGTAACACAGAAGGTTTTACCAGAGAAATACTACTAAATATGTATTGTCCAGATTCTGCAGTTTTTAGAAATGTCCCACATGTGGCTCTAGTGCGCTCGTGGAATAAAACACAAGCCCCAGAAGCAAAGAAGCACCTAGTGCATTTTGAGGCCTCTTTTTTATTAGAATATATTTTAGGCAGCATGCCAGGTTTGAAGAGGTGTTGAGGTATGAAAGCAATGGAAACCCACCAGAAGTGACCCCATTTTGGAAACTAGACCCCTCAAGGAATTCATTTATGGTTGTTGTTATCATTTTGACCACACCGTTTTTTCACAGCACCTATTTGAATTGGGCTGTGAAATTAAAAAAATGATATTTTTTCCATTAAGATGTAATTTTTGTTCAAAATTTCTTATTTTCACAAGGAATAAAACACCCCATTTTGTTGCCCAATTTGTCCTTAGTGCGGCAATACCCCATTTGTGGTGATAAACTGCCATTTGGGCCCATGGGAGGACTCAGAAGGAAAGGAGCGCTATGTGTTTGTTGGAGTCCAGATTTTGCTGGATTGGTTTTCGGGTTCCATGTCGCATTTGCAGAGCCCCAGAGGTATGAAAGCAATGGAAACACACCAAAAGTGACCCCATTTTGGAAACTAGACCCCTCAAGGAATTCATTTATGGTTGTTGTTATCATTTTGACCACACCGTTTTTTCACAGCACCTATTTGAATTGGGCTGTGAAATTAAAAAAATGATATTTTTTCCATTAAGATGTAATTTTTGTTCAAAATTTCTTATTTTCACAAGGAATAAAACACCCCATTTTGTTGCCCAATTTGTCCTGAGTGCGGCAATACCCCATTTGTGGTGATAAACTGCCGTTTGGGCCCATGGGAGGACTCAGAAGGAAAGGAGCGCTATGTGTTTGTTGGAGTCCAGATTTTGCTGGATTGGTTTTCGGGTTCCATGTCGCATTTGCAGAGCCCCAGAGGTATGAAAGCAATGGAAACCCACCAAAAGTGACCCCATTTTGGAAACTAGACCCCTCAAGGAATTCATTTATGGTTGTTGTTATCATTTTGACCACACCGTTTTTTCACAGCACCTATTTGAATTGGGCTGTGAATTAAAAAAATGATATTTTTTCCATTAAGATGTAATTTTTGTTCAAAATGTCTTATTTTCTCAAGGAATAAAACACCCCATTTTGTTGCCCAATTTGTCCTGAGTGCGGCAATACCCCATTTGTGGTGATAAACTGCCGTTTGGGCCCATGGGAGGACTCAGAAGGAAAGGAGCGCTATGTGTTTGTTGGAGTCCAGATTTTGCTGGATTGGTTTTCGGGTTCCATGTCGCATTTGCAGAGCCCCAGAGGTATGAAAGCAATGGAAACCCACCAAAAGTGACCCCATTTTGGAAACTAGACCCCTCAAGGAATTCATTTATGGTTGTTGTTAGCATTTTGACCACACCGTTTTTTCACAGCACCTATTTGAATTGGGCTGTGAATTAAAAAAATGATATTTTTTCCATTAAGATGTAATTTTTGTTCAAAATTTCTTATTTTCTCAAGGAATAAAACACCCCATTTTGTTGCCCAATTTGTCCTGAGTGCGGCAATACCCCATTTGTGGTGATAAACTGCCGTTTGGGCCCATGGGAGGACTCAGAAGGAAAGGAGCGCTATGTGTTTGTTGGAGTCCAGATTTTGCTGGATTGGTTTTCGGGTTCCATGTCGCATTTGCAGAGCCCCAGAGGTATGAAAGCAATGGAAACCCACCAAAAGTGACCCCATTTTGGAAACTAGACCCCTCAAGGAATTCATTTATGGTTGTTGTTAGCATTTTGACCACACCGTTTTTTCACAGCACCTATTTGAATTGGGCTGTGAATTAAAAAAATGATATTTTTTCCATTAAGATGTAATTTTTGTTCAAAATTTCTTATTTTCACAAGGAATAAAACACCCCATTTTGTTGCCCAATTTGTCCTGAGTGCGGCAATACCCCATTTGTGGTGATAAACTGATGTTTGGGCCCATGGCAGGACTCAGAAGGAAAGGACCACCATTTGGCCTACTGGAGCTTTTCTTGTGCTAAGTCATGTATGCAGAAGCCCCTGAGGTACCAGTACAGTTGAAACCCCCGAGAAGTGACCCCATTTTAAAAACTACACCCCTTAAGACATTCATCTAGTGGTGTAGTGAGCATTTTGACCCCACAGTTATTGTGTAAAAGGTAATGCGCAGCAGATGGTGCAAAGTGAGATTTGCAATTTCCTATACATATATGCCATTTCAGTGTCTGATATATTGTGCCCAGCATGTGCCACTGGAGACATACACCCCATAAATTGTAATGTGGGTTCTCCCGGGTACGGCAATACCCTACATGTGGCTGTTATTAGCTGCCTGGGCACACGACAGGGCTCAGAAGGGAAGGACCACCATTTAGCCTACTGGAGCTTTTCTGGTGCTAAGTCATGTAGGCAGAAGCCCCTGAGGTACCAGTACAGTTGAAACCCCCGAGAAGTGACCCCATTTTAAAAACTACACCCCTTAAGACATTCATCTAGTGGTGTAGTGAGCATTTTGACCCCACAGTTATTGTGTAAAAGGTAATGCGCAGCAGATGGTGCAAAGTGAGATTTGCAATTTCCTATACATATATGCCATTTCAGTGTCTGATATATTGTGCCCAGCATGTGCCACAGGAGACATACACCCCATAAATTGTAATGTGGGTTCTCCCGGGTACGGCAATACCCTACATGTGGCTGTTATTAGCTGCCTGGGCACACGACAGGGCTCAGAAGGGAAGGACCACCATTTAGCCTACTGGAGCTTTTCTGGTGCTAAGTCATGTAGGCAGAACCCCTGAGGTACCAGTACAGTTGAAACCCCCGAGAAGTGACCCCATTTTAAAAACTACACCCCTTAAGACATTCATCTAGTGGTGTAGTGAGCATTTTGACCCCACAGTTATTGTGTAAAAGGTAATGCGCAGCAGATGGTGCAAAGTGAGATTTGCAATTTCCTATGCATATATGCCATTTCAGTGTCTGATATATTGTGCCCAGCATGTGCCACTGGAGACATACACCCCATAAATTGTAATGTGGGTTCTCCCGGGTACGGCAATACCCTACATGTGGCTGTTATTTGCTGCTTGGGCACATGGCAGGGCTCAAAAGGGAAAGATGAGGGGGATAAGCTGTGCGGAGTGCATCAGGGTAAATTAAAAATCAAGGGATGTATGGTAAATTTTAAAACAATCTTTCATACAGAGCCCTGGTTTTTCGGGACACGTGTCGCATTGGTATGTTGTGTCCTTCCTTATCCCCCTCTTATAGCACACTTTGCACCTCTTTTGACTTTTTCCCTTCTTGCCAGTTTGGGGAACTTCTCCTGGAAAGTGTTGCCCTGGTACGATGCGTGTGGCCCCGCTTCCAGAAGTACTGGGTGCCCCTCCTTCCTGGTCGCCAAAAATTAGGTTCTTTATAACCACCTCTTGAAATTCCAGGAAAGTTCCCCTCTGGCCTGCACATCGACGTAGCACGTACGCATTGTACAATGCCATCTGTATGATGTGCACGGCCAGCTTCTTATACCACACCCTCGATTTCCGCGTAGCGCTGTAGGGCTTCAGGACTTGATCTGACAAGTCCACCCCTCCCATGTACCTATTGTAGTCCAGGATGCAATCTGGTTTGGGGGTCTCTGTACTGGTACCTCGTACAGGTACATGGGTACTGGTGTGGCCGTGTATTGTTGTCAATACAAGGACATCTCTCTTGTCCTTGTACTTGACACACAATATGTTGCTACTAGAATGTGCCCTGCTCTCACCCCTTCTGAGTGTTTGCCCAAGCAGTGTTTTAGGGAGGCCTCTAAGATTTTTTCTAGCAGTGCCGCATGCCGCAGTCCTTCTGGAAGCGAGGCACTTGAAGAGCGGGACGCTGGTATAAAAATTATCCAGGTAGAGGTGGTAACCCTGGTCCAGCAGTGGGTGCACCAAATCCCACACAATTTTTGCGTTAATTCCCAGTAAGGGGGGGCATTCTGGGGGCTGAATACTGCTGTCCTTCCCTTCATATATCCTGAATTTATATGTATACCCTGATGCACTCTCGCACAGCTTATACAACTTCACGCCATACCTTGCCCTCTTACTTGGCAGGTACTGGCGGAATTGAAGCCTCCCTTTAAAATGTACCAGGGACTCATCAATGGAAATACACTTCTCGGGGGTGTATGCTTGGGCAAACCGGGCACTGATATGGTCTAATAAGGGTCTCAGTTTATATAAACGGTCAAAACTGGGGTCATCTCGGGGTGGGCACTGCTTATTATCGGCATAATGTAGGAAGCGAAGTATTGCCTCATAACGCATCCTGGACATGGCCATACGGTACATCGGGGTGTGGTATAGGATGTCCGTGCTCCAGTAGGTCCTAATGGATGGCTTTTTTAGAAGCCCCATGTTCAAGAGCAGTCCCCAGAACTTGCCCAACTCTGCTGCGTCTACAGGAGTCCACCTCTGGGATTGGGCATAAAATGAGTTGGGGTTCTTGGTGATATACTGTTGGGCATATAAATTAGTCTGGGTGACCATTAGCTCTATAAAGTTATCAGTGAAGAAGAACTTGAAAAAGTCCATCTCACTGAACCCTGCCGTGTTAAATTTGATCCCTGGGCTGCCCGTGTACTCAGGGATTTGGGGTTCATAATGGTCTGGTGTGGGCGTCCAAATGGGGTCACTTCGCTCAGGGGTATCACTTGTTGTGGGGTCACTTCTCTCAGGGATTTCTACTATGGTGGTGGTCCTGGGGCGTCTCCTAGGGGGTCCCTCCTCTTCATCGCTGGATGAGGAGGTAGACAAATAAAATAGTGTATCGCCATCCGACGAGTCTGTGTCGGAGGCCAGAAATGCATACGCCTCTTCAGCAGTAAATGTCCGTTGGGACATGCTTGTTGTGCTAAGACAAAATTTATATACAGCAAAAAAATAAATCCCTAACTGGGAGCAATAGGATAGCACAAATGTGTTTTGTTTTTAGAGAGCAAGTGGACTTCCCTGACACTAAAGCTAACTAGGGCGAGGGTTCCTAACACTAAACCTAACTAAATTTTATGTGGACTTCCCTAACGCTAAACCTAACTACGGCGACGATTCCCTGACACTAAACCTATCTAGATTATTTCAAGCTTCCCTGACACTAAACCTAACTACGGTGACGGGTGCCTGACACTAAACCTATCTAATTATTCCGAGCTTCCCTGACGCTAAACCTAACTACGGTGATGGATCCCTAACGCTAAGCCTATCTACGGTGACCGATTCCTGACGCTAAATTCCCTGACACTATACCTAACTACGCTTTTTGACGGTTCCCTGACACTAACTAACCCTAATACTAAACTAACCAGTTAAATTTTCAAAATTGGCTAAACTAACTATTTTTTTTTGTTTCTTTTTTTTCTTTTTATATTTTTATTTTTGTTTTATGTTTTATATAGAAAAAAATGAAAAAAAAATCCCCAGGGACCAAGAAATGTGGTCCTGAAGACTGAAAAGTGGTCAGTGATAGGAGATCACTGACCAAAAAACGTGGGTAGAACTCAAAGAGGAAGGGAACAGGAGTGGGTAGTGGATGGGGTGGTGGGAAGCCAAAAAAACGTTGTTTTAGAAACTTTTTTTCACTTTTTTTCACTTCTTTTCTCTCTGACTCTCTGCTCACAACCGATCTCAACGCCTCGCTAACTCCAACAGGGCGTTCAGGGCGGTTGCAGCAGGATGTGAGGTCAGAGAGAGGAAGTGACGAGAATGATCGCTGCTATTGGCTAGTTACTCACTGACTAGCCAATAGCGGCGATCGGCGAGGCGGGACCATAGTAAATGGTCCCGGCCCATTATGCTGTGATAGCCTGCTGTCAGAAACAGCAGCTATCACAGCTCATGAACGCGCCGAGCGCGCGCACCGCTGTGCTCAATGAGACCGATCGCTGATATTGGCTAGTTACTCACTGACTAGCCAATAGCGGCGATCGGCGAGGCGGGACCATAGTAAATGGTCCCGGCACATTATGCTGTGATAGCATGCTGTCAGAAACAGCAGCTTTCACAGCTCAGGAACGCCGGGCTCGAGCACTGCTGTGCTGAATGAGACCGATCGCTGCTATTGGCTAGTTACTCACTGACTAGCCAATAGCGGCGATCGGCGAGGCGGGACCATAGTAAATGGTCCCGTCCCATTATGCCGTGATAGCCTGCTGTCAGAAACAGCAGCTATCACAGCGCATGAACGCGCCGGGCGCGCGCACCGCTGTTCTAACTGCAAGACGTACTATTACGGCATGGAGCGCGAACGATAGAGCTGCCATGACGTAATAGTACGTCAAGGAGCGGGAAGGGGTTAAAGAGGCTCTGTCACCAGATTTTGCAACCCCTATCTCCTATTGCAGCAGATCGGCGCTGCAATGGAGATAAGAGTAACGTGTTTTTTTTTTTTTTTAAAACGAGCATTTTTGGCCAAGTTATGACCATTTTTATATTTATGTAAATGAGGCTTTCTAAAGTACAACTGGGCGTGTATTGTGTTCGTTACATCTGGGAGTTTTTACTTATTTTACTAGCTGGGCGTTGTGTATAGAAGTATCATCCACTTCTCTTCACAACGCCCAGCTTCTGGCAGTGCAGACACACAGCGTGTTCTCGAGAGATCACGCTGTGACGTCACTCACTTCCTGCCCCAGGTCCTGCATCGTGTCGGACCAGCGAGGACACATCGGCACCAGAGGCTACATTTGATTCTGCAGCAGCATCGGCGTTTGCAGGTAAGTTAGTGGTAAAATTTGGTCGATATATTCAGTGGTTATTTGTGAAAAATAGCAACGTTTAGAGAAAATTTGAAATTTTTTTTTATTTTTCTGAATTTAAATGTATCTGCTTGTAAGACAGAGGGTTATAACCACCCAAAATAGTTACTAGTTTGCATTTCCCATATGTCTACTTTAGATTAGCACCATTTTTTTTAAAAAAAATTTTCCTGCGACGTTACAAGGCTTAGAACATAAGCAGCAATTTCTCATATTTTAAATAAAATTTCAAAAGCGTTTTTTTTAGGTACCAGTTCGGTTCTGAAGTGGCTTTGAGGGGCGTATATATTAGAAACCTCTATCATCAAATTCCCCATTTTAGAAACTAGACCCTTCAAAGTATTCAAAACAGAATTTAGAAAGTTTATTAACCCTTTAGGTTTTTCACAGGAATTTAAAGCAAAATAGAGGTGAAATTTACAAATTTCATTTTTGTGTCAGAAAATCTTTTTTTATTCCATTTTGTTCTGTAAAACAGAAGGTTTAACCAGAGAATACTTATTGCCCAGATTCTTCAGTTTTGAGAAATATTCCACGTGACAATAGTGTGCTAATGGACTGAAGCATCGGCCTCCGAAGCAAAGGAGCACCAAGTGGATATTGGGCCTCCTTTTTTTAGAATATATTTTAGGCATCATGTCCGGTTTGAAGAGGTCCTGTGGTGTCAAAACAGTGGAAACCCCCAAAAGTGACCCTATTTGGCAAACTACACCCCTCAAGTAACTTATCGAGGGGTATAGTGGGCATTTAGATCCCGTAGGTTTTTTTGTTGCATTTTGTGGAATTAGGCTGTGCAATTGAAAATCATATTTTTCCAAAAAAGGTATGAATTTTTAATTTTGACAAGGAATAAAGGAGAAAAAGCACCCCAACATTTGTAAAGAAATTTCTCTGATTACGGCAATACCCCACATGTGGTCATAAACTGCTGGTTGGACAAACGGCAGGGCTCAGACAGGCAGGAGCGCTATTTAACATGTAGAATTTGTTGGATTGGTTTCTGGGCGCAATGTCACACTTGCAGAGCTTCTGAGTTACCAGTACAGGGGAAACCCCTTAAAAGTGAACCCATTTTGGAAACTAGACCCCTTGAGGAATTCATTGTAGTTTTCATGGCATGCATGCAACCTTTTGATCAGTTTTTATTCTAAAGCACAGTAGAAGGAAGTCGGCACCACTCTCAATCTTCACAGCATGGAACAGGCAGATAGATGCAAGTGGAGTCAGGGTTTCCTCATTTAAGCAAACTTCGGGCGGTGCTCAGCATAAAAACAGACAGTCTTGTAGTATAATATAGATGAAAGAAATGAAAATGCGGCACTCACCCGTTTGCAAATCTTTTTAACTTTATTGTGTCACCTTGGCAAGGATAAAAGCATTACAGGGAGGACAGCTAGTTGTAAGTAACCTACAACTAGCTGTCCTCCCTGTAATGCTTTTATCCTTGCCAAGGTGACACAATAAAGTTAAAAAGATTTGCAAACGGGTGAGTGCCGCATTTTCATTTCTTTCATCTATATCAGTTTTTATTCTATTTATAAGAGGCGTGGTGACTAAAAAATATTTTGTTTACCTTATCACTTGAAGGGCAGGAGGCCCTGATCGCTATTCTAACACACTGCACTACATGCGTAGTGCAGTGTATTAGAGCTGTCAGCTACTCGCTGACAGCAAGCATAGTGGGTCCTGACTTTGTCAGGACCCACTAGGCTTCTATAGATGGCATAGCCGGACGCCATTATTAGGCCTCCAGTTGCCATAGCAACAATCGCCGCCTGCTATCATGTAGCTGGTCGTCGATGGTGGTTTAACCCCTAAGAAGCCGCGACCGCTATTGAACGCGGCTTCTAAGGGGTTAATCAGAGGGGACACTGCGATAGGTCCCCGCTAAACGAGGCACGAGACAGCAGTTGTCACAGCTCCTATATGTGTCGGGAGGATGGCCGAAATGGCCGTTCCTCTCGCGACTTACTATTCCGTCACTGAGCGCAAACGGTGCATTTACCATGATGGAATAGTACGTCGTGGAGTGCGAAGGGGTTAAAAGCACCTGCCAAATATTGTGTGGGTCTCCCTCGTGCCACTAAAACAACTCTGACCAGTTAAGCCATGGACTCCACAAGACCTCTGAAGGTGTACTGTGGTATCTGACACCAAGATCTGAGCTGCAGTTCCTTTAGGCATCATTTACACGAGCGTAATATACTCGCGTGCGACGCGCGTGCTTTTCACGCGTGTCGTACGCACCTATATTAGGCTATGGGGCAGTGCAGACAGTGCGTGAATTTTGCGCAGCGCGAGTGCGTTGCGTAAAACTCCTGACATGTCCTTTCTTTGTGCGCTGTTCGCGCATCATGCACCCATTGAAGTCAATGGGTGCGTGAAAACCACGTATGCCGCACGGAAGCACTTCCGTGTGAACTGCGTGAATCGCGCAACAGCTGTCAAACTGAATGTAAACAGAAAAGCACCACGTGCTTTTCTGTTTACAAACATCCAAACGGAGTGTCATAATGATGGCGGCTGCGCGAAAATCACGCAGCCGTGCATCATACACCGATGACACACGCAGCTGTTAAGTTCCTTTTGCGCATGCAAAACGCTGTGTAAATCAGGTCTTAAGATCAGACTTGTTTTTCCAGTACATGCCATAGATGCTTGATCAGATTGAGATCTGGGGAATTTGGATGCGAAGTGAATACTTTGGACTCTTTGTCATGTTCCTCAAACCATTCCTGAACAATTTTTTCAGTGTGGCAGGGACCATTATCCTGTTGTAAGAGGCCACTGCCATTAGGGAATGCAATTGTCATGAAGGGGTGTACTTGGTCTGCACCAATGTTTAGGTAGTTGGTACGTGTCATAGTAACATCCTCATGAATGCCAGAATCCAAATTTTCCAAGCAGAACATTGCCCAGAGCATCACACTGCCTTGCCGGCTTGCCTTCTCATAGTGCATCCTGGTGTAATCTCTTCCCAGGTAAGTGACACGCATGCACCCAGCCGTCCAAATGATGTAAAAGAAAATGTCATTCATCAGAACAGACCATCTTCATCCATAGCTCCACGGTCCAGTTCTGATACCTTGCTATCATAGCCAGCATTACTTTTTTTTTATAGATATTTTTGTTTCAGTAGCACCTCTGTGGGCTTAGACCAGACGAGCTAGGAGCCTTGGGTGCCCATTACCCTGTCGCTAGTTTCACTAGTTGTCCATCCTTGGACCACTTTTGGTATGCAGTGGGCATACCGGAAACACACCACATGACCTGCTGTTTCGGACATATTCTGACCCAGTCGTCTGGTCATAACAAGGAAAGCCTTGTTAAAGTCGCTCAGATCCTTTACGCTTGCCAGTTTTTACTGCTTCCAACACATCAACTTACAAACTTGATGCCTAATATCTTCCACCTCATCGGCAGGTGCTGCTGGGATAATCAATGGTTTTCACTACTACTGTCAGGTTTTTAATGTTATGGCTGGTGTATATTGCGTAGATCTTTCTACACCAATGTTGCGATAACTTAATCTGATTCCATACTATTGAGCATAACAATACAGGGATTAGTTAACCCCTTCCCGCTCAGCTCGGTACTATTACGTTGGGCTGAGCGCATATTTCGCGCTCAGTAATATTACCGACCTCAGTTAACACGGCGCCATTTATCCCCGATGCGTGTTTGAGCTGTGCTGTGATACCTGCTGTTTCCAACAGCAGGCTATCACAGCTCAGTGTGCAGGGACCGTTCTGAGGGGTTAAAACACCATCGACGTCCCACATGATTGTGGCTGCCGATGGTTGCTATGGCAAGCTGAGGTCTAACAATGGCCTCCGGCTATGCCATCTACGGATGCCTAGTGGGTCCTGACAAAGTCAGGACCCACTATGCTTGCTCTCAGTGAGTAGCTGACAGCTGTAGTGCAGTGTATTAGATTTGCGATCAGGGCCTCTTGCCTTCAAGTACCCTAGAGGGCCAAAAAAAAACAATGCAAAAAAAAGTTGAATAAAAATAAAAGTTTAAAAGTAGTAAAAGTCCCCCTTTTTCTCTTATCAGTCCTTTATTATTAAAAATAATAATAATACATAAACTATACATAATTGGCATCACTGCGTCCGTAACGGCCAGAACTACAAAACTATTTTGTTATTTATCACGTGCGGTGAACGCTGTAAAATAAAAAAATAATACACCATGCTAGAATCAAAATTTTTTGGTCATTTCACCTCCCAAAAAATGAAATAAAAAGAGATCAAAAAGTTGCATGTACCTAAAAATGGTACTGATGGAAACGATCAGCTTTTCTGATGGAAAAATAAAAAAAAGTTAGGACTCTTAAAATATGGCAACACAAAAAGTAAATGATTTTTTTATAAAAAGTATTTTATTGTACAAACGCCATAAGACATAAAAAAAACTATAAACATATGGTATCACCGTAATCGTATCGACCCGTATCGAATTCCTCAAAGTCTCTAGATCCAAAATAGGGTCACTTTTAAGGGGTTTCCCCTGTACTGGTACCTCAGAAGCTCTGAAAATGCAACATGGTGCCCAGAAACCAATCCAGAAAAATCTACATGCCAAATAGTGCTCCTGCCTTTCTGAGCCGTGCAATTTGTCCAACCAGCAGTGTATGACCACATATGGGGTAGTGCTGTAATCAGGGTTTGTAGTGCTTTTTCTTCTTTATTCCTTGTAAAATTAAAAATTTTCATCTTTTATCAGAAAAATATGTGAATTTCAATTGCACAGCCTAATTCCACATAGTGCAGCAAAAAAACTGTGGGGTCTAAATGCTCACTATACCCCCCGATAAATTCTTTGAGGGGTATAGTTTGCCAAATAGGGTCACTTTTGAAGGGTTTCCACTGTTTTGGCACCACAAAACGTCTTAAAACCTGACATAGTGCCTAAAATATTTTCTAATAAAAAGGAGGCCTCAAAATCTTCTAGGTGCTCCTTTGCTTCTGAGGCCTGTGTTTCAGTCCATTACCACACTATGGCCACACGTGGGATATTTCTAAAAACTGCAGAATCTGGGCAATAAATATTGAGTAGTGTTTCTCCGGTTAAACTTCTGTTTTACAGAAAAATTTGTACATTTCACCTCTACTTTGCTTTAAATTTCTGTGAAACCCCTAAACGGTTAAGAAATGTTCTAAATGCTGTTTTGAATACTTTGAGGGGTCTAGTTTTTAAAATGGGGTGTTTTATGGGGGTTTCTAATCTATAATGCAACCAAAGCCACTTCAGAACTGAACTGGTTCCTAAAAAAAGGCTTTTCAAATTTTATTCAAAAAAACATGAGAAATTGCTGCCGATGTTCTAAGCCTTGTAACGTCCAAAGAAAAATAAAAGAAAACAAAGTAGATACATGGGAAATGTTAATTACTAACTATTTTGTGTGATATTACTATCTGTATTACAAGCCGATACATTTAAATTCAGAAAAATGCAAATTTTTCCAAATTCTCTTAATTTTGGTGTTTTTCACAATTAAACACTAAATATATCGACCAAACTTTACCACTAACATAAAGTCCAATGTATCACGAGAAAACTATCTCAGAATCGCTTGGCTAGGTCTAAGCATTCCAGAGTTACTGCCACATAAAGTAATACATGTCAGATTTGAAAAATGTGCTCTGAGCTTTAAGGCCCAAACTAGGCTGCGTCATTAAGGGGTTAAAGATAGGGAAATCTGATTTAAAATTATATTAACAGCGTGAAAAGACCCCGCATGCCTGACTAACTGCCATCCAGAGGGGTGACATTTAACGGTCTCTAATGATGATTGGAATAAATTAGAGATCCAGTCACCTGTTTCCACCCAATTCTTCCTGGGAAAAGTTAGTTGGTCAATGAGTGCACAGCTGTTCTTTGTAACATGGTGCAATGAGAAAGTTTGTAGAGTGCTTACAGTTGAGATCCACGGTACAACAGAATAAGTTGTTAAGAGGACAGCCAAAGTAAGCTTATCTTTAAGTATTCGGACATTACATATCGAGTCTCTTGTAACGGTAGTTTCAATTCTAGGTGTCTTCAGCAATCTATTAAAGCTCTAAGGGGCCTTGAGAGTGATACAAAGAGAGCTTGTCTGGTAGGGGCAAAGTTTGGCAGGGTCCACACTTTTAAACTGAGCCACTACACTTATTTGCCCGTATCATCTAATAGCTGAACCTAAGTGCGTACAATTCGTTTACTAAAGGTAATTTCCAGCCCCGACAGGATAATTGTATAATAGAATCATACTTCTGCATGATTCAACATAATGTTAAGATAATGTGTCATTAAGGAATAATCTGACACATTCAGAAAGAAAGACATTGTGGAATTAATGAACGACAAACACATCACTATCAAGCCTGCCGATAGAGGTGGGGTCTTGGTGGTGATGGACACAAGTAAAATACGCAAATTAAATACGTGGAAAATTGGACAACCAGGAGAATTATATGAGAAATTGGATGTGTACCCTACAGATGAATTTAATAGGGCAATTAAACTGCTGATTGCGGATACAAAAATGTATGGTTTTATTGATGCCAAGTTATCTTAGTATTTACAGGTGGCTTGCCCTAGAATACCTATCCTCTATACACTCCCCAAAGGTAAATAACCTGCTTAACCCTCCTGGTTGTCCAATAGCCTCGGAACGTGGCTCCATTTTCAACAGTGCAGCTATTTTCTTAGAACACGTATTGCGCAAGTATGCAGTGAGTGCTGTTTCTTACATTCAGGATACCATGTATTTTTTGTAAAAACTGCTGATATTCCCATAACTGATATGGCCATTTTGGCCTCCTTCAATATTGTGTAGCTATTCACATCCACTGTACTTGACAGAGGTTATGAAGCGGTTCAGTGTCTCCTGGGTGTACAAGGTTTGTCATTGCGCTAATGGGTTAGTCTGGGACCCAGACGAAGGCTTCGAGCCGAAACGCGCTACAGGGTGTAATGCCAGGAAGTTCCGATCTTCAATATACCAATGGGTAAGATATACTTGACTTTAGGCACTATACATGTTTATTATACACTGGTGTTTACCTCATCTTTTGCTGTTTAACAGTAATTTACATTATGCTATTCATATAGGGATATTCCCCATTGTTGTCATTATTCTAACTGCAAACTACTTCATATATTGGGATTTTTATTTCTTATGCTAAATGGCATTGATGTTGCTAGAGGATGACATTATTTATCGTATATCCATGCTTGTTCAGTCTCTTCTATTGCCTTGCATCCATTCTATCACATTGTGGTAATCATCTTTGTTCTATATATGTGCTTTTATCTTTGTATCTAATAAAATGTGCACATTTTATATTCAATATTGGTGGAATATAGACTCTTCTTTGTAGGTTGGTTGCAGAAACATTAAAGGCCTTGTCAAAAACAGGGACATGGAAAAGTTCACAATACGGTACATTATTCAACTGGCTGAAGGCCAGGCAAAAAGTTTCCTGCAGCTAGTCTCAAGGACCAGGTGAGTGGTGCAAACTCGCTTGCTGCCTTAGTGTTCTTCTGTGTGTGTCTGAGATAGGAAATTATAACGTGAGCTACACTAGAGAGATAGACTGAACTGATGAGAATATCTGTACAGTACTGCAGAAAATGGTGGTGCCGTTTTAGGCCAGAAAAAATATTTGTGCCTGAAATAATGCTTTAACGTAGCAAAAACTAGAAAGAAACAGTGTAGACCAGGGGTCTCAAGCACGCGGCCCGCGGGCCGCATGCGGCCCCTGGGGCTGTCATCTGCGGCCCGCGGGACACAGAGCCGCTAGTATCGGCTCTGCTCCGAGACTCTGGAATTCCCTGACATCGCTGTCCACATATGAACAGCGATGTCTGGGGCTTCCCCAGAGCCAGAGTCCCGGGCAGAGCGCTAGTACAGGCTCTGCTCCAGGACTCTGTGGAATTCCCTGACATCGCTGCCCATATATGGACAGTTTGTCAGGGTCTTCCCCAGAGCGGAGTCCCGGGCAGAGCGCTAGTATCTGCTCTGCTCCGGGACTCTGGAATTCCCTGACATCGCTGTCTACATATGAACAGCGATGTCTGGGGCTTCCCCAGAGCGGAGTCCCGGGCAGAGCGCTAGTATCGGCTCTGCTCCGAGACTCTGGTATTCCCTGACTTCGCTGTCCACATATGAACAGCGATGTCTGGGGCTTCCCCAGAGCCGGAGTCCCGGGCAGAGCGCTAGTACAGGCTCTGCTCCAGGACTCTGTGGAATTCCCTGACATCGCTGCCCATATATGGACAGTGTGTCAGGGTCTTCCCCAGAGCGGAGTCCCGGGCAGAGCGCTAGTATCGGCTCTGGTCCAGGACTCTGTGGAATTCCCTGACATCGCTGCCCATATATGGACAGTGTGTCAGGGTCTTCCCCAGAGCGGAGTCCCGGGCAGAGCGCTAGTATAGGCTCTGCTCTGGGGTTGCCCCTGACATCTCTGTCCATATATGGACAGTGATGTCAGGAGCAGAGCTGGAATCCCAGGCTGCACTCACAACTCTACTATTATATCATGTACTTTACTCCAGTCACATCCAGAGCTGCACTCACAACTCTACTGTAACATTATGTACTATACTCCAGAGACATCCACAGCTACACTCACAACTCTACTGCAAGATCAGTAGATGCAGATGCAAACATCTTGTCTTATACTCCAAATAAATCTAGAGCTCCAGTCACAACTCTACTATTATATAATGTGCTATACTCCAGTCACATCCAGAGCTGCAGTCACAACTCTACTGTAACATCATGTCTTATACTCCAGCCACATCCAGAGCTGCAGTCATAACTCTACTGTAACATCATGTCCTATACTCCAGTCACATCAAGTGCTGCAGTCACAACTGTACTGTAACATCAGGTCCCATACTCCAAACAAATCCAGAGCTGCAGTCACAAATCTACTGTAGTTCGAGTGCTAGAAGCGGCTCTGCTCCGGGACTCCAGCTCTGGGCAAGACCCTGACATCACTGTGGCAGCATCTACAGAGGGCACTGTGGCAGCATCTACAGAGGGCACTGCGGCAGCATCTACAGAGAGCACTGCGGCAGCATCTACAGAGGGCACTGCGGCAGCATCTACAGAGGACTCTGCGGCAGCATCTACAGAGGACTCTGCGGCAGCATCTACAGAGGGCACCGCGGCAGCATCTACAGAGGACTCTGCGGCAGCATCTACAGAGGGCACTGCGGCAGCACCCACAGAGGGCACTGCGGCAGCATCCACAGAGGGCACTGCGGCAGCATCCACAGAGGGCACTGTGGCATTATCTAAAAAGGGGCTGCCTAATCTTGACATGTGTGTCTGCCAAACGCTGCCAACTGAGCCGCCGGACTGCATTTAGCGACACAAACTGGAAAGCTGGATTGTTGAAATAAGCACGTGGAGAATTCTCTCAAATTTGAAACCTAGCGCTATTATTATAGTAATGTAGTGTTATTATAGTAATATAGTGTTATTGTAGTTCAAATAACTAATTGATTAATAATAATTTTGTATTGTATGAAATTTGAAAGTAATGCGGCCCGTCAACTTCACATTTTTTTCTATATGCGGCCCACTTACCCGGCCGAGTTTGAGACCCCTGGTGTAGACCATTATCCAACTGCTTTTGGACCCCATTAACAGAGCTTGTGATTCCTACAGAGTTCACCCAGTATCAATTGGATGTAGCCTGCTTCGAGTATTTAACCTATGCCCAAGGATGCAGGTACACTTTGCCATCGTACTTAGAAGAGGATCTAAAACCTTGTGAGGATTTGGACACTAATGTGACTCTTCTCACATATATTGTCTTGGCTGGCTGTTTATTTTGATATGCTGTAAATGGAGTATAAATGAGAAAGGTCTTATGGACGGTTGAAATGTTACTGAATGGCGAAAACAGTGAACTGCTTACACTTCTTTTACACATTAGATATGTCAGCCATAGTGTGATAATTTCTGCCTTTTCTTAGAATAGAAAATAAAAATGTATTAAAAACGTAGAATACATAAACTTTAGATAAAAACAATTACCAGGTATCCTATTGGAGATTTTTTACTTTTTGAAAAATTCTCCAACTCTTCCCAATCTTCCTTTTCTGCCAGTGCAGATATCTTGAGCCACCAATACCTGAAGATAGAAATACATGCTACATCAGATAACAGATTGCAGGAAAGATTTTTAGAATGCAAGTCTTCATTTGTTGATTCAATAGAATACTAACCATTATTAAGAGAGATTAAGGCCCCACGCACACGACCGTATGCACTTTTTTATTTTTTCGGTTGATGGAGCGGTGGGAGGGTGTGTTTTTTTGTAAGACAAGCTTCAGATTTTATTGGTACCATTTTGGGACTCACCACTTTTTATAATGTACTGACATATGGTTTGCACTAATCTGTATTCAGTGTGGGCAGGGCAGGAGAGGCTTGGCGTGCAACGAGGAGATTTTTTACATTTATGAGCACTTTATTTCATATACTCACAAAGTAACAGAATAAAAAGTACGACAAGATTTTATCCACCGCTGCAGTCTGCGCTATGTTTGTCTGCTTTTATCCTTTGCAGAACCACTTTATGTGAAGGCTGGGAGACCCGGCAGTAGAAACACCAAGTTCCAACACTTCATCTACCACATCTAACCTCCTTGATATTGGGAATGGTGAGGAACATTTACTGGAGTTAATGTGTTGAATTGTTATCCAGACTATACATTGTGTATCCCCATTGCATATAATTTTTACATACATACAACTTTTTGATCACTTTTTTTTTTTTAATTTTTGAAAGCGGAAATCACCAAAAACAAGAAATTCTGGAATTTTTTGTTATTGTTTTTTTTCATGCATTCACCATGTGCCATAACTTACATGTTGATTTTATTCTGGGGGGGGGGGGGGGTCGATAATTTGGTATTACAACACCAGATTTATATATTTTGCATTGCAGCTTTTGCACAATAAAATCACCTTTTTTTTTAAAAAATTATTTGTTTTCTGTGTCGCCATATTCTAAGACCCATAACTTTTTTTCTTTTTTGCATGGAAAGCTGTGTCAGAGATTTTTTGGGGTGGGATGGGCTATTTTATTTTGGTGTAAATGTGACTTTTTGATCACATTTTATTCCATTTTTTGGGAGATGAGACCTAAAAACATAAATTCTGGCGTTTTCATGGTGTTTTTTTACGGCGTTCACCGTGCGGGATAAATTCCGTAACAGTTTTATAGTTTGGGTCATTACGGACGAGGCGATACCAAATATGTATAATTTTTTTTTTCATTTTTTCATTTTGCCCAATAATAAAATATTTATTATGGGAAAAAAGGCAATTTGGGATCTTTTAACTTAAAACGTAAATTTTTTTTACAACATTTTTATTAACTTTTTTAAACTCTTATTTTTGTCTCACTAGGGGACTTGAAAGACTGCACCTCTGATCGCTATTCTAATACACTGCACTGCATACGTAGTGCAGTGTATTAGAGCCTGTCAGTCATACACTTGCTGTCAGCAAGCCTATGAGGACCCAGCAGACCATGCCAGATGAAGATGCCGGACCAGTGTTGAAACGCGTTGCCCTTGTTTTAAGAGGCTAATACAATACCTTCTTTTCCTACTTTGCATCATCGTTGATTTATGTATATGTTGACAGCGCTGGGATTGCCCCTGCTTATTTTTTGCTTTCTTACTCATTGACTGTGGTGTTTCATCACACCCACCGGATTGGGGATAGCTGCAGCCGACATTACGATTTACCCCTGCCTACAACAGTGTTGTACCTGTATCTGTACAACTCTACAAGGTGAGCAGTGTTACTTCCGTTATTCACTCATCCGTCATTCGTTTTGATCCGCATGATGTGGCGCCTTGTGTACATTTTTTTATTTTAGTTTCGCAAAGAGAAAGTGGGGTCAGAGAGCTCTGATGAACTGGAAGGAGTGTCAAGAGAGTATCTCTGCAGGTAGTTTTAAAAAAGCCATGATATTATTAGTCTATGGGAAGTCAGCAACTGGTCAATGTCACCATTTAGAGTACTATACAATGTATTGGGAAACTAAAAAAAAATTCTGTCCTTTTAAATTGGAAAAGAACTGCGATATATTAACGTCATTCTGTGGGTCAATATGATTATGATGATATCAAATTAATTTAGTTTTTTTATGATGTACTACTTTTACAAAGGAAAAAAAAAAAAAAAAAAAAAAAAAAGATTGTGTGGCCATATTTCCAGACCCATAACTTTTTCAATTCTCCGTCAATGAAGCAGTGTGAAAGCTTGCTTGTTTGCGGGGCAAGCTGTAGCCTTTATTGGTACTTTTTTGGGGTACATAAGACTTTTTGATCAATATGTATTACATTTCTTCGGAGAATCGAGGTGATCAGCAATTCCGGCATAGTGATTTTATGGCTTTCCTAATAAAAGCGTTCCTCCGGCCGGTTAAATAATTTGGTATCTTAATAGCTCTGTCTTTTATTGACACAGTGATACCAATTATGTTTACTTTTTTTATTTTGCACATTACTTTAGGGGAAGAAAAAGATTAGGGTTTTTTTCTTAACATTTTGTGCTATTATTGACATTGTGCTATTGTACATTAAAAATGTTATTTAATGGTTTGTACTTTCTCTTTTTTTTAGTCCCCCTAGGGGACTTTGATTGCTTGTACAATACACTGCAATACCTATGTAACACAGTTTATTGTGCCATGTACCTGCTCCTATCAAGCCCTGCCAGATGGCAGACCAAGGAGCCTTCTTTAGGTGCCACGGCTGCCATGACAACCATCGGCCCAACCGCAATTGCACCGCGAGAGGGAAGAGTGACAGAGGGGACTGATAACGCTGAGCATTTATACTGTAGCGGCCACACATGAGGAGCTCATCATGGTCAATCAGTATTCAATGGTAAATGATATAATAGTTTATGTATACACACACACACACAAATGGTTTTGTTGGTTATAAAAATAATGGTACTGGGGACTATTTGCAGGCCTTGACTTCGTGAACTATTTACTTGACATTCGTCCACTTATATTAACAGGACAGAGTTTGAAATCTCTAGTACAACACGTACTTGATTACAACATTATTAAATTCAAGTAATTCTCCATTTACAGAACATTCATCTATACAACTTTTGTTCTTTCTAACAGCTCAAATGCCACGGTAGCTTTGGACCGCTTAAACTGCCAAGACAACAATTGGCACTCATGATCACGATGGGCTGACCGAGGGGGCCACTCATCTTTTAAACGCCATTGCCTGCGGCATCTAGGTGGCTAAACAGTCAGGAATTAGAGATATCCCGGCCATTGCAGTGAGGTGTCGGCTGCAACATACAGTTAAATCCACTGGAGGTTTACTTTAAATATAAAAGCTATGGACACCATTAAATTGAAGTCTTTGTTACTGTACATTTGAATCCTAAATGCAAACTTAAGCAGCTTTCTATATAGTCTTCATGAAAAATTTCCTACCGTATGTGCAGCTTCTGTAAATAACTGGCTTCTAACTCAAATCTGTCAGTCCACTTCCCCTTGCGGAATGATATAATATGTTCTCCCCCTCCGTTCTCTCCGTGTTGGAGATAGCAACAGGAAGGGACAGGGGGTATTACATGGCAAATAAGAGAGAGGAGAGGGTGGAAAGCTTCAAAGTGTTCAGGGGGCCAGTTTAAAACAGTTCAGAATGTTTGGAGTTTAGATAGCAAAAGGGGGGTGGTTACACAGGCTAGTGTAGAGAGAAAGCTTTGCTGATACATGAGATCTAGTGAAGACAGCAGCATCCTGGAGTCCCAGACCTCACATCCAGCATGTATTACTGAAAGGGACACGTCCACATGAGAAATTTCTGAAACTAGGAGCAGGTTGTAAACTGCATATCCGGGAGTCCGAAGATTGCAACCTGGAACTTAGTGCAACTTATTTTTTTTTTATTTTTATTTTTTAACACCAGGTAACCAACATAAATAAAAATATTTTTTTCACCGATCAGCTGTCTCCAGCACTGGAAGTTTTGCAGTGGTTGGGTCCAAAAGCAGATGACTTTAACCACAGTAAAACTTCCCATGTCGCAGGAAGCCAATACAGCAGATCTGTGCCGGGTCCGGATGACCGACCACCACTGATCATATACTGATGACCTATTCTGTAGATGGGCCATAAGCATGAAAAACCGCCCGATGCCCAGACAACCCAATTAAGCTTTCATTGATTAATATTAAATTTTTTATTAGCACAACGCATATTGGTTTGGACAAACATTTCACTTTAGCTAGGACTCAAAAGGATAAATCATGTACCAATGCTACATTTCCAACTAAAATAAGAATCATTTACCTTTTATCAGGGATTCTAAATTCTTTATAAAGCTGCTCAGCTTTTTTTTGCATGCCATCAAGAATCAGATTATAGATAGTGTCATGTAATGAGTAGTCTAGATAAGGTTTATCAAGCTTTTCTTGTAGAGAACGTTGAATTCTTAGCAATTTGATTTGATCCTCCGTAACCTAAAAAAGCAATTAGAGTGTGGGGTACAAATTAGTTCCATAAACAACTGCACAAGAAACATCAAAGGACAAAATGTAAATTCTGTTTAACCCCTTAATGACAAGTCATAGCTTATTTATATTTTCGTTGACATAGCCGTATGATGGCTTGTTTTCTGTGGGCTGAGTTTTTTTTCTATTGCACCATTTAATGTACCATATAATGCTCTGTCTGAAAAACTTTGAAACATTTTTTTGGGGAAAACACTTTGGGGTGGAATGGGGAAAAACAGCAGAACGGTGTGTGCGCGCGCAGCAGAACGGAGTGCGCGCGCGCGCAGCAGAAAGGTGCGCGCGCGCGCAGCAGAAAGGTGCGCGCGCGCGCAGCAGAAAGGTGCGCGCGCGCGCAGCAGAAAGATGCGCGCGCAGCAGAAAGGTGCGCGCGCGCGCAGCAGAAAGGTGCGCGCGCAGCAGAAAGGTGCGCGCGCAGCAGAAAGGTGCGCGCGCAGCAGAAAGGTGCGCGCTCGCAGCAAAAATGTGTCCGCGCGCAGCAGAAAGGTGTGTGTAGTTTGCGCAGAAGAGCTATGTCCTATTTTTGTGCAGCGGAGTATGCACGGGCGCCGCTGATCCTTCACAGCCGCTTATCAGCTGTTTTGAAGAATCAGCGGCGAGCACCCTCCCCACACACAAAAATCCCCCCAAACATGCATCTGCGCCACACACAACCCCAACTGTTCTTTTTCACGCAAACCGCTTTTTAGAAACACTTGAGTATAAAACGAATGGCTCGCTTTCCCATTGATGTAAATGGGAAGCTTAATCAAGCGTTTGACGCTTTTTTTGCAGGTTTTTTATGCATTTCGTGTGTGCTTTTTGACGCATAATTAGGACTCCAATTGACTATGGGAACATTTGGCACGTTTTACGTGCAATGGAATTGACTCGACACGTCTATATTTACACAACGCGTTTTTTAAAATCGCGTGTGTAAAAAAGCGCGTTGTATGTACTAACAGCGAACTTTACCAACTAAGTAAATGAAAAGGGTAATCAAGCGTTTTTCATGCGGTTTTTGGCATGTAAAATGTGCCAAAAATCACGTCAAATACACACCGTGTATTTTCATCATTTCGGGGCATTTTTTTACGCCTCATTTTCAAAAACGGCACGTAAAAAGACGCCTGCGAAAAAGAAGTGCATGTCACATCTTGAGCTGTTTTTGGAGCCATTTTTCATAGAAAAACAGCTCCAAAAACGGCCATAAAAAAAAAGCTGCGAAAAACGCGAGTTTGATTAAAAAACGTCTAAAAATCAGGAGCGGTTTTCCCTTGAAAACAGCTCCGTATTTTCAGATGTTTATTTAATAAGTGTGTGAACATACCCTTAGCCTTTTGGTGTGTCCTATAGCGTCTACCAGCTGCATTGTACAAACACTCCCAAAATGGGAGCCGGACTATGCTTAGCAATTTGAAGACACCTTTTCCTGACTTGTAGCCAAAAATAGGGAGGGGGGGGGGGTGAGATTCCCTCCCACATTAACAGCATCTGTGAGTCAGCTAGCTTCACCCTGCTGTAATTCTGGGAACAAGAAAATAATTAAAACAAGTAACTTACGTGAAAAAAATAAAAAATTCTTGACACTTTCCCTATAAGGAATGGGCAAATTTGTTCAAATCTGCCGTCAATTTATGCGGTAATAACTTTGGAATGCTTTTTTTTTTATCCAAGCGATTCTGAGATTATTTTCTCATGACACATTGTACTTTATGTTGATGGTAAAATTTGGTAGATACATTGAGTGTTTATTTGTGAAAAAAACATACATTTGGAGAAAATGTGAAAAATGTAGCATTTTTCTAAATTTTAATGTATCTCCTTGTAAGACAGATGGTAATAAAACACAAAATAGTTACTAGTTCACATATCCAATGTGTCCACTTTATGTTGGCATAGTTTTTTTTTAACATTCTTTTATTTTTCTAGGATGCTACAAGGCTGAGAACTTTATCAACAAAATTGTCTCACAGGTACAGTAACTGGTTAGGTGTAACGCATTAAGTTTCTAGAACACCTCCAGAGTATCAATACAGAGTAGCACAACTCCAATATAACATAAACACTTGAGAACAAGTAGTCATTACGGCACAGATCATAGAAAAATGTATACATTTTATTACATATACTATCATGAACACAAAATATATAAAAACAGAATGAGATTCTAAAAAATGGAATCTATGTGTGGATCACTCACAAAACCATAGTACAACCATAGGCATGGTATTAATGCTAAACACTGCAAAAGAATATATAGATCACTAGATAGGTACTGTCTAATAACACTGGTGCTAAATGAGTCTAGTGTAATTTATTTCAGAAGTCACCATACATAGCATTCAGGTATCAGACACATATTGGGTCCTGTTTGAAGGTATATATATAAACAATTTTTTTTTAAGAAACTACATTTTAATCAAATTGTTTCTGTAACACAGAAGATCTTGCAAGAGAAATAGAACTCAATATTTATTACCCAGATTCTGCAGTTTTGAGAAATATCCCACATGTGGCCCCAGTGTGGTAATGGACTGAAGCACAAGCGTCAGACGCAAAGGAGGACCCAGTGGATTTTGGGGCCTCCTTTTTACTAGAATATATTTTAGGCACCATTTCAGGTTTGAAGAGGTCTTGTGGTGACAAAGCAGTGGAAACGCCTCCAAAAAGACACCATTTCAGAAACTAAACTCCCAAGGAATTTGTCTAAGGGTGCAGTAAACATTTTAAGCCCACAGGTTTTTTGCTAAATTTCTTGGAATTAGCCTGTAAAAATTATTAAAGTCTAAATTTTTTCACGCAAGCAGTAGTTTTACCTCAGATATTTTAATTTTCACAAAGAATAAAGGAGGAAAAACACCCCAACATTTGTAAAGCAATTCTTCCCGAATTCGATAATACCCCATATGTGGTCATAAACGGCTGTTTGGACACAGCGCAACGTTCAGAAGGGAAGAAGCGTCATTTGGCTTTTGGAGCTCAAATTTTGCTGCAATTATTTATGGGTGCTGTGTCGCATTTGCAAAGCCCTGAGGGATGAAAACAGTGGAGACTCTCCAAAAGTGACTCCATTACGGAAACTACACCCCTCAAGGAATCTAACTAGGAGTATAGCGAGCATTTAAATCCCACAGATTTTTTGAAAAATTTAATGGAATTTGGCCGTAAAAATAAAAACTATTTTTTTTCCCACTAAAATGTAGAATGGTTTAATTTTCACAAGGGTTAAAAGAGAAAAAGAACATTTGTAAACCAATTTCTCCCGAGTATGGCAATACTCCATATGTTTTCATATGTTTGGACAAATGGCAGGGCTCAGAATGGCAGGAGCGCTGTTTGGTTTGTTACTCAATTTCTCCCGAATACGGCAATACCCCACACAGCAAAGTTCAGACGGGAAAGAGCGCCACTTTTGGAGCAGAGATTTTGCTGGATTGGTATTTGGGCGCCAAGTTGCATCTGCAAAGCCCCTAACATACCAGAGCATAGTGGAAAGCCCTGAAAATTTACCCCAGTTTGGAAGCTACACCCCTCAAGGCATTTATCATTTAGCTGGATGTATGGCAGGGCTCAGGAGTGAAAGAGCACCATGCGCATTTGAGATCTAATTGGTGATTTTTTCACAGCATTGGCCCACAATCGGCAGGGCTCTAAGGTCAAATAGTAAATCAAACCCTCAAGATGTGACCCTCATTTTGAAAACTATACACCTCAATGCATTTATTAAGGGGTGCAGTAACTATTTTGACCCAATACTACTCTTTTACTAGAAAATAATGCGCAGTGGTTTTCCCACTGATATGCCATTTTAGTGCACCAGCTTCTGCCACTGAAGACAAATACCTCAAATTGTTAAGCAGGTTCTCCTGGATATGGGAATGCCATATACGGGTTGTGGACGTAAACCGCTGTTTGGGCACGCTGTAGGGCACAGAAGAGAGGGAGCGCGATTGCTTTGTAGTTGTTCTGTTTGGGGTTTTAGGGCCTGTTCACATCAGCGTTGAGTTTCCGTTGAGGGGTTCCGTCGGAGCTTTCCGTCGGGGGAACCCCTCAACTGAAAGGCAAACTGAAACCATAGCTTTTGTTTGCATCACCAATCAATGGGCATCACCAATCAAAGGTTATCACCAACTACCCTTAGAAAACTCAATGGTGACGGAAACTTTGATAATGGTTTCCATTTATCACCGTTGTGAAAGGGTCCCTTTTTTTTTTACAAAATCAATAGCGCAGTCGATTTTCAGACGTATAAGCCTTCTAACCTCCTAAAAAAATTAAAAGGACTTTTAAAAAAATTAGGCCAGATATGATCGATATTAGGTGAATCCTGTGTCAGAGACACACAGGACCTACAGTTGGCTGAGCAGTCAGTTCTGCTGAACTGACAAAATCGTATGAAAGAGAATGATACAGTTTCTATATATAGAGGATGTATAAAAGCTGTATCTAAACATTTTTTTAATATAAATTAATCGTTGCTTAAAACCACTAAAGACATTGATTTAATAAAAAACAATAATTTAATTATAAAAGGTGTAAATGGCCTTTAAAGCAAATAAAAATAAAATAAAAATACCTAAATCCCCTGTGGTTCACAGTTATTAGGAAACTAGAAAAAATGAAAATTGAGTTTACCAAATGATTCTCACCTTAGCAGCCAAATCATGTTTTGCTTTATTGTATTCATCTACAGCATTCTGCAGCTCTGCAACACGTCCTTCAACACTCTGTACAAATGAACAAATACAGTTTATAGTTAAAATGGGGAAAATACCTATATCACAACTCATGTGACCGAGAAGCAGTTCGTTATCTCTCCCCCACCCAGTCATTCTTTCCATTAGACTCTCTGATTAGAACGTCGAAACCGGTTAAAGCCTTTATACATGTTTATAATTTTCTTATGACATTAAATCCAAGCCCTTAGGAATGCATTTGATAATTGGGATGAGTACAGGTTTGCTGTGACAACGAAGGATTGTAAGGAACTTACTGACACCTTTAGAGATACAATTTAAGTTCCTTCATAGGAATTATTTTACACCAACTAAATTGTTCAAGAGGGGCATAAACGTCTAATAATCTTTGCTTTAGATGCCATACTAACGCTGGTACTTTCCTACATGCAGCATGGTGGGAATGTCGCAAAAACGAACCATATTTTCGACACGAGTGATTGAAATTCTAAATACAAAATTTGCTTTTCTGTTGATGTTGTTCCCGCGGGTGATTTGAAACTTAAACATGCTCATTAATGAAAGATATCTTAGACTTTTTTTTTTCTTTACTTTATTCTGCTAGAAAGGTTGTTGATGCAGGGCGTAAAAATGTGACAAAGTAAAAATCTCTTGGTGGTTGCGCTCCATAATGAGGAATATTTCTGCTCTAATGGGTTGAACAAAGGGAGGGAAAGGGGTGATTGATTGAGTTTGTGCGTGACATTGATTGCTGCGCAGATATTTAGGTGCATTAGGTGTGTTGTGACGAGGTCCCAGTTTTTTTTTTTTAGAACGTTCATTATGTATTGTATAGTTTCGTATTGTACTAGCGCTGCCTGACTTAATTGTTTTCTGTGGGTTTTTTTATTTAAAAAAGACCAATAAATTAAATCTATTACAAAAAACAAAAATACTACTACTATGGCAAATGCTTTGTATTAGAGTAATTCTGCAACAGGAAAATTGATTCTATTAATCTCAATGGGGTTGTTTGCACTGCCTACTCTTGAATTTCTGTAAGCCCTCATTCAGATGAATGGGACAGTCAAAGAAAATTCTGCAACAAATCTGCCGCATGTGAACTTACCCCAAGGCTACAGCGGTGTAAGAAAGTAACCCTGATTTATTCTATTTTTACATATTTGTCTCACTTAAATGTTTTCACATCTTCAAACAAAATGTAAAAAAAAACTGATTTTAAATGCTACCACTCGATTGCTTCTAGCTGCCAGCTACCCATATGTTTGGAACTCTATTAACCTCACTTACCCTAGTACTCTACTATTTCACCACAATTACTCCTCACTGGTTCCCAGAATATCACGTTTGCTTGATAAATTCTCTAACTTATTCGTATCAAGGGAAGATAGGCTAGCGATAACTAAGATGATGGATAGGCTGGTCACGAAAAAATCAATATTCAAATTTTTACCGGGGGCCCCCCCCCCCTAAAGTTGTCAATTGGCTAGAAAATGTGGTTGGCAAAGTTTCAGCTCAACTTGATAACATTAACCTGTGCCTCATTGACGTTATAGTTTAGAAAAACTGTGATTTTTAGCAAAAAATCAATAAATCGCAGTTTCTCCTCCTTAAAATGGAAACCATTCGTCCTAGAATCCAGATTCTTGACTCTTTTCATAGGAAATTTTGTTGCCTTGAAGTTTGATTCAATGCAACAAAATGCAAATAGAAAATGAAGGCATTAGGGGAAAAGAAGAGCAAGGAAGGTGTAAAAATGATAACAAATAGTGTTCAAATGCATTTTATTAATTATATTATACATATTACTACATGATTATTGTTTAACATTTTCAGATTAAGGTGGTAATGGCTTAAATATGGTGGCTTTTGGAGTCAGGAAAAATTTGTCTAAATTCAGATACAACTTGTAACTGAAACCGTCATTGTTCTTCGTCTTTCGTCAAAGAGGAATTGAAGTCTCGGATTAATTTTATACCCTTTTCAGCTGGGTCATTAACAACCCTGAAACCGTTCACAATTTTTTTTTGCTTTAAAATAATGTAGATATTCACACCATACATCGGGATTTAAAAATTCTGTGTCGATTTCAAATCTCTTAAAAAAAAATAAAATTGAGTTAGAGGAGAAACAAAAAAAATCAACTTCTTTGTCAATAAATAATCAACATGTTTGAGACTGAGTGTTTCTTTTACATCCCTGTCATCACAATCATCTTGATCATTTTCTACTTCGGACCCTAAATTTCCAACCATGCTTGTTTTGACCTTTTTTCCCAATGTATCATCGAAAAATGAAAATGCAACTTGCTCCGAGTTGAGATACCACAGATGGTTTATCATTTTAGACAGTGCCTTGTCTATAACCTCTTTATAAATTTTCCTGTATTTAACTAAAGATTTCACAAATTGTAGGTCTTGGTTGGGGGCCAAAGTGGGGTTGGGGGCATTGAACCACGCTTTTACATAAATATTGATTATAAATAAACAAATATCTACAATGCTTTTTTTCTCTAAATCAGTTAATGAAAATTGATCCCTGAAAATATATATTTTGAGAGAATAAATGTCCTTTGCCATCCATCTGGCATGATGAATAGCGCCAGGTACTCTAAAAGAAATGTCTTTTGGCGGAAGACATCCTAAAAGAATTAAGCAAAGTTGGATGAATTCTTTATAATCATCCCTGGGCTGTTGGTTTTTTAATTGTTCAAAAAGAAAACTTGAAATTTGGTCATGATGAATTATTTTATGTCTAATATTTTCATCTTCTATTCCGGTTTTTGTATTTTGTCTTGTCTAGCTTAGACCACCTAGTCTTGAATTTTCCAACAATATCTGGCTGAGGACCAGTGGATGTGCCCATTTTGCAATGAAAAACTGATTTTAGAATAACTTCAAAAATATGGTGGCGACACCTTCCTTGCTCTTCTTTTCCCCAAATTCCTTCATTTTTAATTTGTATTTTGTTGTATTTACTTTTGAAAACACCTCCAACTAAACCATGTTTAATGTACAAAATGAAAAATACAAAAAGCAAAATCTGGAAAGCAGATGTAATTGAATGTTGTAATGTTTTTAGGCCTTTGCATGAAAAGTCACTTTTGAGGATAAGCACCAAGACCTGACCCGAAAAATGCTAAATACCGCTAAATCTATACGTTTTAGCAACAAAGTCAAGAGAATCAATCTTCAAGGCAACAAAATTTCCTATGAAATGAGACAAGAATCAGGTTTCTAGGACGAATCGTTTCGATTTTGAGGAAAAACTGCGATGGTTTGCTAAAAATCACAGTTTTTCTATACTTTAACTCCTTAGTGTCTAAGCCTGTTTTGGCCTTGTGGACACAGCCGATTTTTGCAAATCTGACATGTGTTACTTTATGTGGTAATAACTCCAGAATGCTTTTGCCTATCCAAGTGATTCTGAGATTGTTTTCTCGTGACATGTTGTACTTTATGATACTGAAAAAATGTCGTCGTTAAATTCAATATTTATTTGTCAAAAACACCAAAATTAAGAGAAAATTTGCAAAAATCGGCATTTTTCTAAATTGTAATGTATCTGGCTTGTAAAACAGATAGTAATACCACACAAAATATTTACTAGTTAACATTTCCCATATGTCTACTTTATGTTTTTACGTTATTTTTCTAGGACGTTACAAGGCTTAGAACTTTAGTATTTTCAAGAAAATTTCAAAAGGCTATTTTTTCAGGGACCAGTTCAGTTCTGAAGTGGCTTTGAGGGCCATATATATTAGAAAGTCCCCAGAAGTCACCTCATTTTGAAAACTGCACCCATCAAAGTATTCAAAACAGCATTCAGAAAGTGTTTTAACCCTTTAGGCGTTTCACAGGAATTAAAGCAAAGTAGAGGTGAAATGTACAAATTTCATTTTTTTTCTTCGAAAATTCATTTGTAATAAATTTTTTCTGTACCACTGAAGGTTTTACCCAAGAAATGCAACTCAATATTTATTGCCCAGATTCTGCAGTTTTTAGAAATATCCCACATGTGGTCCTAGTGCGGTAATGGACTGAAACACAGGCCTCAGAAGCAAAGGAGCACCTAGTGGATTTTGGGGCCTCCCTTTTTTAGAATATATTTTAGGCACCATGTCAGGTTTGAATAGGTCTTGTGGTACCAAAACAGTAAAGACCTCCCAAAAGTGTCCCCATTTTGGAAACTACACCCCTCAGGGAATTTATCTATGGCTATAGTTAGCATTTTGAACCCACAGTTTTTTTGCTAAATTTATTTGAATTAGTATATGAAGATGAAAATCTACTTTTTTTGTGAAAAAACTTAGAAATTGTAAATTTTTACAAGGAATAAAGTAGAAAAAAAAAACCAACATATGTAAAGCAATTTCTTCCGATTATAGCAATACCCCATATGTGGTAATAAACTGCTGTTTGGACCCACAGCAGGCCTCAGAAGGAGCACCTTTTGGATTTCTGATTTTGCTGGAATCGTTTTCAGTGCCGCGTCGCGTTTGCAATACACTGGAGGGATGAAAACCATGTAAACCCCCCAATAGTGACCCCATTTTGGAAACTCCACCCCTCAAGGAATTTTTCTAGGGGTAAAGTTAGCATTTTGACCCCACAGTTGTTTTGCTGAATTCATTGGAATTAGTCTGTAAAGGTAAAAATCTACTTTTTTTCTGTAAGAACTTAGACATTTTTAATTTTTACAAGGAACAAAGGAGAAAAATCACCCCAACATTTGTAAAACAAGTTCTCCTGATTACGTAAATACCCCACATGTGGTAATAAACTGCTGTTTGGACCCACACCGGGGCTTAGAAGGGAAGGAGCGCTATTTGGCTTTTGGAGCTAAATTTAGCTGGAATTGTTTTTGGGTGTCAGGTCGAATTTGCAAAGCCCCCGAGGGACCGAAACAGTGGAAGCCCCCAAAAAGTAACCCCATTTGGGAAACTACACCACTTAAGGAATCTATCTAGGGGTATAGTGAGCATTTAGGCCCCACACGTCTTTTGCAGAATTTATTAGAATTAGGCTGTGAAAATTAATATCAACATTATTTCCACTAAAATGTTGAATTTTTTCAATTTCACAAAGGATAAAGGAGAAAATGCCGCCCAACATTTGCAAAGCAATTTCTCCCGAGTACGGCTATACCCCACATGTGGTCATAAATGCTTTTTCATTAGAAAGTAATTAACCCTTTCCGGACTGATCCATGTTTTGCTTTTTTCTTTTTCGTTTTTCCTCCCCGCATTCCGAGAGCCACAACTTTTTTATTTTTCCGTCAATAGAGTGGTGTGAGGGCTTATTTTTTGCGGGACGAGCTGTAGTTTTTATTGGTACATAAGACTTTTTGAGCACTTTTTATTAAATTTTTTGGTAGAGCCAAGGTGACCAAAAAACTGAGATTTTGCAGTTTAAAATTCTTTATTTTTCACGGCGTTCACTGTGCGAGTTCAATAATGGTATATTGTAATAGCTTGGACTTTTACGGACGCAGCGATACCAATTTTGTGTATTTTTTTACATTACTTTAGAGAAAAAATGTGAAAAGGGTTTATTTTTGGACTTTAAATATTGATTAAATTTTTTCCACTAATAATAACTATTTACTTTTGTTTTTACATATTTTATTAGTCCCCCCTAGAAGACTTGAACCAGCAATCATTAGATCACTGGTAGAATGTAATTTTTACAGGCTCCTGTAACAGCGTGTTCGCTGTTTCTGTCCGTTAGTCCCGGGTATCAGCTGTAATACACAGCTGACACCCGCAGCGTATGGTGCGGGCTCAGCGCGTGAGACGCTCCATATATCACCCCCCTCACCACGACATGCTATTAAGTCATGGTGCGCGAAGGGTTTAATGCGCAGCGGATGGTGCAGAGTGAAAATTAAAATTTTCCACTGATATGCCATTTTAGTGCACTATATGTTGTGCCCAGTTTGTGCCACAAATTCCACATAAAATATTAACCGGGTTCTCCCGGGTATGGCGATGCCATATCGGTGGACGTAAACTGCTGTTTGGGCACGCTGTAGGGCTCAGAAGGGAGGGACGCCATTTGGCTTTTGGAGCGCATATTTTGCTTGGTAGTAGCTCTGGCGTTTTTCTGGTATTTCAGTTTATAATGTGGGGGAACATGTAGGCTGGGTAGAGTACATCAGGGCATAATAAGAGGGTATAATAATGGGGTAAATAAATAATAATCCACAGATATGTGGCCAGTGTCGCACTTATAAATTGCACCCGATCCTATCCGCTTTTGGAACGCTCTGCACATTTTGCATCACTAAATCTGGGAGCTGGAACTTTTTTTATTTTTTCACCACCGGAGTCATGTGAGGGCTTATTCTTTGCGGGACAATCTGTAGATTTCATTGGTACCATTTTGGGGTACATGCAATTTTGTTGATCACTTTTTATGCCATTTTTTGGCAAGCCAGGTGACCAAAAACCATCAATTCTGACAATGATTTTTATTTCTTTTTGACGGCGTTTACCCTGGGCTATAAATGACCATTATACTTTATTCTGAGAATCGGTACGATTACGGCGATACCATATGTATATAGGTTTTTTTATGTTTTGCAGCATTTGCGCAATAAAATAACTTATTTAGAAAATAAATTATTTTTTGTGTCACTATATTCTGAGAGCCATAACTTTTTTATTTTTCAGTCAAAAAAGCTGTGTAATGGCTTGTTTTTTGCGGGACGGGTTGTAGTTTGTATCGGTACTATTTTGGCGTACATGCAACTTTTTGATCACTTTTTATTGCATATTTTGGGAGGGGTGGTGACCAAAAAATAGTGATTCTGGCATTGTTTTTCGTTTATTTTTTTTGCGGTGTTCACCGTGCGGGAAAAATAATATTATAGTTTTATAGTTGGGGTCGTTACGAACACGGTGATACCAAATATGTGTACTTTTTTTTTAAATGTTAATTTTTTTCCTATAATAAAAGACTTATTATAGGAAAAAAAAGCAGTTCATGTTTATGTCACTTCTAACTTATTTTTACACTTTTTTTAAAAACATTTTTATTCTTTTTTTTTACTTTTTTCACTTGTCCCACTAGGGGACACCTAGACTTGCAGCTCTGATCGCTGCTGGAATACATTACAATACACACGTAGTGTAATGTATTCTAACTGTCATTGTGACGTAACTGTCACACTGACAGGAAGCCTACGACGACCAGCCTCTTGCTGGTCCTCATAGGCTTCTGTCCATGGCAGCCCGGAAGCCATTGTCTGGCGTCCGGTTGCCATGGGTACCATCGCCAGCCCCCGTGATTTCACGTGGGGGCTGTCGATCGGCGCTAAACTCCTTAATTGTGGCGTTCACAATCGAACGCCGCAATTAAGGGGTTGACTGCCGAAATCAGCGGAGATGGGCCGCTGATCGGCAACGGGGAATGCAGGGCAGACACCGTGCACAGTTAACCGCCGCTGCGGTGTAGCGCTTAACTGTCAAAGCACAGACGTAACTGCACGTCAAGGTGCGCAAACTTACTGCTCACCTCGACGTACAGTTACGTCAAGGTGCGGGAAGGGGTTAAGCTCAATGAGGCACGGGTTAACGTTATCAAGTTGAGCTGAAACTTTCCCAATCAAATTTTCTAGCCAATTGACAACTTTTACGGGGGTCCCCCGGAAGATGGACCGAAAATAAAATTTCCCCCTATACTTTGTGACCACCCTAATGATGGCTCTACCGATAATATTATATACATTCTGCAGTGACTATTCCCCTTAAACCCTCATTCCTTACCAAGTTGCAAAGGGAGTTTTTATCCTTCGAGGGAAAAAGCGTCCTAGGTTTTGTATCGCTACCATGATTAGATCATGGCGATCTGGTGGAATCGGGGGTTCCTGATATACATACATTTTACATGTCTACTACACTATATCAACTTAATATTGGATGGGCCCCAGAGTGCGCCAAAAAATGGCTGGATATAAGAGCATGCCTCATATCTTCTCTGAAGGAGACTGCCTCTTCTTTGCCGTCTCCGACTGTACCCTTGTTGGGATTGACGACCTCCTTGAGGTTATGGAAATACCTCCCCCGCCAATCCCCTCTGAGATTGTGGGGCTTTCCGTGACATGGCTCTTAGATTCTTGAATATGTTGGTTGACAACACCAACATTGACTCCTGGGATTGGGAATATCTCCTGTCTCTATCAGAACTCTATTTTACTTCCTCATGTGGTATATCCAGATTTGATTTTTTAAGTATTTAAGAAGTCGCCTTGCATTGTCCTCAATGGACATTTCTAGCCCACTAAACGCATGCCCGGGTTTACAGTTCTACACTAATAGGCCATGTTCACACAGGGCGGACACACACACACACACACACACACGTATATACACGCATACGTATATACACACACACACGTGTATATACACACACGCATACGTATATACACACACGCATACGTATATACACACACACACACGTGTATATACACACACGCATACGTATACACACACACGCATACGTATATACACACACACGCATATGTATATACACACACACGCACACGTGTATATACACGCACACGTGTATATACACGCACACGTGTGTATATACACGCACACGTGTGTATATACACGCACACGTGTGTATATACACGCACACGTATGCACACGCACACGTGTACACACGCGTATACACACACACGCACACGTGTATATACACACACACGCACACGTGTATATACACACACACGCACACGTGTATATACACACACACGCACACGTGTATATACACACACACGCACACGTGTATATACACACACACGCACACGTGTATATACACACACACGCACACGTGTATATACACACACACGCACACGTGTATATACACACACACGCACACGTGTATATACACACACACGCACACGTGTATATACACACACACGTGTGTATATACACACACACACGTGTGTATATATACACACACACGTGTGTATATATACACACACACATCTATATACACACACACACGCACACGTGTGTATATATACACACACACATCTATATATATATATATATATATATATATATATATACACACACACATACATACACACACACACACACACACACAATAAATATATATACATACATGCATACACACACACACAAATATATCTATTTATATATATATATATATATATATATATATATACAGTGCCCACCAAAAGCAACACCCTCATAACTTTTGAACGGCTCGAGGTAGACGGCTGGAATTTAGTGGGATTTAATGGGGTCATAAAATCTACCAGTTAACGCCTGCCCAAAAAAAAAAACACCTCCTTGGCGGCGGTGGGGTGGGCGGGGGCAGCAAAATCTTAAATGGCACAGGGGGTCGAGTGGGGGCTAATTTGAAAGCGCTTTTCAATACAATAACGGTGTTAGCATTACCCAAAATGTACCGCGCGGGTAAAATCCTAAATGTGTGTGGACGCGTGTGCGTGTGTGTGTGTGTGTGTGAGCTTCGGAAAGTCACATCAAGGTGACTTTAAATTACATATTATTACAATCGGCCTCAACGATACAAAATGGATCAAGCCCACGATTGTAACATGATTTCATGTGTACACATTTCGATAGTCGCTTGTGAATTTCAGAGAGCGCTAATTCGAAAAGTAATTTTCATTTTTAAAGCATTTCTATGGTCATATCACAAAATGCATTTGACCGAAACGGAAAGGACCACTTTATTGATGATGAGAGGGTATGGCGAAGAAAAAATAAGATCCTATCAAAAAGTAGCGGCTTTATTCAATGCCACTTATCCTATCTGTGATCCAATTTCATTGTCAACTAAATATTATGAAGAGGGGGACAGAAATAACTGGGCTAAGCTCTTTAAGAACTGTAGGGGGTAACCCATCTGGTCCCGGGGCCTTGTGTACATTATTTTATTTACTTTAGCTTGGACCATATCTGCATTCAGCCAATTCAGTATATTAATTGATGTATTAACAGCACTGGCACCGGCTACATCAGCTGCTCTTTCTTCTGTTGTATATACAGAGCAAAAGAACCTATTTAGTAACACTGCCTTCTATTGATACCCTGTGACCATCTTCCTATTACCAATATTTGGGGGTCCTACATGTTCAGACCTTTGCTTCTTTGCATTTACATACTTGAAGAATTTTTTGGGATGTGTTTTACTATCCTTGGCCACCTGCCTTTCATTTTGTAGTTTTGATGATTTTATTACTTTTTTTGCAGATTTTATTAAGCTCTTTATAATTTACAAAGGCTACAGCTGTACCCTCAGATTTGTATTTTTCAAATGCCCTTTTTTTTGTCATATATTGCCCTTTTTACAGAAGGTGTAAGCCATGTGGGGTTTAATTTTAGTAGTTTATACTTGTTGCCTATAGGAATACGTTTTGCACTATAATTATGCAAAGTGGATTTTAAGAATTCCCATTTATCATTTGTACCATTACTTGACATCAGTTGTTCCCGGTCTATATCCTGAATTGCAGCCCTCATCCTGGGGAAATTGTCCTTCTTAAAATAAAGTGTTTTTGCCCTCCCAGCCGGTGTTTTTTTTTTTTTACAGTATAGGTAAAATATAACTATATTGTGTTCACTGTTACCAAGGTTTTGACGAAATTTGACATTCCCAACAAGCTCTGCATTATTAGAAATTACCAAATCCAACAGAGCTTCACCTCTAGTGGGGTCTTCCACAAACTGGCCCATAACATTTTCCTGCAACAGGTTGAGGATATTTCTCCCCTTCGCAGTTAAAGCTGAACCATGACACCAATTAATATCCCGGTAATTAAAATTTTTAACCTCTCTCTTTCTTCTGGAAACTTTCCCTCTTCAATTAAACATGACATTATAAACCCATTACTGAAAAAACCAACTCTTTGCCCATCCAGCGCTGCTAACTACCGATCAGTCTCTAATCTGCCCTTCATCTCCAAACTCCTGAAACGCTTGGTCTACTCTCGCCTTATCCGCTATCTCTCTGCTAATTTCATTCTAGACCCCTTACAATCTGGTTTCCGCACTCTACAGAGACTGCCCTTACTAAAGTCTCAAATGATCTCTTGGCAGCTAAATCGGACGGTAAATACTAGCTCCTGATACTTCTGGATATCTCTGCAGCCTTTGACAATGTAGACCACAAACTACTACGTAACATGCTCCACTCCATTGGCCTTAAAGACATGGCTCTCTCATGGTTTTCCTCCTATCTCTCTGACCGCTCGTTCAGTGTGTCATTTGCTGGTTCTACTCTTCTCCTCTACTCTTCTACTTCTCCTCTTCCACTATCGGGGTTCCTCAGGGATCAGTCCTACGTCCGCTCCTCTTTTCTCTCTACACAGCGCCTATTGGACAATCAGCAGATTTGGCTTCCAGTACCATCTCTACGCTGATGACACCCAATTGTTTGCCTCTTCCCATGACATCACCCCTGCTCTAATAAAAAACACCAGTGATTGTCTGTCTGCTGTCTCTAACATCATGTCCTCTCTCTATCTGAAACTGAATCTTTCTAAAACTGAGCTCCTTGTGTTCCCGCCATCTACTAACCTACCTAAACCTGATGTCTCCATCTCAGTGTGTGGAACTACCACAACTCCTAGGCAGCACGCCCGCTGTCTCGGGGTTAGTTTTGACTCTGATCTTACCTTTACTCCTCACATTTAATCACTTACACACTCCTGTCATTTTCACCTCAAAAACATCTCCAGAATCCGCCCTTTTCTTACTGAGGAAACAGCCAAAACTCTTATTGTTGCTCTGATTCACTCTCGTCTTGGCTACTGTAACTGATTATTAGTTGGTCTTCCCTTCACCAATCTATCCTTATTATTATTTTTTTTTAATCAATACATTTTTATTGAGCATTTGTACATTTTTCACAATAAACCAAACAATCAATATCACAGATATAAGCAACAATGACGTTTAGTAATGTATATGTGTCATATCTTTCCACAGCAAGTCGTACATATATGAAAAGAAAAGAAACGAAATAACATATAAAACAAAAAATCTAAAATATCACATATCCATCCTTCAAAAAAGAAAAATTTAGACATATCGAATAACAGTAACCAAAGCTCAGACGAGCAAATCTGCTCCCCTCGACTACAAGACACCGGAACACACTCACATAATAGTGTAAGCCAGTATTAGGGTAAACAGTTATAAGCACTACGTACCAATGGACCCTATACCTTCTCATATTTTGGAAATAAATGATCCTTGTAAGCTACCATTTTCTCATGGGAGCATGTACTGTTGACATGACTAATGATTTCTTGGAGAAGAGGAATCTCTGGACTCTTCCAATGTCTAGTGACCACCAGTTTCGTTGCTAGAAAAATATGAGCTGCTACCACTCTGTAACCAGTTGGGATGAGGTCCAGGTTCAAAAAAAGTAGAGCTAGAGATGAGGACAAAGGAACCCATGTACCTACTATTCGTTAAAGTAAGCCAAAGGAAGACGTCCATAAATTAACTAGCAATGGACAATCCCACAAGATGTGTAGAAGAGTACCCCTAGCCCCACACCCTCTCCAACAAAGATGAGATGTGCCAGGGAACATATGATGGAGTTTATCCGGAGTATAATAAGATCTTAACCTAGTTTTCATTGCTGCTTCATAATGAAGTGTACATTTGAAATTATGTGATATAAATGTAAGAGAACTTATCCACATAGATGTAGGATAGTCTTGTTTGAGCTCCCTCTCCCAAGCAAAAAACGGGACCGACTTGACAAATAAAGTCTTCAAGCCTAAAAGATCATATAAGGGTCTTAACCCCCTAATCTCCCTGTCTGGATTGGACCATAAGTGAAAAACATCTGCATTCGCCAACACTGCAAAAGGACAATCAGTCTGCAAAAGATGTCTTATTCTGAGATATTTATAAAAATCCCTATTGGAGATATGAAAGTTATCATGTAATGAGGAAAATGGCAATAATTGAGTACCATCCATCAGCTGTTGCACATGAGTCAGACCCTCCGTTTTCTAATCATGAAGATCCAGGCCAGAGAGAAGAAGCTCCAACGACTCCACAGGAGAACAAGTAACCAGTGAAACATCTGATCGGGCACACTTCGAGTGAAATTGTAACCAATGGTACACGGAGGTTGAGAGAAAATATGGTAAAGGAGTGGTAGGAGGACTACAACCAAGACTAGTGAGCAGAAGCGCCCTCAAGTTATGTGTAGGTGTCAAGGATGACTCTATATGTACACAATGACGAGAGACATCTCCCACCCACCAGTGACTCAAGTGTGCCACATGAGTGGCCAAAAAGTAATGGTGAACATTAGGCAAACTCAATCCACCAAACTTCTTGCCCCTATTAAGAATCTTAGCTGCTATACGCGGCTTACTCATAGAATTCAACAATTTTGAGTTTTTTGAAAAAAAGATTGAGGTAACTTTATCTGTAGCGTCCTGAATAGGTAGATCAGCTTAGGAAGAATCAACATTTTATATGCTGCTATTCTACCTATCCAGGAGACTTCATAAGAGGTAATACTCACCGAACGGGAGACGGGGAAGCTGGAGGAGACGATACCGCTTAGCACAGCTGCAATGACCCGATCTAAAAAGTAAAAAACACCGCCGGCGAGTCCAGGGCCGGGAAGCCAAGATGGCGCCGAGGAGAATGACTGCAGGAGCAGGCACATGCGGTCTGAAGCAGCAGACAGGCTGGAGAGATTTGCACAAACTCCTCGTGCACACGGCTCTGCAGCAGGCAAGACGCCGGTGGCTAGCAGTGGGTAGGCAGGCAGCCTGGCCTCGGACTCCAGATACTCCGTGCTGGGAGAGGACACGGTGAGTGAGGAGGAAGAGCTGGGTAGTCAGCAACGGGACAGACGGGCTGATGAGGATGGTGGCAGAGCGCTTCACAGGAGAGACCAGGTGAAAGAGCCGTCCCTCACGGACATACTTGCTGCAGTAAAGCAGAATTCCTCAATTTTATCTATGCTGACTGGGCAGGTGGGAAGCCTGAAGGAAGACATTCTGTTGTTAAGAAATTATTTGCAGAAAGTGGCAGAAAGAACCACAGTTATTGAGGGGAGAGTGTCTGAAGTGGAAGATGTTATACTGGAGCTCAGACGTGATGTACAGTCAGTCACATTCATTGGCGGTGGTTGCCCTGCAGGCCAAGGTGGATGATTTAGAGAACCGGTTACGCAGAAACAACGTGCGTCTGGTCGGAGTGCCGGAAAAAGTGGAAGGCAATAACTCAGATAAGTTTTTTGAAAAATGGCTGCTGGAGCAGTTTGGCCGGGAAGAGCTGTCTCCTTTATATGCTGTTGAAAGGGCGCACAGAGTACCTACCAGACCGGGACCGCCAGGGAGACCCCCGAGACCGGTCTTAGTGAAGCTGTTACATTACAAAGATAGAGATAAGATCCTGCGGAAAGCAAGGGAACGGCAGGATATCTCCATTAATGGCGCTAAAATATCCTTCTATCCGGATTTCTCTGCGGAAGTGCAGAAGAAGCAGCTGCAATATTGGGACGTAAAGGAGCGTCTGAGGAACTTGTCCATACCATACTCCATGATGTACCCGGCTAAATTGCGGGTAGTTGCATTTGGGACTGCTTCATTCTTTGAGAACCCCAAGGAGGCTGCCAGATGGCTGGATTGCAATGAGACGCGGCTGCGGAGACCGGCTGGAGCAGAGGATGCGTGAAAGCCCGCCTAGGCGGTGAAGTTTGGCGTCAAGGAGTCTTTTGCGGGACTGTAGCATATTACATGTTGTTCTGCTGTTCTTCTATGTGCGAGCGCCCTTGTCTGACATGTGACAGGGTGATATCCTTTTAACAAATTGGCCGTACTTGTTGCCAATGATATTGTGGTATCGTTACTGGGTACCTAATGTATCTGTAAAATCTGCTGATTGTGTGGGATTGTTTAATACATATGAATAGCAGTGGGAGCCACAGCTCACTGGAAGTGGTGAGAAAGTTACATGGTTAAGTTGGAAATGCCATTGGGGCATGTCAAAAGTTCACACTACGGTGTGCCTCTGCTGGATAGGAGAGACAGTACATGTTGCTCTGACCCTTTTCGGAGGGGAGGTTTTGTACGGGGGAGGAGGGAGGGGACGCACGGCCCAGTATCTCGGGGGTACCAGTTTGGAGTAGCAACGGATTTCTCTATGATATGACGCCTGATGGGGTCGGTTAAATGCTTATCCTGGAATGTCCGGGGAATACAGGAAGCTAGGAAACGACAGACAATCTTCAATTGGGTTAAACAACAAAGTGCCTTGATAGTGGGGCTGCAAGAAACACATCTGACTAGAGAATCTGTGTCCTTATTGCAAAGAGTGTGGATTGCACATGGGTTTCACTCCTTCCATACGACTTATTCTAGGGGGGTGAGTTTGCTGATACATAAGAGCCTTCCCTTTGTCTGTCATTCGTCTTTCTCTGATGAGGAGGGGAGATATGTGGGAGTGCACTGTACTATATATCATTGGGAATGTATTCTAGTGGTGCTGTATATTCCTCCGCCTTATTCTAGCATTGTACTTAAACGAGTTACGGAAAAACTTTCCAGGTGGACTGAGGTACCGTTAATCTTGATGGGGGATTTTAACGCAGTGATGTCTGAAGGGTTGGATAGATTTCATAAGGGAGGGGGTGGGCAAGGGGGTGAACGGACTGCCTTTGGAAGATTAATGGTGGAACTGGGCTTGCGGGATATTTGGAGAGATAAACATCCAGGGGTGAGGCAGTTCTCATGTGCATCGTCTACGTTCCAGTCTCTTTCACAAATAGATTTGGTAGCATGCTCCGCCTCAGCGGTACCGTATGTGGCGCAAATTGAATATCTACAGAGGGTATTATCGGATCACTCTCCGATGGCGGGGACACTGGAAGTGGGTGTAAGACCTACCAGGAACCCCGGGAATTGGAAGCTGAATGCGTTCTGGCTGAAATTGATGGATGGCGGGGAAATAAGGGACTTGATCACAGAATATTTTACTTTTAATACTGAGTCGGTGCCGCAAGGGGTGTTATGGGACGCCATGAAGGCATGGCTGAGAGGAGTATTCATTCAATATATTAAGCAAATTAAAACTAAGTCTAGGCAACTGGGAGAAAGCTTGGAGGATCGAGTGACAGATACAGAAGGGAGACATGTGGAGGAGGGATCCGAGGAGACACTTAGACACTGGGTTGAGGCTCAGACGCTGCTGAAAAATCACCAACTAGCAATGGCGGATAATAAACGCTTATTCCTTAAACAGAAATATTATGAAGAAGGGGAAACTGCGGGGAGGTTACTCGCTATGATGGCACAGCCACAAGGGAGTAATAATTTTATTCATGGTCTTCGGGGGGAGGGGGGGCGGGTGGAGACAGACACGGGGCAAATCCTGCAAATATTTAAGCAGTTTTATACTGACCTATACACATCCAAAGCGCATTACGACACTCAGCAACTGGAAGATTACTTAGGAAGCATTAATTTGCCTACATTGGGCCTTGAGGCCCAGGAAAGCTTGGAGGCACCTATTTCCTTGGAGGAGTTGGAACAGGCGGTAAGGGATATGGCAAATGAGAAAGCTCCGGGTCCAGATGGGTTACCAGGGGAGATTTATAAGGAATATGGAACGGAATTAGCGCCACAATATTTAATCACTTTACAGGACAGCTTTGACAGAGGTAAACTGCCGGACTCACTATATGAAGCAACGATAGTGGTTCTCCCGAAAGAGGGGAAAGACAGTCAATTGCTGGAGTCCTATAGACCGATATCCTTGCTGACGTCGGATGTTAAGATCTTGGCGAAGGTTCTAGCGCTGCGGCTAAATAAGGTGGTTCAGCAGGCGGTGCATGAAGACCAGTCGGGGTTCATGACCTCCAAATCGACGGCTGTCAACCTCAGGCGGTTGTTTTTAAATCTTCAGGCGATACCGGAAGTTCGTGGGGGAAGGGCTGTGCTAACGCTAGATGCCGCGAAAGCGTTCGATTGTGTAGAGTGGAGGTACCTATGGCGGGTAATAGAAAAGATGGGATTCGGCCCTAATTTCGTGAAATGGGTACAGTTGCTGTACGTGGCCCCTACAGCTCGCATACGGGTGAATGGTGCATTGTCCGACAAGTTTTCGCTGGCCAGGGGTACGCGCCAGGGGTGCCCACTGTCACCATTGCTGTTTGCTTTGGCGGTGGAACCACTGGCGTGCCTCATAAGACAGGAGGAGCGCATACGGGGCTTGCAATATGGGGAAATGGAGGAAAAAAATCTCGCTATATGCAGATGATATTTTAATATATATGGCAGACACTGAGAACACTCTGGAGGTAGTAATGGAGACTATCACAAGGTTTGGGGTGTTTTCGGGATTAAATATTAACTGGACCAAGTCTGCTCTTATGCCACTTGACCCGGTTAATGTTGTGGACACTTGAGTGGGACTACGGGTTCCGATAGTCTCTGAGTTTACGTACCTAGGGGTTAAGGTGACGGCTAGGGTTCAAGACTAAATGTCTTTGAATGTTTTACCACTGCTGCCCAAGGTGAAACATAAGGTGGACGCCTGGAACAGGCTCCCGCTTTCTGCTCTGGGAAGGACCAATCTAATCAAGATGATCCTCATGCCTTAAGTTTTGTATATTCTTCATAATTCCCCAGTATGGATACCTAAACATTGGTTCAGACGAATGCATAATCTCTTTCGGGATCTGGTCTGGAAAAAAGGGGTTCCGAGGATAAAATTGGAGAAACTGCAATTGCCTAAAGATGAAGGGGGGGTTGCACTGCCAAACGCCTGGATATATTTCTTAGCCGCTCAGAGCCAACAGTTTAAAGGGTGGGAGGACTCAGAGGCATGGGGATCTAGCGCACGCTTATTGTCATACATGGGGGAGGACTCAACCCGCTAGAGGGTCTGGAAGTGCATACCTTTAAGAGACTGGCGAGTGCTAAACCTACATTGCGCCTGATACATAAAGTCTGGTGGCAATGCAAACAGATCTTGGGAGTGGGAATGTGCACCAAATATACTCCCTTATGGCATAATTCGGTCCTGGGGGAACTGTACCAATTAGAGGGCATGCAAAAATGGGAGCTGGCAGGGGTTGGGCGATTACAGCACTTGTATGATGATAACGTGCTGAGATCATTTCAGCAGTTGAAAGACCTATTTCAACTGGAGCACAGTATGTTTTATCAATATTTGCAGATCCGTCATGCCCTACATGTGGTGGACCTGACGGTCTGTGCTCTGGGGGTCCTAGAATATGTGGGACGGGCAGACACGACCAAAGGACTGATCTCGATGGCATACAGGAGCTTGCTGTCCAAACACCTGGGAGACCCGATGGCGTTGGTAAAAGTAAAATGGGAACAGGATATTGGTCCATTGACCGAAGAGGAGTGGGGGGAGATATTAGCGTCCACATGTCACTTATCACTCAGTCTGGCGCAAAGGAGATCCCAACTCTTCTTGATACATAGAGTGTACCGCACCCCGTGGGTATTAAAACAGATGGGTATTAGAGCGGATGCTAAATGTCCTAGGTGCACGGAGGAGAAGGCTGACATATACCATATGTTTTGGATATGTGAGGCCCTGAGGACCCTATGGGGGGAAATATTGGATCTGATAAAGCAGGTGTATGGTCTGGAACTGGCGGCAGACCCTAAAGTTATGTTGTTGGGAGCGGTGGGGGAATTGGAGAGGGACAGTATAGTGGGTCTGGCAATTGCAAAAATTTTATATCAGACGAGGAAATGTATTGCTAAACACTGGCTGGATGTGGAGCCACCAGGGATGAGGGAAATTGTAGGAATGTTGAATTATAATATCCTGATGGAGTATAAGATATTTTAAAAAAGAGGCACGGGGAAAAAATTTGATAAACAATGGAGCGGATGGTTGGCTTGCTCTGAGGTGGTATCACCTGACCTGAGTAGAATACTGGCACGAGTCATCTGAGGAATTGGAGGTGACCGAGGTTGGAGCAAAGAAGGGGTGGAGGAGAAACATGTTAATAGAACGGATTCCTTTTCGGATTGGTATTACAAACAATTGGTAGAGATATGGGTGGGGGCTGTGCGAAGGGTGGGGGGAGAGGGGATGTTGGGGGTTTTCTGACATGCTGTAATTGTTGTATACGATGTTGAAATACTTGAAATATGAATGTAATTGTGTTATCCTTTTTGATGTTCGTATCAATAAAATTGGATTAAAAAAAAAAAAAAAAAGTTACCAGAACCGCAGAAGTCTCCCTCTCCACCAGACGACCTACTATATTCAGAACCCTCCTGGTATTATCCGATGCCTGTCTGCCCTTCACAAAGCCCACTTGATCCTGGTGTATTAACAGGGGAATTTTTGAAGCTAAACGATTTGCTAATATTTTAGCAAAAATTTTTAGGTCAGAATTTAGCAGGGATAATCGGACGAAAATTTTGAAGGACATCAGGAGCTTTACCGAGCTTTGGAAGTGTCACTATTATAGCACTCAACATTTCCTTAGGAAAGGAGCCCAACTTGATAGCATGCTGTAGGACGTCATACAAATGTGGTACCAAGGTATCCTCAAAAGTTTTGTAGTAAGCCCTCAATAGGCCATCTGGGCCCGGGGCCTTGTTCAAGGGAAGAGAACGAATCACCTTAGAAACTTCCTGCCTAGTGAGTGGAAGATTAAATTCCTGTAGTTGAGCTGCTGTAAGCCTAGGAAGGTTAACAGAGCTCAAGAAATCTATGAGTGTGTGTTGGAGATCCGACACAGATGGGTGTGAAGTATGAAGGTTATATAAGGACCGATAATACTGTGCCTTAACTTTAAGATTTTTTTCATAAGTATACAATAAACAATCCTTAAGTTGAATTCTAAGGACACGCAACTTTTCCACAGATTCCAAGGACGTACGAGATTTATTCAGACGTTCCAAGTCCCTAATCTTACTTATTATACCATTTAACCGACCATCCCTTTCTTTTTTAGCCCTGTGCCCCCATTGAATGAACATCCCCCTTATGAAGGCCTTATGAGCATTCCACAAAATGAAGGGGTCTTGCACAGAATCAACATTTAAGAGAAAGTATTCCTCTAAACTCTTCTGAAGTTCCTCTCTATATTTGGAATGAGACATTAGAAAGGTGTTGTTTCCCCAAAGAAAGTCAGAAGTGTGTGTATAGGATTCCTCCATAGTAATGGTCGCATGATCCGACCATTTTTGGACAAATAAAGGTCTAGAATTATTTTGTTGCACGGACTGTGCGTTTAAGACATATATAGGTTTTCTGTTGTTTGGATTATGTCTTGTGCTTATACTTATGCCCAAAAGGTATTATAGGTGTTAATTTCCGAGGAAGATATGACCTTAACCCAAGATCTTTGCAGGTGCGGTTTGGAGTTAAAACCTGACTAGGATAGACTAAAGAAAAGGTTGCTCATTATGTACAACTTTCGTAATACAAGTTTTGCAGCGTTCTTTTAAATAAGCACAAGTGAGCCCAGTAGAACATACAACACATCTCTTAACACACTTATAATCCACTTTAGATTTTTGTCCTCCAAGAGTAATAGCGAGGGATAGACAGAGGGAGAGTATGTATAACCCATACACAGTACAGTACATAATATAACTAATTCCCTATGGGGTAATGACAATGCTGGCGGCAGTGAGTTGATCTACTTTGAGGGGGCAGCGGTTTTGGACTCCATCACCAGCAGCACAGGATAGAAGGATACAGACCTCTATCAGACTTGCTTGGGGTCCAAACATAACTCCCGTTTTATGTCCCAGGACAGGCAGGGAGAGTGCGTCCACGCCGAGGGAAGACATGTTGATGTCATTAATGGCACATCCGGGGGGAGTGTTGGCATAGAACCCTATACCCCACATGAAAGCAGGACAATATCGAAACACTGAAAAGCATCAGTAACAAGAGGGGGAAGAGATTTGCTGCTAAAATACTTCCTCGGGTCCATGAATGAGAGATAGAGGAGGGCCTGATTGTGCCACATTTAGCAGAAAAACCATGGCAACTAAACGCTTTATGATAAATGGAGATCAGTTTTTCAACATCACTATGGTGAATTTTATTCCACCCTTCTCTCAAAAAAGCTTAATTCAGCCACATTGGAGGTCTTTCATGCATAAACTGCCCATTTAAGGCACTGCTACGTATCTCAATGGGTTTCAAGGTAGCCTCAGAGGTTGACTTCCTCTTGTGGATCATCTTGTTTCCTAACTCGTGTGGTTGAGTTTCACATCACAGTATGATTAGGCACTCTCATTCCAGATATATTGGTAGAGAGCAGATTCATGTTTTTGTGTTGTCTCTTTCCAATGGTGGCATCATAACGGCTAATGGTTTGTCTCGGTCGTTGTGTGACTTCCTGGACAAGTTCTCAATGCCCTCTTGGAGAAATTGTTAGTAGACCAGCTACTTCTAGAAAGTCTCAACAATTGTAAAAGTTTGTTCCATTTTGGAAATAATGGCTCTCACTATGGTTTTCTGGAGAACTATGCCTTTGAAATATATCTGAATTTTTACAACTTCTTCCTCACTTCATAATTTCTATTTTTCTGCCTTTTTTATTTTTAATTAAAGTGGGGGAAAAATGACATGTGTGAACAATGTGTCAATGATTGAAAGTTTCCATTTGGCTTTGTTCACATATGCTGTTATTTTTGCCACAGGTTTTCTTTTTCAAACAGCAAACGATTATTTGTCAATTTGCAATAAAGAAAATAAAATGGAAAAAAACATGTAATTACATGAGCGCAGCTAAAAGTAGTTTAGTGATTCATGGCCACGTGGTATCGCGGAATTCAGTTGCAACAATCAAACTGCTTTTAGCTGCACTTTTGTAATGGAGGCAAAAACTGTGGCGGTTATTAAAAAAATTGTACGATTTTGCCTCAATTATGAAGATCTTTGTGGAAATATACCCTTAATCTTATATAAAATGTTGATGGAAGAGCTGAAACAAATAAGCGTGACAAATATGCAAAAATAGAAGAAACCCTTTTATATGTCAAACATAATTTTTTGTGAAAAGTTCATTGTAAAAGTTTTTTTATATATATATTATATATATATATACATATATATATATATATATATATATATATAAATTCTGTTGTTATTTTTCAAAGGCAATAACAGAGTTACACTCATATTTATAATACAGTAACATGCAATTGTAGAGATAAATCAATATGTGATCAAAACACTGATGGTCAACAGACCGGTATAAAAGTTTATAACAGTCCTATTGAAGGACAAGGAAATAAGAAGAAGGAGAGAGAAAGAGGAAAGAGAAGGAAAACAATTAATTAAATAAATGGTGGGGGAAGGAGGGAGGATGGATAAATGTGAGAACTAATCCTCTAGGCAAAGTTATTGCATTAAGCAATCAGAGAGATATGTACTGGAGAGTTTTCAAGCTCAACCAATAATGCCATGAGCGCAGAAATTTGTCTGGAGTATCCCATATAGAGTATCCCATATAAGTTCCTCCATACATTTCACCTCTTGAATTTTCTGGAACCAAAAGGTGTGTTGTGAGTGCCTCAACTTGCTTCCATAAAGTCGGTATACAGGAGCAAGCTGCATTGACTAGGTGACATACAATGGATTTCTTGTAGGTGTAAATAGGGATGTCACACAGATGAAGCAGGAAGAGGCCAGGGCATTTGGGGAGAACATAGTTAGTGAATTTCTAAGTGACACACCAGACAGTGTCCCAAAAGGCATCACCCTCTTGAGTTCCACATCTCCAACACATTGATGAAATTGCAGGGAAGATGCTATGGAGTTTGGAGGGGACTCTGTAAGGTCTGTTTCCGGTATTCTTCTAAATAGAGAAGACTTATGAGTCATAGTGTACATACGGGTGAGGTGATCTGTAGAGAAACTGGTGTTAAGGTCTGTCGCCCATTTAGTCAAATAGGATGGATGTGTGTTTTCTGCTGGGAAAATGAGTAGATAAGGGAGAAGGCATGTCGTAAATAGCCAGTTGTAGAACAGAAGTTTTCGAAGACTGTGGGAGAATGGGAGAACAAGAAAAGCAATAAACAACAAAGCGCACATAGTGAATGAACCAATGGGGACAACAATAAGTGTAGGAAACGGTGGTCAAAAATGCTGACCTGTTGTGGTTATGCTTAGAGCACAATATCCAATGGAGCGTGATCCAGTGGTCCACCGAAGTGAAGGTTAGAGGAGGTTGCAGCCCAAGTTTCGATCCGAGAGCAATTGCGGTCCCAATTTATACTGGAGGTGAAGAACGAAAGAACAGCGGAATACTAGAGGTCGCAGCCGTGAAGTAATCACAGATTAGGCAGATGGGGAAGGAACATATCACAGAAAGTGACAGAGTTTGGATGCCTGCCAGAGGGGAAGGAAGCACGGATCTGCAGTGTCAGTAAGTTGTGATATAGTCTTCCAATTATTATCAAGAAGTGACAGGCTTGAGTCTTGAATGTCTTAAGCCGCTGGCGGAAGGAACCCGATTGGCAGCCCGGTGGGAATGATGGATTTTCCAGGATAGGATACGACAGCGACGGAGAGGGGGCGATGCTCAGGCGAGGGAACAAAAGGGATGCTACTTTTAATGTGGGTCTGATGAGGGGATGGGACGGCATATATGGTGTGATCTGATCCAACATCCATGCTGCTTTATGGAGAGGAAATTGGGTGTGAAATTGTTCTAACAGAACCCAGGGTTTAAGGGAAATATGTCTACACCAGTTTATATTGTGGTTAATAAGGAGGAGAGGGAGGTAAAAAATAGGCGTGGCAGCCGTATGGGGAGCACTGAGAAAAAATATAACAGGTGGGGCAAGATGTTCATCTTAAAAATGGAGCAGCGACCAAACCAGGTAAAAATGCCCTTGGATCATCTGTCAAGGTCACCTTTGATTGTACGTAACAGAGTGAGATAGTTGCATGAGTAAAGTTGAGAGGGGTTACAAGATAGAAAAATCCCAAGATATTTAAAGAGACTCTGTCACCACATTATAAGTGCCCTGTCTCCTACATAAGGAGATGGGCGCTGTAATGTAGGTGACAGTAATGCTTTTTATTTAAAAAAACGATCTTTTTTTCACAACGTTAGGAGCGATTTTGGTTTATGCTAATGAGCTTTCTTAATGCCCAAGTGGGCGTACTTTTACTTTCTCATACTCATAACTGAAACCAAATCTCACGAGATCACGGAGCTAAACGAGATTTGGTTTCACTTGCCGGAATCTCACAAAAAAAGAGTCAGAAGTGTCAGGATTCTGAGTACACATGACGTCCAGGCTGGATGGTCATGTGTATTCATTATCAGGACACTGTAGTAATGTTAGGGTTTGTGTATGAGGCTGCACATAGCGATATATCTATATCGCTAGTGCAGTGTAAATGAATGGAGAGGAGTGCATGATGCCGATTGGTCAGCGTCATGCACTCCTCTGTACAACGCCCACTTGGTCGAAAGTAAAAGTACGCCCACTTGGGCATTAAGAAAGCTCATTAGCATAAACCAAAATCGCTCCTAACGTTGTGAAAAAAGATCGTTTTTTTAAATAAAAAGCATTACTGTCACCTACATTATAGCGCCGATCTCCTTATATAGGAGACAGGGCACTTATAATGTGGTGACAGAGCCTCTTTAAGAGAGGATAAAGCCCAATGGAAAGGGAAGGAATCTGCCAGGGCTGAGGTAGTAGGGAGATAGATATTGAGCGCCTCCAATTTTTGAAAGTTAATTTTAAAATTGGACACGGTCGCGTAAGATTTAAAAACGCTCTGCCACCAGCTAATAACTGCCCTATCTTCTACCTGATCTAATAGGCGCTTTAATGTATATAAGTAATGTGGTGTTGTTATTATTGACAAAGTTATGAGTATTTTAAGTGTTATGCAAATTTGTTCTTAATGCTCAAGTGGGTATAGTAAAGAGAAGTGTATGACGCTGACCAATCAGCGTCATACACTTCTCTTCATTCATGTCCAGCTTTATCCGCAGCACAGCGTGATCTCGCGAGATCACGCTGTGCTGTCACTTACTTCCGTAACTCCTTCACACAAGCGACGGGATTACGACCTGACAATGCCTCCAGCTTGGAGGCGATGTCTGGTCATACCCCTTTAGTTCCTTCACACCAGCGACGGGATTAAGTGACAGCACAGCGTAATAGGTGGCCGTTTTCCTTCACGCATGCTGAGGGAGAACAATCCAAAACTAGAGATCCTAAAAATTAACTTTGATTTTCATTGGGATGCACGTAGATTGACGTATTTGGGTATTAAATTGACGCCTACCATAGAGTCCCTTTACGAGGACAATTTCCCTCCACTTTTTCAACAAATAGCTACGGATCTCACTAGATGGTCCCCTCTTAATCTTTCATGGTTTGGCCGCATTGCCTCCATCAAAATGACGATATTGCCCAGATTGCTATATTATTTTCGCACGCTCCCTATTGTGGTCCCTCAGAAGGCGCTTAGACAAATCCAAGGGCTCATCATGGGGTTTATTTGGGGTTCTAAAAGACCGAGAATACAGAGACAAACTTTATTCACCCCTAAAACGGCGGGGGGTCTGGGGGTTCCCAATATCCAACAATACTATCACGCAGCACGTCTGGCGCAATTTACAGATATGTATGCGAGACCATACTGTCCCCAGTGGACGCAAATTGAGACGGCCGCATGTACCAGTTTCCCGCTGGAAACGCTACTGTGGATGGAGTCCTCGGACAGGCCTCCGGTTCTCTCCCCTGTGCTTTCTCAGATGTTACAGCTGTGGGACTCGCTTAGAAAGAGATTCCATATTAAATCACCCCATAATCCGCTCATGACCATCACGGGTAATTCTGCCTTTCCTCCGGGTCTGCGTAGAATGGAATTCCGGTGGTGGCTCAATAAGGGGTTTTACAGGATTAAGGACTTTTTTGTAGGGGGGGACATCAGAACTCTGGATTACTTTAAGGACTCACACTCGATGCCCCCATCGGAGCATTTTAGATATATCCAGATACACCACTTCTTGTTGAACTGGAAATCCAGGAGGGGGGACATCAGCACATTGACCACTTTTGAACGGCTGTGTTGGCTTTCTGGCTTACGACATAAAATTTCCACGATATATTCCGATCTGGTTACTCCGGAAGGTAAACTCCCTTACATGACACGATGGGAACACGATTTAGGTACAGGAGTGGAATTGGAGCAGTGGCGGGAGATGGCATGTACGACCTCAAAACTATCTATCAATACATCCTTGGTGGAAGCGGGTTATAAAGTATTAATGAGATGGTATATGGTCCCTACTCGTATAGCTCGCTTTAACCCATTGGTGGATAAGCATTGCTTTAGACAATGTGGTGCGGAGGGTACACTAATGCATATTCTATGGGAGTGTCCAGTGGTTGCCACATTTTGGAACCAGGTATACCAGCTTATTAACACAGTGATCCAAGTCAAACCCCCCAGGGATGTGATTACGGCTCTGCTATGCGGTCCTATTCCCGAGGTTCGGGCCCCCGCATGTAAATTTCTCCGATATGTGTTTCTGGCAGCTAAAATAACTATTGCTAGGGCCTGGCGAACATCCACGTTGTCTATGGATATGTTGATCGCTAAGATCTCATGGATAATGGTTAATGACCGCCTAACACATCTGCTGGCGGGTACATTAGACAAATTTGATGCCATTTGGGACCCATGGAGGAACCACACATTTTCGTGAATACATAGAGATGGTTAGGAGACCCTTCTACCCTACACCTTTCCTTCCCCCCCTCCTTATCCTTCTTTTGTTTATTGTGTGTGTTTTGTTTTTCTCTCTTATATTTTTTCCTTAGAGGCCATGTTAAGGTACTCTATAAAGCAATGTGATGTCAAGATTGGTTACCTATGTTAGTAATGAAGACATTTATATACTATATATTTGGCAGAAGTGTTGACATCATGAATGATATATAATGTGAGATTTATTGGAGACCATGTTGGTCTAATACTTTGTTTAATTGTATTATTGATATGCAAAAGTTGAGACTCTGCGAGTCTGTGTTATTATTATATTACAAAAAACTGTTTAATAAAAAACTATTGAAAACAAAACTAGAGATCCAATGAAGCTTTCCTTGACCAAGATAGGACCTAATATAATGAAGTCTGGAGCAGGCAGCCAGGTCTCTGGGGGTCCTGGGCATACACGGATACTGGCTGGTGACCGGCTCATGCAGCTTTATGTTACCACCGCATGTGTATAAAAATGGCCGGACCATTGTACAGAACAAACACTATTACACTTTGTGTCTCCATTATGTCCTCATAGATTGTAAGCTCTTGCGAGCAGGGTCCTCACTCCCCAGGTTTGAATTGTAAATGAACTTTGTCACTATGTAATGTCTGATATTGTTTTCATGTTCCCTCTACATTGTAAAGTGCTGCGTAATATGTTGGCGCTATATAAATAAAGATTATTATTATTATTATTATTATTATTATGAGCGAAAAGCGTCTGTTATTCGTTCGGGTATGTGTTCGCGAGTATCACCAGTTGTGGGGATATAAGGGACAAAAGTTTGTGAGCGTTGAGTGCGCAGTGCCCGTATAAGAGTACGGCTAGACTTCTTGCCAAAGTCAAAGAAATTTCAGAGACATTTAACAAGCGGCAGTGGAGATCGTAAGTGAACACAGTTTATCTCGCAATTTGAAGTTTTTTGTTTGTTTTTTTAAATTTGAATAACTTGAATAATTTTCTGTTTACATTTTACATTTTGTAGTCACATTAGGGACATTTACTTTTTATTTATTTTATTTGTTTACACTACAATGTATTTATTTGGTCAGCTCCCAGACTGGACTGCTTTGCAGCTCAACGCGGTAGACAAGCCAGTCTGCAGTGTTAAACAAATAAATAGAATGCGTAGGCCTATCCCAAAATACTGTATATGCCAGTACAATATGATCATGCACTAAGCTCAGGCCAAAGAAAAGCCCTAAGGATATTTCCTCAGGCTGCTCCATTATGATTTCAACTTTCATTATCAGAACGTTCTCACTTTAGGGACACCACAAACATTATCGAGGGTGTATTTAGGGTTCTACATCTGGGATGAAATATGCACCGCACATGCCTGATCATTATACTGTGGAAGGCAGCTGCGCCTAATAAATTTGCCTCTCTCTTGGAGCCGCACATCAAGCCCCGAGGTGGGCATTACGGGTCTAAAGTGCAGTCAAAGTTTTACCTATATTATTCTAAAATTGCCAAATAAATCAAAAGAGCATTAAACACTAAATCACCACTCGCACATCTGGACAATGAGTACTTAGCAGGTAATTGCAGAAAACCATTGCAAACTGCTTTATTATGGTGTCTACATGAGACTTTTTTAGTGATTTAAAAATTTTTGAAAAAACGCATGCATTTTTATCACAATTACGAAAATTATGGCAAGAAACCATGATGAAACTGGAAAAAAAAATACCTCAAACAGCTCTTGCACAATAAATAATCCTTCTAAAAGAGAGTGTCCTACCTTCTCTGTGTAATAGCTTGAATGAACATGAAAGTTTCCAAGTTCCAGATGATTATCATCTTGATTGTATAGATCTTTTAGAGTCTCAGGCTCTTGATGCTTGCAGAACTGTTAAACAATAGAACAATAATACTACATCATCATCATCATCATTTAAAGGAGGGTCTTAAAGACAGCAAAAATAAATGTGCTATGAACAGTAAAGAAGCCACTACAGATTGTAAAATATATTCCTTAGAAATGCCATTGACGGGGGGCAGAGCTTGCCACACTGAGTGATGGTAGTGTAATCCCGGAGCTCCTCACCACCCTCATCAAACCTTCCTATTAACACCACCGATTCCCTCCAGAGATGGTTAAAAAAGAGAAAGACCAGGGCAGAGAATCTCAGGGTACCCCATGACAACCTAAATCGCTGCAAGAAAGAGAAACGAACCTCGCCGGCGGGGAAATCCAAAATGGTGGCCGCCCTACTGCAATAGGAACAGCGTGCGGACGACTCAGGCGACTGCAAGGGAAGCAGATGCCGAACCCATCTCTAGAATTTATCTGAAGAAGACCCTGGTACAAGCCCTTACCCTGGTAATGAGAGACCACTTGGAGATAAAATCTGATATGCACCAAATTGGACACCGGGTCATGGAACTAGAGGATGCACAGGCCTCTGTTATGGATCATAGCTTATCTCTGCATAAAGCGGTGACGGACCATACAGCGCATTTGAACGGCTTTTACTTACACCTGGAAGATCAGGAAAACCATATGAGAAGGAATGAGAGGACTTCCTGAGTCGGTCGCCATAGAATCTCTACCAGGTACTGTTACTCATATTTTTACCTCCTTGATAGGAGATGACCAAGCAGCATCGTTAACCATCGAGAGGGTGCATAGGGCTCTTAGGCCTAAACCCGCTGGAAAAGAAGCTCCACGTGATATTATTTGTCGAATCCTAAGCTTTGTGCATACTGCAGCCATCTTGAAGGCTGCTAGGGCATCTCCAGAGATTGTGTATGAAGGGGCTAAGATTATGCTATTCCAAGACGTTCATGCTAGTAGACTGGCAAAATACGTACTTTGAAACCAGTTACGGATGCTCTTCGTGCTCAAAAATTGCCGATAAGATGACCGTTTCCCTTTGGATTAGCAACCATGAAAGATGGTAGGCAAATCACAATTCGCACGACTGAAGATTTAGAACGCGCTTGGCAAAAGTTGGACATGAGTCCTATAGATGTTCCCTCCTGGATGCCAGTGGCAATGTAACTACCAATATCTCCACAACGCCAATCTTGACAACCCGCTGCGAAACCTAAATTGCCCAAGACGAAGAAACGCTTACTTCCAGATGCGGATACCCGATTCCTTGGATTAAGTTTGTCTGGCTTTCTATTTTTCATTGAGGTATCGGAGATCCGTATACTTTACACATTTATCGTGTGGTGATTCTATTTCAGTTTTCATGTTGATAGTACCATATATTGCGTTATAACAATAGCAACTCACTATAACTATGTGGCAAAGGCTACCTTTCCTTTAGCCTTTTCCCCCCTCCCCCCCCCTATTTGTGACCATTCTTAGCTGATGACACGTGACATAGTCCCTGTGTTAATTTAGTTGAATATTAGGACTGGAGGGTAATATAATATATTGTTCTATATTTTCATTTGGGGTTTGTATTTGCAGAATCTTTAGCATAATAGTTTTGATGTAGCGTTGGCCGCTTCATGGCAAACTTTCTCTCTCCCTCCCTCTGGCACGGGATGCCTACAATGCCTCTGCCTTTGTTTACTGCTCCTCCTTATTCCGTGAAGGAGGTTTTCTTTGAAATTCATTTTTTGTTTATTTTCTGTCTGTTGTGTAGGTTTCTATATGTAATGGCGTATCTCTCAGGTGGTGGTATATCCTCGAGTTGCTTGATATGATGCTGCTCTCGGAACATGATATAGTTGGGTACGTTAAAATGTTGTTCCCTTAATGTAAAGGGTTTAAATTCCCCTCAAAAAAGGTCCGGGGTATTTAGTTCCCTAAGGCATCACGTTCCTGATATCTTGTTCTTACAGGAAACACCTTTTCGGCCTAATCACATCTCTACTTTACCCACTCACCAATACTCGCAATGGGTCCACAGCACTTATTCCTCTAAGCTAAGAGGGGTTTCTATTGCTATTCACAAAAATGCGCCTTTCAAAGTGGAGGCTTCGATGATAGATACTACGGTAAGATATATATTTTTAAAAGGACATGTATTTGGTATGAAGATTACATTGGCAACAGTGTATGCTCCAAATGTGGGACAATTTAGCTGGTTCAGATCTATCCTCCTTTCCCTTAAATCCTTTTCGGAATGGTCATCTCATTTTAGGTGGAGACTTCAATGTTTCTTTAGATCTTCTGATGGATTCATAGGGAGTATTAGGCTGGGTTTACACGAGCATGTTACGTCCGTAAAGGACGGAACGTATTTCGGCCGCAAGTCCCGGAACCGAACACACTTCAGGGAGTCGGGCTCCTAGCATCATAGTTATGTATGATGCTAGGAGTCCCTGCCCCTCTGTGGAACTACTGTCTCGTACTGAAAATATGATTACAGTACGTGACAGTTGACCTGCAGCGAGGCAGGGACTCCTAGCGTCGTACATAACTATGATGCTAGGAGCCCGGCTCCCTGCAGTGTGTTTAGTTCAGGACTTGCGGCTGAAATACGTTCCGTCCTTTACGAACAGAACATGCTCGTGTGAACCCAGCCTTACCGTATCGCACTAAGCACCAGTGTATATTACACTTGACTTGGGGTGTGTTCCTCGACGGGAATGGATCTGGAGACTGAATGACACGATCATAGAACAAGCAGAACATAGTAGTGCTTCTCTTGCTCTAAAGTTAGAGGAATTTTTTCAAGTTAAAGACTCGGTGCAGGTCTCTAGGCCCATTTTGTGGGAAATACAGAGAAAGACAAATGTGCCTGAGGCACACAGAAAACCCAATTTCCCAACTACTAACTGAATAATAGTAAAATATAACTTTTATTGTTTTGCTATTAAGATGTCCATGGAGGGACACACGATGAACACAATGAGTTAAAATTTATAGCCATATATATCTAACATAGAAACTGTGCACAAGAGGACTAACTCCACCTTGGAATATCGAACGCTTTGTTCATTACGCCAGGAACTTAAAAGACCATCTTAATAACAAAGCCAATAAAGCGTTTCAAGTAGCTCGTAGTCAGACATATATACATTGCGACAAAGGATCTAAGCTGATGTGTAGGTTGATTAAGCAGAAGCAATCAAGGGTGTTTATAGACGCTATTAAGAAAGACCAAGGGGTGAGAGTATCATCCACACCGCATATAGCCAAGGTCTTTCAAAATTTGTATTCAAGATTATATAATTTAAAAGATTCTTCTGAGGGGACTCCCACTTCACCTCAAGAACGGAAAGAGCGCATGGTTGAGTTTCTGTCGTCTATCTCAGCGCCCCATCCTTCTAATTTACAATGTGATACGCTTTTAACACCTATTACTGAGGAGGAGGTGGGAAAGACTTTAGACTCAATCCTGTCGGGAAATAGCCCGGGCCCAGATGGCTTGCCCATCTCTTTTTATAAAAAATTCAGGAAACAATTGATTCCCAAGTTCACAGAAGTCTGTAATTCCTTATTTGAGGGATCCTCTCTTCCTAGACAGTCCTTGGAAGTATTTATTACTATTCTACCTAAGGATGGGAAGGATCCTGAACAGTGTGGGAGTTACAGAGCCATTTCGCTCTTAAACTGTGACATTAAATGATGGGCAAACATTTTAGCCTAACGAGTACGAACTATTTTACCCCTAATTGTCGGGGCTGAACAAGTGGGGTTTGTTAAGGGAAGGGAGGGTAGCCACAAAGTTAGCAGGGTTCTACATGTTATATACCAGGCACGCCGCTCGAAAAGATTTATGGTCCTACTGGGCACTGACGCCAAAAAGGCTTTTGGCAGAGCCTGTTGGGAGTATATGAGAGGTGCTCTCTTGAAATTCAATTTTCCCCCCAAATTTATAGAAGCTATATTCTCCTTTTATCGAGAGCCCTCAGCCAGGATTCAACTTAATAGTACCTTGTCCAGTTCCTTTTCAATTTTGAATGGAACTCACCAGGGTTGTCCCCTGTCACCATCCCTTTTCGTTATCATGCTGGAGCCACTTCTCTTGAAAATTAGGCAAATTAACCAGGGCCTCCGTGTAGGAGAACACATTCATAAGACAGTGGCTTTTCGTTTTTGGATGGTGAAGGGGTTAATGGTGGTGGTCTGGAGCAACAAAGAATACCTATATTTTATAATAATTTGGGATTTAATCTAGCTAGGTCCAGAATAATTTATAGAAGTTGGAGCTCTGATTTTCTGATTCAGAGCTCCAAATCCCCTTGCTTCCTTTCTCAAAGCCATAGAGTTGCATGGTAAAGTTATGCCTGCCTGCAGCCACCACTGGGGGGTGGGGGGGGGGTCACTACATAGGGAATTTATGCTGTTCCCATTGAACTCAATGATACATTTATATGTAGTGATAACCCTATAGTAGTGTCAGTGTGTTAGAATTTTTTGTTAGCATTGTATACATTAAAAGAAAAAGAGAGGAGGGGGGGTGCAGAGACAAAATTAATAAACAGGAGGGAAAACAAACAAGCAATAAAAAAATATTGGAGGGGAAGGGGGGGTAAGTGGGAAACTTGTAGTCTTAGAAGAGGGTATCAAAGTCAGCTGAGGACCTGAAAGATCTAAGCAGACCGATTGTTCATGTCTCCTGAACTTCTCCCCATTGAGATAAACATTTACACTGAGCAAAGATGAATATGTATGTTTATGGTGTAGTCGGGAGAAATAGCTGTTGGCTGAATGGAAAGCCATTTTTTAGTGTTCAATTTTATTTATACAACTTACAATTATTTCAGAGAAATGTAAAATAGGATTTACTATTTTATTTCTTTATTATCTGCTGCGTACATAGCACAAACATATATTCTGCAGTGCTGTACATTATGGTTTACGACTGTCATTTATTTGGATTACAACAAAACGGTTATTATTTAACCGAATTAAAACACGGTAAAATGTAACATTACCTGATTATATAAACTGAGAGCAATGGGGTGATTCTGTAAGGTCATGAAGAAATCTCCACGGTTGAACTCATGTTTCATATAGGACACAACAGTGTAAACTGAAACAACAACAAGAAAACTGTTATGGTTTGTGCACTTTAAATCTTTGTAAAATTGGTAACATGACCACTGACATCCATTCTTTCAGACTTTTCATGATTGTACATTTCAAAAACAAGAGTGCTTTTTCAGCAAATACATTTTTTTCTTCGTATAATTGAAAAGGTATACAATTTTTCAATATACTTTCTGTATCAATTCCGCATGGCTTTCGATATCTCTGCTTGCGGTCATCAACCCTTTAGCGATCAGCCTATTTAGGGCCTTAATGACGGAGCGACTTTTTCAGTTTTTTGATAGTCGCATTTTAAACACCATAAAATTTTTTATTTTTATGTAAACCTAGGCGTATAAGGGCTTGTTTTTTGCAGGACAAGTTTTTTTTAATAGCACTATTTTGGGGTACATGTAATTTATTAAATAACCTTTAGAAAAAGAAAACAGATATGGAGTTTGTATATAAAATATAACTTTTACTATATATATATATATATAATTTTATTTTTTACATTTCATATAAAAAAAACGTTGAATGATTGCCATTTATTTGCATAATCAATCCATACACGATATATTCAAATAGTACTTTGAGAGTTTTAACAGGTCACATAGCATCCTCAGGCAGCTGGATATTCACCCAAACAAATTACTTTCAATACACTGGAGAGCTCCATAAATTTCCCAATTTATGTATTTACTTTGCCAATACGATGGACATATATGAAAACAGCTAAGGGTTCAATGCCCCCCTACTCGTCTGGTGTCGGAGGTTTTTTCTACATACGAAATAAAATAAAAAAATATTAGTAAAAGATATATTTCATATACAAACTCCAGATCGGTTTTCTTTTCCTAATTGATTGGACTGTCATAGATTGAGTGCAGATGGTGGACTATAAAATATACCATCGTTGCATATTAAATAACCTCTATTAACTTTTTTTGGGGTAATGAAAAAAAACCTGAATTTTTACCATTCTTTTTGGTATCTTAAATTTCCATGGTTTACCTTGTGGTATACATAATAATTTTATTTTGCGAGTTGTGATACCAAATTGATAGAATTTTTTTTTAGGTCTTACTACTTTTGCAGAACAAAAAAATTTTGGTATTTGTTACGGTGTTCACCATGCGGGTTTAATAACAATGGTTTTATAGTTCGGGTCATTACGGACACGGCGATACCAAATATTTGTAGCTTTTTACATTATAGTTTTTAATAATAAAGCATTTTGTATGGGGAAAAAGTGGGTTTCTAATTTTTTTTAAAAGTTCTCGGGATTTTTCATTTATTTGTTAGTAACTTTATTAACCCCTTAACGCACCATGACGTAAGTGCACGTCATGGTGCAGGGGGAAAAGTACTCCATAAGCTGCGGGTGTCAGCAGCTGTGTATTACAGCTGACACCCAGCACTAACGGCCAGGAACAGCGATCGCGCTGTTCCTGGCAGTTTAACCTCTCAAATGCGGTGGTCAACTGCAGCATCTGAGGCGTTATAGAGAGGGGGCGGCGCCCTTGACAGCTCATCGGCACCCCCACAACGCAATTGTGGGGTGCTGATGGTTGTCATGGCAGCCCAGGGGCCTAACGAAGGCCTCAGGACTGCCTTCACTTGGTCTCTGTGAAGCCCTGTGGCAGGGATTAATGGAAGCCAGAAGAAATTACTATACACTGCAATACATTAGTATTGCAGTGTATGGTACCAGCAATCGCTGGTTCAAGTCCTCTAGGGAACTAATAGATTGTGTAAAAAAAACTGTTAAATAAAGATTTTTAGTAGTGTAAAATAAATGTATATAAAAAAAATAAAAAAAAAACAAAAACTTTTTCCCATTTTTTTGTCTCAAGTTATGTAAAAGATAAAAAAAAATAAACAAAATTGGTATCGCTGCATCTGTAAAAGTCCCAACTATTACAGTAGAGCATTATTTAATGTGCACGGTGAACGCCGTAAGAAGACAAATATAAAAATTTCAGAATCACTGTTTTTTGGTCAACTTAGCGGTGAAAAAAAATGTAATAAAAAGTGATCAAAAATGTACGAAAAAGTGGTACCAATAAAAACCACAGCTCGCGCCGCAAAAAATATGCCCTCCCACGCTCAATCGATAAAGAAATTAAATTTATTTAGATTTAATTATTTTTTTTCTAACATATATTTTTTTCTTTGTTAAAAGAGTAAAACATTAAAAAATATATATATATATACATTTGGTATCGCCTTAACCAAGAATGGAAGGTGGGGTTGGGGGCATGAACAGTGTCCACAACATCAAAGCATTCGATAATTCTTACCAACCACTATATTCTGGCTGAGATATGTTGATTGTTTGCCAAGCATCTTTGAGCAGAATGAAACCAGTTTGATATCTCTGCTGTAAAAGTAACAGATCTAGCTGTTATATTTCCCGGGAAACACTACTCTAGAGGGTCAGTCGTGTAAACGGTGAATTCAGACATGTATTTTGTACCTCTGTGGTAATGACAGAATAACAAAACACATTACCCCTTATATAGATGAAAATACTTGTGCTAGTTCTTTCCCAACCGGTATTGCTGTACTGTTCGGACAATTCTTGCTGATCTATCTAAGGCTGGCCATGACCAAACAAACTTTCCAAATAAAACAACATTATTAAAACCTGATAAAGATAGATAAAAAGATTGTGTTTTCTGAATTGCAAGAGCTAAATGTAAAACTGCACCGGTTTTAAATTATAAATTGTCATTTTCAAGAGGATACAGAACTGGATTGCATATTTTTACATTCTTATGCCTACATTCTAGACAATTACTCACCGAGGTCAGTGTCTCCACTTTCAATAGCTTTGCCGAGAGCAAGGTTACTCCTCTTCATCTTTAAAAGCAAAGGCACTTGATCCTCAGACTTAGGCTCATATTCTAAGAGCTAAAATAATGGATAATTGAAACAAAACTAGTCAAAATGTAAAAACCAAATTAAATAAAAACAATCTACTATAGGTTGGATCTTAGGCTATGTTCACATCTGCTCTTGAGGCTCCGTTAGGGGCCTCCGTCGCAGATCCGGCACGGCATGCTGCACTATTGTGACCGGTAAAATCACAGAAACCCCGACGGAACCCATTAAAGTCATGGGTTCCGTTGGCAACCGAGGCGTTGGTTCCGTTATTCCCTTCTTCTGCTCCTATGACTGAGCAGAACAATGAAACACACCAACGCAGGTGTGAAGTCAGCCTTAAATGTATTAACTTCTGAATTTGACCAGCAGGGGCTTTATTCTGCAGCACAGATTTAAATAATATTTCAGTTTCAGATGATGGATTACCTTTAGGTACGTAGGCACAACACAAAGCTTTTTTTTTTCCATTGTTTTAGCTAGAGCGCATTTACTAGGGTGCTTTTTCAACATTTCATTTGTACATTATTCAAAACTTCATAAATGCATTTTTTTACACTAGAGGAATTGAACTTGCGATCGCTGGTACAATAAACTGCAATACTTCTGTGTTGCAGTGTAATGTACTTTTAACTGTTTCCTTTGGAAAGGCTTAATAGAAGGTCAAAGATGGCAGACCTGGGGACCCCCAGCTGCCCTTCGGCAACCCATAATCGTGTCGCAGGGAAAGTATGATGCGACAAAAGGGCCCCCTTCTGTCAAACAGCTTAGATGCTGGGGTCGGAGCGTGTTGTCAGCTGTAACATACAGCTAACATCTGTGGCATATGGAACTGGTTTTATTTGATTTTTTTTTAATTTTCTGTATATGAGAATAGGGGCAGCCATCCTGCCTGAGCTGCTGCTAACAGCATTTAGAGATAAGCTTTTACTGCAGCCACATGGACCATAAGGAACAAAAGTCTGAAACTGACCAAATGACTTCTATAGTAGAGTTGTCTAGTCTTGCTCTGTGGCCTGTGTATAGGCCATTTGTCAGGAAGGGATAGAAGGTGAGCTGTGTCCATCACCTATTGTCAATGGTGGATCCTGTGTTATCTATATAGAGGTGTTACCTTTCATTGTAATCCTGCAGGTGACATGACTGCTAAGAAGTGATCTCTACAGAACAGGAGTGTCAGTGTATTGTGAGGCTCAGTAGCCAGTGTAAAAACTGCAAGATTTTGGGATTAGTTTTAAGTACAGATAATGACATAAAAAATTAAGAAATTAAGAAAGCACATTACCAAAAAAAAAAAATTTAAAATGTTTAACGTAAGAACTTGATTCGAGCAATAAACCATTTTCTGATGACACATTCCCTTTAAAGAAAGTAAAAGGGCATATACTTACAGATCTGTTCAATAGAGACATTAGCTCTTTCTGCCAAGGACCTAAGAGCCTTGGTGGAATGTGTCTTCAGCCTTATTGTAAGCGAGGACAATTGCCATCCTAATTCATGTAACTAGGGAACCTTTGGTGACCGCATTAGAGAAACAAAGAACTTTGTGTTTCCCCAAGCAGAGATAAATTTCTCATACTGAAGAAGACATCTTCTAAAGTGACATCCTTCTGAGATCTTGGCTTATCCCACAAATAAGGAGGAGCAATTTGGGTGGAATTTAGAGGCTGTCCAAGGCTTAGGCCTGTATGTAACTCACTAATCCTTCTAGCTGATGTCAGGGCAATCAGGAAAAATTAAGTTCTTAGAGTCAAGATAATGGGGACAGAGTTTAAAGGCTCAATGGAAGACTTGGTTAAGGAATTTAGGACTAAAATTATCCACCTTTGGCCTGCCATAAAAGTTCACAATGTTCTTAAAGGGAGTCTGTCACCAGAAATGTGCCTATCAAACCAGCAACCGAGTAATACAGTGTAGCCTCACTTGAATCTAACGCTTTTCTCATTTTTCAGCGGAGTGCCTCCTTTGCAGCTTAAATCACTTTATTCAATATATGAAAATTAGCTTTTTGGAGCACTGAGGGCGTCACCGTTGCTCCAAACCGTTCTGGCTTCTATACCCAGTCCATTCCTCCCATCCTTTTTTGATTGACAGGGGCCAGGCAGTGTAAAAAGCCGTGTTCACGCCTGACCCCGTATTCTTCTGAGCGCACGTGCGAAGTATATCCCTGAAGCTTAATGGTCTAATCGGCTGATTACGTCACACGATAGCCGGGTTGCTGGTTTCATAGGATAATTTCTGGTGATAGTCTCCCTTTAAGAATTGATTGATTTAGGGTCCAATCCACCTGCTTTAGTGATACCAATTCAGGAAGTTTGCCGTATTATTCTCCAGCCCTCTGACATGAAGGGCCGAGAGGGAAAGATTTGTCTCCCCCCAACATCAATATTTTTCTGTTTCGGTCATAAGGGACGTTTATCTCTTGCTCCCCGATGATTGATTTATCAGACTACCCTCATCTTGTCGGATAAAATCTTTACATTTTTGTTGGATATAAGTTGCAACGCATCAGCCAGTGCAAGTCTGATTACTGTAAGCTCCTTTAGATTTAACTAACCTGAGCAGTAAGGCCTCTCCACAGACCTTCGAATGCATGATTTTTCATAGTGGAACGGCGACAAAACTCTAGCCTGAACCCTTGACTTGTGGTATCTAAAACCCACCTGCTTACAGAAATGCTTGACAAGGCCGGCAGGAGAATTTCAAATTTCCGCCCATCTGGGACCGAACGTCATTGCTGGCCAGATCTTCTATTTTGGTCAGAAGGGGGTTTGTCAAACATAAAGCCTGTTTCTTTATCTTTGGGAACCTTCAATTTCCCCTTTGTCTCCCTATCGGATTTGTCTTTCCTAAACCTCCTTGAGGGGCAAGGCATTTTTTTTTTTAACCCAGAAATGCTGGAAGCATTTTCTGCCATATTTCCAAAATTTCATGAAAGATACAGTAGGGCTGAAAAGAAATTCACTATGACATGGGATTGTACACCACCGAGATTTAGAAGGCATATGGCTCTACGTGCTAAATTTGAGAGGGATGAGGTAGGAGCATCTAACCTGACTGCATCCCATGACTCCTCTGCAGGGAAATCTGCTGGTTTTCGATAGTGGGCCGGGAAGCAAGACTGGTCATACCAAATTAGGTATTTTAGATCTTGGTGACAGGTGACATAACTGTATGTCACAGCACCAAGGGGGAGAGTATGGAGCAGGCTCACAGGCTGAGCCCACTTTATAATCAGTTGGTGTCGGCTGTATGTTATAGCCAACAGCTCACTCTCCCCCCCCCCTCGCAGCAAAATCTACTTTTATTAAGCCATATTAGCGCAGGGCTTAATAGAAGCATAAGAGTAAAAGTTTAAAAAAAACTTAAAATAGTTAAAAACACACCTTTTCCATTTCCACTAAAGTAATGTAAAAACAACCACAACAAAAAAAAAAAAACTTTTTTTTTGCTGTAGCACAGGTTTTACCAGAGGAACGCAACTTAATATTTATTGACCAGATTCTGCAGTTTTTAGAAACATTCCACCTGTGGCCCTATTGTAGTAATGGGCTGAAACCTTTTTATTAGAATATATTTTAGGCACCGTGACAGATTTCAAGAGATCTTGTGGTGCCAAAACAGTAAAAACACCCCCAAAAAGACACCAGTGCTGATACAGTGCTGTTTGGACACACGACAGGGCTTAGAAGGGAAGGAGCGCTATTTGGCATCTGGAGATCAAATTTAGCTGGAATGGCTTTTGGGTGTTATGTACCCTGAGGGGCCAAAACAGTAGAAATACCCCAAAAGTGAATCTATCTAGGGCTATAGTGAGAATTCAGACCCCACGGGTCTTTTAAAGAATTCATGAGAATTAGGCCATGAAAATTAATATCAAGATTATGTTGCATTTTTTAATTTTCACAAGGGATAAAGGAGAAAAAGCAACCCAAAATTTGTATCTGGTCATAAACTGCTGTTTGGACACACGGCAGGGCTCCGAAAGGCAGGAGCACGATTAGGCCTGAAGATTTTGCTGGATTGGTTTTGGACACCATGTCGCATTTGCAATACCCCTGAGGTACCAAAGTACAGTGGAAGCCCCCAAGAAATGACCCCATTTTGGAAACTATATCCCTCAAGGCATTTATAATTTGCCTGGACATATGACAGGGCTCAGAAGTGAAGAGCACCATGCATATTTGAGGTACATTTTTGTGATTTTCAAAGCATTGGCCCACAATTGAAGGGCTCTGAAGTCAAATAGTAAAATAGACAAGTAGTGATCCCTATTTTTGGAAACTACACCCCTTGAGGCATTTTAGGGGATGTAGTGAGCATTTTGACCCCACAGGAATTTTTTTTTCATTAGAAAAGAACCCTTTCGGGACGGAGTCATTTTTTGCTTTTTCATTTTTGTTCACCTTCCAAGAGCCATAACTTTTTTATTTTTCCGTCAATAAAGTGGTGTGTGGGCTTATTCTTTAGTTTAGTTGAGTTTTGGTTTCTATTGGCACCATTTAAAGTACCATATACTGTACTGGGAAATTGAAAAAAAATTCTTTACTGTCCATATATGGACGGGTGACGTTAGAGGCTTTGTAAGGGTGTATTTGCACAGTGCGGTTCATCCGCTTTTCTTGTCTTTGTGGTTTCTAACTGCAAAGCTGAGGCAAATTGCTGTAGAGGCACAATCGTTTTTTTGGTGCAATTTTCGCTTACACGGCAAAAGCGCATTGTGTTAATACACCCTAATACACATCGAATCTGCTGCTGCTAAACCTCTTAGTGCACACATTGGGTGACGCAGATCCGCATAATAAATAACGCAACAGAACATCATTATAGATAACTTTGAAAATGAGGAACAAAAGAAAAAACAAATGCCGAAGAGTATAATACACACAGCTGATGGCCAACTAGATAATGCATAAATGCACATTTTCCACCAGTGAGCGGAGTCGGAGAACCCTCCGGACAATGGACAGGCAATTGGTGGTTGAAAGTAAAGCTGTGTCCCTTATCCGGTGGGTAGACAGTGACGCCAAATATGCTTTCTTTGGATTCAGGATAGAGTCTCGCAGTCGCCAGATGCGTCATAGACCGTTTTATTTCATTTGTCCATGATGCGGCGTCAGTCTTTGATTCCACCAACCCCCTGCCCGAACTCTCCGACCGGAGGATGCTGCCGCTTCCACCTTCCGGCAGCACCCGGCGTGGGAATCCCCGGCCAGAGGATTGCGTACACTCTGAACGGAGAGAAGCGGAATTTAGTGCCACCCCCCTGTATATAGCACTACCCCCAGTAGATCGCGCCACTGTAGCTCCCTCTTGGAGCAGAATTCCCGGCCAGAGTGTTGCGGACGCTGTGTCAGGGGATTCTGCTGCAGGAAAAGCTCCTGACGTCACTATTCATACAGGGGGTGTGTGGCACTATATACAGAGGGCACTGCGGCAATATATACAGTGTGTGTGGCACTATATATAGAGAGAGGTGGCACTATATATAGTGGGCACTGTGGTATTATCTACAGAAGGCACTGTGGCATTATCTACAGAGAGCACTGTGGCGTTATCTACACATGAAATTCATCAGTTTTCAAAACGGACTGTGGAAAACGGGTCACAATCGGCCATCAAAACCGGAAACATGGAACGGATACAAAAACGTCCATCAAAAACGGACCGAGACGGTCTATTTCGTGTGAATAGAAACAACAGCAATCCCAAAGTGGTGTGGGTAGTAGATACGGGGTGGGATTGGGTAGCTGTAAAGGCGCCAAAAACTAGCTACTCCCTGAATTTAGGGCTAGTATTTGGCACCTTTGCTGGTTCACAAGGCTGCTTCGAAGACCTCATCTGAGGTGAGTGGACAGAAGCTACCTTCTGGGCTCGCCGTCGGCGATGCACTGAATATGACACACATGAAATTACAGTGTGTGTGTCAGACTTCAGTGTAGCGTCGAGGCCGAAAATGGAGAGCCCTGACATGCCAGGATCACGTCAGAAGTTTTGTGAAATGTCAAGTACACAACATGTATCTAATCTTTCATGTATCCAATCTATCACAAACTACGCACCATTGATAAAATCGGCACATTTTCAGACCCTAGACTACCGTTTTGGTGGACCGTTGTGCTAAAAACTGATGTTAAAAACAGATGGTAAAAACTGATGACAACTAACGACAACCGATGACAGTCTGATGCAACTGATATATGTGAATGCACCCTTACACTATTATGTAACTTGTTAGAAATATGATGTAAGAGGTCAATAGTTGTCAAAGATGTTTTCTCCTGCAGGATAAGTAATAAAAGTACTGTATGATGACTGTAGGTGCGACCAGTGGGACAACCTCTGATAATGATAACAGTAGTTGAGTGTCACCCCCCTTTGAAATTAGCAACTGTCAAGCAAGGTCCATGAAATGGAACTAATGGAGATAGAGTGCTGAACTTGGCTACATATTTGTCAGTGCCAGATAGATTGAATGGAGAGGCAGAGAGCATGCACAACTGTTGCTCCTTTCACCCGGGTGACATTGGACCCGTGTTATCATGATCATAGAAGGTCCCACCAGTGAGACCCCCCGGTAATCATACTTTTATCACTTATCTTGTGGCTTGGTCATAACTTATGATTGTGAGAAAACCCCTGAAAATAAAACATTTACATATTTTCTATAATGGGAACTGTATCAAATTAACCATTAACTCATACAGGCCATAAATAAAATGGACAAAAGTCTGTAAGTCCATTCAGGATACAGTCCATGTAATATTCGTGGAGACTTTGCTTTGCAGTTCTGAGGAGTGGAGAGCAGGTATACATGAGACGATCTACCAGTCCCAATGTGGCTCCCCAACACTCAGGTGGGCATATTGCCAGGGCATGGCAGCTTCAAAAATCATGAAGCAGTCTGTGAAAGTATCGTTTACCTGTACACCACGGTTGTATGGACTACCAAAGCCCCAAATGACGTGGGGTTCACCGACAGCTACCTGTGGCTCAACTTAAGCGTCAGGGCAGTCATAGTCACACACATACTTGTGGAGAACACAGGTAACTTTGATGACTGAGTCAACTTTGGCCTCAACCAAATGCAGTGCACCGGGGAAAACCATCCACTTACCATGATCCCAAAGGTGCACTCCACGAAGCATTGTGCTCGGCGCAGCCTGGCCTCAAAGACTCTTCTTCAGGAATCCAGTCTCCTACGTGTTTAAGGGTGCAGCCGGTTGGGCATCAGCGGAAAAGCCTCATATAATACATTGACGAAGTAGACTGGAAGCCGGAAGAGGCCTTAGTGGCGGTAGAATCACTTGGTCTAGCAGTGCTCGCTGTCCAAATTCTGATGTCAGAAGCGCTCGGAAGTCCCCAGTTCTACCATAGGCGCCAACTTGAATAGCAATAAACTTGTACGTGGAATAAGCACCTATTTTCATCTTCACTATTTGGAGTGCTGTCTCAAATTTTGTTTTAACTATCAGTGATCCTGAATGTGGGGGCTGCTGCACACATCTGCTTTTACCATAGACGACGCCTAAGCAGTAGGAGAGATGGTCACAGAATGAAAGCCTGCTGCCACTAGACACTAGATCTCCTGGGTCGGACTAGGCATCTCAATTGGCTACAAATACTGTCAGATCACGTGACATGTGGCCCTCACAATTAAGGAGATGGTAGATTTACCAACCCAAAATTGGAGGTGCAGAGATACATAGCTCTCCCTAGTTGCCAAAAATCTGAAAGAGATGGAGAAAAATATAGTAAGATTGCACAACTATAATGTCAAATTTGCCAGCCTCTATTGTCCATAAAAATCAATTAAAAATAAAACTGTGAATACAGTCAAAAAAGAGCAAAACCTGAGATAAAGAACCAAATTGTTGTTTTGAGGAGGACAGGCAGAGTTTTTATAGTCATGTGTGGTAGGTAGTACTATATCCAGGGGGCGGTGTTATAAAAAAAACTGCCTGAAAAACCATATTGAAAATCCATGTAAAAAATATGCTTCTAAAATTGTGAAAATCACTTAAGAAAATAGTTTTGGTTTGGTTGTTTAAGAGGTTTTTACTTGAAAGCCACTTCGGATTATTCTGCCTCAAAATCCTGTGTGAACATACCCTTACATGCACAAGAAAATACTTTGTTTCCCTCTCAAACCCTTCAAAAATGACATCATGGGGGGCGTGGCTTGGCGCGCCATGGGAGCAGTCGCATGACTTAGGAGCTCCGCTGTGGTCCCGTGCTATATTGATCCTGCAAGTATCCTGATCGTTCCCTTACCTTCGCCATTACGTCCCGGAGATCCAGACAGCAGTCGGGTGGTAAGAGCGGTGTTATGGGCCCCACGAGAGGCCAAACGGCCACGGAAAAGCTGCAGAGCTTCGCCCGGGGAGAAACTCAAGATGGCGGTCGTGCTTCCCTGCAGCAGCGTTCAAAGGGCAGTGAGACACTTGGAGGGACGGCCTCCTCTTCAGCGGTGGTGGAGGAGACGGAGCCGGAACCTACTCCGACTGAGGTGATGAATAAACTCCTGGCAGCCATTTCAGCATGCAAGACCTCGCTGACCGGTAAGATGGAGGAGGTGAAAATTTATATTGGCCTTATCAGGCAGGATATGCAGGCCTTGAGAGAACGTGTGACGCATGTGGAGGATAGAGTGTCGGGGGTGGAAGACAGGACGGCAGCCATGCCACGTGCTATTTCTGACCTGGAATCCATGACTGAGCTTTTAAAACAGAAAAATGATGACCTGGAAAATAGGTTGCGCCGAAATAATATACGGATAATTGGAATGCCTGAGAAGTCGGAGGGCCAAGATCCGGGTGAATTTATATCTAAATGGCTGAAAGAGATATTGCCAGATGCACCTTACTCGCAGGCCTTTGCGGTGGAAAGGGCGCACAGGGTGCCGGCAAGACCGCCCCTGCCTGTGGCCCCTCCGAGACCGATGCTGGCCCGCCTGCTTAATTGTAACGACAGGGATATGATCAGACGTCAAGTCCGCCGACTACAAGGGATTACATACAATGGCGTCGCTATCTCCATATTTCATGATTTTTCTGATCTGCAGAAGCGTAGAGCTACGTTTATGGCTGTGAAAAGGCGGCTACGAGATCTCAACATCCCATACTCCATGGCGTATCCTGCACGGCTGCGGGTAGTGGAAAACGACCGCTCTATCTTTTTCAATTCACCGGTGGAGGCAGACGACTGGGTGAGAGGAAGGAGTGCTTAGGCCGGTGAGAATGGAAAGTACCGGAATCTAAAGTTGTCGTTGGATTACCTCCTGTTTGTACCAGATGTTCGCCAATGCATCGGGTGATTTACTGCGCCCAGAGAAGGCTGCCACTGTTATGGTGTACCCAGTTTGGAGGATATACCATGCGGGTTAATAGTTCTGGAAACCTTGGAAGGGTGAGTCTCATCCTTCTCATCTATATTGGATGGACTGCCAATCTGCTCTCCCTTTGCTTGAAGAACTTATCCTGTACCGGGAAGGAGTGTGTCGGTTAGTGTGAAGAATGGGCCTCAGCTGAGGGAACTCGAGACGGTTCCTGGTACCTGCCCGAAACACATTTGGGGGTGGAATATTACTGTTGTATGGCTTATACTGATGCTTGTTCTATAGCATGTAATGTGTTATATAGGGCTGCAAATAGGGAAGGATACTCTAATACTGCCTAATAGCACGGGGCCTTCCCCGTTACTCTTTAGTGCCACGAGAAGGGCATGTTTCGGCAATGGCCTATGTGTCATCATGCATTGCCGATGCAGTTCACTGCTTATGTGTTAGTATTGTCGTTTCATTTTTCAATGCCGTATGTAGGCGGAATCATACTCATTTATGAATGCAAATGTCTGCGAGATCACATAGTACAAAGAGGTGTGATAAAGGTCACTAGAGAACATATATTAGAACTATCCGGGAGTCGGGAGACAACCTCTCTCCGATGTAGACTTCGCTCCCAATCCCGATAATGACGTCTATACCGATCATGTCTTGGAATGTGCGGGGGCTGGGCACCCCGCGGAAGAGGGCGGACATTTTTGAATGTGTCCGTAAATTCAACACCTCCATTGTATGTCTGCAAGAGACGCACTTAGTCCCAGATAAAGCGAGGTTATTACACAGACCATGGATCCAATGGTCTTGTCACTCCTTTCATACGTCTTATTCTCGGGGGGTCTCTGTACTGGTTCACAAATCTCTCCGGTGGGAAGTGGTCACACTTAAAGTGGATAAAGAAGGCAGATATGTGTTTATACATGCATACATTGAAACTATACCATTTGTATTACTGGGATTATATGTTCCGCCCCCGGCGAACGCACAGATTTTACATGCGGCGGCTGCATTTGCTGCTGCATACCCGCAGGCTACGGTATTGGGTATGGTTTTGGATCCCAGTCGTGATAGATTCAGGGGGGAGGCAGACTCTGGCTCTGCGCCGGTGACCCCGTCATCGTTGAGCTTGCTATTTCAGGAAATGGGATGGATGGATATATTCAGATGTAGGCATCCAAGTGCAAAAGTATACTCATGCCACTCTCTTGGTAGAAACTCTCTGTCCCGTATAGATTATATCTTTGGGAATGCCCTAATGGTCCCTATGGTAACGGGTATATCTTATGAAACTAGAGGGGTATCGGACCACTCTCGGATGGTAGCACGATTCAATCATCCAGGGCCCGTGAGAACTGGTAGCTGGAAAATTCACCCATTTTGGCTTACCCTGATAGGGCAGCAAGATCGCATTCCGGATCAATTGGAGGTATTCCAAGACACTAATGGCTCGTGTGAGAATTTAAATATTTTGTGGGATACCCTAAAGGCCTATTTGAGAGGGTGCTTGCGATCTACAATATCTTACATAAAACGTGAAGCAGCAAGTGAAGAGGGTCAGTTGGTGCAACAATGTGGAGCATTGGAGGACGAGTACATAGCGGACCCCTCGGAGGCAATTAAGAATGCATGGCTAACGGTGGGCCGCAGATATTTATTATTGCTACAAGAAAGAGCGGATAGGAAACTATTTTTTGCAAGGCAAAACTACTTTGAATTGGGTAACCAATCTAGCAAATTGTTAGCTCATTTAATCCACCACAGCTCTCAGAGCTCAGCTATACTAAAGATTAAGGATGATCAAGGGCGTGACTTGACTGATACTCCCAGAATAGCTGCCCGTTTCACTCAATTCTATAGGGACTTATACTCCTCCCAATCTACATATGAATGGCCCGAGTGTATGAAATATATGGATGACCTGTGCTTTCCGCAGCTTGATGAGACAGGTCGGGACACGCTGGAACTAGACATTACGGAAGACGAGGTTACACAGGCGTTGAGGGATATGTCAAAGGGTAAGGCCTCGGGCCCGGACGGGATTCCACTCGAGGTGTACCTTCGTTATTCTGACCAGCTCATTCCCCCGCTATGCTCCATGTATTCTCACGCTCTGAGGGAGGGTAAACTCCTGGACAGTTTCTATGACGTCACGATTGTAGTTATACTAAAACCTGACAAAGACCCTAGTGACTGTAGCTCTTACCGTCCTATCTCATTACTGAATCTTGATTACAAGCTACTTGCGAAGGTACTGGCCAATAGATTGAATAGAGTAATATTACAAATCATCCATCCGGACCAGGCGGGTTCTATGCCCGGGAGGTCCACGTTTGACAATATACGCAAGGTTCAAATTTTGGCTCAAATAGGTGAGGCACTAAAGGAGGACTGGGCTATGGTATCCCTTGATGCGGCCAAGGCCTTCGATTCCGTGGAGTGGGCATATTTGTTTGAAACGCTACAGAGGTTTGGGTTTGGCCCGACTTTCATTAAATGGATAACAATTCTGTATAAGGATCCGAGGGTGCAAATTTTGATTAATGGAATAATGTCCCCTTATTTTCACCTACGTAGAGGTACCAGGCAGGGGTGCCCTCTCTCCCCACTATTGTTTGCAGTAGCTATTGAACCTTTGGCGATTCGCATCAGAACGCACCCAGAATATCAGGGAATAGTGTTGGGGGGAAGGGAGGAGAGGATCAGCTTGTACGCAGATGATGTGATATTGTACATGTCATACCCGAGGGACACTATGGGGCTAGCTATCGAAGTCCTGAACCAGTTTGGAAGGTTTTCTGGTCTACATGTTAACTGGAATAAATCTTTTTTTATGCCTTTAAAAGGGGTGGGCTAGGCGGATGCTGAGTATGGATTACAAGTGGTGTCGTCATTTAAATTTATAGGCATTATTATAAACAAAGAACATAGGCAGGACCGAACCACCAATATACTGCCTCTGCTGGAATACATCAGACTTAAATTTAGAGAGTGGGGTGCCCTTCCATTGGCAGTGACGGGCCGAGTAAATTTAATTAAAATGGTTATTCTTCCAAAATGTTTGTATGTCCTGGAACACGCAGCCACACCAGTATATAAAGCCTTTTTTAAATCCCTCCATGCCTTATTTCCAGCCTTTATTTGGGGATCCAATAGATCCAAAATAGTTTGTTTACCATGCAGAGACCTAAGCACATGCGAGGGGTGGCATTACCGGACCTGTACATGTATTATCTAGCCGGGCAGCTGAGGTACTTGCAACTATGGACAGGGCCGGACCCGTTACCAACACGGGAACAACACCTCGCTACATATTTGCATCTCACACACCTATGGCCAGTGCTGGAAAGTTCTCCGGGAACTTATAAGGCATTGCTTCCAGTACATAGGCTGCCAAACAAATGTATGCATATGCGGATATACAAGTGGATATGCCACTGTGGGATAACCCCCTTCTTCCTCACCTATTGGAAGGGCAAGCCCCCCCATTCTGGAGCGGATTTGAGGTGCATAGTATTGGGGATGTTTATGTTGATAACGCCTTTAAATCCTTTACACAAATGCAAGAGGACTTCCAAATAACTAGAGAAAGTTTCTATAGATATCTGCAGCTGCGACATGCTCTCGCAAGTCAATACCCTAGGTTAGATCACGGATTCTCACGATTCCCTCTGATTGGTGTTTTTAGATCACAGGGCCCACGCGGGTTGATCTCTGCTATCTACACTGCTCTTATACAAGCTAAATTGGCCAGCGTCTCGCTACCGGTGAAGGATAAGTGGGAGGGCTTGATACTGGATCTAACAGGGGAGGAATGGGAGGATGTACTCTCATCCCCTCTCTCGGTCTCACTGGCGGCGAACAACAAAATGATTCAGCTATCCATAGTTCATCAGAGCTATCTCACTCCGGTGAGGCTGTATAGAATGGGCCGCTACCCTAACACTGAATGCCACAGATGCCGTTTTCCCAGATCTGATTTCTGGCATATGATTTGGGAATGTCCATTGGTGGCCTCCTTCTGGGGGGACGTGATAAAAGTGGTTGAAGAAGTGGTGAAGCAGCCGATCCCTCTTTCACCTAAGGTCTGTCTATTTGGGGTGTTAACTGAAGATCAGTGGCCATACCACCAGCGCATACTCCTGCAAGAGGTATTGTTTATGGCAAGGAAACCCATCGCACTCCGGTGGATGGACCAGCGACCGCCTAGGGTGACGAAATGGAAATCGCTGATCAACTCCATTATTCCATACGAGCGAGTTTTATATAAGAAAAGAGGGTGTATTAGTACATTTTATAAAATATGTCAGATTTGGTGTGATTCACCGTGCACTCTGTATACTCCGCATAGATTCGCTGACCTGAGGGACCAGTTGGTGCAACCTTGACGAGAGCTGCTGGAATACCTGTAGTTACTGGCAGGGCTTTTATATTTTGTTTGGAATAAATTGGAATTTGACCTAAATGTACGGTGCCCGATGGGATGTCATTATTGAAGATTAATATGTGATCTACTATGCTATGACCTGTTACTACTATGTTACTTTGTTCATGTAATGTACTATTACCTAAATGTGTTCCATTGCTGGTCTCTACTCCAGACATTTGTATTGTGAACTTTTTCAATAAAACGAGTTTAAAAAAAAAATTGACATCATGGACGGATCACTGTTTCTTGGCATCCTAAATTTTCATTGTGGACCTAACGGCCTTCAAAAACGTGTCAGTATTTTCTGCTAAGAATCAGTGATCGCCCCCTACACATCTTAACCTCCTCCTCTAAATGAGATACTATTAACCCCTTCGCGCACCCGGACGTACTATTACGTCCGGGTGCGGGGGGTGATGTTTGGGATGCACTGAGCGCGCTTCATACGCTGCAGGTGTCGGCTGTATTTTACAGCGGACACCCGGGACTAACAGCCGGAAGCAGCGTTCTCGCTGTTCCTGGCTATTTAACCCCTCAAACGCTGCGGTCAATCGCGACCGCAGCATCTGTGGCGTTGAAAAGAGGGGGCAGCCCCCTCTGACAGCTCACCCCCCTGCAGTGAGATCGGGGGTAACGACTGTTGTTATGGCAGCCCAGGGACCTAATGAAGGCCCCTAGGACTGCCTTAGTTAAGCCCTGGGCTTAACAGAAGCCTGTAAAAAATATGACATACTTTGGTATTGCAGTATATTGTACCAGCTGCTTCAAGTCCCCTAGGGGGGGCTAATAAAGTGTGTAAAAAAAAAGAAAACAAAAAGAGTCTTTTTAATAGTGAAAAAAAAATTCTAATTAAAAGTTACAAAAGCGGTTTTACCATTTTCTCCCTAAAGTAATGTATAAAATAAAAGAGTTAACAAAATTGGTATCGCTGCATCCGTAAAAGTCTGAACTATTACAATATAGCGTTAACGTGCACGGTGAACGCCGTAAATACAAAATGTAAAACGCCAAAATCGCTGTTTTGTGGTCTCTTTAGCTCTCAAAATTTTTTTTTATAAAACGTGATCAAAAAGTTCTACATACCATAAAACGGTACCGAAAATTACAGCTCGTCCCGAAAAAATGTACCCTGACACCAATCGGTGAAAAAATAAAAAAGTTATGGCTCTCAGAATGTGGCGACAAAACATTTTTTTTAACAAAAAAGTTTATCATCAATAAAAGTAGTAAAATATAAAAATCTCGTATATAAATTTGGTATCACTATAATCATACTGAGCCACAGAATAAAGATAAAGTTGTCATTTTTACCACACCGTGAAAGCTGTAAAAACGAAACCCAAAAAACAATTGAGGAATCTCAGTTTTTTCTAACTTCAGCCCGCAAAAATTTATTTTTCAGTTTCCCAGTACATTATATGGAACTATAAATGGTACCAAAAGAAACTACAACCCCTCCCGCAAAACATAAGCCCTCCCTCACAACACTCTATTGACGGGAAAATAAAAAAAGTTACGGCTCTTGGAATGCAGGGAGTAAAAAACAAAAATTAAAAATCAAAAAATGGCTTCGTCCCGAAGGTGTTAAAACATCATATTTCCTATAGTTAGTGTCTCTAGAACAACTTTTTCCTTTAAATCCGGGCTACACTGAGACTTTTTGTAGCACAACTAATTGATATTAACTAATCGAGCTAAAGTTGCAACCCATAGGAATGCATTTAGTTGCATGCTATCTTGGGGACTGCATTTGTCACCTGATAGAACCAGTTGCGCTTTCAAAATGTCCCAGTGTAGCCCATAAGGAAAATGCCCCTTTAGAGGGTTGTAGGGTAAAAAAAATATATAAGTATATGCCAACAATATGTGATCGGCAGGTCTCAGACTCTCAGCACCCCCATCCATCAGCTGTTCGAAGGAGCCGTTGCCCTCGGGCAAGTGCTGCGTCCCCTTCATTTCTTAGTGGCCATTCACAAATGTCCGTTGTCCCTTTCAGTTTCCCTCCAGCGTGTTGCAGAAAAGCCAGAGGGAAACGGATACTAGAAAGGATCATAGTTTTCTATGGGATCTGTTTTGGCACATGCCGTGCAGCGCTGGACCTGTGCAGGAGCCGGATCCAAGAACGTTACCTGCAGCGTTTTTGTGTCTGGTGCGGTTTCCTATCTTAAAGTACTGTTTGCTGGATGAACGCCGGATGCAGGTGCATTCACCTTTCGGCAGCACCCGGCGTGGGAGAATAAACAACACAATCCGTACGTGGTGTGGGTAGGAGATGCGGGGTGGGATTGGGTAGCTATAAAGGCAGGAAAAACCAGCTCCTCCCTGAAGTTAAGGATACTGTTTGGCGCCTTTGCAGGTTCAATACACGTCTCTGCTCACAAAAGCTGATCAGTGAGTATTTTGCCCCTTTGTTTTAGTGATTGGTTAGAGTACCAGCACCTGTACCCCAGCAAAAAACAAAAAAAAACAAATCCAGGACCACGTCAGAAGTTTTGTGAAATGACAAGTACACAACATGTATCCAATCTATCAAACTATGCACCACTGATAAAATCGGCACATTTTCAGACTCTAGACTACCTTTTTGGTGGACCATTGTGGTAAAAACGGATGTTAAAAACAGATGGTAAAAACTAAATGACAACTAACGACAACTGATGGTTTTGTAGTAAAAAAATAATTGTAAAAAAGTCTGATGGCAACTAATAAATTTTTGCATCAGATTTTGCATCAGTAAGAGGCCGTTCATATACGTTGTTCCTTTCAGGCGTGTGTTGCAGAAAAGCCGAGGGAAACTGATGCTAGAACGGATCCCATAGCTTACCTGAAGCGTTTTGGGGTCTGGCCCCTAGGGAGATCTGGCACCATATCCTATCTTAATTCACTGTAGCCGGATGAACGCCGGGTGCTGTCTCTTCCACCTTCCGGCAGCACCTGACGTGGGAACCCCCGGCCAGAGCATTACGGATGCTCTGGCCGGGGAGCAGGGGCTGAATTTAGTGCCACCCATGCTCCCCTGTAGATAGCATTACCACTTTTTTAGATAGCGCCACCCCCTAAATATAGTGCCACTGTAGCTCCCTCCTGGAGCGGAATCCCTGCCAGAGTGTGGGCAACGCTCTGGCCAGAGATTCCGCTCCTTGCGGTAACCACTGATGTCACTGTCCATATATGGACAGTGACGTGAGGGGCTACTTCTGCAGCGACTATCCTCTAATGACATATGTAGCCAGTGGAAAAAGAATCAGGCATTTTGGATTTTGACATGCCCCATCCTTTGTTGTTCAAGGACAGAGGTTGCTGTCAGAAGTGTCTGATAGTGGCTTGTCTCCCTCTTCCCACTGAAACAAAAAGGCACGTTTGCCACATTTGAAAGTCTATAGAATATTGGGGAAGATAAATATCAGCTGAACCTAAATTTTGCTGTTTCTACCACAAACTATTTTGGGTATACCATATAAAAACACCAAATAAACTTACTTTAATAGCCAATTCTGTTCTTCCACAGTCACACGCCTTTGAGGCAATCTCTGAATAGGAAATCCCAGTAGTGTCACTGAGTTTCTGATTGATGGCCTGGGCTACTTCTTCATCTGAATTCTCTTTCTGTTGTACCTAAATAAATAAGCAAATATAGATATATGCACACAAACAGGACAAAAGAATAACATAATAAATACATAAAATATTAAAAACGTGTTACCTTGTAACATGCCCAATGAGCTAAAATACGACTCACGCCTTGAAATTCGGGAATCTTTAGGTGTTCACAAATTTTCACAGCAAGTGGATAAAGCCTTCTCAAAACTAATCTGCAAGTAAAGACAAATACTATAGGTTTGTGGCACGCTACAAAACTAGCACATTACTACCTTCTGAAAGTAATAAGTCTTCAAAAGACCGCATATACGCTTTTAGTGTTCGTATTTGGAGGTCATTAACAACATTTCACAGTAATATAAATTGAACATACACTTTGTTGACCACAATTAAAATCGTTCATATGCTATGAATAATTATTTTGTACATAGGATAATTGGTCAATAGTTAAATGGTCAAAACCTTATTGTTTATCTATTCTAAACCAAACCGGCTATGTCTATTTTGAGTTTTAGGTACATCTATCTAGTAGCCAGTTGGACCGTGTTTTACATTAGTAGTGGCCCCAATGTAATAAGGCAAGGACTCTAAGAGAAAACGCGCAATAATAATGCTACACTATGCTAACTTGCTTAAATGGGGGGGGGGGGGGGGGGGGGTATAGCCATACTGCTCACAGCTTGTTCCAATACTATAATAAGCTTGATGGGATTGAGATTCGCATTCTCATGTTTCTGAAAACATCATAAAAATGTGATCCTTGCAAAATCATTTGTTTTAGATAAAGTATAATTCTGATTCCTAATACCCACGGAAGGAATTACATTGTCATCATAATATTTAGCTGACCTGTTCAGTTAAAAGGTGACCTAATTGGTGTCAGAACATAACAAGGTCCAGAATAATCACAAAACCACTGCAAAAATTCCACCGGCTAATCCGTAATAAATATATAACAGATATCACATACGAATAGCATTGACTAAAGCAATACCTGTCTAGAAGGACTGGAATAGTGAGTTGCTTATATCTGCAGAAATGTAAAGGAGAATATTTGATGAATTCACCAAGTACCAGTATTCAATGTGTGTTCTCCACATTAGCTGTGGGTAGCTCAAATATCAGTATATCTGCTAGCATTCACAAAAAGAAAAAATCAATTACATTGCTACCCACATAAACGGTGTCCACGTTAATCAATATTGCACTAATTTAAAGGGTTATTCCCAACTTAGAAATGTATGGCATATTCACAGGATATGCCATAAATGTCTGACAGATGTGGATATCAGGTTTGGGGGACATCCGACCTGTATCGCCTGGTTTGGCAGCCGCAAACTGCCAACTTCAGGTGGGTAATAGAGGAGAGGGGTTATTAGTGGAGAGGGGCCTCTTCATTCTGTTGTATGGGAGTTGCAGAAAGAGCCGAGCAGCCTTTGCTCAGCTGTTTCTGGGAACTCCAATTGAACAGAATGGGAGAGTGGCGCACATGCGTGGCCCTCTCTCTACCTAGAATCTGCGGCCACGCCATAAAAGTTTAAGTATGGAATACCCCTTTAAAGAGGACCTGTCAAGTAAATTTTAGTAAATACTTGCATTTTTCATGAAAAAACTATTCTGGAACATATTTTATAACAACTCTGCACAGTTATTCCCCCAAGAAAAGTTTCAATAAATTGAAAACTGGGTGTTGCCATTATGCCCCTTGTCAGAAGTATGTTTCTACGCAGTCAGCACTGAGTGGACTTTGTCAGTCTGTGTAGGGAGACCACTCCAACTGCTAACACTAAATTTCTAGAAGGAATAACAGCTGCACAGCACAACAGAGTTCTAAGAAAATATGTTCCAATATGATTTTTCCATGGGGAGTACAATTATTTAGTAAACCGGACATGTCAGGAGTGCTGACAGGTCCTCGTTAACACCTTGCCACACCATGACGAAACTGTAAAATATGGCGTGGGGAGAGAAGTATGGTGCTGAGCCCACTTTAAATGCTACAGGTGTCAGCTGGGTATGACAGTTGACACTTTGTACTAACAGCAGTGATCGGAGTGAACGCTGATCCCGGCAGTTTAACCACTTAGAAGCAACGGTCAATAGGACCGCGAGGGGATGACCCCCACCGTCACCCCACGACACGATCTCAAGGTGCCGATGTTTGTCATGAAAGCCTAAAGGTACTTTTACACGGCCTGGCCTATTTCAATAGAATATCCTTTTTTCTCTTTTTTCTGTTATCTCTAAAGGGCCGTTCACACATGGCACCCTGTCAGTTCCCCTCCGGCGTGTTTCAGAAAAGCCGGAGGGAAGCTGATGGTAGAACGGATCCCATAGCTTTCTATGCAATCTGTTCTGGCACATGGGACATACATTGTGCAGCCGACCCTGTGCAGGAGCCAGACCAAAAAAGTTACCTGCAACATTTTTGTGTCTGGCTCCATGAGAGGTCTGGCACCGCATCCTATTTAATGTATTTTTCACAAGTTCAACGCCAGGTTCTGCCGCATCCACATTCCGGCAGCACCCTGCGTAGGAATCCACGGCCAGAGCAATGCCGACGCTCTGGCCAGGGAGCAGGAGCGGAATTTAGTGCGACCAATGCCCCCATGTAAATAGCACCGCCCCACTGTAAATAGCGCTACCCCCTGTAGATTGTGTCACTGTAGCTCGCTCTGGGAGCGCAATCCCCCCGGCCAGAGAGTTGCCGCCGAGGATTCCGGTCCAGGAGGAACGCCTGATGTCCATATATGGACTTTGACGTCAAGGGCTATTCCAGGAGCAGAATCACCTGCCAGAGTGTCGGCAACACTCTGGCGAAGGGATTCCCTCCAGGAGTAGCCCCTTACGTCACAGTCCATATATGGACTGTGACATCAGGGGGTACTCCTGGAGGGAATCCCCGGCCAGAGAGTTGCCGACCCTCTGGCCGGGGATTCCTAGAGGGAGACCCTGACGTCCCTGTCCATAAATGGACATTGATGTCTGGGCTCCTCCAGGTGGTGGGGAGGGTGGCGCGATCTACAGTGGGGGCATGGATGGCACTTTCTACAGGGGGTAATGTGGCATCCACAGCGGGGTATGTGGCACTATATACAGCGAGCAGTGTGGCATTATCTACAGAGGGAACTGTGGCATTATATACAGAGGGCACTGCACCACTATCTACAGGGGATGTGTCACACTATATACAGAGAGCAGTGTGGCACTATATACAGAGGGCACTGTGCCATTATCTACACATGAAATTCATCAGTTTTTAAAACGGATAGTGAAAAACGGATGCAAAATGGGTCACAATTGGCCATCAAAAACGTAAACAGGGACACAGAACACATACAAAATAGATGCAAAACAGCCGTCAAAAACGGACCGAGACGGCCATTTTTAACGATCAACACTGGGACCCTATCGTGTGAATAGAAACAACAGCAATCCCAGTGTGGTGTCTGGTGGGTAGGAGATGCGGGGTGGGTTTGGGTAGCTGTAAAGGTGCCAAAAACTAGCTACTCCCTGAAGTTAGGGCTAGCATTTGGCGTCTTTTCAGGTTCACAAGGCTGCTTCGAAGATCTACTCTGAGGTGAGTAGACAGTAGCTGCCTTCTGGGCTCTCCCACTTGGCACCGGCGATGCACTGAATATGACACACGTGAAATTACAATGTGTGTGTCAGACTTCAGTGTAGCGCCGAGGCTGGAGCAGAGAAGTAGAGCCCTGACATGCCCTTATCACGTCAAAAGTTTTGTGAAATGACAAGTATACAACATGTTTCTAATCTATCCTGTAACCAATCTGTCACAAACTATTCACCACTCTGATAAAATCGGCACATTTTCAGACCCTAGACTACCTTTTTGGTGGACCATTGTGGTAAAAACTGATGTTAAATAGGCTCTGTCACCACATTATAAGTGGCATATCTTGTACATAATATGATCGGCTCTGTAATGTAGATTACAGCAGTGTTTTTTATTTAGAAACACGATAATTTTTGATGGAGTTATGACCTATATGAGCTTTATGCTAATGAGTTTCCCAATGGACAACTGGGCGTGTTTTACTTTTTGACCAAGTGGGCGTTGTGGGGAGAAGTGTATGACGCTGACCAATCAGCGTTATACACTTCTCTCCATTCATTTACTCTGCACATAGCGATATAGCTATATCGTTATGTGCAGCTACATAAACAAACACTAACATTACTGCAGTGTTCTGACTATGAATACACATTACCTCCAGCCAGGACGGGATGTGTATTCAGAAACCTGACCACTTCTCTGCACGTCTCTATGATTTACAGCACAGCGAGATCTCGCTGTAAATGACAGTTTACAGTGTAATCTCGCGAGACTACACCTGCTGTGCTGTAAATCACAGAGACATGCTGAGAAGTGGTCAGGATTCTGAATACACATCCCGTCCTGGCTGGAGGTAATGTATATTCATTGTCAGGACACTGCAGTAATGTTAGTGTGTGTGTATGTGGCTGCACATAACGATATAGTTATATCGCTATCTGGAGAGTAAATGAATGGAGAGAAGTGTATGACGCTGATTGGTCACCGATTGGTCAGCGTCATACACTTCTCTCCACAACACCCACTTGTCCATTGAGAAACTCATTAGCATAAAGCTAAAATAGGTCATAACTCCGTCAAAAATGATCGTTTTTCTAAATAAAAAACACTGCTGTAATCTACATTACGGCGCCGATCACATCATGTACAATATAGGCCACTTATAATGTGGTGACAGAGCCTCTTTAAGATCGTATGGTAAAAACTGATGGCAACTAACGACAATCGATGGCAACTGATGGTTTTGTAGTAACAATTGTGAAAAAGCCTGATGGCAACTGATGCATCAGCATCCGTTTTTTTGTCTCTCAAGTGATTACAACTGATGCAAAAATTTACCATTTGCCATCAGGCTTTTTCACAATTTTTACTACAAAACCATCAGTTGGTGCATCAGTGGTGCATAGTTTGTGATAGATTGGATACATGATATATTAAATACATGTGTACTTGTCATTTCACAAAACTTCTGACCTGATCCTGGCATGTCAGGGCTCTTCTTCTCTGCTCCGGCCTCGGTCACTAGCCCTAATTTGAGGGAGTAACTAGTTTTTGTGGCCTTTACAGCTACCAACCCCACACCATGCTGGGATTGCTGTTGTTTCTATTCACACGACAAGGTCCGGGTGTCGACCGTTAAAAACGGCCTTCTCGGTCAGTATTTAACGGCCGTTTTGCATCCGTTCCGTGTTTCCGTTTTTGACGCATTTTGCATCTGTTATTCACACTCCGTTTTAAAAACGGATGAAGTTCATGTGTAGATAATGCCACAGTGCTCTCTGTAGATAGTGACACACACCTCCCTGTAGATAGCACCAGTGCCCCCTGTAGATAGTGCTACAGTGCCCCCTGTAGATAGTGCCACAGTGCCCCCTGTAGATCGCGCCACAGCACCCCCGTAGATAGCACCAGTGCCCTCCGTAGAAAGTCACAGTGCCCCCGTAAATAGCATCACAGTGCCGCCTGAAATAGCACCACAGTGCCCCCCGAAAATAGCCCTACCCACGCCCCCTGTAGATAGCGCCACCAACTGCCCCTCCTGGAGGAGCACCTGACATCACTGTCCATATATGGACAGTGATGTTAGGGGTTACCTTTAGAAGCGGAATCTCTGGCCACAGCGTTGGCAACACACTGTCCGAAGATTCGGCTCTTAGAGGGAGCTATAGTGGCGCTATCTATAGAGGTGGTAACGCTATCTACAGGGGGGTGGCACTATCTACAGGGGGGGATAGGTGTCACTAAATTCCGCACCTGCTCCCCGCCCAGAGCATCCGCAATGCTCTGGCCGGGAATTCCCATGCCGGGTGTTGCGGGAAGGTGGATGTGGCAGCACCCGGTGTTCTTCTGGCTAACAGTGAATTAAGATACGATATGGAGCTGGACCTCCCTGGGAGCCGGATCTAAAAACGCTGCAGGCAACATTTTTGGATCCGGCTCCTGTACAGGTCCAGCACCATGCAGCGCCACAACTTATGTCCCATGTGCCAAAACAGATCCCATAGAAAGTTATGGGGTCCGTTCTAGCATCAGTTTCCCTCTGGCTTTTCTGCAACACGCCGGAGAGAAACGGAGAGGGACAAATGACATATGTGAGCAGCCATCAATACTGATATATGTGAACGCACCCTAACACAAAGTGATTAAAAAAGGATGGTGCATAAGTAAGGCCTGTATTTAAATGGCCAGTGACTGAAAATCAAAGCGAAAACTGGCTTAGCTGCCCATAGCAACCAATCACAGCACAGCTTTCATTTTCAAGAGCCGAATTTGAAATGTGCTTACATAGTGTGACATAAGACGGCAACATCAAAGCAAGAAAAAGCTTTTTACGTGTTGGAATTTGCAAGAACGTTGTCTTTCGAGACAGTACAGAGAAACTTTCCGAATAAATTTGGTAAACGTGTTCTGCATAGAAACTGCATTTTGCGTTGGCTCGAGCAATTCGAAACCACTGGGTGTTTATGTCATGGAAAAAGTCTAGGCCACACAAACACTTCGGAACAGACAGTGAACAGGATTTGAGCCGTGTATAAAACGTAGTCCTAGAAAGTCGACCAGGCTGACTAGTATGGAACTACAAGTGCCACAAACCACGGTATGTCGTATCTTACGAAAACATCTGCGTTGTAAGCCATACAGATTACATATTCTTTAGAAGCTGAAACCAGACTACAAACCAAAATGACGTGACTTTTGCATTGCATTGCAGAAGAGGACGAATTCACTGACAGGCTGGTGTTCAGCAGTGAGGCTACCCAAAGTAAACGTGTTCTGTGCAAGGAGCAGGCTCAAAGTATACGGTCCTTCGTTTTTTTGCCGGCAATACAGTAACTGGCCACTCCTACCAGGACATGTTAAAGGAATGGCTTATGCCACAGATCGAGGAATATCTATCAGCAGGACGGTACACCTCCAGATTTCCATTTGGATGTTCGCCGATACCTGAAACTGTACCGGAACATTGGATCGGCCACGCCAGAAACAACGACTCACCAATGTTGTGCTGGCTTCCATGATCGCCAGATCTAACACCCTATGACTTCTTTCTGTTGGGCTACATGAAAGACTCAGTGTATCTGCCCCCTCAGCCAAAGGATATTAATGACCGGAGACAACGCATCACTGAAACAGTGGAGTCCAGATCCAAGGATATACTGGCACGCGTATGGACAGAACTAACACCTAGAAATCCGCCGTGTCACTAATGGAAATTACTTTGAACATTTGCAGTGTGTAGATAAAACTTGGATAGGTAGTGTGTTTTCATGTTAATAAATTGGTGTTATGTTTTCTCAGGCTATAATTTAGCACCATGCCTTTTTAATCACCATGTTTATACACATTTGAAATTAGAGTTCATACATTTTTAGTAAATTTAGTAGATATTCCATTTAGATTCGATGTGGTGTTAACAGGCACAATACAGAATTATTTAAACTATTGGTCTTATAAACCATTAGACAAAAATATTCCACAGTGTGTTCATCTTTGAAAAGGATACTGTACAACAGTCAAAGGTATACCAATCTGGTAATCATTTATTGCATTGAGAACACGGAGATCATGACACATAGTTACAAAATCTGAAGGCGAATATGAATCTAGAAAACATTTCCCAAACGATGCAGCCTGCAATTGTAAAGGAATTTTGTTTAAGAGCATGTTGAAACAAACTGTGCAATACAGAATCAAATCATTTTGTATGTAGTAGTGGAAAACAAAATGTGTTTGTGTCATTTCTAAAAAATAAACTATTAACAAAAAATAAGCTTTATTATGTCTAGATGTAATTGGAAATGTATTGAAATGATGTCTATATCCTCTCTAAACAATCTAAATATTTGCACATTCAGTTTAAGAAATCTCAAATAACCCATCAATACAACCCACAAAAAGTATAAGTGCAATGTTTTTGAATCACCACATGATTACCTAAGAACGACAATGTGATGCAATGGGCACGGTTTTACAATGTTCTACAATTTATTAGCTCAGTGCACAATAGACCACAATGAAATCTGAAAAATTCTGAATGGAGTACATTGCAAGGCGCCAGACTTGCATTTTTACGCCGCCCTCAGAACTTTTCAAATGAGTGGGCAGAGGGGAAATGGGAGAAAGCGGGGGCCTCCACCTATCCAACAAATTCACTATAGTGTAAAATGGGCCACAGAAAGTTAGACACTATTGTACATTGGAAATATAAGCTGCTTTATGGCATATTGTATACATGAACTGAATGGAACAAGCCAGATAATAGACTAACATGAGCTGGCCTTCCTAAATGTGAAAAGACAGCCCCATGAAGAGTATTATAGGTGGCTAAATTAATAACTTCCATCAAGACGGGCAAAGTACATGATTCGTGGATCAGAAGAGAGAAAGCTATTAATAATAAGATTATATTATTATTATTATTATTATTATTATTATTATTAAATCCTCTAATTATTGGCCCTACAACTTCTAAACAATGATGTGGATACATAAAAAATAAGTGGAAATAAAAACAAAAAGCACGGCGCCACATAGTGCAGGTCAATTGGGTTTAGGTGAAATGTCAGTAGTAGTGTAACATTCTCACCCAGGTAGTGCTTGGATAAAGGGATACGAAAATCCACAAATGCTGCTGCCGGGATCCGGACCGTTAAACCGTGCGGTCACCGCTTGTTGAGATAAGAAAGGATAAGTGGAAAAGGGAGGATCCTACAAGGTGCTGCTGCGTGGCTGTTGGAAGATATTGACGGTGGTATACAAAGTAATATGAAAAAGTGTCTGTTTATTGTAAAACAATGGTGGCTACGCGTTTTAACGCTGTACCAGTGTCTTCTGGCCTGAGGAAGACGCTGATACAGCGTTGAAACGCGTAGCCACCATTGTTTTACAATAAACAGACACTTTTTCATATTACTTTGTCTACCACCGTCAATATCTTCCAACAGCCACGCAGCAGCGCCTTGTAGGATCCTCCCTTTTCCACTTATCCTTTCTCAACATAAAAAAATAAGGACTCCAAAAAGGTCACAAACACCTTTTTTTTCTTGGTGTTCAGCCATAAGCAGGGAATGAAGGGTAAGCCGCACTCGTAGGAGCACTGCGGCCCATTCAAAACAGTTGATTGGCAGTGGTGCCAAGAATCGGACCTCGACCGATCAGATATTGAGGGCCTATCCTAAAAATATGGCATACATTTTTTATGTCACTGACCTATTTTCAATGTGACCGCTAGTAACCCATGTCACATAGCTAATGCAGGGACTCTTACTTTAGGAGTCCCTGCATTAGCCATTTGTGGCGCACGGGACCTCCAAGAAGTGCCAGAATTATTAATACCTATTGACATTTCTGGCACATGTCTAGGTCCCGTGCGCCACAATAGAAATTAGAGCTCATTGACCTCTAGTTTCTATTGCGGAGCAGGGGAGAAGACTGAAGTCTGCTGTAGGTGAATATACGTTTTTTTTCATACTACTAACTTTATTTTGTTTTGTTTGGAAGGTTCCGCAGGACCGGTTGGACTACTTTGTAGATTCGTTGGGATTACTGCGATGATCTACGTGGTTGTTTAATTAAATTTTTTTAATAAAATGGTCAAAGAGGGTTCTGTGGGGGGAGCATTTATTTCGATAAAAAAATAAATTCTTATGTCTGTGTTTTTTAATACTTTATTAGCACCTAGTTGTCTGTTTGACAACATCCATTTCTAAAGGTGGGGCGTAGTGTTAGCCAGTAAAAAGGCTATAACCAACCTCCCCATTATTACTCAGATACCCGCCTCCACCAGGTGTACCCAGTACGATCCAGTAGCCGACCATCTGGAGTAACAATAGGGCACTGGGGCAGCCACAGGCTGGTATAATGAGGCCAAGAAGGGCCAAAAACCATGGCCAACATGTCAAATTATTATTGGATATTTAATATTTTTCACATTGTGGAAGAAAAAAATAATACACCAAAAAAGCGAATATAATAAAAATAAGTAACTGAACAAAAAAAATTATTTTTAATTTGCAACACATTAAAGGAATACCAAATGGAGATAAGATAAGCATCTCATTAACTTCCTGACAGTCCCCGAACAGTAGGGTCTGGGAGAGAAATGAAGATGGGACAAGTCATTTCTTTCTGCAGGAAGAGAGGCTGAACCCAGAAGTGCATGTTTATGAGGAGGTTGGGGGAGAAAGAGGTCGGCTAACAGTTCAGGGTCTATTTACACTGCATTTTCAGTGTACGTTGGAGGTATATATTAGGAAGATTAGATGTATGCCAAGCTGTATACATTTTTTGTGGGATGCCTCTGTATGGAATAGCGCAGCAGACATATATCAACCAGACATAGGCCAAAGCGACACCCTTTTGTCCTTTATCAGGTGAATGGGGATATGTTTAGTACATGCGTCGGGAGCTTTCCCAGAACATAAGCCAATTAGACACTGCAAACGTAGTGCGAATTCAGCCTTATGTCTGTGCTACTGAGAAAGAGGGTTCTGAAAGCTAATAAATCAAAATCTGTATGTATTCACACCGCACAGTACAGTTGTTTCTGTACTAAGGGTCTTAACTTACCCTTAGCAATGATTTTTGTATTTCTGTTGAATGTTCATAACCAGCTGCTTCAATGCATTTTGCTACAGCTACAGGAAGCAGGTTTTGATCCTTTATCTCACGAAGGTAGTCATCAGCCTTCTGACTTTCTTTCTAGAAATTAGACAAAGTGACCAACCTTATAATGCAATGATTAGAATAAGCATTTAAATGGTGAAGATGTTAATGCAGCACATATATGTATTAAACCTTTAAAAAAATTATTCCTGACCCTTTTACGGCCAGTTCACACAGAGTTTTTTGGAACGGATTTTGACGGGGAAACCGAGTTGGAATCAGCTCCAAAAAATTTCCAAAACCGGCTCCCATTGAGGAGGCGTCTTTTTTCCATGGCGACATGTTCTTTCTTGCCGCGGTTCCACCTCTGACCTCCCATTGAAATCAATGGGAGGCAGAGAAAGCGTTTTTCACTGCGTTTTTTGCAGGTGGCCACGGGTGAAAAATGCTGCGGAAACCGCTGCAAGAAAGTGCAGGCAGGTCAAAATCTGCCTCAAAATTACTGATGGAATTTTTAGGCAGACTTTTTTCTGCCTGCAAATTCCTCCATGTGAGCAGGGCATTACCCTGCAAAAAAAAATCAAATATTTTAAACATCAAACCGTACTGTTTTTTTTTTTTTGTTTTTAACATAAGTTACAACCTTTTTGATACCTCATATGAGCAGTAATTAATATAATATTACAAATATATAAACCCCTAGAACAATGTAGTAACGGGCTAGGTCGTGTCCAAAAAGAACACCCTCCCTTTCTCACTAGTTGGGCCACTCCAAAACGAATACCATACAAGAAAAGCGGAGTACAGAGCCATATGTATAAAAGTATAACAAATTCATTGACATAGAAATAAGACAAACATTTTAAAAAAAAGGTATATAAAGAGAAGACTCTATAAATATTTACATGGCATGACAGGATAACAGACCATCCATATAATATAACAAGTATACAGTAGTCTCTGTATTAGAGATGTAAGGAGTGGGTAGTGCAGTAGCCTGAGAGTGGCAACATCCTATCTAAAGTGCAAGTGCCTATAGTCAGGACAATACAGTCCATATGGAGATAGGAGAAGCCAAAAGTATCAGGAGATAAACAGCACCTTACCCATCTCAATGGTCCTAGAAACCTGCATGCCATGTGCAGAACCCCAACGCGCGTTTTGCGGTAAGTGCTTCCTCAGGGGGTGTATAGTGTCCTGTAGCAGCGATTGCCCCTAAATAGGGTATGTCACAGGTGTATTGATTTACACAGCGCCAGTGAGTGCTCGGCGCATATCCCCCAGCGTGACCCGAAGCGAGGCATGCCCCACTTCTGACCTCCAGTGCTGTAGCGTACATCCGGGTTCCTGACGCGTACCAGGAATACCAGATATGCGCAGTGCACTATAGGAGGCAGGAATGGGGCAAACATCACCGCCGGCCACACCCAGACAGAATGCGCACCTCATTGGTCGGCTGGATCGAAAAACAAGGAGGTAACATATTAACAACCCGACCCCTCTCCTCGCTCCTCCAATCCACTCCAAATATCTCAAGACAAAAACAAAAGCAAGACTACTTAATCCTAGATAGTGTTAGTAATCTATAACGATGTACATACCTACATACCTACTGCAGAAAGGAGAAAAAGAGGAGAGGAAACTTCCGCCCTACTTTTAAATATGTCATCATATTACATAAATGTGAACGAGTTACATCCATAAAAATAACTACTTAGTGATAAGTGGAAGGTAAAACCCATAATTTTACGCAGAGAATTAGAACATCATAATAATAGAACATATAACTACATTTAAGACTGCTTTAGAATACAAGTGAATGATGCTACACGACATCCATAATAAATGTTACTGTAACAAAAGTGCCATCGCAATAAAAAATCACCATTGCAATATAAAGAAAATACCATATGTAAATAAAAAGAAAAAAAGAAAGAGGGTACAAGGAGGGGAGACATATAATTTTTAGGAAGGATCGGAACATAGAGGGAATAGAGAGAATATGTCGTCAAATATACTAACAATCATTATCAAAAATATATATTCTTAATCCCTCTTTTGATAAGAGGAGAAGAGGAAATTTGCCGAGATCTTCAGAATCAGTGCCATAGAGGTCATATGTATCTAAGATGTTTATATACTTCTTATGTAGAGACAATCGAGCTGGAAAAAGTTGGTACATCAAATACCTAATAAAACATATAATACAAGACACATGAAAATTAATTAAAAATCATTCTTAGTGATAAGGATACATAAAAGTTATAAAAATGTAAATTGAACCTAATTTCATAATCCACTTGCACTCTCTCTGTGCCAGGACCTTCTTCAAGTTGCCCCCTCTGATGCCACAATGTATACGGTCTATTCCTCTATTTTTTAGGGATTTGGGATTACAGCCATGATATAATTTAAAGTGCCTTGGTAAGGTTTTTACTTGTGCGAAATAGTCTATGGCACTAGCTCCTATAATGTCCCGCACATGTTCTCTAGTGCGTATTCTATGTTTTCTAGAGGTCGGGCCCATATAGACCTTAGAGCACCCACATACCGCATAGTAGATTACGTGAGTCGTACTGCAAGAGATGTAATCTCTTATTTTAAAGGATCTCGTGTCGTCAACTGACAAAGTCCGTTGCTCTACTGATGCTAGGACATGATATGCAGTCACCACAGGGGTAGCAACCTAATCTCGGTCCCCGCGATCCAAAGGGATTCAAGGCTTTGTGTATATTATGGCTCTTAACCAAGAGGTCTCTGAGGTTCTTACTTCTCTTGGCCGTCATCATGGGTCTCTCAGGTAGATTAAGGGACAAAGTAGGCTCAGATCTTAAAATTGACCAATGTCGTTCCAAAATTGCCCTCATTCTCTCCCATTGGCCATTGTATGTAGTTATAAAGAGCACACTGGAATCTCCAGTTCCGTGGGGCTAGCATCTCAATAGATCACTATGCAGTGTTGATTTGGCTCTAATATATCCTGCTTTTATTATCCTTTTGCTATATCCTCTGTCCTTAAATCTAGACCGCAGATCTTCGGACTGTTGTTCAAACAGACTGTTCGTGGAGCAGATCCGCCTCATCCTGAGGAATTGACCAACCGGGATGGCTTTAATTGTGGATCGTGTATGAGAAGATGAGGCATGCAGTAATGAATTCACAGATGTAGACTTTCGGAAAACATCTGTTTGGAGAAAGCCACACTGATCAGTGAAGATCTGTATGTCCAAAAATTAGATTTTATGTCTATGTAAAGTATATGTCAATCTGACATTAAATTGGTTTGAATTTAGGTACTGCATGAAACTCACCAACTCAGGTTCAGATCCTTGCCACACAGAGAATATCATCTATATAGCGTTACCAGCATTGCATATGGTCCGCGGCCTGGGCACCATCCCCCTGGAAAACCTGTCTCTCCCAGAATCCGAGAAACAGGTTCGCATAGGACTGCGTGCATGCCGCCCCTATGGCAGTGCCTTGTATCTGAAGGTGAAAGTTATCCTTAAATACAAAAAAGTTGTGACTTAAGATGTATTGTAATACTTCTAGAATTAATTTACACATCTCGCCATCCCGGTTGCTGGTCCCCAGGAAGAAGTCACAACTTTTAATAACACCGTTTGGACTCAATGAGAAACTCCGCTTTGCTCCATTCTTATAACTTTTATGTATCCTTATCACTAAACATAAGTTTTAATTAACTTTCATGTGTCTTGTATTATATGTTTTATTAGGTATTTGACGTACCAACTTTTTCCAGCTCGATTGTCTCTACATAAAAAGTATATAAACATCTTAGATACATATGACCTCTATGACACTGATTCTGAAGATCTCGGCAAATTTCCTCTTCTCCTCGTATCAAGAGAGGGATTAAGAATATATTTTTTTGATAATGATTCTGTTAGTATATTTGACAACATATTCTCTCTATTCCCTCTATGTTCCCATCCTTCCTAAAAATTATATGTATCCCCTTCTTGTACCCTCTTTTTTTTTCTTCATATGGTATTTTCTTTATATTGAAATGGTGATTTTTTTATTGCGACGGCACTTTTGTTACAGTAACATTTATTATAGATGTCATGTAGCATCATTCACTTGTATTCTAAAGCAGTCTTAAATGTAACTATATGTTCTATTATTATGATGTTCTAATTCTCTGCGTAGTATTACCCTCTATGGGTTTTACCTTCCACTTATCACTAAGTAGTCATTTTTATGGTATAACTTGTTCACACTTCTGTAATATGATCACATATTCAAAACTAGCGAGGAAGTTTCCTCTCCTCTTTTTCTCCTTTCTGCAGTTTACTTAGTCACAACTAAGATGTAGGTATGTACAGCCTTATAGATTACGAACACTATCTAGGATTAAGCAGTCTTGCTTTTGTTTTTGTGTTGGGATATTTGGAGTGGGTGGGAGGAGCGAGGAGAGGGGCCGGGTTGTTAATATGTTACCTCCTTGTTTTTCGATCCAGCCGACCAATGAGGTGCGCATTCTGTCTGGGTGTGGCCGGCGGTGACGTCTACCCCGCTCCTGCCTTCTATAGTGCACTGCGCATGTCCTGTATTCCTGGTACGCGTCAGGAACCCGGATGTACGCTACAGAACTGGAGGCCGGAAGTGGGGCATGCCTCGCTTCCGGTCACGCCGGGGGATATGCGCCGGGCACTCACTGGCGCTGTGTAACTCAATACACCTGTGACATACCCTATTTAGGGGCAATCGCTGCTACAGGACACTATACACACTCTGAGGAAGCACTTACCGCGAAACGCGCGTTGGGGTTCTGCACATGACATGCAGGTTTCTAGGATTATTGAGATGGTGTGGTGCTGTTTATCTCCTGATACTTTGGCTTCTCCTATCTCCATATGGACTGTGTTGTCCTGACTATAGGCACTTGCACTTAAATAGGGCATTGCCACTCTCAGGCTACTGCACTACCCACTACTTACATCTCTAATACAGAGACTACTGTATACTTGTTATATTATATGGATGGTCTGTTAACCTGTCATGCCAAGTAAATATTTATAGTCTTCTCTTTATATACGTTTTTTTTTAATGTTTGTCTTATTTCCATGTCAATAAATTTGTTATACTTTTATACATATGGCTCTGTACTGCGCTTTTCTTGTATGGTACTAATTAATATAATGTCGATAGCTACAATTTCATATAGGGAATAAAAATGTAAATCAATAATATATTTCTGCCTTGAACTTTGCTCTTGTTGAGATGGTGGACTAAGTGGCTTGTGAAATAAGTGGAGTTAACAAACCAGAATTGAATAGGAGTTAAAGCCCCTGTAAGTACGCTTCTTTTCTTTTACTTTTTCAATTGTTCACTGTTCTTTGTAACTGGGATAATGATGATCCAGCTGTCGTGGTCCATGTGGGAACCAAAGACAAAATACATGGTAGGTGGCGGAGCCTTAAAGAGGCTCTGTCATCAGATTATAAGTGCCCTATCTCCTACGTAATCTGATCGGCGCTGTAATGTAGATAACAACAGTGGTTTTTATTTTGAAAAACGGTCATTTTTGAGCGAGTGATGAGCAATTTTTTATTTATGCTAATTAGTTTCTTAATAGACAACTGGGCGTGTTTTTACTTTTTACCAACTGGGCATTGTACAGAGGAGTGTATGACGCTGACCAATCAGCATCAAACACTTCTCATTGTTCCAGCCCAGCTTCTTTCACTGCACACACAGTGTGATTGTGCAGTGAAAAAAGATGGGATGGAACAATGAGAAGTGTATGACAATGATTGGTCGGCGTCATACACTTCTCTTCACAACGCCCAGTTGGTAAAAATTAAAAATACAGAATTGAAGCCTCCCTTTAAAATGTACCAAGGACTCATCAATAGAAATACACTTCTCAGGGGTGTATGCTTGGGCAAACCGGGCACTGAAATGGTCTAATAGTGGTCTCCGTTTATACAAACGGTCAAAACTAGGGTCATCTCGGGGTGGGCACTGCTCATTATCATCATAATGTCAGAAGCAATGTATAGCCTCATTTTGTTTTTTTTTAGGTTTTAGTTCAGTTCTAAAGTTGCTTTGAGGGTCTTATATATTAGAAACCCCTATCAAACACCCCATTTTAGAAACTAGACCCCTCAAAGTATTCACAACAGCATTTAGAAAGTTTATTAACCCTTTAGGTGTTTCTTTAAAGCAAAGTAGAGGTGAAATTTACATATTTATTATTTTTGTCAGAAAATCGTTTTTAATCCATTTTTTTCTGTAAAACAGAAGGTTTTACCAGAGAAACGCAACTCAATACTTATTGCCCAGATTCTGCCGTTTGAGAAATATCCCACATGTGGCAATGGACTGAAGCACCGGCCTCAGAGACAAAGGAGCACTAGAGGATTTTGAGGCCTCCTTTTTATTAGGCACCATGTACGGTTTGAAGAGGTCTTGTGGTGCGAAAACAGTGGAAACCCCCCAAAAGTGACCCTATTTTGGAAACTAGATCCCTTGAGGAATTCATTGTAGTTTTCATGGGGTGCATGCAACTTTTTGATCAGTTTTTATTCTATTTTTAAGAGATATGGTGACTAAAAAACAGCAATTCTACTAGTGTTTTTTATTCTATTTTTATTTTACAGCGTTCACCGTACGCTATAAATTACATATTCACTTTATTCTGCGTGGCGATACGATTAAGGCGATAGCATATGTTTATAGTTTTTTTTTATGTCTTATGGCGTTTGCACAATAAAACACTTTTAGTAAAAAATTATTTACTTTCGGTTTACCTTATTCTAAGGGGCGTAACTTTTTTTAATTTTCCATCAAGAAAGCCGTGTGAGGACTTGTATTTTGCGTAACGAACTGTAGTTTCGATCAGTACCATTTTTGGGTACATGCGACTTTTTGATCTCTTTTTATTCCATTTATTGGGAGGTGAAGTGACCAAACAATTGTGATTCTGGTATGGTTTATTATTATTTTCCTTTGTGGCGTTCACCGCGCAGGATAAATAACAAAATAATTTTGTAGTTCAGGCCGTTACGGACACGGCGATACCAATTATGTATAACTTGTTTATTTATTTTTATTAATAATAAAGGACCGATAAGGGCCTGTTCACATCACCGTTGGCTTTCCGTTCCGGGGTTCGGTCTGAGGTTTGCATCACCATTGATATGAATGGTGACTGAAACACTGCTAATGGTTTCCAATTGTCACCGTTCCGGCAGGTTTCCGTTTTTCCGACGGAATCAAGAGCGCAGGAGGCCCTGATCGCAATTCTAATACATTGCACTACATGCGTAATGCAGTGTATTAGAGCTGTCAGCTACTCGTTGACAGCAAGCATAGTGGGTCAGGACCAACTAGGCTTCCGTGGATGGCATACCCAGACGCAACCATCGCTGCCCGCTATCATGTAGTGGGCCGTCTATGGTGGTTTAACCCCTAAGAAGCTGCGATCGCTATTCAACGCGGCTTTTAATGGGTTAATCAGCATTTGGTCCCCGCTATATGAGCTGCGGTACGAGACAGCAGCTGTCACAGCTCCTGTATGTGTTGGGAAGACGGCCGAAATGGCCGTTCCTCCCGTGACGTACTATTCCGTCATGGAGCGCGAACGCTATGGTTACCATGACGGAATAGTACGTCACTGAGCGCGAAGGGGTTAAAGAACTATGCTAAAAGCTGAAGGGAAGGATCTCCAAGGTAGTATTCTCAGGAATACTGCCTGTGCCATGCACATCACAAGAAAGACAGCGGGAGCTCAGGGAGTTAAATGAATGGCTTAAGTCTTCGTAGGGGAGGAGAAGGCTTTGGGTTTCTAGTGCACTGGGCTTAATTTTCATTGGGGTACAAACTGTATTCTGCAGATGATTTGCAACTAAATGGTAGGGGATCCACTGTGCTGGGGGAGAGAATTAGTGCTGTTGAAACATGGCCAGACTCTTATTACTGGGCTGTAAATCTACAGGATTTTACACTGTTTCGGAAAGACAGGGCAAATAGGAAAGGCGGTGGTGTGTGTCTGTATGTGAGAAGTGATATGAAGATGAGTGAAAGAGGCAATAGTGGGTGAAGATTGTGAGGAGGTTGAAACCTTGTGGGTGGGATTACAAAGGGAGGTAAACGCAGAAATTATTATTTTTTGTACAATCTATAGACCCCCCAATATAACTGAGGAGATGGAAGGTCAGCTATATAAACAGATGGAGCGGGCTGCAGAGGGGGGTGCTGTAGTGACAATGGGAGATTTTAAATTACCCAGATTTTAATTAGTGTCATGGTTCGGATGCAACTGCGTAGTGGAGAAATTTCCTAAACCTGTTGCAGGATAATTTTATGGCCCAGAATATGGAAGACAAAACTAGAGGGGACGCTCTCTTGGATTTGGTCATTTCTAATAATGCAGAGCTTGTTGGGAATGTCAATGTTCGTGAAAACCTCGATAACAGTGATCACAATATAATTGTATTTTAGCTATACTGTAAAAAACAAACACACGCTGGGAGGGCAAAAACACTTAATTTTAATGCGGCCAATTTCCCCAGGATGAGGGCTGCAATTTAGGATATAGACTGGGAAGAACTAATGTCAAATAATGGCACAAATGATAAATGGGAAATCTTAAAATCCCTTTGTATAATTATAGTGCAAAATGTATTCCTATAGGTAACAAGTATAAACGACTAAAATTAAACCCCACATGGCTTACACCTTCTGTAAAACGGGCAATAAATTACAAAAAGGGCATTTGAAAAATACAAATCTGAGGGTACAGCTCTAGCCTTTGTAAATTACAAAGAGCTTAACCCTTTCAAGACCGAGCCTGTTTTCTCGTGACATATTGTACTTTATATTAGTGGAAAAATGTGGTCAATAAACTCATTGCTTATTTGTGAAAAACACCAAAATTTAGAGAAAATTTGCAAAAATTATGATTTTTCTAATTTTAAATGTATTTGCTTGTAAAACAGATAGTAATACCACACAAAATAGTTACTATTTCACATATTCCATATGTCTACTTTACATTTGCATCGTTTTTTGAACATTATTTTATTTTTCTAGGACGTTACAAGGCTTAGTACTTTACCAGCAATTTCTCACATGTTCAAGAAAATTTCAAAAGCCGATTTTTACAGGGACCAGTTCAGTTCTAAAGGGCTTTGAGGGCCTTATGTACTAGATAGACCCCATAAATCACCCCATATTAAAAACTGCACCCCTCAAAGTATTCAAAACAGCATTCAGAAAGTTTCTTAACCCTTTAGGCGTTTCACAGGAATTAAAGCAATGTAGAGGGGAAATTGACAAATTTTATTTTTTTTGCTGCAATTCATTTGTAATACATTTTTTTCTGTAACACAGAAGGTTTTACCAGAGAAACGCAACACAATAATTATTGCCCAGATTCTGCAGTTTTTAGAAATATCCCACATGTGGCCCTAGTGCGATAATGGACTGAAATACCGGCCTCAGAACAAAGGAGCACTTAGTGGATTTTGTGGCCTCCTTTTTTTAGAATATATTTTAGGCACCATATCGGGTTTGAAGAGGTCTTGTAGTGCCAAAACAGTGGAAATCCCCCAAAAGTGACACTGTTTTGGAAACTGCACCCCGCAAGGAATTTATCTAGGGGTGTAGTTAGCATCTTGACCCACAGGTCTTCTGCTATATTTATTGGAGTTTGCCTGTGAAAGTGAAAATCTACTTTTTTTCTGAAAAAATATAAAAAAAAAAATATATTTGCAAGGAATAAAGAATAAAAAGCACCCCAAAGCTTGTAAAGCTACTTCTCCCGATTACAGCAATACCCCATATGTGGTACTAAACTGCTGTTTGGACCCACGGCAGAGCTCAGAAGGGAAGGAGCGCCATTTGGATTTTGAAGGCAGATTTTGCTGGATTGGTTTTCAGTGCCATGTCGCGTTTGCAACGCCCTGGAGGGAGCAAAACGGTGGAAACCCCCAAAAAGTGACCCCATTTTGTAGACTACACCCCTCAAGGAATTTTTCTAGGGGTATAGTTAGCATTTTGACCCCACAGTTTTTTTGCTGAATTTAGTGGAATTAGGCCATGAACATGAAAATCTACTTTTTTCTGAAAAAACATAGAAATGTTTAATTTTTACAATGAATAAAGGAGAAAAATCACCCCAAAATTTGTAAAGCAATTTGTCCTGATTACAGCAATACGCCATATGTGGTAATAAACTCAAGACTCAGAAGGGAAGGAACAATATTTGGCTTTTGGAGCTCAAATTTAGCTGGAATGGTTTTCGGGTGTCATGTCGCATTTGCAAAGCCCCTGAGGTACCAAAACAGTGGAAACCTCCCAAAAGTCCCTTTAGGGGACTGGAACGAGCGATCATTAGGTCGCTGGTACAATACACTGCAGTACTAATGTATTGCAGTATAATATAATTTTTACAGGCTCCTGTAACAGCGTGATTGCTGTTCCTGTCCATTAGTCCCGGGTGTCAGCTGTAATACACAGCGGACACCTGCAAAATATAGCGCGGGCACAGCGCATGAGCTCGCTCCATATATAACCCCCCGCACCACGACATGCTATTAAGTCGTGGTGCGCGAAGGCGTTAATGCGCAGCGGATGGTGCAAAGTGAAAATTAAAATTTTCCACTGATATGCCATTTTAACGCACAATACGTTGTGCCACTGAAGACAAATACCTCATACAATGTTGAGCGGGTTCTCCCGGATATAAAATATCATATATGTGGACGTAAGTTGGTGTTTGGGCACGCTGTGGGGCTCAGTAGGGAGGGAGCGCCATTTGGCTTTTGGAGCGCAGAGTTTGCTTGGTAACTGTTCTGTTTGGGGTTTTGCTGGTATTTCAGTTTATGATGTGGGGGTATGTGTAAATTGGGCAGAGTACATCAGGACATAATAAGAGGGTATAATAATTCGGTAAATAAATAATAATCCGCAGATATGTGGGCAATGTCGCACTGATAAATGGTGCCCGATCTTATCAGCTTTTGGACACTGCATAATTTCTGTCTCTATATTCTGAGAGCCAGAACTTTTTTTTTTTTTCTTCACCGGAGCCGTGCGAGGACTTATTTGTTGCGGGACAATCTGTAGTTTTCATTGGTACCATTTTAGGGTACATGTCATTTTTTTATCACTTTTTATTAGATTTTTTTGGCAAGCAAAGTGACAAAAAAACAAATTCTGACAATGTTTTTTGTCTTTTTTTTTTTACACTTTTCACTGTGCGCTATAAATTAAATTTTACTTCATTCTGCGGGTCAATACGATTACGGCGATACCAGATGTATATAGTTTTTTTATGTTTTGTGGCATTTGCGCAATAAAATCACTTTTCGATAAATTATTTATTTGTTGTGTCACCATATTCTGAGAGCCATGACTTTTTTATTTTTCAGTCAAAAAAGCTGTGTAAGGGCTTGTTTTTTGCGGGACGGGTTGTCGTTTTTATTGGTACTATTTTAGGGTACATGCGACTTTTTGATCACTTTTTATTCTATATTTTTGGAGGGTTGATGACCAAAAAAATAGTGGTTCTGACATAGTTTAATTATTTTTTTTGCGCTGTTCACCGTGCGGGAAAAATAATATTATAGTTTTATAGTTTGGGTCGTTACGAGCGCGGTGATACCAAATATGTGTACTTTTTTTTTATTTTTTTTTTTAAAATTTTCATTTTTTTCCTATAATAAAAAAAAGCATTTTTTGTTTTTGTAAGTTTTAGAACTTGTTTTTACACTTTTATAAAACATTTTTATTACTTTATTTTTTACTTTTTACTTGAAGACTGGCAGCACTGATCGCTGCTATAATACATTACACTACCTAGGTAGTGTAACGTATAATAAACTGTCAGTGTGACCCTGAGTCACACTGACAGGAAGCTTATGAGGACCGGCCTCCGGCTGGTTCTCATAGGCTGCCGTGCATGGCAGACCCGGGGGCCGTTATATGGCCTCCGGTTCTACCTTATAACCGATTGCAGCACCTGCAATCGGTCCACGGGAAAGTTTGTTGTAGCAACAAACTTTCCAGTTTGTTGTAGTAACAAACTTTCCAGTTCGTTGCTACAACAAGCTTTCCCTGCGATCACATGATCGGGACCTGAACCAATTAGGTCCCGGTCATGTCTCCGGGACCAGAGGCAGGGGTTAACAGCGCGATCCAGGTGTCAGCGCTACTCTGAGACACCCGGATCGTGCTTTTAACACCCACCGTGAATTCACGTCGGCGCTGCACAGAGCCCAGCAAATGCCGATGTGAATATACAGTGGGCGGTCGGGAAGCGGTTAAAGGGTGTGTCATGATTTTTTTTATAATATTGCTTTTAATAAAATATAAACAAAAATTTTATTTATTAGTGTTGTCACTTAATACTTTTTACTGTATTCAAACTTTTACTTCTCTACGGGGGCTGCCATTTTTTTTTCATCTATGTATGTGTCGATTAACGACACATCCAGAGATGCTATACGGCACATACAACCCCATAGAGAATGCGAACGGGAACCGTTCCATTCTCAGAAGCGTAAGTCGTCTGTGTGAGAACGGCGCATGCGCCGCTCCCACACAGACCAAAACTAAGCTCGTTCGTAGAGCGAAATCCGGCGCCATTTTCATGTGGACCGGAAGCCGCTGCCGGACAGTAAGAGGACGACTTCCGGCCATATGTTCAACGAAGCGAAGGTGCAAGGAAAAGAAGCGTAGACCAGCGGAGGCGGCAGGAGCTGGTAATTTATGTTCGTGTATGATGTGTGTATTATGTTCATGTGATACTGTCTGCTGAGTCCTGTATCTAATCCTCCTACACTGTGCAGTCGCTCAGAAAACGGCGGCACACAGTGTAGGAGGTTTTAAGACATTCAAACCCCTCCTTCTCCTGGCACTAGCCAGAAGAAAGGAGGGGGGATTGTGTGAGGACACTAGAGCAGAGTGTGTCCACCCCAAATTTGCAGCACAAATCAATGAGGTTGCTTTACGACAGGGACCATGCTGCAATTTTGGGAACTGCTCCATCTAGTGGCCAGCACATGGAAATGTTATAAATTAGAATCTAATTTATAATATTTCCTGACTTGTGAAAAAATGTAAAAAATTAAAACAATGTGTAATCACTCAAATACAAATTGTTTAACTGAAAAAAAAATAAAAAATTTCTAGCGACACATTCCCTTTAATAAAATCTGTAGAAAGTAATAAAATCAGCAAAAATACAAAATGACAAGCAGGAGCCCAAGGATAGCAAAACAAACTCCAAAAATGTCTTTCAAGTATATAAATGCAAAAAAGCCAAGTTCTGAATATGTAGGACCCCTAAACAGAGATAATGGGGAGATAATCACAGGGGATCAAGAGAATGCAGAGTTACTAAATGGGTTCTTTAGCTCTGTATATACAACAGAAGAAAGAGCAGCTGATGTAGCCGGTGCCAGTGCTGTTAATACATCAATTAACTGGTTGCCGACACAGGACGAGTATGCTCGTCCTGAGCGGCAAGCACTTCGCGCATTAGGACGAGCATACTCGTCCTGTGTGACAGCCGTCCCTGCGCGCGTCTGTGCGCGCGATCGAGAGCGGGGCAACGGCTGTCATACACAGCCACGGCCCCGCTCTGACAGCGGAGAGGAGAGAAACATCTTCTCTCCGCTGTTAACCCTTTGAACGCCGCGATGACAGCTGATCGCGGCGTTCAAGGAGAGGGGACTGGACATTGATCGCGTCACAGAAAATTACTGTGACGCGATCAAAGCCCACAACTCGTATGGCCAGACAGCTCAGGGTCCAGTGAAGGACCCCAGGGCTGTCTGAACATATTTCCTGTTGTTAGGGCATACTGAGGTATGCCCTAACAACTGCCTGTGTACGATCAGTAACAGGCTAATGTACTGGCATATAGATCTATGCCAGTACATTGCAGTTACAAAATAAAAATAAAAATGATAAATCCCTTTATGGGATTAAAAAAAAAAGTTAAATGAATGTAAAAAAAAAATAATGGTAAATAAATAAATAAAAAGTAAATAAAATACACAGAAATACACATTTTTTATAATAAATCAACTTTTTAAAATATAAGTCCCAAAACATGAAATAATATAGACATATTTGGTATCGCCACGACCGTAACAACCTGTACTACAAATCTATACCATTATTTATTATGTTCGGTGTATGGTGTAAAAAAAATATTAAAACTGCTGCACAACTGCTTTTTTTTTGCACTTTAATCTAATTAAAAATTTATAGAAATTAAACGATAATGTATTTGTACCAAAAAATGGTACGTACATAAAGTACAACTCGTCCCGCAAAAAACAAAGTCTCATACAACTACGTCGTACAAAAAATAAAAGCGTTATGAGCGTCGGGATGCAAAGAGGGAAATGTAAAAAAAATTGCTCTGTCCTCAAGGCTAAAATTGGCCATGTCCTTAAGGGGTTAATATACTGAATTTGCTGAATGCAGTTATGGTCCAAGCTAAATTAAATAAAATAATGTACACAAGGCCCCGGGACCAGATGGGTTACCCCCTACAGTTCTTAAAGAGCTTAGTTTAGTTATTTCTGTTCCCCTCTTCATAATATTTAGAGATTCTCTACTGACTGGTATAGTGCTAAGGGACTGGTGCAGGGCAAATGTGGTGCCTATTTTCAAAGAGTGCTCTAGGTTTTCCTCGGGTTATTATAGACCAGTTAGCGAACATCAATCGTGGGAAAAATAGTTGAGGGGCTATTGAGGGACTAGAAACAGAATTTTGTGGCAAAAAAATTGTATTATAAGCGACTGCCAGCACGGTTTTACTAAGCACAGAAGTTGTCAAATCAACCTGATTTGTTTTTATGAAGAGGTGAGCAGAAGCCTAGACAGAGGGGCTGCTGTGGATATAGTGTTTTTAGACTTTGCAAAGGCATTTCACACTGTCCCTCATAGACGTCTGATGGGTAAATTAAGGACTATAGGTTTAGAAAGTACAGTTTTTAATTGGATTGAGAATTGGCTCAAGGACCGTATCCAGAGACTTGTGGTCAATGATTCCTACTCTGAATGGTCCCCGGTTATAAGTGGTGTACCCCAGGGTTCAGTGCTGTAGATCTGGTCCAAGCGAAGTTAAATAAAATAAAATGTGCACAGGTCTCCGGGACCAGATGGATTACACTCAAAAGTTCTTAAAAGAACTTAGTTCCGTTATTTCTGTTTCCCTCTTCATTATAAATCAGATATTCTCGAGTGACTGGCATAGTGCCAAGGGGACTGGCACAGGGGAAATGTGGTGCCTATTTTCAAAAAGGGCTCTAGGTTTTCCCTGGGTAATTACACACCAGTAAGGTTAACATCCATTGTGGGGGAAAAAAGACAGTGCGTCAGTGTAAAACTAAATAAGAAGAGACCTGTATAGCGGTGGTATCTATGCCCCAAATAATTACTGAATTATAAAAAAATGTGGTAATATAACAATAGTAGCAAGAAAACACAGGTATAATAAGCTCTGCAGGATGAAGGCAGAAGTCCTTGGATTTATTTAAATTATTAATCTTTTGATTAATACTAAGTGTTATGGCACCAGACCGTAATCATACACTAGATCAGGGGTCTCAAACTCGGCCGGGTAAGTGGGCCACATATGGAAAAAATTAGAAGTTGACTGGCATTTCAATAATCCAGTTTAAGTGCTAAATGCAGTCCGGCGGCTCAGTTGGCAGCGTTTGGCAGAGACACAAATGTCAAGATTGGGCAGCCCCTTTTAAGATAGTGCCACCGAGCCCTCTGTAGATACTGCCACAGTGCCCTATGTAGAGACTGCCACAGTGCCCTCTGTAGAGACTGCCACAGTGCCCTCTGTAGAGAATGCCACAGTGCCCTCTGTAGAGAATGCCACAGTGCCCTCTGTAGAGAATGCCACAGTGCCCTCTGTAGAGAATGCCACAGTGCCCTCTGTAGAGAATGCCACAGTGCCCTCTGTAGAGAATGCCACAGTGCCCTCTGTAGAGAATGCCACAGTGCCCTCTGTAGAGAATGCCACAGTGCCCTCTGTAGAGAATGCCACAGTGCCCTCTGTAGAGAATGCCACAGTGCCCTCTGTAGAGAATGCCACAGTGCCCTCTGTAGAGAATGCCACCGTGCCCTCTGTAGATAATGCCACAGTGCCCTCTGTAGATAATGCCACAGTGCCCTCTGTAGATAATGCCACAGTGCCCTCTGTAGATAATGCCACAGTGCCCTCTGTAGATAATGCCACACTGCCCTCTGTAGATAATGCCACACTGCCCTCTGTAGATAATGCCACAGTGCCCTCTGTAGATAATGCCACAGTGCCCTCTGTAGATAATGCCACAGTGCCCTCTGTAGATGCTGCCACAGTGCCCTCTGTAGATGCTGCCACAGTGCCCTCTGTAGATGCTGCCACAGTGCCCTCTGTAGATGCTGCCACAGTGCCCTCTGTAGATGCTGCCACAGTGCCCTCTGTAGATGCTGCCACAGTGCCCTCTGTAGATGCTGCCACAGTGCCCTCTGTAGATGCTGCCACAGTGCCCTCTGTAGATGCTGCCACAGTGCCCTCCGTAGATGCTGCCACAGTGCCCTCCGTAGATGCTGCCACAGTGCCCTCCGTAGATGCTGCCACAGTGCCCTCTGTAGATGCTGCCACAGTGCCCTCTGTAGATGCTGCCACAGTGCCCTCTGTAGATGCTGCCACAGTGCCCTCTGTAGATGCTGCCACAGTGCCCTCTGTAGATGCTGCCACAGTGCCCTCTGTAGATGCTGCCACAGTGCCCTCTGTAGATGCTGCCACAGTGCCCTCTGTAGATGCTGCCACAGTGCCCTCTGTAGATGCTGCCACAGTGCCATATATGGACAGTGATGTCAGGGGCTTGCCCAGTGCTGGAGTTCCGGAGCATAGATTCTAGAACTCTGCCTGGGACTCCAGCTGTGCGCCTGACATCACTGTCCATATGTGGACAGCGATGTCAGGGGATTCCACAGAGTGCCGGAGCAGAGCCTGTACTAGCGCTCTGCCCGGGACTGCGCTCTGCCCGGGACTCCGCTCTGGGGAAGACCCTAACACTGTCCATGTATGGACAGCGATGTCAGGGAATTCCAGAGTCCCGGAGCAGAGCCTATACTAGCGCTCTGCCCGGGACTCCGCTCTGGGGAGGACCCTGGCAACACTGTCCATGTATGGACAGCGATGTCAGGGAATTCCACAGAGTCCCAGAGCAGAGCAGATACTAGTGGCTCTGTGTCCCGCAGGCCGCAGATGACAGCCTCAGGGGCCGCATGAGGCCCGCGGGCCGCGTGCTTGAGACCCCTGCACTAGATGAAGGCACCAGACCGTAATCATACACCAGATGAAGGCACCAGACCGTAATTATATACCTAATGAAGGCACCAGACCGTAATCATATACCTGATGAAGACACCAGACAGTAATCGTATACCTGAAGAAGACACTTCTTCCTGTACCTGTTTTCTTGCTATTTGTGATACTAGAGTATACAGTATTCACAGTGCAGTCAAATTGCGTTTCTTGCCATCATTTTCACAAAGTCGCAGCAAAACACAGGATTTGATCTCGCTGTGTGACTATAGTCCACTGTATTTTTTGTGTCCTGTACAGCTTTTTGAAGCAATTTTCGTAATTGTGGTAAAAGTGGCCCGGTTATTGAGCACTTTTTATGTTTGCAGCAAAACTGCACCATTCTTGCCACGATTATGAAAATTAAAAAACGTTAACATACCCTACAAGAGGGGTCAGTAGAGACTCACCAGCCTCAGGCTCTGTACAAGAACCTGACTAGTGGACGGGCCTTCTCTCCTGCAGAGCTTCTGCTTTCAAACTGCTGTAGAAGTACCTGGTTGGTGGTGGGGTTTAACTCTGGGACAACTTCTGCTTTCATGCAGTTTGTGCAGCTTTTTTGAGTCCCCTACGCATATGTGGTGTTGGGGGCCCAGGACCCCCCTGCCTTCGGAGCCCGGTCGCAATTGCGACTGCTGCAAAAGCTATAGCTACGCCACTTTGTGTATGTAACCCACAATATATCACTTGCAAATGCACCAAAAACATTAATGATAAATATATGATACTTTAGAAACACAAAACCCACCAGATGTGAAAGAATTATGCTGAACATTGATTTCAAAGTGTGCATGCAGTGTCTTAAGTGTGACTTGAGATTCAGTGATTTTAGAAGAAATTTTTATTATTTTTTTCCTACAAAGTTATATTGATTTTTAGTCTCGGAGTAATGGTGTAGGAGGATGAGGAAAAGTCCAATGTATTAAACGCCATTTTCTCTACTGTATTTACACAGGAAAATCCGAGGTCAGACGACACGATTAGGGAAAAAGTAAATTCTCCATTAAATGTTACCTGCTTAACCCAGCAAGAAGTGCAGCGCTGCCTTAAAAATACGAATATAGACAAATCACCAGGTCCGGATAATATACCCCCCCCCCCCCCCCCCGCGTTCTGCAGGAATTAAGTACCGTGATAGACAGACCATTATTTCTGATATTTATGGATTCTATCGTGACTGGGTCTGTTCCACAGGACTGGGGTCAAAATGTGAGTGCGGAAACTACAGACCCGTGAGTTTAACCTCCATTGTGGGTAAAATATTTGAGGGTTTTCTAAGAGACGCTATTCTCGAGTATCTCAAGGCAAATAAACTGTTACGCAGCATAAGCATGAGTTTATGAGGGATCGGTCTTGTCAAACCAATCTGATTAGCTTCTATGAGGAGGAAAGTTCTAGACTGGACCTGGATAAGGCTGTGGATGTGATGTATCTAGACTTTTCAAAGGCGTTTGATACTGTGCCATATAAAAGGGTTGTAGATAAAAGGAAAATGCTGGGACTGGGGAAAAATATGTGTAATTGGGTAAACAACTGGCTCAATGATAGAAAACAGAGGATGGTTAGTAACCCATTTACGCTCCTTGACGTACTATTAGGTCATGGTAAGTGCATCTTTCGTGCTCCATGACCGAATAGTACGTCACAGGAGGATCGGCCATTTCGATCGTCCTCCCAGGACATACAGGAACTGTGACAACTGCTGTCTCGTACAGCAGTTCCCGCAGCTCCTTCAGCGGGGACCGATAGCGGTGTCCCTGCTGATTAACCCCTTAGATGCGGCGTTCTATAGCGATCGCGGCTTCCTAGGGGTTAAACACTCATCGACGTCCCGCTACATGATCGTGGGCGGCAATGGTTGCTATGGCAACCGGAGGCCTAACAATGGCCTCCAGATATGCCACATACGGAAGCCTAGTGAGTCCTGAAAAAGTCAGGACCCACTATGCTTGCTGTTAGCTCTAATACACAGCACTACGCATGTAGTGTAGTGTATTGGAATTGCGATCACGGCCTCCTGCCTTCAAGTCCACTAGTGGGACAAGAAATGTAAAAAAAGTTGTGTAAAAATTGAAAAATAATAATTTTAGAGTAATAAAAGTAAAAATCCCCCTTTTTGCCTGATCAGTCCTTTATTATTAAAAAAATAAAAATAAATAAACTATACATAATTGGTATCACCGCATCTGTAACGGCCTGAACTACAAAAGTATTTTGTTATTTATCCCGCGTGGTAAACGCCCTAACCGAAAATAATAATAAACCATACCAGAATCACAATATTTTGGTCACTTCACTGGTGGTTCTGCGGAGAGCGCTCTCTCAGTCTGTGTGTGTTCTCGTGGGAGGGAACACAGCGAAAGCCGCCCTGACGCTGTCAGTAGCGGATTGGACAGTGTCAGAGCGAAGACATCACTTATCCACCCCCTTGCCAATTTAGTTAGATAGAAACGCCCCATTGACAGTTCAGGGGCTAATTTACATATCGGGCACCAAATATAACAGCACCAATATATAAATAACGGTGGAAGTTAGAAAAATTATTTCAAGTGAGACAGTGTTTGTGAAGCCCTGCCTATTACGTGCTGCACTCCGCTTCATATGTATGGGCAGATGAAAGGTTCTCTTTAAAGGGAACCTGTCACCAATTGAACTTTACTTATCCCTCACTGGCCGCTGCTATCAAAAGTTCATTGCCTTTATCCCCTCTCCTAAACTCCTCCTCCGACTGTAAATAACGGTCTGCAAACATTTCACGCTTTTTATCGTAATAATCCGGTGTCCCTTTGTGCGCATGCACCAGAAGAGGACATCAATGCACAAGCGCGGGCTTTTGTGTGCAGGGGGAAGGCGAGGAGCTGTCAATCAAAAGTATTGAGGCAGGTTAAACTCTGAAAGATTTGAGGAATGAAGATTTGACTCTTTTATGCTCATTAACATACATTGTGGGAACACTGAAAAACTAAAGCTACAGAGCAAACAAAGAAGACAATTATAGGTTATATAGAAATTATTTTTCACCCACTACCACCAGGTATTGCTGGTTTAATAGGTGAAATGCTGGTGACAGGTTCCCTTAAAGGTCAAAACCTAGGCGGAGTCCTTAAGGGGTTAATGGTACCTCCTCAGAGTGGGTCAGAGTGGGTCACAGTTACCAGTGAGTTTCCACAGGGGTCAGTATTGGGACCTCTACTTTTTAATATGTTTATAAATGACCTTTTAGAGGATTTAGAGAGTATAATTTTAGTATTTGCAGATGATACTAAGCTCTGTAAAGTGATCAACACAGAGGAGGATAATGTAACACTACAGGGGGATTTGGGGAAGCTGGAGGTTTGAGCAGAGAAATGGCAAATGAAGTTTACTGTGGATAAATGTAAGGTTATGCACTTGGGCCAAGGAGACAAATTTTACAATCATGCATTAGATGGTAAAACACTGGGTAAAAATTGGTACTGAAAAATATTTGGGGCAAATAAAATCATGGGATGCATCAAAAGAGGCATAGATGCTCATGACAAGAACATAGTTTTGCCTCTATACAAATCACTAGTCAGACCACACATGGAATATTGTGTACAATTTTGAGCACCTGTGTATAAGAAGGACATGGCTGAACTAGAACGTAGTAATTAAGAGAATGGGCGGCTTGCAGTACCAAGAAAGGTTATCAAATTTGGGGCTATTCAGTTTAGAAAAAAGACGGCTTAGGGGCGGTCTAATTACAATGTACAAATATATAACTGGACAGTACAGAGATCTTTCTAATGATCTTTTTACACCTACCGTGTTTCCCCGATAGTAAGACACCCCCGATTGTAAGACGTATCGGGGGTTTCAGGGGGGTCGGCTAATATAAGCCGTACCCCGAAAGTAAGACATATGTCTTACTTTCGGGGAAACACGGGGGTATTGCCGCCTCCTGCCCACTTCCACTCCCACTTAACGCCGAAGGACGGATATATCAGTCCTCTGCAGCTGCTAGTTCGCGCCGGAGGACGGATATATCCGTCCTGTGATAGCGCGGGTACTGAGACTGTACCCACGCGATCAGCGGCAGGAGCACGGCTGTTATACACAGCCTGGCTCCTGCTGCAACTGCCGGAATCGAAGCGCGCGCCGATTCCGGCAGTTTAACCCATTAAATGCCGCTGTCAATAGTGACAGCGGCATTTAATGTGTTTGACAGAGGGGGGAGCTCCCTCTGTCACCCGATCGGCGCCCCCGCAAACAAATCGCGGGTCGCCGTCGGGTTTCCATGACAGCCGGGGGTCTAACAAAGACACCCAGGTCTGCCTTCAGCATCTGCCTGTTAGGCGATGCCGGAGGCATGACCTAATAGGTTGCCTGTCAGTTTTACACTGACAGGCAATAATGCTTCGGTATACTAAGTATACCAAAGCATTATATATGCGATCAGCACATCGCATAGTGAAGTCCCCTGGTGGGACTAAAAAAAAAAATGTAAAACAGTTAAATAAAGTTTGTGAAAAAAAAAAAAAACATTTTTGCCAATGTAAGACATACCCCGAAAGTAAGACATAGTGGGGCTTTTGGGGATAAAAAGAAAGTAAGACACTGTCTTACTTTCGGGGAAACACGGTAAGCCTGTAATGACCTTCTGCTACACGGGAGGTTGCTGTGCTCCCTGAGCTCGCCTTAGGCCACCTGCGTTACCGTTTGACAGGTGTACCGCCCCAGTCAAACTCCCCACCTGCCACGATCCTCGGAAAAAAGGTTTCACCCCCGTCACAGAAAGGGATTCTTTACTGTGAGAGCAGTGAGACTATGGAACTCTCTGCCACAAGATGTTGTGGTGGTTGATTCTCTAAACAAGTTCAAGAAGGGCCTTGATGCCCTTCTTAAAAAATATAATATTACAGGTTATGAGTACTGGATTCGGGAAATGGGTCGTTGATCCTTGGATTTATTCTGATTTCCATATTTGGAGTCAGGGAGGAATTTTTCCCCTAATAAGGCAATTGGCATCAACTTCATGGGGGTTTTGCCTTACTCAATAATAACACGGTAGGATTATAGGCTGGACTTGATGGACCTGCGTCTTTATTCAACCTTATCAACAATGTAACTTGTTGATATCCAACATGTGTAGGTTTCATAGACTACATTCTTAGTTAAAAATTGTAGACTTGTATAACTACGTGGTAAGGGGTGAGATTTGAGTTAAAGTGGTGGTGATTAGTTAAAGGAGTGGTAGGGGTGAAGATGGAACGGAGGTGGTGTGTATTTACCGAGGAGCTAAATAGTGCAGAAAACTATGCTATTCTAACTATAAAAAACACTGGAACCTGTAAGGGAAAGAAAATACTACCTTTCTGTTCAGAGGCCTAATATGTTCAACAAGGATTATCTAGGGATATTGCTGGTTTACACAAAAGTAATTGGATTTTTACTCTGAATACAAAATGAACAAATTTCAAGTTGAAATTTACCTCATATTCCTTTTGCGCTTCCATCAAAAGTGCACCAGGGGCCATTGAAGCAATTTTAAAAATTTCTTCAGTTGCTTCTAAAAAATAAAGCAGAAAACGGTTACATTTACAATATTTTCTTTGTTCATACCCTCATGGGATCAATCCTTAGGCTGAGTTCACAAAATTTGCGGCAAAAAACATGAATTCTTACCACGATGTGTTAATCCTGCCTAACAAACGTTTAGAGGCAGCATATTCTTCAGTTGAACAGATGGGATAGGCAAAGATATACTCAGGTGGAGCAAAAGAGGCAATGCACACTCTAAAATATACTATATGGACAAAAGTATTGGGACACACCTCTTAATCATTTAATTCAGGTATTTCAATCAGTCCCATTGCCACAGGCGTAAAAAAAAATAAGCACCTAGCCATGTAGTCTACCTTTACAAATATTTGTGAAAGAATGGGTCATTCTAAAGTACTCAATGAATTTGAGCGTGGTACTGTAATAGAATGCCACCATTGCAACAAGTCAGTTGGTGAAATTTCTTCCCTCTTTGTTATTCCATGATCAACTGTGAGTGGTATTATTACAAAGTGGAAGTGTCTAGCAACCACAGCCACTAAGCGGCAGACGGCGTCAAGTTACAGAGCGGGGTCGCCGAGTGCGGAGGCACATAGTGAATAAAAATCGCCAATGCTCTGTGACTAAGTCCTGCAGAGATCTCAAACCTCCTCTGGCATTAAAATATAAAACAAAAACTGTGCCCAGGGAGCTTTATGGCATGGGTTTCCATGGTCGAGCAGCTGCATGCAAGCCTTACATCACCAAGCACAATGCCAAGTACGTCGCCACTGGACTGGGGAGTGACTAATCTCACTTCTCTGTCGGGCAGTGCGATGGACAAGTCTGAGTTTGGCGAATGCCGGGAAAATGTTACCTGCCTGACTGAATTACGCCAACTGTAAAGTTTGGTGGAGTAGGTATCATACTATGGTGTTGTTTTTCAGGGGTTGGCCTAGGCCCCTTAATTCCAGTGAAGGGAAATCTTAATGGCTCTAAGTTCATAACTTAGATGTGATCGTTTACAGGTGGAATCTGATTGTCAAAGACACGGAACCAGTCAGGTCCGCAGGATTGACCTGATTCAGTGAACAGCTTCTCTGTATAGAGAATACAGAGCAGCTGTATCTAAAAAAGTAAAAATAATTTTCAATAAAAAGTATCTACAAAGTTATACAAAACACACGGACAACTTTGTATTAAAAAAAATTATAAAAATTGGCCTGTCAAAGGTTTACATAGCCTTTAATGCTTCAGCATACCAAGACATTTTGGACAATTGTATTCTTTACATTTTGTGTGAACTGTTTGGCCAAGGCACTTTTCTGTTCCAGCATGACTGCGCTCTAGTGCACAAAGCAAGATTCATAAAAGGCATGATTGGGTTAGTTTGGTGTAGAAGATCTTGACTGGCCCGCAGAAACCCCTGACCTCAACCCCATCAAACACCTTTGGGTTGAACTAGAATGGAGATTGTGAGCCAAGCCCTCTCGTCCAACATCAGTGTCTGACCTCACAAATGCTCTTCTGGATAAATTCCCACAGACACAGAAGAATGGAATCTGTTTTAGCTGCCAAGGGGGAGAGGGCAAATCCATGTTAATGCCTATGGATTAAGAATGGGACGCCATAAAAGCTCCTGCAGGTACAATATGTAGGTGTCCCAATACTTTTGTCCATATAGTGTACTTCCCAATACCTACAGGCACCCTAATATTTGAAATACAATAGATTTGTTTTTGTGTTGTAAGCTAGTCAAGCATTTTACCTACATGCTTGTTTGGTTTTATGTAACAACATAGGTTTTAATTCAGCAAAGATACAATAAATACACTCCAAAAAAAATTAAGCCCGGATTCACACGTAGAGTAAATAAGGCAGATTTTCCGCAGCGGAAAACCCGCAGCATAATAATACAGTAGCAGCAGAGTGGATGAGATTTGAACAAATCTCATGCACACGCTGCGTAAATAAGCGCAAAAAACGGTCAGAAATTAGCCTGTGATGCGTTTCTTTAATTCGCAGCATGTCAATTATATTTGTGCCACCGCTGCTTTTTTGTTGCAGCTTTTCTCCATTGAATTCAATGGGGAGGTAAAACCTGCAAAAAATAGATGCTGTGATTTTTGTGGAGGAAAAGCTGCGATTTTGCCGCAAAAATCTTAACTCCGAACAAAACCCTAAATCTTATACTTACCCAGAATTCTGTGCTTCTTCTACTAGGTCGGCCTCCTGGGATGACGTTTCATCCCATGTGACCGCAGAAGACACTCACAGGCTGCAACAGTCACATGGGATGAAACGTCATCCCAGGAAACCGGGCTGCAGGTCGACAGAGGGACGCATAGCCATGACTAATAAAATGTGTAAAAAACGGTTTCATAAAGTTTTTAGTAGAGGGAAAAAAATTATTACAAATTAAAAAAAACAAAAAACAGTTACCTATTTTTTCTTTAAAGTAATGTAGAGAATAAAACAATAAAAAATTAGCTACATCTGTAAAAGTCCGAACTATTACAATATAACATTATTTAAAGGGATTGTCCCACAAAACGAAGTGCTCCATGAAAACAAAGTGCTCCTGTGGATAGGGGATACATGTGTTTTGTTGGACAACCCCTTTAACTCGTACGGTAAACTCTGTAAAAAAAATATATAATTTACAACTGTTAGGCGCTATTCACATTGCGTTTGTGCTACCCGCCAAGCGTATACGTTTTTTTATAAAAACATGGACCAATGAAAACGTGTATAAAACGTGTACCACTATCTGTTTACAACTGTTTTTTTTATAGCGTGTACGTTTAGCGTATACTCATAAGTCGGTATAAGTTTCTGTCCGTGTTTTACCTAAAAAAAAGTATGTTTTGTTTTTTTAGAGTGGACACTGATAGAAAATAAAACAAAAAAACGGACAGATTTACTGTATGTAAATGGATACACACGTATAGCATTACGTTTGCATACGTCGTCCATTGAGATCAATGCTAAAAAAAACGTTACTTCGCGTATGTTTTTTTGAAGTACAGAATAGCGTAGCAGACTACGCTTTTCAGTACTTTCAAAAAACAGTATCCCAATGTAAACCATGACAAACATAGACCAAACGGATGCTATTGTGATCTACGTGTCACCCATTATAGTCTACTTATACGCCGAGCTATACGTTTCAATACTTTAGTGTTTAAAAAGGTATACGCGCGCAGGATAGCACAAACGTGATGTGAATGGGGCCTTATTCAGTTTCCCAGAACATCATATGGTACTTTAAATGGTGTCAATAGAAACTACAAATCCTCCCGCAAAGAATAATCCCTCACACCACTCCATTAACCGAAAGATAAAAAAGCTATGGCCCTTGGATGACGAGAACTGAAAAACAAAACTGAAAAAGCAAGAAATGGCTCATTCCTAAAAGGGTTAATAGTACAGTAGCTGTTTGAGCTGTGTAACAGACTTTTAGCAAGGGTGCAGGGGGAAAGTTTGAGCAGGTTTGTGAGCACATACTCTTGTAGACATAGACACGTGTGGTAAATACAAACTTTGCAATCCTTCATCAATAATTTTTACAGTGTATTCTATGTGCAAGTCTCTGCTTCTATCCACATTTTAGTCACAAATTCAGATTCCATGTCTTTTTATTATAAAGATTCCGGCTTATAACAAAGTTACATTATGGTGGTTACAAATGTAAGCTCACTAAGTAAGTGAAGGGAAATAATAAAATAAAATTACACCTTGATTAAATGATAGATAATTCAGTCCTAAGGCTAGCTTACTAGACCCCTGGTGCGGTGTCCGCTTCGCAGAAGACTGGAGAGGCGGAAGAAAATTGCACCTGGAGCAAGAGCTGAGAAGTGACCCCGTGCTACGAAGCAGCACTGTGAATTGGCACCAACACCCGGAATCTGGTGGAGGCATAACCGCGGGAAGAGAATGGACCTGGTTCTGAGGAGCATCAAGTGGGAGGAGGGAGGGGGATTTTCATACTCACCCGCCGTATTCTTCGGGTGCACGCATGGTTACTTCCTCAGTAACCTCACACATATAGTGGGGTTACTGGGACTTCACATGCGGATGCAAACAAGTTGGGTGACCGGCGGTGAAAGAAAGTCAGTGCAGAAAACAGACTGGTCTCCCAGCACCTGCAGGGGGTTGACTAGCCTGGTGACGATGCTGACAATCCACCCATAGCGAAGGAAAGGAAAAAAAAAACAAAAGCTAAAAGAAAAAATAGTAAAATAGCGGCAGACTAGAGAATTAGATCATATCTGCCTCTTACAGACACTAGGCTGAAACTGATTTAGCCAATGTCTGTGGGATGGGTATGACCTGCCTGGGTGGAACCATACTTTTCCTACTGTAAGCCTCCTAGTGGCAAGAGCCTATACCCATGGTGCTGTGTCCCCCAATGATATTAACGAGAATACATTTTAAACATCAGTAGATAAGAACATTGTTCCCTACACAGAGGGAATGGTCATATACAAAGAACATGGAAAACTGAGAAAGGGGGAATGGGTCATAAAAAAAAAAAAAGCCATTGATAGATAGAAAACAAGTGATTTGTGAATAGCGATTCGCATCAGATAATGGTTACAGTTATACACAAAAAGCACATATTGGGTGCCTAGAAGGAGGACACCATGGTTGCCAGAACTTAAAAAAATGTCCCATAAAGTCTGAGCATATAACATTAAGCTTATCATAAACCATGATTTTATTGATACGAGCCACTATCATGCTAAATATGAAATTTGGCTTATGCCATTTAAGTGCAATATGTATCCTCACAGCCAATGTTATTGAGAATTAGGGAAGTCTTTTGACTTCTTACCTAAAAAGCATTTGCGGAATTTGTTGCCCAAGACATCTTGTATCAAAGTTGCTATCCAAGTCCAAAAGGAAGTTACACCACCAAATATGGCAAGTGGAAACTGGGACCTTACGGGCCCGGGAAACAATTGGGCAAGACTGCAGAGAACATAGGGTGAATTTCTGTGGGAACTAAGTAATCTCTGTCAAGGATCTTGAGGGAGGTTTCTACCAGCAACCTCTGTTTAACCCAGACATGGGCAAACTACGGCCCGCGGGCCACATACGGCCCGTTAGGCTTTTTAATCCGGCCCGCCGAACTTGTCCAAATCATAGTAAAAACCTCCTTTTTTTTCCCCTTTCCCTGCAATGCCCACGTTTTCCCAATAGATGGCGCACTCTAAACACATTGACCGTTGTCCTTAACGCCGAAGGACGGATATATCCGTCCTCAGCAGCTGCTAGTTCGCGCAGGAGGACGGATATATCCGTCCTGTGATGGCGCGGGTACTGCCAGTGTACCCACGCGATCAGCGGCAGGAGCACGGCTGTTATACACAGCCTGGCTCCTGCTGCAACTGCCGGAATCGAAGCGCGCTCCGATTCCGGCAGTTTAACCCATTAAATGCCGCTGTCAATAGTGACAGCGGCATCTAATGTGTTTGACAGAGGGAGGGAGCTCCCTCTGTCACCCGATCGGCGCCCCCGCAAACAAATCGCGGGTCGCCGTCGGGTTTCCATGACAGCCGGGGGTCTAACAAAGACCCCCAGGTCTGTCTTCCGCAACTGCCTGTTTGGCGATGCCGGAGGCATGACCTAACAGGTTGCCTGTCAGTTTTACACTGACAGGCAATAATGCTTTGGTATACTAAGTATACCAAAGCATTATATATGCGATCCGCACATCGCATAGTGAAGTCCCCTGGTGGGACTTAAAAAAAAAATGTCAATCAGTTAAATAAAGTTTGTTGAAAAAAAATAAAATAATTACAGTCAAAATCAAATAAAACTACTTTTTTGCCCAAAAAGTGGTTTTATTCAGTAAAAGTGTCAAAACAAATAACACATACACATATATGGTATCCCCGCGATCATAACAACTTGACCAATAAAATGAACACATTAATGAAACCGCCGGATGTACGGCGTCCAAAAAACCCGCAAAAAACAACGGCAAAATTCTCTCTTTTCTCCCATTCCCCCCATAAAAAATAAAATAAAAGTTAATCTATAAGTCCTATGTACCCCAAAATAGTACTAATGAAAACTACGCATTGGCCCGCAAAAATCAAGCCCACATACGGTCACATCGACGGAAAAATAAAAAAATGACGGCTCTTGGAACGCGGCGATGCAAAAACAAGTAATTTTTTTCTAAAAGGGTTTTTATTGTGCAAACATAGGAAAACATATAAAACCTTTACATATTTGGTATCCTCGTAATCGTGCCGACCCGTAGAATAAAGGTAACATGTTATTTATGCTGCATAGTAAAGGGCATAAATTTATAACGTGAAAATGAATGCTGGAATAGCTGCTTATTTTCAATTCTCTCCTAAAATAAAGTTAATAAAAGTTAATCAATATATTGTAAGCATCTAAAAATGGTGCAATTACAAAATACAACTCGTCCCGCAAAAAACAAACCCTTATACGGCTATGTCGACGTAATAAAAAAAAAGTTACGACTCTTGGAATGCGACCGTGAAAAAACAAAAAATAATCCTTGGTCATTAACGTGCAAAATGGCCCGGTCATTAAGGGGTTAATGTGGCGCGTATTTCTCTTTATTTCACTTTAATTTTCACTTCGTTTCACGTCACCATTAAGCCCTTCGGTTTTCAAAGAGTACAATATCAGCCGTCACTTTGCCACGAAGCATGCAAACTATGCTAGCAAGCAGTCAACACAAGAACGGGCGGCTACTGCTCAGAGGTTGGCAGCTAATTTACAGAGTCAACAGAACTTTTTTCTTGATAAATCACAGTGCGTATGTTATTTTAATCTATTTACATTTCCTTCTCCCAGTATCTGCGAAATAGTATGTAAATGCCATATCTTGCATATTCCTTGAGACAAATTTATTAACTGATAAGGGCTATTTTTCACATTTGAAAGACAGTTAATAAATTGGGTTGTAGTGTTCTTACTGTGCTATGAGGTTTGCACACACTACATTTAATGCCTTAGTATATCCGGCCCAAACACTCCCTCCAAATGCTCCTGGCCCGGCCCCTCTGTCAAATTTTAGAACCCATTGTGGCCCGCGAGTCAAAAAGTTTGCCCACCCCTGGTTTAACCCCTTAACGACGAGGACTGTTTGGGCCTTAATGACCGAACTATTATTTTTTTCATCCTCACATTCCAAGAGCAATAACTTTTATTTTTCCATCGATGCAGCTGTACGAGGGCTTGTTTTTTAAAAGATGGCATCATTTTGGGGTTCATATAATTTATTGATTTAGCTTTAATAAATTTTTTTGGAAGGGAATGCAAAAAAACAGCAATTATGGCAATTTTTTTGGAGGTTCTTTTTCTCGCCGTTTACCGTACGGTAAAACTAATATGGCAACTTTATTCTACGGGCCAGTACGAATGCGCCAATACCAAATTTGCATAGTCTTTTTTTGTGTTTTAATACGTTTGTACAATAAAACATTTTATGGGGAAAATAAAGTAATTCCGAGAGCCATAACGTAATTATTTTTCTATCAATGAGCTGTCGTTTTTATTGGTACCACTTTGGGATACATGTAACTTATTGATTAACTTTTATAATTGTTTATGAGGGGAAAAGCAAAAAAAAACAATCCCACCAATGCAATTTACGCTATGCACTGTGCAGTATAGCTAGTACGTTATGCTTGTTCTACGGGTCGATATGAGTGTGGCGGGGTCTAATATGTAGGGTTTTGGGGGTTTTTTTTGTTTTGTTTTTTTAATGTGACCCATTTTTAAAGAATCGAATATTATTTTATGAAAAAAGGGTTTAATTTTTTTTTTGTTATTGGGGGGTACTTTTTAAGTTTTATTAAAACTTTATTAAACTGAAAAGAACTTGGACTTCAGATTTCATATGAAGATTGGCGGAAGGCATTCATACTTACACAAACTTCCTACACCGTGTTTTGCACAAGAGCAGAATTATAAAATTCTCACCAGGTGGTACAGGTATTCGTCTCTTTTGCATAGGATTTTCCCCTCTGTGTCAGATCTTTGCTGGCATTGCGGGAGGGCCACCGGGACTATGCTACATATTTGGTGGGACTGCCCATGATTGCATCCGTTCTGGATAAGAATATTTGACCTCTATAACAAACTTACAGCATCTACAGTTCCTGCTACTCCTGTAGCAGGTCTACTAACTATTATACCTGGGACACTTTCCAGCGTTAAAAAAGGTCTTCTTAGACATTTCCTGACTGCAGCTAGAACTGTAATTCCTCGCAATTGGAGATCTACTCAGATTCCTTCTCTAGGCGAGTGGCTCGTGAACCTTCTTATGAGAATGGAAGAACTTATGTCGCATGATCATGGAAGCTCTGCAAGATTTCTCCAAACCTGGGCCCTATGGGTTGAGTTTCGGGACGGTGATGACCTTCCTCAGTGGTTAGCAGGTGTTGATTGAATTGTTTTCTGTTACATAATAACCCACAGTGAGTGCTGAAGTGCCTTCAGTTGATCCCTTATTCCTCTCCTTCCCCCTCCTTTATTATTGTCTGTCTCCTCTGTCTGAATTGTCTTTTCTTTTTATATCCATTTTATCCTGTAATATTGGATTATTGCACCGACACTTGTATCATGGAATATTTGCCATACGTATCTTGTTTTACGAATACATTGTTCTTCTTCTTCCTTTAGCTTCATTACTTCACATATGCTGCTACCGCACATTTTTTATGCCTGTGCTGATACCAGTGGCGGATCATCATATGGGCGGTTCGGGCGCCCGCCCGGGGTCCAAGGCTCCCAGGGTGGCCCATGGCAGCCCGAACCGCACATAGTCTTAAAAAACTATTCAGCGCGCTAGCGCTGCTAACAGCCGCTACTGAGATGGGGAGAAGGAGCAGGGAATTCGCTGGGTTAGGGGTAAGTAGCAGGCGTTAAGCACGTCTGCTAGTGCTTAGGACACGCCTCTCTGACACTGCGGGCGCCACCATTGAGTAACAGAACAGCGACGGACGGCTGTTCTGTTACTCCAAAGCTGGAAGAGAAGAGCCGGGCGGGCGGTCACCGTCGCTGAGGTTAGTGGTACTGGCTGCCGGTTTATCCTCCTGCCCAACTAACATTAAAGTCACTGGCCGACGCTAGGTGGGGGATTATGCAGTAAGGGGGAGGGCTGACCATTTAACTGACGGCAGCTAGCCCCTTGGGGGGGGATAATAGTTTCCACCATAGAGCTCTCTTCAGTCAGTTAGACGCTCAACCCCCCCCCCCCCCCTGCAGTATAATAACTACTGAGGACCCTATGGGGGAAGGGGGATTATTCCTAGAGCCCTCTGTCTGCAGTCAGATGGTTAGACCCCTTGCAGTATAACTCCCCCCCCCCCATAGAGCTCTCAGCAGTTATATATTTTATTTTTTTTTTTTAATAAAAATGTGTGTTTGGTGCAACTTTGTAATTACATTTTATTAAAAAATATTTTCACTTTTTGAGATACAGCTGCTTTGTATCCTGTATCCGTCAGGTCAGCAGGACTGACGGGATCAGTGAAACGGGCCCTGCGCTAAATTATAATCTTAGATGCGATAGATTTGAGGTGGATCCTGCGTGTCACTGATCCTGTCAGTCCTGCTGGCCTGACGGATACAGGATACAAAGCAGCTGTATCTCAAAAAGTAAAAATATTTTTTAATAAAATCAATCAATCACACTGATACACACACATACATTTTATATATATATATATATATATATATATATATAATTATAAAGTTTTTAAATGTGTACATAGCCTCGTGGCACTATATACGAGGGGGAGCGCTGTGAGGCACTATATACAAGGGGGAGCGCTGTGTGGCACTATATACAAGGGGAGCGCTGTCTGGCACGCACTATATACAAGGGGAGCGCTGTGTGGCACGCACTATATACAAGGGGGAGCGCTATGTGGCACTATATACAAGGGGGAGCGCTTGTGGCACTATATACAAAGGGGAGGGCTGTGTAGCACTATATACAAGGGGGGGCTGTGTAGCACTATATACAAGGGGGGCTGTGTAGTGCTATCCACAGCGGTATGTGTGTGGCGCTCTTTATAGGGGGGGCTTTTTGGTGCTATTTACAAGAGCGGGAGGGCTGTGTGATGCGCTCTACAGGGGGGCTGAATGGCACTATCTATAGGGGGCTGTGTGTAACGCTCTCTACGGGGGGATGTGTGATATATAGAGGGGGCTGTGTATGGCGATATCTATGGGGGTGTGTAATATCTACAGGGGCTGTGTGTGGCACTATGTACAGGGGGCTGTGTGTGTGGTGTTTTACAGTGTGTGGTATTATATTCAGGCGGGCAGTGTTTGGTGCGATTATATTTAGGGGCACAGTATGTGGCACCATGATAACTTTATTTTCGTTTATAGGTGTGGAAATGTTGGAAAAGTGAGGAGACGTCTGAGTGGCAAATTCTGCAGAAATGAGTCATGGCCGGGAGAAGTCATGAGCTCTGGAGCGGATGGAGAAGAAAAGAGGAAAAAAACTACTAGAATCTGAGACGTCGTCACCTGTGAGTCACTAGAGTTATAGAGAATCTGTCACCTCTCCAGAAATGTTTATTATAGGAAATCCTTGTATTTCACAAAAAGTCTTTCTGCAGTCCAGGACTGATAGACAATTCCCCTTGTCAGGAGGATGTGTCCCAGCACAGTGTGATACTGTCAGTATGTAGGGACACAGCCCTGTGACAAGGGGAATCGTAACACCCATTTGTTAATGCTTGCCCAAAAAGGTAGTTTTAAAAATAGTTACGGCGCGGCAGGGCGGCGGTGCGGAAGGGGGGCCCAAGTTTGGGTAACAGCCCAGGGCCCATGGTCTACTTAATCTGCCACTGGCTGATACCGCATATTTTGTACTTTTGTATTTACTTGTTTTAAAAATAATAAACTCAATAAATGACAAAAACATTATTAAACTACATTTAAATTATTTTTTTTCCCACTACGGGACATGAAGCAGCGATTCTTTGATCGCTTGTTTAATGATTTACTTAGTATTCTAAGAAATTCTTGCTTGTCAGTGTAAAACTAACATGCAATTAATTAGGCCATATCTCTGGCATGGCCTAACAGGCAGTTACTGATGGCACACCTGGGGGCCTTTATTAGCCCCCCGACTGCCATGGTAACCAATCGGTGCCCCGCGATCGTAAGGCGGATGTGCCAATGGGGTGTCAGAGAGAGCTCCCTCCCTCTGTCAAACACCTTAGATGACGAAGTCGCTATTGACCGTAGCAAGTAAGGGGTTAAAATACTGTTCTCTACAATTAAGCAGGTGAGGCAGAAGTCAGGTTGCATATAATTGTCATGCTCCTGCTGCTTATATCGTGGGTACAGTGGGAGTTCCCACGATATTCGAGTGATGGATATATCTGTCACGATGCAGGAACTATCACCCGCTTGTAACGGATAGATCAACATGCAATCCCAGCTTATAAGGAAAGTCGGGCTCCCATGTCCTTCCCCCATTGCACCATAAAGGGTAGTTTAGGATCTCCTAGAATACTATTGACCGTGGCATGTAAGGGGTTAAAATACTGTTCTCTACAATTAAGCAGTTGAGGCAGAAGCCAGGCTGCATATAACAGTCATGCTCCGGTTGCTTATATCGTGGGTACAGTGGCAGTGCCCACAATATTAGAGTGATGGATATATATTCACGATGCAGGAACGATTACCTGCTTCTAAAATTATTTTTTCACTTTATCATTATGGGGTATTGAGTTCAGAACGATGGGGAAAAACGTTTTTTTTTCTTTCATTTTAACACAAGGCTTTAACATAACAAAATGTATAAAAAAGCGAAAGGGTCTGAAGTATTTCCAAATGCACTCTATATGTGTTTATTAATGACCATAGAAAAAAACCTGCAGAAACTAAATAACGGTAACAACGGTAATGTCTTATGTACCAAGGGGTGGGCTATTAGAAAAGTGTGAATATCTATAAGCTTATTATTGCGGATCTGAGATTATTGGTGGTCCGCCAACTAAAGCTCTGTGATTCCAAGACAAGGAGAAACATTGGCTTGTTAAAGATTGCAGGGAGATTTTAGATTGCCAAGTAAATTTAAAGCGAACTGCTCGTTAATGGAGAAATAAGGGAGTTTTGCTTTCAAGAAGATCCTTAGGGGAATATGGCCGGTCGTTCTCATAAAGGATGACCATAAAAATGAGGCTAATAGGTCCAATTCAAGATGGACTTCTAAAGGGTGCAAAGTTGACTAATTTACTAATATTAATTGCCCTGTCTGCTCAGTAGTACAAATGTGGATGTTTTTACCTGGACTTTTAACGCATTAAATAAACAATGGCTACATCCCTTATCTTGACTTTTTCAATGACTTTTCAATGGCTTTTGTTGTGTGATATCCCGCTGCAGCAAGTTATCAGAATCAAGTTAAAGATGGCTCATCCATAATTGAAAAGATGAGACAGGGAGCCCGCCGATGATTGTACATGATATTACTCAGGATTTTGGTCCTTTTTATGCACCATATAAAATGAAAAAGGGTTTTCCGTAGTTCAAGTAGATGAGTAGGTATAAGGCCCAACTTGCAATAAAAAAAAAATTCCCCTACGTTTAGTGAATACACCAGAAAAAGCTACCAAAAATTTTTTTTTTTATAAAAAGTCCTTCAATAGATTATATGTACCCGAACATGGTGCCTATAAAACTGCAGCTCATTCCTCAAAATACAAGGTCCCATACATCTACACTGATTAAAAAAAACAACAACAAAAAAAAACAACCTTTTCGGGAGGGTTTTTCTGTTTTTAATGTGACTGTTAGGGTATGTGCACACACACTAATTACGTCCGTAATTTACGGACGTATTTCGGCTGCAAGTAGTGGACCGAACTCAGTGCAGGGAGCCGGGCTCCTAGCATCATACATATGTACGATGCTAGGAGTCCCTGCCTCTCCGTGGAACTACTGTCCCGTACTGAAAACATGATTACAGTACGAGACAGTTGTCCTGCAGAGCGGCAGGGACTCCTAGCATCGTATATAACTATGATGCTAGGAGCCCGGCTCCCTGCAGTGTGTTCGGTCCGGTACTTGCGGCCGAAATACGTCCGTCAATTACGGACGTAATTAGTGTGTGTGCACATACCCTTAGAAGGTTAAAGTGAAAATAAAGTTCGATCTGCCGGCAGCTTCTAGATGATTATATTGCATGTTCAACATGTCAGGTTCCCTTTAGTACTTTCAACTTTAAATTTTTTTATTATATCCTATCTCTGTCAGCCATATCATCTACCTTTCATTTCTAGACCATTAGTTGCCAGTGGGAATAAACGTATAATAAATCATATAAATATAAAAACAAAACAAAAAAAACACAATTCTCCATTCCATTTGTGTCTTCATATAACATAGGGCTGGTCAAATCCCAGTTGCTAGGTCGCCATGGTGACTAGAGAATCACAGCAGTTGACTATGGTGTTCTGCTAGCCGGCCAGCACAGGCGCAGATGAGAAAGTGATGATCGCTCACAAATAGCGGTACAGCATACTTGCCTACTCTCCTGGAGTATAAAAAAAGGGAGATCTCCAAGGCCCCTGGTAGAGCAGGGCAGAAAATTGTTCTGCAGAGACTGCTGGAAGCTGCTACTAAGGCCTGAATTTTATAATTTAATTCTATGGCTCGTGTGAAGTGAACCAGAGAATTTAGGACTGCGATACCTGTAAACATATTTATAAGTATTAGGAAATTAAACTGAAGAACATGAGACCTCCCTTACCTCCTCCACGGGAGCCATATATATATATATATATCCTTCTCCGGAAGCCGGGGGTAACACATAACCGACGCACTGGCCTGGGAGCCGCCGGCCATCTTGAGGCCTATTGACTCGCCACTTGTTGTTGCGCAGGGCGCCGGCAACGGTCTCACGACCGCTCACTTATTCTTCTGGACTACCCCTCACATGGGGACATCAAGAGGCCACTCGACCCCCCCCCCCCCCTTGGGCCGACAATACAGTTTTGTACTGGTAAGTACCGTAAACCACCATTACAACTACAACATCGCCCAACATGGTGGGAACGAACCCTACCGTGTAAAGTCAACTTGCTGGCCAAGTTATTATACATAACCCAGAGAAGTGTACTCCTCTTTATTCAGAGGTGATCATCTGACACTCATTACTATATACATTGTCTGGAAATTATATTACTTATATTCATACTCTGACTTTTCATATACTACCATTACCTATAAGGGACAATTGCTGAATATTTAAGACTCTACTGCCATCTAGTGGTCTTTCCTAACAATACAGTCTGAACTGCAAGTATCTTGCTGCACAAGGCTACACTCTCTGGAAGAGTACACCTCTGTTGGACCTTTGTTGCTATTAGATTGCCTATCTGAACACCTACAATTTCTATCTGTGCCCTCCATCCTGCAATGGCCACAGGCGACTATACTTACTACTCATCTCTACATATCTGGGCTAGGTACGATCTCTATCTGCAGGGTCTACCTAACTAGACACTCATCAGAAGAACTTTTCTTTGACTCTACACGAATCTGCTAAGTTCCGGGAAATGTTGCCACTATTTCCTTAAAATGTAAGGGACAACCCCTATGATCTCTAGCACTTCTGTCTCTCCCCCGGCTTGTGATGGACAAATTTCTCAATAAATCAACTCAACGTTTGACTCGTCAGACCAAAGGGAGTAGCACTATGCGTTCCGCAATGGCCAAGGGAAAGCCTGGTAAGGATAAACGGGCTTAAACCCCCACCAACTCCGTCTGCCTCAAGCATTTGCTCTCAATTGCCAGAACACATTACGACTGGGGACATTACTCCACCAACTTTATCGCCACCTGGCAGTCCTATGTCTACACTTATGGGCCAGCATCACGCTACCGTAGTAGCGGAAGAGGTTTCTACTAATGCCGCTCTTTGACAAATTGATGGACATGATACATGCCTCCATCAACTCGGCATTGGCGCAAATTACCACTAATGCGCAGAAAATAGCAGATCTGGAAAATCGGAAGCTCGCTTGTGAAACCTCAATGTCTGATCTCGACAGCTTGAGATAACAAACCACGCCCAATCATAGCAAAATACCTGAACTAGGCGATTAAATAATGCATTTTAAGGGAATACAGACAAGTCAACGACTCACAGGTCAGAGGATTAAAAATTCTCCTCTTTCAGGACTTCTCTTCGGACGTCTCCTTGAAGCGGAAGCCGTTCACCTACATGACCGTGGAATACGGTTCCAACTCCTGTATCCAGCGGGACTCAAAGTGTCTGAAAACGACAGAATCAACATGTACGAAGATCCTGGAACGGCTCGACAATAATTCCTGAGAGACAATCCTGGCTGATCTGTCTTCACTTCGTGCTACAATTGAGGACCTCTCTACTTTCTATTTTCTGATGTTTCTTCATAAGTCCCAATACTTCATGCGTACCTCTGGCATTCTTACTGTTCTATATTGCTGACTTTTGGGGTTATGTAATGCAAACATAGTTTTCTCTAAATGTTTTTCTCCTAACCCAGGTCTTTCCTTACCCCACCCACTCCCCTTCCCTGGATATGCGTGCCTTTTCTCAATTACTACATCAAGGGACTCCCTGCTCGCTGGGACAGTGGACCCCGAAATTATAGTCCCTTGCTCTGGGATCTCCTCTTCAGGTATAGGAGGAGTAACTTTCACAGCACTGTTGACACACCTGTCATTACACTACCTACATTACAAATGGCAAGTTATTAGAGACTATTCTTACAGGAGCCACACTGGCGTGGGGGAGATGTGGGCTCTCTAAAGGCCCCATGGTTAGGGGACTGTTACACAACCTCAAACACATCAAAATCTAGGGGAGTGGCGACCCTCTTCCACAAATTTCTAACACTTTATGTCCATGACACATAATTCACAAATTTTTATCGGACAACATCCTATGATTCAGAAGAGACTAGATCAGACATGGGCAAACTACGGCCCGCGGGCCACATACGGCCCGTTAGGCTTTTTAAGTCCAAATCATAGTAAAAACCTCCTTTTTTTTCCCCTTTCCCTGCAATGCCCACGTTTTCCCAATAGATGGCGCACTCTAAACACATTGACCGTTGTCCTTAACGCCGAAGGACGGATATATCCGTCCTCAGCAGCTGCTAGTTCGCGCAGGAGGACGGATATATCCGTCCTGTGATGGCGCGGGTACTGCCAGTGTACCCACGCGATCAGCGGCAGGAGCACGGCTGTTATACACAGCCTGGCTCCTGCTGCAACTGCCGGAATCGAAGCGCGCTCCGATTCCGGCAGTGTAACCCATTAAATGCCGCTGTCAATAGTGACAGCGGCATCTAATGTGTTTGACAGAGGGAGGGAGCTCCCTCTGTCACCCGATCGGCGCCCCCGCAAACAAATCGCGGGTCGCCGTCGGGTTTCCATGACAGCCGGGGGTCTAACAAAGACCCCCAGGTCTGTCTTCCGCAACTGCCTGTTTGGCGATGCCGGAGGCATGACCTAACAGGTTGCCTGTCAGTTTTACACTGACAGGCAATAATGCTTTGGTATACTAAGTATACCAAAGCATTATATATGCGATCGGCACATCGCATAGTGAAGTCCCCTGGTGGGACTTTAAAAAAAAATGTCAATCAGTTAAATAAAGTTTGTTGAAAAAAAATAAAATAATTACAGTCAAAATCAAATAAAACTACTTTTTTTGCCCAAAAAGTGGTTTTATTCAGTAAAAGTGTCAAAACAAATCACACATACACATATATTGTATCCCCGCGATCATAACAACTTGACCAATAAAATGAACACATTAATGAAACCGCCGGATGTACGGCGTCCAAAAACCCCGCAAAAAACAACGGCAAAATTCTCTCTTTTCTCCCATTCCCCCCATAAAAAATAAAATAAAAGTTAATCTATAAGTCCTATGTACCCCAAAATAGTACTAATGAAAACTACGCATTGGCCCGCAAAAATCAAGCCCACATACGGTCACATCGACGGAAAAATAAAAAAATGACGGCTCTTGGAACGCGGCGATGCAAAAACAAGTAATTTTTTTCTAAAAGGGTTTTTATTGTGCAAACATAGGAAAACATATAAAACCTTTACATATTTGGTATCCTCGTAATCGTGCCGACCCGTAGAATAAAGGTAACATGTTATTTATGCTGCATAGTAAAGGGCATAAATTTATAACGTGAAAATTAATGCTGGAATAGCTGCTTATTTTCAATTCTCTCCTAAAATAAAGTTAATAAAAGTTAATCAATATATTGTAAGCATCTAAAAATGGTGCAATTACAAAATACAACTCGTCCCGCAAAAAACAAGCCCTTATACGGCTATGTCGACGTAATAAAAAAAAAGTTACGACTCTTGGAATGCGACCGTGAAAAAACAAAAAATAATCCTTGGTCATTAACGTGCAAAATGGCCCGGTCATTAAGGGGTTAATGTGGCGCGTATTTCTCTTTATTTCACTTTAATTTTCACTTCGTTTCACGTCACCATTAAGCCCTTCGGTTTTCAAAGAGTACAATATCAGCCGTCACTTTGCCACGAAGCATGCAAACTATGCTAGCAAGCAGTCAACACAAGAACGGGCGGCTACTGCTCAGAGGTTGGCAGCTAATTTACAGAGTCAACAGAACTTTTTTCTTGATAAATCACAGTGCGTATGTTATTTTAATCTATTTACATTTCCTCCTCCCAGTATCTGCGAAATAGTATGTAAATGCCATATCTTGCATATTCCTTGAGACAAATTTATTAACTGATAAGGGCTATTTTTCACATTTGAAAGACAGTTAATAAATTGGGTTGTAGTGTTCTTACTGTGCTATGAGGTTTGCACACACTACATTTAATGCCTTAGTATATCCGGCCCAAACACTCCCTCCAAATGCTCCTGGCCCGGCCCCTCTGTCAAATTTTAGAACCCATTGTGGCCCGCGAGTCAAAAAGTTTGCCCACCCCTGGACTAGATCCTTCTTATCCAAACTGAACTTACCTAAACTATCGGAAGATTGTAGAGTTCCTAGAAAATGATATCACTGAAGGTGAGGTCACTTCTGCCATTTCTAAACTACCTAACAATAAAACTCCGGACCCTGACGGTTTATCTGCAGATTACTACAAACTTCTGTTGCCTGATATTGTTCCTAGATTGTCGAGGACTCTACAGGCTGTATATAAGGGAGAGATTAGTCCCCCTGACTTTCACGAGTCTCAGGCTATACTGCTTCTATAGCCCGACAGGGACCCAACCTCCCTCTCCTCCTACAGCACCGTTTCACTCTTAAATCAAGATGATAAATTACGGACAAAAATTTTAGCCGCCGGATTATTACCCAGACTCAACCAGGTTTCCTAAAAAATAGACACTCTACCAAGGGCATCCGCTAGGCTGTGTCTGCTACAGTCTCTGCAGCTGATCCCCCCCCCCCTCCCCTGTGACAATGTTGCTGGGCCTTGACGAAGAAAAGGTGTTTGATTCAGTGCCATGGCCATTTCTTATAGCGGTGCTACAACAATCGGACCTTTGGAGACCGATGTCGAACGTTCTCATCACACTCACAGACATGTGCCTCCACAGTTCTCACTATTAATAGGCTTAACTCACCCCCATTCCAATTTTTATGGGTTATGAGTTAGGGATGCCCCCTTTCCACGATGCGGTTTAAGCTCTCCCCAGATCCTCTACATCGCCACTTACAATCTCGATCACCTTTCCTAGGCATAAGGATTGGCAATTGTTAGATAAAGCTATCGGCATTTGCTCATATTTTATTATTTATATCTAAGCCAGCCTCCTCCCTCCAAACTATCTTTTGAGACATTTCATTCTGTGGCTCCCTGTCGGGCTTCAGGGTCAATGTACACAAATCCAAGGCTTTGATTCTTAAAGGTCCATCTAAACCGACTTAGTTCTCGGGATATGCCTTTAAGTGGAACTCCGAATGCATTCCCTTTCTAGATGTACGAATTACGAGACAACCATCAAGTTTATTTAAACTAAACGTGGATCCCTTTGTTACATGTCTGGAGTCCCAACTTTTGATCTGGAAACAATTCGCTCTATCCTTTCTAGGAAAAGCGAATTTATTGAAGATGGTAATCTTCCCCAAATTACAGTCCCCGCCCATTTACTTGAGACCGGCAGACATTAAACGTATTAATGCTCTATTTCTATGTTTTATTTAGAATCACAAGAGGCCTAGAATTGGTATTGCAACTACGTCGTGATAATGGATTAATTTTCCCCAGATTCACTTTTACAATATGGCTGCTCAATTACGAGCGATTGGGGACTAACTGGTTGACAGGCAGTTCATGCATTACTGACTACACTCTAGACCAACAATTTTCGTGGTCCATTTCACTGACATGCCTCTTACATACTCCCTATTCAGCCTTATCACCTAACCAACAGGCTAACCCACTTGGCTTCTAAAGCATTGACCCATATTGAGCAGGTAATTTACACATTAAGCAGTCGCCCTTATTTATTCAATGAGAATCGCACACAATATGAACAGATCGGTCAACATCCATTTTATTACATGCAGGTATGTATCTATGCTTACAAGGTAATCAGACAACTACAAGATAAAGATTGGGACGACTTCTTTTGCCATCTAACTGCAGCACATCAAAATAGAAAAACGATTGATAACCATATACTACAATATTTTGCGACAACCATTTGACTATTCTGGTTAAAAATCGGGTATATCCTAAAAATGGAACATCCAGATAACATAACAAATGTTACATCTTCCAGCAGCCATGTATTGCGAGAGGTCATTCAAAATAGCCCATAGAGCCTATGTCTCCGCCCACAGGGGTTTTCTTATGGGCCATTCCTCTAACCATTCCTGTCTAAAACGTAAGACGCCACATGCAGACCTGTTATATTGCTTTCGGTCCTGCCTATCCATTGCCATGTTTTGGCGATGGATACAGCAATTTGTATCAGGCTCACTTTCTATAGTGTCCCCTCACTTTGGAATGTGGACTATTGTGCATTTTGCCCTCCTCCATGTCTCATATCCCAAACCACCGAAAGAAAAAATGTTGTACTATGCCTCTGCGGCTGCAAGAAAGACAATTTTGCAGGTCTGGACTGGTAATACTCCCCATCGTATACACTTCTCATTGTTCCAGCCCAGTGTGATTGTGCAGTGAAAGAAGCTGGGCTGGAACAATGAGAAGTGTATGACACTGATTAGTCACTGTCATACACTTCTCTGTACAACGCTCAGTTGGTCATTAAGAAACTAATTAGCATAAATCTAAAATTGCTCATAACTTGCTCAAAAATGATCGGTTTTTCAAAATAAAAACCACTTATCTACATTACAGCGCCAATCAGATTATGTAGGAGATAGGGCACTTAATATCTGGTGACAGAGCCTCTTTAACCAACCGGATTTGTTTTTATGAAGAGGTGAGTAGAAGCCTAGACAGAGGGGCCGCTGTGGATATAGTGTTTTTGGACTTTGCAAAGGCATTTGACACTGTCCCTCAGACGTCTAATGGGTAAATTAAGGACTATAGGCTTAGAAAGAATAGTTTGTAATTGGATTGAGAATTGGCTCAAGGACCGTATCCAGAGACTTGTGGTCAATGATTCCTTCTCTGAATGGTCCCCGGTTATAAGTGGTGTACCCCATGGTCCCACACTAGGACCACGGTTATTCAACTTATTTATGAATGATATAGAGGATGGGATTAATAGCACTATTTCTATTTTTGCAGATGACACCAAGCTATGTAGTAATGTTCAGTCTATGGAAGAAGTTCGTGAATTGCAAGCGGATTTAACCCCTTCAGGACCCAGCCTGTTTTGGCCTTCAGGACCCAGCCAATTTTTTCAAATCTGACATGTGTTACTTTATGTGGTAATAACGTTGGAATGCTTTTACCTATCCAAGCTATTCTGAGATTGTTTTCTCGTGACATGTTGTACTTTATATTAGTGACATTTTTTTTTCGATCATTTTGGTATTTATTTCTGAAAAACACCACAATTTAGAAAAAATGTGCAAAAATTAGCATTTTTCTAAATTTAAACGTATCTGTTTGTAAAACAGATAGTAATACCACACAAAATAGTTACTAGTTAACATTTCTCATATGTCTACTTTATGTTTGCTTCGTTTTTTGAACGTCCTTTTATTTTTCTAGGACGTTACAAAGCATAGAACTTTAGCAGCAATTTCTCATATTTTAAAGAAAATTTCAAAAGGCTATTTTTTCAGGGACCAGTTCAGTTCTGAGGTGGCTTTGAGGGCCTTGTATATTAGAAAATCCCCAGAAGTCACCCCATTTTGAAAACTGCACCCCTCAAGGTATTCGAATCAGCATTCACAAAGTGTTTTACCCCTTTAGGCGTTTCACAGTAGAGAATTGTTTTTCGGTGCCATGCCGTCTTTGCAACGCCCTGGAGGGACCAAAGCAGTGCAAGCCCCCCCAAGTTCCCCCATTTTGGAAACACACCTCAAGGAATTTTTTTAGGGGTATAGTGAGCATTTAGACTCCACGGGTCTTTTGCAGAATTTATTATAATTAAAGGAACAGTGTCATCACAAATAATTTTTTTATATGTTAAAGATGTTAGTGCTTTAATAAAAACGTTTATTTTCATTTGTGTGTTTGTGTTTTACTGTTTCTTATTTTTTACACTTTTTCTTCCCTATGGGGGCTGCCATTTTTTGTTCCATTTCTGTGTGTGTCGATTAACGACACACACAGACATGGAACACGGCAGCCACAGTCCCATAGGGACTGCGAACGGCTCCCGTCCCATTGACTGCCGTGTACGGCGTCTGTGTGGGAACTGCGCATGCGCCGCTCCCACACAGTCCTATTCGAAATTGGCGCCGTCCGGCGCCATTTTCCTGTGGACCGGAAGTCGCGGCCGGACAGTAATATTACTACTTCCGGTCGCGGCTTCCGGACTTGTGCACATGGAACAGCGGCAGCAAAGGGAGCGGACGGGCCGGAGGGAGCCGCGGCGGCAGGAGCAGGTAAGAGATTTCAATGTACGTTAGTGTTTGTGTGTGTTTACTACTGTATGTAAACCTACTACACTGTGGGTTACCTCAAAAAATGGCGACACACAGTGTAGGAGGTTAAACCTTTCAAACCCCTCGTTTATCCCGGCACTAGCCAGGATAAAGGAGGGGGGGATGCTGAGAGCTCACTAGAGCGAGGGCTTTTAACCCAATGTTGCAATGCTGCAATTTTGGGAACAGCTCCATCTAGTGACCAAAAATGGGTAGTATTATAAATTAGAAATAATTTATAATATTACATGGACTCGTGCAAAAAAATAAAAAAAATTTGAACAATGTTTAATCACCCACACACTAAATGTTTAATTTTTAAAAAAAAAACATGTTTTTCTGGCAACACATTCCCTTTAAGCTGAGAAAATTAAAATCACAATTTTTTCCCACTAAAATTTTGAATTTTCTCATTTTCACAAGGCATAAAAGGAGAAACAACCAGTTTTTGTAAAGCTATTTCTCCCGGGTACGGAAATACCTCACATGTGGTCATACATTTTTTTCATTAGAAATGAATTAACCTTTTCAGGACTGATCCATTTTTTGCTTTCTTATTTTCGTTTTTCACTACCCGTCTGCCAAGAGCCATACCTTTTTTATTTTTCCGTCAGTAGAGTGATGTGAGAGCTTATTTCTTGCGGGAGGAATTGTAGTTTCTATTGATACCATTTAAAGTGCCATAAAAAGTACTGGGAAACTGAAAAAAAATACAGCTTTCGCCGTGCGGTAAAAACTAAAACGACAGCGATTTTGGAGGTTTAAATTATTTACGTTTTTTACAGTGTTCACCGTGCGACTTAAATAATGGTATATTGTAATAGTTCGGCCTTTTACGGATGTAGCGATATCAATTCTGTTTATTTTTTTACATTACTTTTGAAGAAAAATGGGAAAAGGTTTTTTTTTTTTTTTTTTTAACTTTAAACTTTTTTCTTTCTCACTACTAATAACTTTAATTCTTCTACTCATTTTATTAGTCCCCTTAGGGGACTTGTACCAGCGATCATTGGATCCGCGGGTACAATATGTTGCAATACTAATGTATTGCCGTGTATTGTTATTTTTACAGACTCCTGTAACAGCGCGATCGCTGTTCCTATCCGTTAGTCCCGGGTGTCAGCTGTAATACACAGCTGACACCCGCAGCATATGGATCGGGCTCAGCACGTGAGCCCGCTCCATACATCACCCCGCACCATGACATGCTATTAAGTCATAGTGCGCAAAGGGGTTAATGCACAGCGGATGGTGTGAATATTGCAATTTTCCACTGATATGCCATTTTAGTGCATAATATGTCGTGCCCAGTTTGTGCCCCTGAAGACAAATACCTCATAAAGCGTTAAGTGGGTTCTTCCGGGTATGCCGGTGGGCACAAACTGTGGGCACAAACTGCTGTTTGGGCACGCTGCAGGGCTCAGAAGGAAGGGACGCCATTTTGCTTTTGGAGCGCAGATTTTGCTTGGTAGTTTTTCTGTTTGGGGTTTTGCTGGTATTTCAGTTTAGAATGTGGGGGCATATGTAATCTGTGCGGAATACATCAGGGCATAATAAGAGGGTATAATAATGCGGTAAATAAATAATAATTCATAGATATGGGGCCAGTGTCGCACTGATAAATGGTGTCGGATGTTATCCCCTTTTGAAACACTCTGCACATTTTGCATCGCCATATTCTGAGAGCCAGAACGTCTTTATTTTTTCACCACCGGAGCTGCGTGAGGGCTTATTTGTTGCGGGACAATCTGTACTTTTCATTGGTACCATTTTGGGGTACATGCGATTTTTTTGATCACTTTTTATTAAAAAATTTTGTAAGAAGGTTGACCAAAAACAAGCAATTCTGACAATGTTTTTTAGTTTATTTTTTTTCGGCGTTCACCGTGCACTATAAATGACCATTATATTTTATTCTGCGGGTCGGTACGATTACGGCGATACCACATGTATATAGTGTTTTTTATGTTTTGCAGCGTTTGCGCAATAAAATCACTTTTTTATCAAATTATTTATTTTCTGTCACCGTATTCCGAGAGCCGTAACTTTTTTATTTTTCAGTCAAAAAAGCTGTGTAAGGGCTTGTTTATTGCGGGACAGGTTGTAGTTTTTATCGGTATTATTTTCGGGTACATGCGACTTTTTGATCACTTTTTATGCTCTATTGTGGGAGGGGTGGTGACCAAAAAATAGCGATTCTGGTGTCGTTTTTTATTGATTTTTTTTGGGGGTGTTCATCGTGTGGGAAAAATAACATTATAGTTTTATAGTTGGGGTCGTTACGAACGCGGTGATACCAGATATGTGTACTTTTTTTTAACGTGTTCATTTTTTTCCTATAATGAAAGACTTATTATAGGAAAAAAATGCAGTGTTTGTTTATTTAACTTATAACTTTTATTTTTACACTTTTTTTAAAACATTTTTATTATCTTTTTTTTACTTTTTTCACTTGTCCCACTAGGGGACACTTAGACTTGCAGCTTTGATCGCTGCTAGAGTACATTACACTACACACGTAGTGTAATGCACTCCAACTGTCATTGTGATGTGACAGTCACACTGACAGGAAGTCTCGGAGGAGCGGCCAGAGGCTGCTCCTCCGAGGCTTCCGTACATGGCAACCCGGAGGTCATTGTCTGACCTCCGATTGCAGTGACAAGCATCGGTAGCCCCCAAGATCACTTCGTGGGTCTGCCGATGTGCTTCAAACCACTTAAATGCGGCGACGGAAATCCGTCGCCGCATTTATGGGGTTAATTGCCGAAATCAGCGGCGATGGTCCGCTGACCGGCAAGGCTGGAGTGTCAGCTGTCGGGGACAGCTGACCTCCCGGTTCCCGGACACTGTCCGTTAGGACAGTGTGAGCCGGGAACTTCTCCGCAATAGTACGTCTGGATGCGGAAACTAACCCCTCTGCAGGATGTACTATTGCGGAGGTTAAACAAAGTGTTTGGGCGTCCACTTGGCAAATTAAGTTTAATGTGGATAAATGTAAAGTTATGCATCTGGGTACCAACAATCTGCATGTATCATATATCCTGGAGGGAGCTAAACTGGGAGAGTCATTTGTTGATAAGGATCTGGGTGTACTTGTAGATCATAGACTAAATAACAGCATGCAATGTCAATCAGCTGCTTCAAAGGCCAGCAGGATATTGTCGTGTATTAAAAGAGGCATGGACTCACGGGACAGGGATATATTATTACCACTTTACAAAGCATTAGTGAGGCCTCATCTAGAATATGCAGTTCAGTTCTGGGCTCCAGTTCATAGAAAGGATGCCCTGGAGTTGGAAAAAATACAAAGAGCAACGAAGCTAATAAGGGACATGGAGAATCTAAATTATGAGGAAAGCTTAAAAGAACTAAACTTATTTAGCCTTGAAAAAAGACAACTAAGGGGGGACATGATTAACTTTTATAAATATATTAATGACACATACAAAAAATATGGTGAAATCCTGTTCCATGTAAAACCCCCTCAAAAAACAAAGGGGCACTCCCTCCGTCTGGAGAAAAAAAGGTTCAACCTGCAGAGGCGACAAGCCTTCTTTACTGTGAGAACTGTGAATCTATGGAATAGCCTACCGCAGGAGCTGGTCACAGCAGGGACAGTAGATGGCTTTAAAAAAGGCGTAGATAATTTCCTAGAACAAAAAAATATTAGCTCCTATGTGTAGAAATTTTTCTCTTCCCTTTTCCCATCCCTTGGTTGAACTTGATGGACATGTCTTTTTTCAACCATACGATGTAACATTTTGGACCTATTTACAGTTAATAAAACAGGTCCAGCAATCTGTTGGTACAGTCAATGGGTTCACTCGATGGCGAAGTTAATGGAAGCACTTTGGTTGCTATTGGAGGCCTGAATTTAAAGGGATTATGTGGGGAGCAAAAAGCATTAGCAGGTGTACTCACTGCAGTATGTGAGTACACTCGCTAATATACATTTCAGTCCCATGTCGAGCGGATTATGAGATTTTAATAGATTTTTACAGCACTTGCGGGGGACCCGAAGTCTAGTTGCGCAGTCCTCCTTCAGGACGACACGAGTAGTTACTACTTGTAGATAGATAGCGGGGCCGGTCACATGACAAAGAGTTGTCTCGACATGAAGGAAGACTGCGCAACTAGACTTCGGGTCCCCCGTAAGCGCTACAAAAATCTATTATATTTCATAATTACCGCGACGGGGGACCGGAATGTATATTAGCGAGTGTACTCACATACTGCAGTGAGTACACCTGCTAATACTTTTTGCACCGCACATAACCCCTTAACGGGAAACAAACTCTGTGTAGTCTGATTCAGAGTCATACTCTCCTCCATCGGTCCCCTACTTTTTACTAACTTACGTTTGTTAGAGCAAGAAGTAGAAGACAAATAAAAAAAAGAAGTACCATATTTTTCAGACTATAGGACGCACTGGACCATAAGACGCACCCATAATTTGAAGAATAAGAGAAAAATGGTTTAGTCTTTAACTCTATATTTCCTGGGTAACATTCAGACAATAGGTTGTAGATAGAAAAGCATAGTGCCCCAATACAATGTCGGCCACAGTGCCTCAATACGAAGCCAGCCACAGTGCCTCAATACAATGCCAACCAGAGTGCTCCAATGCCAGCCATAGTGCTCCAATATAATGTTAGCCACAGAGATGCAAAATATTGGCAGCTATAATTATCTTACCATCCCCTTAACTCACCAGACATAAGAGGTGTGGAGAGGCAGTGGTTAATGGTGATGAATTTGCTCTTCTTGCGGCTCTGTTCATAGGAGGGGACGTGGCTAGAAGATCATTGCAGATCAGTACCCGCACAGATTTACTGTGCTGTGCGTACAAATGTTTGTGTTATTTGCTGACTGAGCAGTCAAATTGACCAAATTCTGTGTATAAGATGTGACTATTCAGCGAACAGATAACCCAGAGATTTTTTACACGGCACAGTAAAATCTGCTGCCATAACAGTGCACTGTAAGAACCTTTGAATCACGGAGCTCAGTCTCCTGCTTCTTCATACAGTGGCAGCGGCTTGCATTCGGACAATTAGATGCAGCCCAAGATTACAACATAGTTTTTAGGACAAAAAAGTGTCTTAAATAGTGCAAAAAATACGGCATGACTGCATGATTTGACTACACAGGGTTTGTTTGTTGTCTGTTATGATGGAAACACAGGTCTGTATAGGAGTTGTACAAACAAAACAATAGGAAATTTTTAATCAAGACTATTTGTAAGGTTGCTTCCTTTTTAACCTCAGATGCTTTGGAAGAACAGTAAAATGGCTGTGAAGTTGTCCATAGCCTTTAAGATGTACTGATATAATACCTACTTGGGATTTCATGAAGAAATTCATGAGTAGAATGAGAGATAAGTCTGACACCATCAAGTTCAGAGACCATAAAGATTTCCTCATCCAAAGGAAATATGTAAAGGTTGTTAAGGTTTTAACAACATTTGTTGACTTAAGAAATGTAATTTGACACAAAGAAAAGTGAAAGGATACAAAATGTTCTCGTTCTCACGTCCAGCAACAAGCAGCACCTTGTCCCACAGGACAACAATTGCAACTTGCTTACTTCGTGGTCTGATGCACCTATAAGACAATAAGATTTATTTTTTTTAATACGAACGCCAACTTTACATAAATGTGTTACAGAAGGTATAAGAAGAGAGGCTCCAACTGGCAAGGCTCACCTTCTGAAGAATTCCTTGCATGTCCCTTTTAGGACTGCAGGAGCAGCCAACACCTTGCTGTGCAGCGGGCACTCTGCACCCGTTGTTATAACCCTTCTTGGGGATACACTGCATTTGGAAAGTCTTCAGATTCTTTACATTTTTCACATTTTGTTATGTTGAGGTCGTGTGATAAAAAAAAAAAAAAAAAAATATGCCAGTTTTTCCCCATCATTCTGCAATCAACACCCCATAGTGACAAAGTGATAACAGAATGTTAGTAATCTTTGCTAATTCATTCAAAAGGAAAAATTTTAATATTGTATTGACATAAGCATTCAGACCCTTTACTCAGTACTTAGTTGAAGCACCTTTGGCAGCGATAACCTCCAGTCTTCTTGGGTATGGTTTTCACACCTGGATTTTCTGCCATTGTTCTTTGCAGATCATCTCAAGTTCTGTCAGGCCGGAAGGGGTCCGTCGGTAGACAGACATTTTTAGGTCTCTCCAGAGATGTTCCATTGGGTTCAAGTCAGGACTCTGTCTGGGCCACTCAAGGACATTCACAGAGTTGTCCCCAAGCCACGACTCGGTTGTCTTGGCTGTGTGCTTAGGGTCATTGTCTTGTTGGAAGGTGAACCTTCAGCCCAGCCTGAAGACCAGAGCACTCTGGATTAGGTTTTCATTAAGAATATCTCTGCACTTTGCTCCATTCTTCCCTCCCTCAACCCTGACCAGTCTCTCTGTCCCGGCTGCTGAAAAACACCCCCACAGAATGATGATGCTGTCACCACCATGCTTCACTGTAGGGCTGGTATTGGGCAGGTGATGAGCAGTGCCTGGTTTCCTCCAGACATGACGCTTAGAATTGAGGCCACAAAGTTCAATCTTGGTTTCATCAGACCACCGAATCTTGTTTCTCACAGTCAAAGTCCTTTAGGTGTTTTTTCTGTTTTGTTTTTTAAACTCCAGGCCGGCTTTCATTTGTCTTTTATGGAGGAGAGGCTTCTCTGGCCACTCTGCCATAAAGCCCAGATTGGTGGAGTTCTGCAGTGATGGTTGACCTTCTGGAAGAATCTCCCATCTGCACACAGGAACTTTAGAGCTCAGCCAGAGTGACCCTTGGGTTCTTGGTCACGTCTCTTACCAAGGCCATTTCCCCCCGATATCTTAGTTTGGTGGGATGACCAGCTCTAGGAAGAGTCTTGGCTGTTCCAAACTTTTTTCCATTTAAGAATTATGGAGGCCAGTGTGCTCTTGGGAACTTTCAGTGAAGACATTTTTTTGGACCCTTCTCCAGATCTGTGCCTCCACACAATCCTGTCTCTGAGCTGTACAGGCAGTTCTTATTTGTCATGGCTTGGTTTTTGCTCTGATATGCATTGTCAGCAGTGAGACCTTAAAGACAAGGGTGTATCTTCCCAAATTATGTCTAATTAAACTAATTTACCAATCAAGGTGTAGAAACATTTCAAAGATGATCTAGAGAAATGGGAGGCCCCCAGAGCTAAATTTCAAGTGTCATAGCAAAGGGTCTGAATATTTATGTCCATGCAAAATGTGAGTTTTTCATTTATAATAATTTTGCAAAAATTTCTACAATTCTGTTTTCACTTCATCATTATGGGGTATTTAATGCAGAATTATGGGGGGAAAAAACTAGAATTTTTATATTTTAGCACAAGGTCTCAACATAACAAAATATGAAAAAAGTGTAAGGCACTGAAGACTTTCCGAATGCACTGTATGCTACAAATAGTTTCCAATTACCGTACAAATTGGAATAAAATAACAGCCTCAAGTGCAAAGGACCAGCTAATCTTGAATAACTTCATAATATCATAATGTAAGCATAATAAAACATACATACTGAACATTTTAACCACCTTTTAGAAATGAAGAAAACCCATTATCAGGTTAAAGCCAGGCCAGCGATCAGCTGATCACAGTGGGTGTAGCTTCAGAAGCCAATGGTGATAAGCTGTTCACTGGGAAGGGGGCTCAGATTGGCATTTTCCCTGCAGTACATATCTGCCATTCACACGTATGGCTGACCATGTAATACGTGCGAGGTCAACCAAAAATGGAAGTACTATTTGACCCCTCTATGAACTAAAATATACCCTAATAGAGCATACAAAGGTTGTTATGATAAGCATCGGTACTATTCTGAATGAAAAGAGGAGACTAGTCAGCTGCAAGGTTGGTAACTAAAAGCCTGCTAATTTAAAGAGGCTCTGTCACCAGATTGTGCAACCCCTATCTGCTATTGCAGCAGATAGGCGCTGCAATGTAGATTACAGTAACGTTTTTATTTTTTAAAATCGAGCATTTTTGGCCAAGTTATGACCATTTTTGTATTTATGCAAATGAGGCTTGCAAAAGTACAACTGGGCGTGTTGAAAAGTAAAAGTACAACTGAGCGTGTATTATGTGCGTACATCGGGGCGTGTTTACTACTTTTACTAGCTGGGCTTTCTGACGAGAAGTATCATCCACTTCTCTTCAGAACGCCCAGCTTCTGGCAGTGCAGACACAGCCGTGTTCTCGAGAAATCACGCTGTGACGTCACTTCCCCAGGTCCTGCATCGTGTCAGACGAGCGAGGACACATCGGCACCAGAGGCTACAGATGATTCTGCAGCAGCATCGGCGTTTGCAGGCAAATCGATGTAGCTACTTACCTGCAAACGCTGATGCTGCTGCAGAATCAACTGTAGCCTCTGGTGCCGATGTGGCCGACACGATGCAGGACCTGTGAGTGACGTCACAGATCTGCACTGCCAGAAGCTGGGCGTTCTGAAGAGAAGTGGATGATACTTCTCGTCAGAAAGCCCAGCTAGTAAAAGAAGTAAAAACGCCCCGATGTACGCACATAATACACGCCCAGTTGTACTTTTACTTTTCAACACGCCCAGTTGTACTTTTGCAAGCCTCATTTGCATAAATACAAAAATGGTCATAACTTGGCCAAAAATGCTCGTTTTTTAAAAATAAAAACGTTACTGTAATCTACATTGCAGCGCCTATCTGCTGCAATAGCAGATAGGGGCTGCAAAATCTGGTGACAGAGCCTCTTTAACATATAATTTTATCAAAAAGTCTCTAAGTTTGCCTGATATTTTCTGGTTTCCTGGATTGGCAGCGGAAGTCCCATGGATTGGCTTGCATTGCTCAACTTTAACTAGACCAAAGATAAATGAACTAGTAGCAATTGTGCATGTGTTCAGTGCCACATAAGCACGTTTGGCAGCACAATAAGCATTTATTAGTTGGTATATACACATTAATCGTTTAAGAAAAATGGTTTGTCCCCCAGAAAGTCCTAATGGTTTAGGGCTATGAAAGATGTAGAGAGCCATTTTCTTTAGTTTAAACAAAACATTGTTTTTATTCCACATCATAACTGTGGATGTAAATATGTAAAGAAGTGTACAAAAAACATTGAATAATTTTCTACAAAAGCGACCAGATGTTTCACAACTGTACACCAACAACTGGCTCATAGATTTCAGACACTACATCTTTACTTGTGGGGGTACTTTAAAGCCATAGTGGAAGCTCGGAAGAAGCATGGGGCAGATAGAAGGGAGTTAAGGGGGTTTTACACAGGGCGATAATCGGGCAGACGAGCGTTCATAGAACGCTCATTGTTGATAATTTCCCTGTGTAAACAGGGCAGCGATCAGCAGATGAACGAAAAAACACTCAATCATCTGCTGATCGTATCGTTTTAAAATGTTTTAATTTTATCGTTGTCTGCAGCACATCTCCCTGTGTAAACAGGGAGACACGCTGTCTACATGATAACATATGGGAACGAGCGATACGAGTAATGACCACTTGTCCCCATCCATAGCTCCTTGTGACAGGAGCATGTCCCGTTGATCGGCGCTCTTTGCATCGGCCAATTATCAGCCAGTTTAAAAGGGCCTTTACACACATTTGAAGAACAGACAATTCACAGGGTTTGTTCGCAGTTAGTTGTGATGGAGACACATGGGTCTGCATAGCAGCCATTTACACAAAACACTAAGATATTGTTAATCAAGACTATTTGTGAAGTTACTTAATTTTTAAAGGGTAACTAAACTTTAAAAAAAACTTTTGACATACTATATTGACATGTCATAAATTTTGATCGGTGGGGGTCCGAGCATTAAGACCCTCATCGATCGCTATAATGAAGGCTCACCCGAGTGCTTCTGCCGCTTCATTTTGACGATCGGTGGGGGTCTCTGTGTTCGGACCACCAGAGATTTAAACTTCTGACATGTCACTATGAAAGGTCAAAAGTTTGTTTTTTTATAATAGTCAACCTTTAATTTTAAATCCATCGAGGCAATAGATAAAATGTGGTTATCGAGGCAACTGATATAATATCTACAATAAGGAAACTTTTATGGCCAGCTTTACAGGTTTTTATTAACGTGCAAAATCATGTTTACGCACTTTTAGCCAATTTCTGCTGAAGTTTCCTGCAGCAAACAACAGTTCTTACACATTTTTAAAGAACTATAAGGTTCAAGAAAAATTCTGGAATTTGCACACAAAAGTACCTGTTGCTCCCCACCTAACATTTTTAAAGGGAATCTGTCGACACCTTTATGTTGCCATTTTTGTAAAACGTACACTTTATTTGTTGCAGCGCTCAGATTGCATAGAGGAAGGAATCTTTGATTTTCATGAGCTGCCGCTTACCATCTTCCAGCCACTTATTGGTGGCTTTCTCTCTATTACGGTGTATAGTAAGAAAACGGTCAATCAGTGGCTGGAGGGGGGGGGCAAGCGGGGAAGCGGCAACTCATGAATATCGAGGACTCTTCCTCACAGCGCAATGCAAGCGCTGCAACAAATAAAGTGTACGTTTTACAAAAACTACACCAGTCAGACGAACTCACATCGCTGAAATCAGCATCCCTGTCACTTCATTCTGCTGCCCTTGAAGATTAAAGGTGATGGCAGATTCCCTTTAAGGCCAAACAGAAATCGTTAAAAAAAAAAACAAACCAAAAAAAACAGTAAGAGGGCTGAAACACATTACCCGTTAAAGTAGACAGTGCTACCTGTAAGATATTACCAATTCTGACTTCGAATCAACATTTTCTATTTATGGCTAACATTTACACCAAAGACCTCTCTTCAAATAATGAAAACTATTTTGACAATATACATTTCCCTATTAATAAGCCTTCATATACCCTATGGACAGGAATACTGTATATATTTGTGGTCTATTAACACATTTTACACATCCAGAACGTTTGAGAGAATATTGGAAAGTTTATATAACTAGAGCCTTTTTTTTAAGCATTAATTTTGCTTAAATCGGCAAATAACATTCTTCCCTTCCCTTGTTATCTAAAATCTTCTACTAGAACACGAGCAAAGGATTTGAAAGGCTACAGCAATTGGAGCTGGACAAACACGTAACACGTAAAAGGTCCTTAAGCTTAAGAATATAAAGAATCGCTCCTTATATTGTGTGCAATAATATTTTTCCTTCAATTTTGAAAACCAATGAAAGGTAAAAAGAAAAGTACATTTACCAGGACATTTGTTTTGGTGGTTGCCTCATATCTGAAGTGAACTCACAAAGTTTTTCCTAGAAAGAAAAAAAAGTAAAAAGATTTAATGATAAAATGATGGCTTTGCTTGGTTCCAGCGGAAATAAATGTTAAAACAACGGCTACCAGATATATTCTGTATATAGGTTTTCACATGGACTCAATCCAAATTTAGACATATGTACAGAAACAGCTCTCTCTCTCTCTGTGTTTTAGACTAATGTTGTATAAATCGCCTAGAAATACCCTCCACGCTATTATAACTATAGTGCCTTCCCCATGTACAATATTTACACTTTATTGTAAAAAAATATTATATATATATATATATACACACACACACACACATACATATATATATACACACACACACACACACTATATATGTATATACACACACACAGATATATATACACACACACTATATATGTATATACACACACACAGATATATATACACACACACACACACACACACACACTATATATGTATATACACACACACAGATATATATACACACACATATTTGTATATCTGCACACACATTTTATATATATATATATATATATATATATATATACACACACACACACACACACGTGTGTGTAGATATATAAATATGTGTGTGTATGTGTGTGTGTGTATATACATATATAGTTTGTGTGTATGTATGTGTGTGTGTATATATATATATATATATATATATATATATATATATACACACACACACACACACACACACATATATACCCACACACACACATATATATACACACCACACACACACCTAACCACTGTACTGTATCAACACCTTGAATGTGTTTTAAAAAAAAAAAAAAAGAAGAAGACTGCAATGTAGAAATATATTTACAAATTCACAATATGTAGCTATAAACAGTTTGACGAAAACGAACAATAATTATATTTAGTGAAGTTCAACATATGGCAATGAAGAAGCTTGTATAGTTTAATCTTAAAAGACAATTGTGCGCTCGCTTATAATTTTAGTGATATGCTTCCTTGATAAAGAAAAGGCTGAGACGCAGATAAATAATCTTGGACCAACTTGCCGTACGTTGGTACTGGCGGTAAAATAGGCGCTTTAGTATAGAAGGATTGCCTTCTTCAAATAAAGTGTCTTCATCTGTGATCTGAAAACAATTTTGCAGTGAAAAGATAGAGACACAAGCACACTCTACGGTTACCAGCATACAAAAGATTGTCACTACAACCTCCGAACAGGATTTTCAAAAATCACAGGATTCATCGTCAAGGATAGCCTAGCATGAATTCATCCATATTATATATACCTAGAGCAACAGATTGCTGCAATATGAATGCAGTTATATAGAGTAGGCCATTATACCATTATATTGTAGGTTATGTACAGTGCCTTGCAAAAATATTTCAACCCCTTAAAGAGTTAACAGATTTGTCTGGATTAAAAGGACACTCGCGTATTATCCCAGCCATTATGTTTATTGTAAACCAGTATCCTATTATAAACTTTCAATTCATTATCCATCAGCAGATTTTTTTGTCTTATATAAAATTAGAACTTAAAAAATACTTTCGTAAGTATTTAACCCCTGTAGACTACTACTTCGTAAAGCAACTGTATTCTGCAATAACAGCATTAACCCTTTCGCTGCAAGTGTTTTCGGACATTTTGCACCTCTGGTAGCCAGGACAATTTTCACACTTTTGACATGTTCAAATAAAAAATATATATATTTAAAAAACAAACAACAAAAAACACATAATAAACTTCCATACCAACATATTTTCTGAAAGTAGATGCCTGACACATTGTCAAAATGCAATACATGCACTGTTACGCAATTTCTTGTCAAAGAGAAATTTTTCATTAAAAATATATAAAAATGTATATTTTACGCCTCAAATTACGCCTGAAAAAAGGCCCCTAATACGCCTACAAACATCTGCCCATTGCTTTCAATGGATTTTACGGTGTTCTAAGATGACAGAAAAACAACAATTCAAGGGTTTTCATTTTATTTTTTTACGCCGTTCACCGTGCAAGTCCAATAATGCTATATTGTAATAGTTCAGACTTCTACGGATGCAGCGATACTAACATTTTTTTTTAATTTTTGACATTGTGCTTGGGGAAAATGGGCAAAGTTTTTTTGTTTTTTTTTAACTTAATATTTTTTTACAATAGGTTCCAGCTCTCTTAGTCAGGTGTTAGTATAAAGATATATGGACAAAAGCTTACCCATGATTTATTATGGTTGCAGTCCGATAAGTGCTCCAGCACAAAAGCCCCAACGCGCGTTTCGCTAATATCTTTATACTAACACCTGACTAAGAGATCTGGAACCTTTCTTTTCCTGCTTAAAACTCAATAGAGAGTACATACAAATGTGGTATTTTACCTTAGGGAAATTTCTCTGAATATCTGATAAGATTGGACTTATGACAATTCTGTTAACCCAGCTTGTACATCAGTAATGCTGATATTTGCTCCCTAAACCTTTTTTACTAGGGTCTTGTCCTTATATTGTACTATATATATATACACATTGTTTTTTATATAATTGTTTGTCTTTATATGTTAATAAAGTTTCTACATTTTATATATTTCTGGCTACAAGCTCTCTTTTTCTTCTGTTTTGATATATTTAAATGGAGTTGCCTATCTGATTATATATGGGGGGTTGGTGTTTCGAACTATACCTAGCTCACAGTACTAATGCTTTTTAGAGTGCATATATTGATTACAATATTCCATGTACTGTCATACTAGTGATTTATAAAGTGGTAGAACTAGGTCCTCCTTATGTACATCTATGCCCATTTTGACGCACCCAATGATCTTATTTGCCTTGGCAGCCGCTGCCTGACACTGGTTGCTACAGTTACATTTAAGGTCAACTAAGATTCCTAAGTCCGTGTTACCCAGTGTTATTCCATTTAGTATGTAATGTTGACGTGCATTTTCCCTTATTAAGTGCATTAGTCCTTACATATTAAACCTAATTTGCCTATCTTTCCCCAGATTCATTTATACAATATGGCAGCTCAACTACGAGTCATTGGAGATTGGATAAATGGTAGCTCCTGCTTTACGGACTTCACACTAGATCAACAATTCACAGGACCTGTTTCCTTAACGTGCCTCCTACACACTCCTTACTCAGTCCTGTCACTTGATCAACGAGCTAACCCTCTAATTATGTCAACATGGACCAAGGTCAGAAAGCACTTCGATTTAAACCCTAGACTCTTTCTACTCCTTCTTTGGATCAATAATTTAGATTTTAAAAATACAGACCCCCATGCAGTGTTTCGTGGATGGGCTATGAAGGGCTTGACTTGCATAAATCAGATTATTGACACATCCACTCGTCGTCCTTACTCATTTAATAAACTACATATTCAATAATATTTTTGGGGACAACATCCATTTTATTACATGCAGGCCTGTAGCTATGCACAAGTTTATTCGACATTTACAGGACCAAGACTGGGATGACGACTTCTGTCACTTAAAGAGGCTCGGTCACCAGATTTTGCAACCCCTATCTCCTATTGCAGCAGATCGGCGCTGCAATGTAGATAAGAGTAACGTTTTTGTTTTTTTTTAAAACGAGCATTATTGGCCAAGTTATGACCATTTTTATATTTATGTAAATGAGGCTTTCTAAAGTACAACTGGGCGTGTATTGTGTATGTACATCCGGGCGTTTTTACTTCTTTTACTAGCTGGGCGTTGTGTATAGAAGTATCAGCCACTTCTCTTCACAACGCCCAGCTTCTGGCAGTGCAGACACAGCAGTGTTCTCGAGAGATCACGCTGTGACGTCACTCACTTCCTGCCCCAGGTCCTGCATCGTGTCGGAGGAGCGAGGACACATCGGCACCAGAGGCTACATTTGATTCTGCAGCAGCATCGGCAATTGAAGGTAAGTAGCTACATCGACTTACCTGCAAACGCCGATGCTGCAGAATCAAATGTAGCCTCTGGTGCCGATGTGTCCTCGCTCGTCCGACACGATGCAGGACCTGGGGCAGGAAGTGACGTCACAGCGTGATCTCTCGAGAACACGCTGTGTGTCTGCACTGCCAGAAGCTGGGCGTTGTGAAGAGAAGTGGATGATACTTCTATACACAACACCCAGCTAGTAAAAGAAGTAAAAACGCCCAGATGTACTTTTACTGTAAACACGCCCAGTTGTACTTTAGAAAGCCTCATTTGCATAAATATAAAAATGGTCATAACTTGGCCAAAAATGCTAGTTTTTAAAAAAAATAAATAAAAAAATACATACTTTAAAAAGATCAAAAACCTAATTGGCCACTTTTCTGCCCCCAAATTATTCAGATCCATTTGTAATTATTACTGTCCTCCTTGTGTTAATTGCTTTACACAGTTTAGTATCATCTGCAAAACAAATGATATTTTACTGTTTAAATCCCTCTACAAGGTCTTTAATAAATAGATTAACCCATTAACGACCAGGCCTATTTTGGCCTTAATGACCAAGCAATTCTCTTTTATGTTTGTCATCTTCAGATTCCAAAAGTTATAACTTTTTTTTTTTCCGTCGACATAGGCGTATGAGGGCTTTTGCTGGACGAGTTGTGTTTTTCAATGGCACCATTTTTTGGTGCATATATTATATTGATTAACTTTTAATAAACTTTTTTGGTGGAAGGGAATTGAAAAGAACCCACTATTCCTGCATTGTTTTTCGCGATTTAAATTTACGCTGTTCACTATGCGGTATAAATACCATGTTGCCTTTATTCTATGGGTCGGTACGATTACGACGATACGACATATGTATAGTTTTTTTATGTTTTGCTACGTTTGCACAATAAGAAACCTTTTAAACAAAAATAATACAGTTTTGCATAACCGCATTCCAAGAGCCGTAACTTTATTATTTTTCCGTTGATATTGTCATATGGGGGCTTGTTTTTTGCGGAACAAGGTCTAGTTTTCATTGTTAATATTTTGGGTGCATGGGACTTATTAATGAAACTTTATTATATTTTTTTGGTGGGGAAATGGAGAAAAAAAAAGCAATTTTTCAGTTTTTAGTTTTTTTTTTGTACAGCGTTCACTACACAGTTGAATTAATGTGTTACCTTTATTCTTTGTGTCGTTACGATCACAGCGATACCATATATGTGTACTTTTCATGGTGTTTTTACACTTTTATTAAATAAAACCACTTTTTATGGAAAAAAAATGGTTTTATTTTATTTTTACTGTTCACGATTTTTTTTTTATATTTTCAAAAACTTTGACTGTTTTTAATTATTTTTTTTAAATCCCACTAGGGTACTTCGCCATGCGATCTTCTGATCGCAGATATAATGCTTTGGTATACTTAGTATACCAAAGCATTATTGCCTGTCAGTGTTAAACTTGACAGGCAATCTATCTGATCTAATAGATTGGTAGTAGATAGGCATACAGCCAGGGCAGGCCTGGGGGTCTTTGTTAGACCCCCGGCTGCCACAGCAACCCATTGGCAGCCGGCGATCGCATTTGTGGGCCGCCGATGGGTGACAGAGAGAGACCTCTGTCAATAGTTTAAATGCCACAGTCGCTATTGACCGCTGCATTTAATGGGTTAAACGGCTGAGATTGAAGGTTTCTTCAATCTCGGCCGTTGCAGCGGGAGCCTGGCTGTCAGTCACAGATGGGTTCCCGCGGCGATCGTGCGGTCAAAGCTTCTGTGCCTGCACGATCTCCATCATGTAAATGCATGTGGGAATGTGCGAACCGACTGCATTCCCCGACGTGCATGTACGTGAATAAGTGGGAAGGGGTTAAATAGAATAGGGCCCAATACTGACCACTGTGGCATCCCACTAGTAACAGTGACCCACTCTAATTATGAACAGTCAATAAACACCCTTTGTTTTCTATTACTGAGCCAGAAACGTACATACAATTTTCCCCAGTCCCAGCATTCTCATTTTGTGTACCAACCTTTTATGTGGCACAATAACAAATTGTTTGGTAAAATAAAAATATATGCCATCCAATGACTCACACTTGTCCAGTTTAATACTTACCACCCTATAGAAGATGATCAGATTAGCTTGACAGGACTGATCCCTCATAAACCAATGCTTATATACATGTAGTTATACCTTTCTTCTCATTGAGAGACTCCAGGATAACATATCTTAGAAAACCTTCAGCCATTTTACCCACAATAGAAGTTAAACGTACAGGCCTATAATTTCCAGGCTCACTATTTGAACCGTTTTTGAATACTGGCACCGCACTTGCTTTGCGCCAGTACTGTGGACCATAAGAAAGGAAAAGCCTAACCGCACCAGAACATAGAAATGCTGGATCCAACTGTCCCCTAATGCCAATGAAGAAAAAGTGATCCAGGCAGCACATCCAAAAGGAACACAGATTATTCACCCGTGCGACGTTTCAGATCAAGAGGCTTTCTCAAGCACTGTGGACCAGACCACGGCACTATAGAATCCTTAAATGTCAGAAAAAATGGCCAGTCTATCACTGTACTTAATTCCTTTAGAACACTGGGGTGAATGCCATCTGGACCTGCTGGTTTGTTTATTTCACCTGACTACTTAACTATTTCCTAGGTGCCTACCAACCTGACCTTTGTTATTCTGTCAAGTCTATTAGTTAATATTAAGTCCAAAAGGGCCCTCCCTCTAGTTAGATTCGGCACAAGTTGGGAAAGGTAATTATCTTTATTGACAAAAACCTTTACAAGATCCACAGGTTTCAGTTTCCCAATTTATATTTGGGTAGTTGAAGTCCCAATAATAACTTCCTCGTTGTGATTTGCTGCCTCATCTATTCGCCTAAAAGTAGATTATCTGTGGATTCTGATCTATTTGGTGGCTTATAATAAACCCATAACACTATTTTATTATGGTTAGAGACTACACATGATCATTTCCCATTGTGCGGGCTTTTACACAGGACTTTACATAAGGGCAAACCCCATCCCCCTTTCAGTTTTTTACAATACTTTCTGAACAGACTGTAACCCAGTAAGTTAACCACCCAGTAATACAGCCCATCCAGCCATGTTTCAGTTATGCCCGCTGCATCATACTTTTCCTCTGGCATTATTAATTCCAGTTCATCCATTTTTTTGAAATTTGTTGGACTTTTAGCGTTAGTTAGAATACAATTTAGAGGTTTTTGATAATGAAACTAGGGTTGGAACACAGAAATTAATAAAGTCCTAGTTCTCAATATACAATATCTTTGCCCCCTATATGTGTAGTGCGCTCCCCCGATCACTAGTTTAAACTACTCCAACCTTCGAGCCATCTTCTCCCCAAGCACACCTGCACCCTCCCCTTTCAAGTGCAGCCCATCCCTACCGAAGAGCCTGTAGCCAACAGAAAAGTCAGCCCAGTTCTCCAAGAACCCAAACCTCTCCTTCCTACAGCAGTTCTTGAGCCACTTGTTTATCTCCCTATCTACCATTGCATCTCTGGTGGGACATGTGGTACAGGTAGAATTTCAGATAATCCTACATTTGAGGTCATTGCCCTAAGTTTATGGCGGAAGTCCCTGAAATGATTTTTAAGGACCTTCCACCTACAGTACCTCTAACTTTGTCATTGATACTAATCCGCACCATGACAGCTGGAACCTCGCCAGTCCCTCCCAGTAATCGGTTAACCTGATCTGCTATATGCCAAACTCGAGTGCCAGGAAAACCGTACACCCTGTGACAGATCTGTTACCCTAATAATTGAATCCTCCACTACCAGCACCTGTCTGGACTACCCTGCACTCTTATTCCCCTACTTATTGGAACAGACATTCCCCTGGCTGTTAGAGAAAGTACCTTGCTGCAGTAGTGCTAGCTCTGAACGGACATCCCTCTCATTCGCCAACTTAGTAAACTTGTTTGGGCGAGCTAGATCAGGACTAGCCTCCCTGATACTCATCCCTCTACTCCTAACTATAACCCAGTTAGCTACCTCATCAGTCTGAGCATCTATGCTACCATCCGCCCCGCATGCGCCCCAGCGAGAGCGATGTTAGACTTGTATCCATAAATTTTTTCCATGTGAAAAAAGAAAGGTGTACATTTTTCTTTATTGGTGATTGTTTCCGTCCATTCCATCCAGAACAAAAATGCAACTTTACTTATTATGAGAACCATAGTTGGGGGTTTTATTTGCACCCAATAAAGACGACTACTTTTGCATGTGGCTGCAGCCCAGACAAAAAGTATTTGTTTTTCCTCATTAGTATAGGCCTTCACAGAATGATCCTCCAATATATTAACCCCTTCACGACAGCCATATACATTCCAACTGCCGATGCATGCCCCGTGCAGTTGTCACGTATATAAACTTTGGCAGCCTGGAACGGGGGTTTGATGTCTGCAGTGCTACTTCAGCGTAAGTAGCACAGCACTTTCATGCCTGCTGGGGTTTTGAGATGCCCAGAATACACCCCCAATGTAGAAAGCACCCCTCCCTGTAGAAAGAGCTCCCCTGAAGAAAGAATGACACACAGCCCCCCTGTAGAAGGCACCACACAAAACCCCCCTGTAAATGGTGCAAACATGCCTGTAGATAGCATCACTTAAGCTCCCTCAAGGAACAGAATCCCCGGTCAGAGCGCACTTGCCAGGGATCCCGCTCCTAGAGGGAGCCCCAGACGTCTCTGTCCATATATGGACAGTGACGTCCCCGGCCTGAGTGTTGCCGAAGCTCTAGCTGGGAGTTCCGCTCCTAGAGGGAGCTCCTGACGACACTGTCCATATATGGACAGAGATGTCAGGGGCTCCGACTAGGAGCGGAGTCCCCGGCTAGTACGTTCTGATGGGGGATTGCACTCCTAGAGGGAGTTTAGATGGCGCTATCTGAAGGGGTGTGGTGCTATTTATGTGGGGTGTAGCCCTATCTACAGTGGGCATTGTGGCACTATATGGCCACTGGCACTATCTACAGTGGGCACTATGTGGTCACTAGCACTATCTACAGTGGGCACTATGTGGCCACTGGCACTATCTACAGTGGGAATTATGTGGCCACTGGCTCTATCTACATGGGCACTGTGGAGTTTTCAGGGGGTTGGGACAAAAAAAAACCCTAAAAAATAGCTAATTTTTATTCATTAACGGCCATGAAAAATGGATAACAACTGGCAGTTAAAAATGGTCAGATGGCCGGGAAATGGATACAAATTTTGCGACACTCTGATGGAAAACAGCCATGAAAATCTGACAGTTGATCCATTTTTAACTGCCTTTTAAATCACAACGTGTGAATATAGCTTTATAGCCCGCTTAATATCCCCTCACAGTGATCCAGGCTGATGGAGAGAGAAGACACCGTATTGTTACAGAGCTGCAACAGTGTATATATATCTATATATATTTTTTTTACAATACTCACAGAATTAAGCTTTCCTTTTCTAGATTAGTTTAATTCCCAATTCCATGGTTTAAGTTATGAACTTTTTTGTAATTTAACCCCTTCCCGCTCCTTGACGTACTATTACGTCATGGCAGCTGTATCGTTCGCGCTCCATGCCGTAATAGTACGTCACGGGAGTAACGGCCGTCTCGGCCGTCCTCCCGACACATACAGGAGCTGTGACAGTTGCTGTCTTGTTCAGCAGCTGTCACAGCTCCTACAGCGGGGACCGATCGCTGTGTCCCCGCTGATTAACCCCTTAAAAGCCGCGTTCTATAGAGATCGCGGCTTTTTAGGGGTTAAGCTGCCATCGCCGGCCTGCTACACGATAGCGGCCGGCGATGGTGACTATGGCAACCGGACACCAAACAATGGCGTCCGGCTATGCCATAGACGGAAGCCTAGTGGGTCCTGACAACGTCAGGACCCACTATGCTTGCTGTCAGTGAGTAGCTGACAGTTCTAATACACTGCACTACGCATGTAGTGCAGTGTATTAGAATAGCGATCAGGGCCTCCTGCCCTCAAGTCCCCTAGTGGGACAAAGTAATAAAGTAAAAAAAAAGTTAAAAAAAGATGTGTAAAAATAAGAAAATAAAAGATTTAAAAGTAATAAAAGTAAAAATCCCCCCTTTTCCCTTATCAGTCCTTTATTATTAATAAAAATATATAAACAAACAAATAAACTATACATAATTGGTATCGCCGCGTCCGTAACGGAATGAACTACAAAATTATTTCATTATTTATCCCGCACGATGAACGCCGTAAAATAAAATAATAATAAACCGTACCACAATCACAATTCTTTGGTCACTTCACCTCCCAAAAAATGGAATAAAAAGAGATCAAAAAGTCGCATGTACCGAAAAATGGTACTGATCGAAACTACAGTTCGTTACGCAAAAAAAAAGTCCTCGCACGGCTTTATTGATGGAAAAATAAAAAAGTTCTGGCTCTTAGAATAAGGCAACACAAAAAGTGAATGATTGTTTACAAAACGTATTTTATTGTGCAAACGCCATAAGACATAAAAAAAAACTATAAACATCTGGTATCGCCGTAATCGTATCGCCCCGCAGAATAAAGTGAATATTTTATTTATAGCGCACGGTGAACGCTGTAAAAAAAAAAGAATAAAAAAACAATAGTAGAATTGCTGTTTTTTAGTCACCACGCCACCTAAAAATAGAATAAAAACTGATCAAAAAGCCGCATGCACCCCATGAAAAGTACAATGAAGTCCTCAAGGGGTCTAGTTTCCAAATTGGGGTCACTTTTGGGGGGTTCCCAATGTTTTGGCACCACAAGACCTCTTCAAACCGGACATGATACCTAATAAAAGAGCCCTCAAAATCCACTAGGTGCTCCTTTGCTTCGGAGGCCGATGCTTCAGTCCATTACCGCACTAGGGCCACATGTGGGATATTTCTCAAAACTGCAGAATCTGGGCAATACGTATTAAGTTGCGTTTCACTGATAAATCCTTTTGTGTTATAAAAAAAATGGTATAAAGAGGATTTTCTGACAAAAAAAAAAATTTAAATTTCACCTCTACTTTGCTCTAAATTTTTGTGAAACACCTAAAGGGTTCATAAACTTTCTAAATGCTGTTGTGAATACTTTGAGGGGGTCTAGTTTCTAAAATGGGGTATTTCATAGGGGTTTCTAATATATGGGCCCCTCAAAGCAACTTCAGAACTGAACTGGAACCTAAAAAAATAAATAAATGAGGCAATACTTCATTTCTTACATTATACTGATAATGAGCCGTGCCCACCCCGAGATGACCCCAGTTTTGACCGTTTATATAAATGGAGACCCCTATTAGACCGTTTCAGTGCCCGGTTTTCCCAAGAATACACCCCGAGAAGTGTATTTCTATTGATGAGTCCCTGGTACATTTTAAAGGGAGGATTCAATTCCGCGAGTACCTGCCGGGTAAGAGGGCAAGGTATGGCGTGAAGATGTATAAGCTGCGAGAGTGCATCCGGGTATACCTACAGGTTTAGGCTATATGAAGGAAAGGCCACCCCCAAACCAGACTGCATCCTGGACTACAATAGGTACATGGGAGGGATGGACTTGTAAGATCAAATCCTGAAGCCCTACAGCGCCATGCGGTGTGGTATAAGAAGCTGGCCGTGCACATCATACAGATGGCTTTGTACAATGCGTACGTGCTACGTCGATGTGCAGGCCAGACGGGAACTTTCCTGGAATTTCAAGAGGTGATTATCAAGAACCTAATCTTTAGGGACCAAGAAGGGGGGACACCCAGAACTTCTGGAAGCGGGGCCACACGAATCGTACCAGGGCGGCAACACTTTCCAGGGGAAGTTCCCCAAACTGGCAAGAAGGGAAAAAGTCAAAAGAGGTGCAAAGTCTGCTATAAGCCCTCCCATGGGCCCAAACGGCAGCTTATCACAACAAATGGGGTATTGCCGCACTCAGGACAAATTGCGCAACAGAATGGGGTATTTTGTTTCTTGTGAAAATAAGAATTTTTGAGCTAAAATGACATATTATTGGAAAATATATATATTTATTTAATTCCCAGCCCAATTCAAATAAGTTCTGTGAAGAAACTATAGGGTCTAAATGGTCACATTACCCATAAATGAATTCCTTGAGGGGTGTAGTTTCCAAAATGGGGTCATTTGTGATTGGTTTCTATTGCTTTGATAGCTCTGGGGCTCTGCAAATGCGACATGGCACCCGAAAACCAATCCAGCAAAATCTGGACTCCAAAGAACACACAGCGCTCCTTTCCTTCTGAGCCCTCCCATGGGCCCAAACGGCAGTTTATCACCACAAATGGGGTATTGCCACACTAAGGACAAATTGTGCAACCAAATGGGGTATTTTGTTCCCTGTGAAAATAAGAAATTTTGATCACAAATGACATTTTATTGGAAAAAATGAAATTTTTTTCATTTCACATCCCAATTCAAATACGTGCTGTGAAAAAACTGTGCGGTCAAAATGGTAACAACACCCATAAATGAATTCCTTGAGGGGTGTAGTTTCCAAAATGGGGTCACTATTTGGGGATTCCTACTGTTTTGGCACCTCAACACCTCTTCAAACCTGGCATGCTGCCTAAAATATATTCTAATAAAAAAGAGAGGACTCAAAATGCACTAGGTGCTTCTTTGCTTCTAGGGCTTGTGTTTTAGTCCACGAGCGCAGTAGGGCCACATGTGGGACATTTCTAAAAACTGCAGAATATGGACAATACATATTTAGTAGTGTCTCTCTGGTAAAACCTTCTGTGTTACAGAAAAAAAAATGAATAAAATTGAAATTCCGCAAGAAAAATGAAATTTGCAAAGTTCACCTCCACTTTGCTTTAATTCCTGTGAAATGCCTGAAGGGTTAAAAAACTTTCGAAATGCTGTTTTGAATACTTTGAGGGGTCTAGTTTTTAAAATAGGGTGTTTTATCAGGGTTTCTAATACATAGGCCCCTCAAAGCCACTTCAGAACTGAACAGGTACCTTAAATAAAAGGCATTTGACATTTTCTTAAAAATATGAGAAATTGCTGTTTATGTTCTAAGCCTTGTAACGTTCAAGAAAAATAAAAGAATGTTCAAAAAACGATGCCAATCTAAAGAAGACATATGGGAAGTGTGAACTAGTAACTATTTTGGGTGGTATAACCGTCTGTTTTACAAGCAGATGCATTTAAATTCTGAAAAATGCAATTTTTTCAAAATTTTCTCTAAATTTTGCAATTTTTCACCAATAAACACTGAATATATCGACCAAATTTTACCACGAACATGAAGCCCAATGTGTCACGAGAAAACAATCTCAGAATCGCTTGGGTAGGTTTAAGCATTCCCATGTTATTACCACATAAAGTGAAATATGTCAGATTTGAAAAATGGGCTCTGAGCTTTAAGGCCAAAACTAGGCTGCGTCCTTAAGGGGTTAAATTTGAGATATATATATATATATATATATACACACACACACACACACACACACACACACACACACACTACCGTTCAAAAGTTTAGGGTCACTTAGAAATTTCCTTATTTTTGCAAGAAAAGCACAGTTTTTTTCAATGAACATAACATTAAATTAATCAGAAATACACTCTATACATTGTTAATGTGCTAAATGGCTATTCTAGCTGCAAACGTCTGGTTTTTAATGCAATATCTAAATAGGTGTATAGAGGCCCATTTCCAGCAACCATCACTCCAGTGTTCTAATGATACATTGTGTTTGCTAACTGTGTTAGAAGGCTAATGGATCATTAGAAAACACTTGAAAACCCTTGTGCAATTATGTTAGCACCGCTGTAAACAGTTTTGCTGTTTAGAGGAGCTATAAAACTGACCTTCCTTTGAGCTAGTTGAGAATCTGGAGCATTACATTTGTGGGTTCGATTAAACTCTCAAAATGGCTAGAAAAAGAGAGCTTTCATGTGAAACTCGACAGTCTATTCTTGTTCTTAGAAATGAAGGCTATTCCATGCGAGAAATTGCCAAGAAACTGAAGATTTCCTACAACGGTGTGTACTACTCCCTTCAGAGGACAGCACACACAGGCTCTAACCAGAGTAGAAAGAAAAGTGGGAGGCCCCGCTGCACAACTGAGCAACAAGACAAGTACATTAGAATCTCTAGTTTGAGAAATAGACGCCTCACAGGTCCTCAACTGGCAGCTTCATTAAATAGTACCCGCAAAACGCCAGTATCAACGTCTACAGTGAAGAGGCGACTTCGGGATGCTGGCCTTCAGGGCAGAGTGGCATCTGAGACTGGCTAATAAAAGGAAAAAATTAATATGGGCAAAAGCACACAGACATTGGAAAGAGGAAGATTGGAAAAAAGTGTTATGGACAGACGAATCGAAGTTTGAGGTGTTTGGATCACACAAAAGAACATTTGTGAGACGCAGAACAACAGAAAATATGCTGGAAGAGTGCCTGACGCTATCTGTCAAGCATAGTGGAGGTAATGTGATGTTCTGGGGTTGCTTTGGTACTGGTAAAGTGGGAGATTTGTACAAGGTAAAAGGGATTTTGAATAAGGAAGGCTATCACTCCATTTTGCAACGCCATGCCATACCCTGTGGACAGCGCTTGATTGGAGCCAATTTTATCCTACAACAGGACAATGACCCAAAGCACACCTCCAAATTATGCAAGAACTATTTAGGGAAGAAGCAGGCAGCTGGTATTCTATCTGTAATGGAGTGGCCAGCGCAGTCACCAGATATCAACCCAATAGAGCTGTTGTGGGAGCAGCTTGACCGTATGGTACGCAAGAAGTGCCCATCAAGCCAATCCAACTTGTGGGGGGGCTTCTGGAAGCATGGGGTGAAATTTCTCCCGATTACCTCAGCAAATTAACAGCTAGAATGCCAAAGGTCTGCAATGATGTAATTGCTGCAAATGGAGCATTCTTTGATGAAAGCAAAGTTTGAAGGAGAAAATTATTATTTCAAATAAAAATCATTATTTCTAACCTTGTCAATGTCTTGACTATATTTTCTAGTCATTTTGCAACTCATTATATATAACAAAAAAAAAAGAAAAAGGAAAACTTTGTGAGTAAGCGGTTGAAAAGACATTATCGCTTAAAGAAGTGCATATCAGAACTGGAAAATTTGACCTGGACACAGGAGCATCAATGACCCTTGGTCATGAAAGGGTTATACAATGCCCAGGCTGAGTTCAAATGTACCGTAATTCCAAAATGTGTCTAAGGAATTGTATCAATGCTTTCCAAACTTTTCTGACAAGTGGACAGTCTCATTAACCATGAAAAATATCTGCACCAGGGGCATAAGATCGGGACAAAAGTAAGGGACTGATGGCAATACCTTTAACTGAATTAGTAGCAAAATGTAAGATCTATGTAAAATCGTTAAGGACATACTTTGGTAAGCGTCATAAGGAGGCACCTAGTTAAGCTTTAAAGTTGCATCCAAAATGTCCTTTTCTAGGTTCCTGACCTGTGTAAACCATTTACCTGGCCCAGTGATGGAGTCAGACCAGTTTTTTTGCAGGCTCAAGTAATTTGTAAATAAAACTTAAGGACTAGGGTTCCTGCCTAGCTTTTTGACATAAAAGTTCCAAAGGGCGATCCCTAGAATTCGGTGCAAGGGAGTTCAAATTGGAAGAGGTAAAACTCCACATTTGGAAATAGGAATAGATTTGCCCAGTCAAAACTAAAAATGTTAACGTTGCTTCCTCATAGGTTAAAATAGGTTAAAACATAGCCTGAGGCGGAAAGGAAATCTGCAAGATAAGTACAACGTTGATTCGCCAATCCTATATAAATAGGTGGTGATTTTCTATCTAAAAATGTAAAACAATTTGTTGAGCAATTTTTCATCAGTTTTTTTTTTTTTAAGAATAAGGGGAAGAGTTTGTAAAAGGAACAATAACTTTGGGAAAGAAATCATCTTAACAAGATGGCACTTTCCTGCGAAAGACAGAGAAAGCGATTTCCAAGAGTGTATTTCTTGAAGCATTTTATGGAGAATCGGAGTAATAGTAGAAGCATTAATTTTATGAGGATTAGATGACAGATTAATTCCCAAATATTTTAATCAAAAGCAAGTTACGTGGTAAAAAGGAAATGTATCCCCCATCCTCTTTATGCACACCTAAATATCGGCATGGCTTCTGACTTCGTAAAATTAAAAACCGGAAATTACGCTAAAATCAATTAAGGACATTATAGGAGAAATTGCTTCTTTAGGATTATCCACCAAAAGAAGCAAATCATCAGCAAAAGCTAGAGTTTTAACATTAGTAATACCAATAGTAATGCCTTAAAAAGAGAAAGTGAATTAATGGTTCTAAGAAGAGGATCAAGGGCAACAGTAAATGAGAGAGGATAAGGGACATCCCTGCATCGTACTTCGAAAGATTTCAAATTGATCAGAACGAAATCCAATAATCCAAATGGAAGATTCAGGGCACTGTAAATAAGCAATTTAAAAAGGGTTGACCAAAGACTGCAATTTCCTAATTATTATTGGGGGAAACCATGAGACTTGGTCAAAAGCCTTGTCTGCGTCATATATTTTAGTGCCATTACAAAAAGGCTTGGTTGGAGATAATAAGCAACCTAGTTTATTACCACAGTGAAAATATTTGTTTCTTTGCTGAAGGATTAGTGTTTAAGCCTGTTCATGGAGGCGAACCTCCAATGCTCGTTTAGCCTCTAAATAAGCCTCCTTCACCACGGGAGTTCCTGTTTGCTTTAGGTGTTCATATGTAGAAGTGACATTAAGCAATAGAGGCCTAATATCAGGCATAAGTTACATTTTTTTTCTTAGAAACAAACTAATATATGTCCCTTAAGGACCACTTTACCAATGGCACAAAACAGATTCATGTCGCCCAGATGTGCGAGATCACTCAAATAGTTCTCCAAGTGTGTATCTCAAGCTACGAGTAAGCTGGAAAACGCCACCTGGAGGAGACCAATTGGTTCCGGGCCTTATCTAATTTAAGCATAATCGGTGCATGGTCCGAAACGGCATAAGATAGAATACCAGAAGTATTCAGAAATGGAAATAGAGAGGTGGAAATGAACCAATAGTCAAGGTGAGTATGGATATTATGCACTTTAGAAAAAAAATTATTATCCCTGGGGTGGCAGAAACGCCAGGTATCAATTAGCTCTAGTTTTCCTATAAGGAAATCAATATAGCGGGAAGCTTCTTGTGTTGATGGAAGAGGAGTACACCTATCCAAAAATGAATCAGATATGGTGTTAAAGGGGTTTAAGGGCATCTTATTTCAAGTTGTTGGTGATGAGGCTCCAGAAGGATGTTGAAAATCTTCTTCAGCTGCGTACGGATCGTCATACAAGTGAGGTTTTCCTTTAAATCAAGACACGTAGTCGTGCAGGATATTGTAAACTGAAACGCATGTTGTGTTCATGTAGCCACTTGCATAATGGAGTAAAGGCTTTTCTCTTGGTGGTAACCTGTGCAGATAAATCTTAAAAAATTAGCAATTTTGCGTTGTTATATTTGCGTTTGCGTTGTAGAGAAGGAATTTTCCTCTATGCATCTAAAATTGTAATCTAGTCTTGATAATCAAGGACTTTAAAGATAACTGGGCACGGCCGCGCATTTGAGTCTTTGCGATCCGGATTTATTCTGCGAGCTCTTTCCACTTTGAGTTAGGAATCATCAGGGCATTAGGAAGCCAATCTGTAGTATAGTGAAGTAAATCTTTAACCTCTTCAGGAACCCCCACAACCCTTAAAGGGAATGTGTTACCAGCAAAACATGTTTTTTTTTTTTTAGTTAAACAATTAGTGTGTAGGTGATTAAACATTGTTCTAATTTTTTTTATTTTTTTTCACGAGTCAGGAAATATTATAAATTGGATTCAATTTATAATATTTCCCAGCACTGGTCACTAGATGGAGCAATTCCCAAAATTGCAGCATTGCATGTGGTAAAGCAACCACATTGCTTTATGCTGCAAAATTGGGAAAAAATCCCTCGCTCTAGTGAGCTCTCAGAATCCCCCCCTCCTTTATCCTGACTAGTGCCGGGAGAAACGAGGGGTTTGAACGGTCTAACCTCCTACACTGTGTGTCGCCATTTTTTGAGCCAACACACAGTGTAGAAGGTTTACATACACTAGTAAACACACACTAAAACACGTACATACACAGAAATCACTTACCTGCTCCAGTCGCCGCCGCTCCCTCCGGCCCGTCCGCTCAGTCTGCTGCCGCTGCTCCATGTGCACAAGTCCGGAAGTCGCGACCGGAAGTAGTAATCTTACTGTCCGGCCGCGACTTCCGGTCCACAGGAAAATGGCGCCGGACGGCGCGCATTTCAAATTGGACTGCGTGGGAGCGGCGCATGCGCCGTTCCCACACACACGGCGTACACCATAGTGGATGGAACGGGCCCCGTTCGCAGTCCCTATGGGACTGGAGCTGCCGTATTCCATGTCTGTATGTGTCGTTAATCGACACATACAGAAATAGAAAAAAAAATGGCAGCCCCCATAGGGAAGAAAAAGTGTAAAAATAGAAAAAAGTAACACACAAACACACAAATAAATATAAACGTTTTTAATAAAACCCTAACATAAAACTGATATAAAAAAAAAAATGTTGGTGACACTGTTCCTTTAAGTTGTTTCAACTGCTGCAATTCTCTAAGTCATCGATTCTGTCCGTCAAACTTTGAATTGTCTGATGTTTATTTTCTTATTGTGCCGTATGACAATGAAGATCATCCCCTAAGTCCGATATTTGTTGTTCAGCATCTGAGATTCATTTATTATGTTCTGTAACTTGAGATACAATAAGATCAAGTAATGTTTGAAACAACTGTAGGTGTGTATCTATGGCAGGCATTAGGAGATCAGAAATAGCTTTAGCCATGTTTTGCAATTATGTCTCAGAGATCTGGGGGTCCTCAGATTTAGAGGGGTCTGGAAACTTGGCTCCCTCTGATGTAGGGCATGGTTGATTTTGAATTAGTGGAAAGAAGAAATCTGTCCATATCCAGCAGAGTTGAAATAAAACAAAGGTGATGCCCTTAAAAATAGCGGTTACATGGAGAAAATACAAGCGCACCCACAGAATAAAATGAAAAGTTCCTGTTGACAAAATGTCAGTGAATAAAGACAATCAGTACTCTGTCAATGCAGGGACAAGAACACAGCGTTTTTTATACATTGATAATGTGTCAAGTCACGTGGGTAATAATAGTGCCAGCATCACAGTCTTTTATACCTCCAGTAGGCCGCAAAAGTTATTGAGGCCCAAATAAGGTGCCATGTACTAGGGAAAAAAAGGGGCAATGGAGAGAAGCGGACCGGCCCCAAATTTTCTCTCTGTCCGTCCCAGACAGAGCAGAAGGTTTATCAGCCGCTCGTTATCTAGGGGAGCGAATTATGTAGGAAGACCTTGCTGTGTGGGCGAGGCACGGCCTGCGGCGCCATCTGTGATGGCAGAAATCCAGGGATCCTGTGGACTTACTAGGTCCCCAGATCTCCGGGGAATCTTCGGAGTCCTGTGTGGCATGATCTAAACAGCTCCAATCCAGCGTTATAACCGTGCAGCCGCGGGAGAGTAGATAAAAATCAGCCTTCCTATAGCTCCGCCTCTTGAAAGTCTTGTTTCTTTTTTAAATGTTATTAAACATTTTGTAACTTTTGTTTTTGTCCCCCTTGGGGACTTTACCATGCGATCATTAGATCACTCATGCAAAACTTATATAATGTAGTGTATTGCCTTTATTTGTGTTATACTATTAAGCCCTGCCTCTGGGCACGGATGGCAGACCTTACCTTTAAAACAAGACTTAGATTGCAGCTGCGACCTAGCCTGAGCTAGTAGTAGCTGTAAGTAACAAGAATGTATCAGAAACATCCTTGGCCAAGTGCCTTCCTGCCTGGACGTATGAGATACATCTTTGGAAGGGAAGGGGTTAAGTCTGCTTAGGTCAGTTTCTACATTTTAACGCATTCTTTCTGGTAGATATTCTACAGGTTGTTTGGGTGATACTTGTGAACGTCAATTTTCAAGCATTGCTAAAGATACTCAAGATGTTTATACATGAAAAAAAAACAACAAACAAACAAACTGTATTTATCTTTGTTTTTTGGTTCCAATAGGAGGATTGAACCAATGTTCATTGGATCACTTGCACCATACACTGCAAAATTAATGCATTGCAGTATATCGTGATTTTTACAGGCTCCTATTCAAGAAGTTTTTCCATAATCAATATTTATTACCTATCCAGGGGATAGGTGATAAATATCTGATCAATGAGGTCCGACCGCTTGGCTCACAGGAACGGCACGCTAAGCCCATTCTCGTGATCAGTTGGGATCCCAGCAGTCGGACACCCATCGATCAGATATTTATCACCTATCCTGTGGATGGGTAATACATATTGATTATGGGAAATACTAAGAGTACAAAGATGGCAGACCTGGGGGCCTTCATTAGCTATATTTAACAGTTTTTTTTAAATTTTATATTAGTCCCCTTAGGGGACTTGAACCAGCGATCGTTGGATCATTTGCTCTGCCCCTGGCAGGGCTTAAATGGAGCAAATAGATATGAGACTTGGGAGACTTCATTAGGCCCCCAGGCTGCCATGACAACCATTAACATACCACAATTGTGTCTCGGGGGAAGGGGGGAGACGGGCTGTTTGAGGGGGCTGCCCCCTCTCTCTAACCTTTTAGATGTCGCGGTCACTATTGACCGCAGCATCTAAGGGGTTAAATGGGCAGAATCAAAGTGACCTTTGATTTTGCGCGTTGCAGTGAGTTGTCGGCTATAACATATAGCCAATACCTGCTCATTATGGAGTGGGCTCAGCCCGTGAGCCCGCTCCATACAACTCCTCCATACAGTTACGTGACATTGCATTAAGGGTTTAAGGTCTTGCCACAGCATCTCAATGGGATGCAAGACCGGACTTTGACTCGGCCACTACAAAACCTTACATTTCTTTCTTTGAATAACCCATATGACTTGAGCTTTAGCTCACAAAATGACTGGCGGACATTCTCCTTCAGGATTTTCTGATAGAAAGCAGAATTCATGATTCCATCAATTATGATAAGTTGTCCAAGTCCTGCATAAGCAAAGCAGCCCCAGACCATTACCATGTTTGACTGTTGGTATGACGCTCTTATGGTGGAATGCAGTGTTTGCTTTATGCCAGATGTAACGAGACTCATGTCTTCCAAAAACTTGCACCTTTGACTCATCAGTCCATACAATAATCATTAACGTTAATGTGTGTGTATGTGTCTGCACATAGCGAACAACGCAGGATCACTATGTGCAGAGTAAATGAATGGGCAGAAGTGTATGATGCTGATTGGTCAGCGTCATACATTTCTCTCCACAATGCCCACTTGGTCAAAAGTAAAAACACGCCCAGTTGTCCAATAAGAAAGTAATTAGCAAAAAGCTAAAATAGGTTATAACTTGGTGAAAATAGATCGTTTTTCTAAATAAAAACCACTGCTGTAATCTACATTACAGCGCCGATCACGTTATATACAAAATATGTATGTTATAATGTGGTTTAACAGAAATTTGCGAGATTTCTCCATGTGCTTATGTCAACAATCCAGTTTTCCAGCTTAAGTGTTGCTAAATGCAGTTCGGCAACTCAGTTGGCAGCGTTTGGCAGACACACAAATGTCAAGATTGGGCAGATCCTTTTTAGTGCAACAGAGCCCTCTGTAGATACTGCCACAGTGCCCTCTGTAGATAATGGCACACGCCCCTAGATAATGCCAGTGTCCTCTATAGATACTGCCACACACCCACAGTGCCCTCTGTAGATGCTGCCACAGTGCCCTCTGTAGATAATGCCACACACAGCCCCATTAGACCGCTCCATTGGGGCTCCCTCTAGGAGTGGAATCCCCAGTCAGAGCGTTGCCGACGCTTTGGCCAGGGATTCCTCTGCTGGAGGAGCCCCTGATGTTACTGTCTATACACAGTGACATCAGGATATCCTCCTGGACCGGAATGTGATGTTAGGGGCAACCCCAGAGTCTCGGAGCAGAGCCGATACTAGTGGCTCTGTGTACCGCGGGCCGCAGAGGACAGCCTCAGGGGCCGCATGAGGCCCGCGGGCCGAGTGCTTGAGGCCCCTGAATTAGAAGATTTTTAGGCCTCCTTTTTATTAGGCACCATGTCTGGTTTGAAGAGGTCTTGTGGTGCCAAAACAGTGGAAACCCCCCAAAAGTGACATTATTTTGGAAACTAGACTCCTTGAGGAATTCATTGTAGTTTGGGGTGCATGCGACTTTTTGATCAGTTTTTATTCTATTTTTAAGAGGCGTGGTGACTAAAAAACAGCAATTCTACTATTGCTTTTTATTATATTTTTTTTTTTTTTACAGCGTTCACCGTGCGCTTTAAATGACATTGACTTTATTCTGTGTGGCGATACGATTACGGCGATACCAGATGTTTATAGTTTTTTATGTCTTATGGCATTTGCACAATAAAATAGTTTTTGTAAAAAATCATTTACTTTTTGTGTTACCTTATTCTAAGAGCCATAACTTTTTTATTTTTCCATCAATAAAGCCGTGCGAGGACTTGTTTTTTGCGTAACGAACTGTAGTTTTGATCAGTACCATTTTTAGGTACATGCGACTTCTTGATCTCTTTTTATTCCATTTTTTGGGAGGTGAAGTGACCAAACCATCGTGACTCTGGTATGGTTTATTATTATTTTATGGCGTTCACCGAGCGGGATACATAACAAAATAATTTTGTAGTTCAGGCCGTTACGGACGCGGCGATACCAATTATCTATAGTTTTTGTTTATTTCTTTTTATTAATAATAAAGGACTGATCAGGGAAAAAGGGGGATTTTTACTTTTATTGCTTTTAAAATTTTTATTTTCTTATTTTTACACAACATTTTGGGTTCTTTTGTGACCTGGATAAGTCGTTGACGTGCTCTGGTTGCATTTAAAATTGCAGAAGAATTGCAACATTTGTTCTCTTATTAAAATAAAAAATACAAACGTGGGTGTCAAGCTGTAGCTTTCAGATTCATTTATCAAAAGTGAAGGTTAAACAAAAAAAAAAAAGGAACAAATTAGGGGTGCAAATGTACGGATGATCATAACAGGCATAAAAATATGTTCATATAGTCAGACAATTCCAAATGTACCAGGTTTAGCAAGAGATGTGGGGCCTTTCAGTAAATTAGGCATAATTTTCGCCAACTACCTTCTCCAATTTCATTGGTGCTAAATAAATGTGGGCCATGGAATTTTGAATTTTGTCCGAAAAGCTTCAGATTTGTCTACAAAACCTTATCTCACTCAAGATGTTTTCCTTTTATTTGGGTGATTTTTCATCAGTAAATGGCATATTTCTAGTCCCCCTCCCAATACAGGTCAGTTGTATGCAGAACTCCTGTTGGTTGACTGCAGCTTCTTTACTCCAATATCAGTCACTGAGTTCTGTAGCTCCTTTAAGTGATTGTTGGCCTCTCTGAGGCTTGCCTCACTAGTTTTCTTCTTTTTTTGACTCTGTGGTCTAGGCTGTGCCTGTGTGAAACAATGAAGCTTCTACTTTCTCTCATTTGATCCATCAATATCCATGTATTTGGAGAATCCAATTAAAGAGGCTCTGTCACCACATTATACGTGGCCTATATTGTACATGATGTGATCGGCGCTGTAAAGTAGAGCACAGCAGTGTTTTTTATTTAGAAAAAAAGATTTTTAACGGAGTTATGACCTATTTTAGCTTTATGCTAACGAGTTTCTTAATGGACAACTGGGCATGTTTTACTTTTTGACCAAGTGGGCGTTGTGGAAAGAAGTGTATGACGCTGACCAATCAGCATCATACACTTCTGCCCATTCATTTACACAGATCTTATTACATCACTATGTGCATCCACATACACACACTATAACGTTACTCAAGTGTCCTGACAATGAATAGACATTACCTCCAGCCAGGACGTGATTTCTATTCAGAATCACTTCTGTAGCGCCTGTGTGAGATTTACAGCAAGGCAAGCGTAATCTAGCGAGATTACTATGTAACCTGTCATTTAAAACGAGATTACGTTTGCCTTGCTGTAAATCTCACGCAGAAGTGTCAGGATTCTGAATAGACATCACGTCCTGGCTGGAGGTAATGTATATTCACTGTCAGGACACTTGAGTAACGTTATAGTGTGTTTATGTGGCTGCACATAGCAATATAGTTTTATCGCTATTTGCGGTGTAAATGAATGGGGAGAAGTGTATGACGCTGATTGGTCAGCGTCATACACTTCTCTCCACAACGCCCACTTGGTCAAAAAGTAAAACATGCCCAGTTGTCCATTAAGAAACTCATTAGCATAAAGCTAAAATAGGTCATAACTCCGTTAAAAATGATAGTTTTTCTAAATAAAAAAACACTGCTGTAATCTACACTACAGCGCCGATCACATTATGTACACGATAGGGCACTTATAATGTGGTGACAGAGCCTCTTTAAAGAGGCTCTGTCACCAGATTTTGCAACCCCTATCTGCTATTGCAGCAGATAGGCGCTGCAATGTAGATTACAGTAACGTTTTTATTTTTAAAAAACGAGCATTTTTGGCCAAGTTATGGCCATTTTTGTATTTATGCAAATGAGGCTTGCAAAGGTACAACTGGGCGTGTTGAAAAGTAAAAGTCCAAGTGGGCGTGTATTATGTGCGTACATCGGGGCGTGTTTACTACTTTTACTAGCTGGGCGTTCTGATGAGAAGTATCATCCACTAGCTACATCGACTTACCTGCAAACGCTGATGCTGCTGCAGAATCAACTGTAGCCTCTGGTGCCGGTGTCCTCGCTCGTCTGACACGATGCAGGACCTGTGAGTGACGTCACAGCGTGATCTCTCGAGAACACGGCTGTGTCTGCACTGCCAGAAGCTGGGCGTTCTGAAGAGAAGTGGATGATACTTCTCATCAGAACGCCCAGCTAGTAAAAGTATTAAAAACACCCCGATGTACGCACATAATACACGCCCACTTGGACTTTTAAACACACCCACTTGGACTTTTCCAAGCCTCATTTGCATAACTACAAAAATGGTCATAACTTGGCCAAAAATGCTCGTTTTTTAAAAATAAAAACGTTACTGTAATCTACATTGCAGCGCCTATCTGCTGCAATAGCAGATAGGGGTTGCAAAATCTGGTGACAGAGCCTCTTTAAGTAGTCTTTTTCCACATGTGGTGCTGGTCTATAACTTTATCTTTATGCAAAGACCATAATTTGTCTAACAGTAGAAAGGTACAATTTAAAGTAACAATTTTAATAAACTAAGACATTAAAGCCACTATGCAATAAAACAGGTAAATAGTCAGAGACAGATCACATTACATATAAATCCTAAATATGCCCTAACAAGGAATCAGCCCTTTTTCTTTCTAAACCACGATAAGAGTTGATCCCAGCATACAAAGGGTTAAACGATAGAGGTCAGAGGAGTCTTTGATCTCCGCCATTGTGGAGCTGACCAGTTACTGATCACACGGACAGTGCCCGCACGATCACCATGACGAGTACGCTCATCAGCCAGCCGCTTATGATAAGTATACGCGTCAATATGAACTGCTTAGTCACTGCATGCTGAACTTCACTGAAAGTAACTAATATAGGCCTGTCAGTGAACTGTAATTATAGCGCTGCACATTCATGTGTGTGATACCATAAAGCTAATCCGCCATGTCACGGCAGTTTTTTTTTACGGCCGCCACATGGCTGCATTAAAATCAATGTACATCTATGGGGCTATTCACACGGATGTTTTTTTGCCAAGTGAATGGCCCGTGAAAAAATAGACCATGTCCTATTTTTGCCCGTTTTCACGGATCTTTCAATAGACTCAGAATAAAGCCTACGAGGGATGTCAATTCGGGTCATGCATGAATGCAAATCGGCTGTGGACAACAGAAGTTTTTCACAGCCGATTTGATACTTGCTCGTGTGAATAAGCCCTAAAGCTACATTCACAATTTTTTTAATGGCCGTCACACAGCCATTTTCAGAACAATAAAGTTCTATGGATGTATTCACAAGCCACTTTACCCCCAGTCTCTGTGGGGCCTCAGTACTCACAGTCCATCCAGAAAAAACAGCAGCATAGAGGCAGGTGTATGCAAAAGAGTATCCTTCTTTTATTATTCCCAGCACATAATAGAAAAATCAACGTTTCGACTCGCACAGGAGTCTTTGTCAAGCCTATAAGTTTTTAATGGCCATTGTTTTCACTGTGGTGTGAATGTAGCAAGGAGGAATTTTTGTTTGTTCTCATCTGCTAAACAGAGTTTTCTTATTTGTGTAGATTTCTAAATTTTTCATTATTATTTCCCCGTGTGAATTATGTTTATTCAGATACAAGAAATGTTATCATTACCTTCAGTGATGAAGTTCCCATCCATATGTAACCACTATCTGTGAAGACTGCTAGGAACTTATAATGAAATGACACGGACATATGCAGGTAAGCGCCAGACAGAGGGTTCAGTCCAGGTAGAGTCTACAATAAAAGTCGCCTGTTAAGTCATGGATGTAATACCTGGAACTCTTTCGAATGTTATTGAGCTATACTAATCTTTTGTATACTTTATGAGCAACAAATGGAAATAAGGTACACGTTGGTCTTTAAGCTTTGTTGAGGATGCAGGTTCGGCTACTGACTAAAGGGCCGACCACACAGCTTCCAAAACACAGTTACGCAAGTCGATAGGAGCAGAAGTGGCACAGCGCTTTCTTATCACTGCTGCCACTTTGTTCTGGCGACTAGCGATGTGCCATTCATGTTTTTAGTGCAGTAACCCCTTTAGGCCAGAATCACACACACAGTTTTGATGTCGTTTTTGGCTCAGTATTTTGAGCCAAAGCCAGAAGTGGATCCTGTTGGGAACTGGTGTTAACCTGCCCATTTAGTAAGTATGGCTTGTTTTTGTGTTTTTTTTGTTTATTAGTATGTCCCATTTTTTGGTGAATTGCTTTAATATAAGGAATGAGTAGTTCTAGTGTAGGGACTCCCAAGACGGTGAGGATCCCGGACGTGGGTTGCGAGCTTGCGTATTTTGTCCAAAATATCAACTAATACCTCCTGTTTATCATGTGTACTTTTTCAGGAGGCAGCCAGGTCTCATAATGCTGGGGGACATTAGTATGCCATTCTCTGGTGTGGCGTGCAGGGCAGCCCGTCTGATCGAATAGTATGGGAGTGACTAACAGGCTGTGATCCGGCAAAATACGCTACGCCGTGCGACCGACACATTGTTTGAAGCTTTGGTTGTGTGCAGTGATAACACGGAGCAGCCACTCCCCTCAAGATTAGTGAAAGTGGATATTACTAGCATATTGTACCTGAGCACTCTTCTCCCTGTGTAGCATTTGTGGTTTGTCTGCCTCCTGTTGGGTACTGGTGTTAACCTGCCAATTTAGTAAGTATGGCCTGTTTTCGTGTTGTTGTTTTTTTTGAGCCAAATCCAGAAGTGGGTCAAAAAGGAAAAGGTATAAAAACTGACAAATCTCCTTTTTGCATCCACTATTGTGTTTGACTAAAATTATTTAGCCAAAACTGCACCAAAAACTGCATCAAAGTGTGTGTGTGTGTGTGTGTGTGTGTGTGTGTGTGTGTGTGTGTGTGTGTGTGTGTGTGTGTGTGTGATCCTGGCATTAAAGGGGTTTTCCTATAAACATTTATCACCACCTTTCCACAGGATAAGTGATAAATGTCTGATTGCTGGGGGTCCGACTGCTGGACCCCTCAACGATCACTAGAACATGGGTCCCCCAGCACCCTGCGTGAATGGAACAGTCATGCGTATGGGTGGCCACAGCTTCATTTACATATGACTTGTGGGACATACGGAGAAAGCCAAGCGTTGTACTCGGCTATTTCCGTCAGTCCCATTGACAGTGAATTGAGCAATGGTCACGCATGCACACCACTGCTCCATTCAAAAGCACGACTCAGAGACCCACGTTCTTGTGATCACTGGAGGGCCCTGCGGTCGAACCCCCATCGAATAGACTTTTAGCATTTAGCCTGTGGATATATAATACATGCGGATTGTGGAAAAAATCCCTTTAAAGGGGACTGGTCATCTCTCCGGACATGTTTGTTTTAGTAAATAATTGGTACAGTTCTAAGAAAATATATTCCGAAAATTATATTTCATGCAAAACAAATATTTACCAAAATTGACATGTCAGAGTAGACAGGTCCTCTTTAAGGCCCTGTTCACACAAAGTTTTTTTGACAAGTTTTTTGACGCGGAAACCGCGTCAGAAAATAGAGGCGGAGGCATTTTTTTCCCGCGAGCGTTTAAAAAAAGAAGCGACATGCCCTATCCTCGGCCGTTTACACCTCTTGACCTCTCAATGACATCAATGGGAGGCAGAGAAAGCATATTTTGCGGCGTTTTTGCCTGTGGCGCTCAATGGGCGCGAGCGAATAACGCGGCAAACGGCGTGCAGGCAGATCAAAATCTGCCTCAAAATTCCAAACGGAACATTGAGGCAGAATTTTCTGCCTGTAAAAAACTCCATGTGAACTCAGCCTAAGGGATTTATTCACTGCAGATTTGATGATGAATTTTCATCTGAAAAGGGCTTAAAGAAAATCATGCACGTGCTGCAGAAACAACTCCATTCAGATGTATTAAAAGATATTTTTTGCAGAAATTTCTGTAAGGAAACTGCCGCATGTAAACCTTGCCTAAGGCCTCATGCCCACTTCAGTTATTTACTTCAAGGTGCTATCCGGTTTTTTAACTGATAGCACCCTGACACATTCATTTCTATGGGGCCATGCACACTTCCGTTGTTTTGACGGTTCCGTTCGTCCGTTCAGTCCAAAGTAGTGCATGTCCTACTTTTGTCCGTTGTTCAGTGACCGTGGGGCCCATTGAAGTCTATGGGTCCGTCAAAAAAAAAAAAAAAAAAAGGGACGGCACACAGAAGGCATCCTTGTGCCGTCCGTTTTTCACGGATCCGTTGCTAAGCAACGGCAGGGCGTGCTAAAGTTACCTGAATTCAACACACAAGATGGAATTTAACCGACCGTTTAAAACGGAAGCACAGCATCCGTTTAAAACGGAACAACGGAACGTACCCGGAAACCACACGGATGTCGCAACGGACACACGGATCCATTTTAAACGGACGTGAAAACGGTGAAGGATGTGTGCATGAGGCCTAAGAAACAGATGCACCCACAGATAAAACACAGGGCGGAACTTTGAAAATAACAAATAACAGTGCAAATAAAAACAGTGGCGCTGCTCATAATGACCAGATTTTCTAAGCCAAATTGAAAACGAAAAGCAACCACTTGGTTAGTTACTAGGGGCAATAATTGGGAAGAAGCCCATCTAATGGGAGGAATTTCATGACCCAGCACTCAAATTGTAAAGTATAAGACAATGACAAAAGTAGTCGGATTAGCTTTTTTTTCTTAACAGCAATACAAAATTAAAAAAGTTGTACTTACTATAGCAGAACAGACTGTGTTATCCAAAAGGTACAACTCTTTGCCAATGGCTAGTAAAATCAATGTCATCCGATCCTGTAAAAGAACTGTCCAACAAGAAGGTGCCACTTTAGGACCTGAAGAAACAAAAACAAGTTTTAGCCCCTTCACGCACCACGATGTAATAGAATGTCCTGGTGCAGGGGGAGGGGGGTGTTTGAAGGTAGGGTGGCTCCATACGATGCGTGTGACAGCTGTGTATAACCGCTGACAACCGGAACTAAACAATCGGAACTAAGCGATCACGCTGTTCTTGGCTGTTTAACCCCTTAAATGCTACGGTCAATAGCGACCGCAGCATCTGAAGCGTTAAAGGGGGTGGCAGATTTTTTACGTGGATGTCCAATTTGATACGGCGCAGATCCACACTAGGATTAACCCCATTCAATGGAAAATTTCTGCAACATCTGTACAAACACACGGATGGCCATTTAAAATCAATGAAAAGCGGATTTCATGCAGTATTCAGCGTGGAATCCGACCCGTGTGAAAATAGAATAATCTCGTTTGAAATGACAGATTACATCGTAATCTCGCGACATTACGCTTGCCTTGCTGCAATCTCACAGAAAAGATTCAGAAGTGTCAGGATTCTGAATAAACATCACGTCCAGGCTGGTAGTGATGTATATTCATTATTAGGACACTGCAGTAATGTTATAGTGTGTGTGTATGAGGCTGCACATAACAATATAGCTATATCGCTAGTGCAGTGTAAATGAATGGAGAGGAGTGCATGAGGCTGATTGGTCAGCGTCATACACTCCTCTGTACAACGGCCACTTGGTCTAACGTAAAAACATGCCCACTTGGACATTAAGAAACTCATTAGCATAAAGCTAAAAATTGCTCATAAAGTGGTTTAAAATAGATCGTTTTTCAAAATAAAAAGCATTACTGTCACCTACATTATAGCGCCCATCTCCTTATATAGGAGTTATGCCACTTATAATGTGGTGACAGAGCCTCTTTAACTTTAGCAACCAGTGCCAGGCAGCTGCTGCCAATATAAAATCAAATCATGAAAAGAAGCAAAGATGCACATGAAGAGAACATAGTTCTGCACACGCCTCTAATCCGACCACACATGGAATATTGTGTACAAATTTGGGCTCCTGTGTATAGGATGAAGAAATCTGTAGCGAGCGCAAAGGACGGTGACCAAAGTAATTGGGGATGGATCGATTGCAGTTATCAAAGTTGGGGTTATCCATTCGGAAAAAAGACAGCTTAGGGGAGTTCTAATTCCTATGTACAAACATACCAATCAGCAGTACAGAAAGAGCGGTCTAACGATCTTTTTTATATCTAGGCCTGTAACCATGACAAGGGGGCATTCACAAAGTCTAGAGAAAAGAATGTTTCACCATCATCACAGACCGGGATTATTTACTGTAAAAGCAGTGAGACTATGGAACTCTCTGCCACAAGATGTTGTGATTGTTGATTCATTAAACAAGTTCAAGAGGGGCCTGGATACTTTTCTTAAAAGATTTAATATCACTAATTTTACTGTACTAGGTTGCAAAAGATGGGTAGTTGATCCAAGGATTAAGGCCCCAGGCACATGACCGTAGATTTCGTCCGTAATTTCGGGCCGTAATTACAAACCCATTCATTTCTATGGCCGACAGACACCTTCCCGTATATTTACGGGAAAGTGTCCGGGCCGTAGAAACCTTTAGTAAAAAATAGAACAGGTCCTATTTTTTTTATTTTAAAGACCGTGCTCCCATACTTTATAATGGGAGCACGGTCCACAAATGCGGTTGACTGTCCGTGTCTGGCCGTGCCCGTAAATATGGACCAGGATTATGGGCATGGTCGTGTGCATGGGGCCTAATTCAAAATGACAAATTTGGAGCCAAAATGACATTTGGAAACTGCCTTATAGGGGCGTTTGCCTTCCTCTAGATCAACACTAGATATATAGGTTGGATTTAACAGACATGTGTTATCTTTAAACCTTAACAATGTAACTATGTACTGGGACAAATTGGTCATCATGCCACTAGATCCATTATCTAGGGATTTATCAGGGAAGGATACCCAGATACAGTTGGTATCCTCATTTAAATATCTGGGTATACAAGTATCATCTTGCCCAAGGGAATTCATTACTCTCAATGTGAATCCTATGATGGAGCGAGGAAGTGCTAAAGTAAGTGCCTGGTGTAAAGTCCCACTCTCGGTGATTGGTAGGGCTAATTTGACCAAAATTATGCTAATGCCTAATCCTTATACTTCCTGCACAACTCACCTGTATGTGTCCGTATGGTATATTTCTGTAGAATTCAGAGACTCTTTAGGTCTCTTATTTGGAATGGTAAACCAGCAAGGGTACGTCTTGAGACACTCGAAAGAGCCAAAGATCAAGGGGATTTGGCGGTGCCCAATCCATGGCTTTATTATTTTAGCACCACAGGCCCAAAAGATCAATGGATGGGACTGGCCTACAGCTCATATATAGCAGAAAACCTGCTGGCTTGGCAGGGGGGGGGGGGGGGAGACCTCCTCTGTACCTAATGGAGATCGGTGCTCAGGGCAAACCACCAGATGAGCTCCCAACATTATCACTTCTAATCAAAATGTGACATAAGATTAAATACATGCAGGGTTTGGAAGGTTGTAACAAACTGACACCTTTATGGAGAAACCCTAAACTATGTGAAATACAAGCACTACAGAGCTTCCTTCCATGGGAACGACCAGACATCCATAAGGTGACAACTGTTTTCTGAGGAACATATATAGAGATTTGAGCAGCTAGAGGAGGAATTTAATATATCACATCACATATTCTACAAATATCTCCAGTTGCGCCATGCCCTGTAGGTGCAGGCTTGGACGACTAACCTTACCATTTCCCCTCATCCTGTACTTGATATCCTTGTTTCACAGGGAAACACAAAAGGAATTATTTTGGTAATATATAGACACCTTCTTGATTCTTATCACAACAAATTCCCCTTGATTGTGCGTGCCAAATAGGAAGCGGATATAGGTCCTTTAACAGAAGAACAATGGGATGATATTCTAGTAAATATACCTGGGTAGTCAGAGTGAGGCCCAGAGGTATTCCCAAATGCTATTAATCCAGAGAGTGTATAGAACACCTGATTGGCTACACATGCCTCGATTTAGAGGGGATGTAAAATGTCCTCGTTCTGATACTGATGGAGCTCACTTACTTCATATGATGTGGGAATGTGCCCTCCTGGGTTCTTTTTGGAATAATGTATTAGCTTTAAAACATAGAGTATATGGTATTTCAATCCAAGCCGATTCTAAGATTTGTATATTGAGACTATTCAGGGCCGCACCGTCCATGAGGCGAGACAAGCATCTCGCCTTATGCGGCGGCCTGCTGCCTCTCTGAGGAGGATGGCGGTGCCACTGAAACCAGCTGCCGCCAACCCCTCCTGCACTACAATTGTACCTGCGACACAGTGTATGGTGCTATTATATATAAGGGAGTAGTACGTGGCACCATAAGAATTTTATCTTCGTTTATAGGTGCAGAAATGTTTGAAAAGTGAGAAGCTGAAGCCATCTGAGCGGCAAACTGCAGAAATGGGCTGTGGAAGGGAGAAGGAATTAGAGAGGCCTGGACCGGATGGAGAAGAAAAAAAAAGGAACAACTAGAATAAGAGAAGACGTCACCTGTGACTCACTCAATGTAAATGTTTATTCTGCCTCTAATCAGTACTGTAGTCACTGTATGATCTGCAGCGAGATGATGGTGGTATGATTTTTTTTGGGGGGGAAACAGCAACACCGAGCATAACCTTACCATTGTTCGGGCCATGCTGGGAGCTGTAGTTTTATGCCGTACAAGCCTACACAGCAGAGGTTGCACTAAATTGAGCCATATGTGTGCTGGTGCTGTATTTATGTACTGAGCTTTGTTCTAGTACTGTATGTATGTACTGAGCTTGGTTCTGGTGCTGTATATAAGTATTGAGCTTTGTTCTGGTACCTTATATATGTATGAGCTTGGTTCTGGAGCTGTAATTATATAGGATATATTTATAATAACAAAATTGCAGGGCAGATGGAATGGTTTTAAATTCATTGTATATTTGATGGGAACCTGTCTGGAAGCTTTAACCCCTTGAACCGCCACCATGCAGTAATACATGACCTGACAATATTTCCAAACATTCCCCCTGTGTGTTTTTTTCAGATGCAGCAAAACCTATGAAATCAACTTTTAGAATTGTGCAAGCTGAATGCTAATTACTTATTAAAGGTTCATGAGGCTGTGCCGCTATCCTAAAAAGTGACATAGTCCTGCCTCCAAACCCACCTTGCCATGCTTGATTGACATCCCCCTGGCTGTTATACATCACAACTACTCTGCAACTTTCTCGGATGTGCCATTGCCTTGTACTACTTGGACACACACCGTGCAGCGAGGTGTACTCTGCCTGGCTTCATCGATACACCGCGCATGCCAAGGGATTACAAGGCAACGGCGGATCTGCAAGTGTTGGAGGATGCTGCTAGTGATGTAGAACAGCCAGGGGGATGTCAATCAAGATCGCCTCAGAAAGCAGAAAAGCTAAAAATCTGCCCTGGAACTACTAAAGGAAAGCGAAATTAATGAGAGAATTTCCATAGGAATTCTTAGAATGTTATACCAGCCAAGAAAGTTAATTGCCCAACATAGGATAGAGTCACCTCCCCCCTCCCGACGATTACAGAATTCATTGCTAAAATGAATAAAACAATTAGACTACAAAGAGGCGTGTACCATAAAAGAAAAGCAGAAGCTAAGTTTGAGAGAATCTGGGGTCCATGGGTAGATACTTCGGGCCTACCTTCACCACATGTACAAGGATCTACATTTGATAATTGGATAATACAATAACACTTATGTTATGATCAAGACTCACAATGGTTATTTGTCAATTTATGCCACATTATGTATACCATGCTTAATTGATGTTTGTAATAATACATACATTGGTAAAATGAGGGCAGGGGGTTGAGGGGATTTTATGTGGTGGGATTGTTTGTATAGGATTTACCAATATAACATTTACATAAAAAATTATTTGATTTAAAAAAAACAATGTAACTATGTACATACCTGGAACATCTGGCATCCTGCGTAATTTTACTTCTTCAATATTGGATACAATTGTGAACTTCAGTGCTCCTGTTAAAATTGCAATGCCAGTTCTGTATTCGGAATGAAATACCTTGGCTTCCTGAACCTGGTTTTGCTTAACTTCCTGTGAGAAAGAAAGACATATTGTTGCAAAATAGTAGAATAAAATTACATTAACATATTTTAATGCAAGCATGTGATTCTACTAATAGAAAGATGAGGTTACATAAATCAAAAGATACTGCATGAAAAAAAAGAATGGCTGTTTTGTTATTTTTGAATAGAATCTTTAACCCCTTCCTGACATAGGACATATACTTACGTCATAGCCTAGTAGAGAGTGTATGGAGCTGGCTCACAGGCTGAGCCTGCTCCTTACAAGCCTGCTGTATAAGTCGACTCTTAACTGTAACAAGCGTAATCCCGCTAGTTTACCTCTTAGATGCCCCTGTCAAAAGTAATTGCGGGGGTCATTGTAGCCTTGGGAGCCTAATGAAGGTCTACCATCTTTGTACTTCTATTAAGCCCTGCCTCTAGCAGGGCTTAGTAGCACAGTCAGAATCACGATACACTGCAATATATTAGTATTGCAGTATATTGTGCAAGTTATCCAACGATCGCAGGTTCAAGTCTAATAGGGAGACTAATAAAGTTTAAAAAAAAAAAAAGGAGTCAAATAAAAGGTTTTTTTTTTTTTGCTTACACAAATATTCAACGTTTTAAAAAAAAACAAAAAAAAACACTTTCCCATTTTCCTCCTAGAGCATTGTAAAAAATACTTTAAATTATAAACATAATTCTCAAAATATGGCGATGTAAAACAATTGAAAAGAAAAAAATACCAAAAAAGAAAACTAGATCAATTTGGTATTGCCGTAATTGTATTGACCCATAGAATAAATTTAATATGTATTTTTTACCGCACGGTAACTACCATAAAAACGAAACCCAAAAAAATGAACGAATCACTGGGTTTTTTCCCCCCATTCCACCACACAAAGAATTTTTTCCCAGTTTCATAGTCCAAACTACGACTGGTTATGAAAAAGATCAAGCCCTCGTACGGCTTTAAAATCGACAGAAAATTTAAAAAAAAAAATATATGGATTTTGGAAGGTGGGTGGGAAAAACGAAAATGAAAATCCAAAAAAATGTCTGCAGCTGGCAGGGGGGTTAAAAGATGCATTTTACAAAAATGTCAAAAAATTCCAGTATTATATGGACACTAACTTTTCAAACAACTTCTGCTAATCTAATATGATCATGATATAGATAAACTTTGTAATTTACTTACGGTTTGTTGTTTTAGCCATGCAAATTCTCTGTGAAGCTACTGCCACTAGCGGTCTCCCTTCCGGTCATCTGCTGTCCACCCCCTATTGTCAAGCAAAGTCTATCTCCGGTTACAGAGCAGAATTTATGTGCTGCAGAAAGTAGGGGTGTGGACTGCCTGAGAAAAGCAGGAGCAGAGTGAGAAAGACACAGGATGCTGGTAAGATTTCTATGTCACTGCAGTGCTGGTGTCTCAGCTACACTGGTCAGTACTGTAGTTGACTACGCTATTCATTGCATCAAAACGACTGAACTCTTGCACAACTGGGACAAACAGAAATAATTGGCACCGGATCCGTCAAAATTGAAACCTATGGATTCCATTTGTTTCAGTCAGGGTCCCGTTCTGACGGGAAGCTCCTATGGATCAGAACGGGACCCTGACGCAGATGTGTACGGAGCCTAAATGGAGCAAACTAGTGCCAATTGACATGTCAATACGCGCTTGTTACCGGGCAGGGATCTGCCCATGTAACAGGGTCTTTATGGTATGTTCACAAGTGTAAGAACTGCTGCAGAAATTTCTGCAACTGAAAGGAAAGGTGTCGTGAAAAAAAATATTTGTATATCAATTTGCTTTTAGTGTTTTATTAAAATAAATTTTATTTATTTGTGTGTTTGTGTTTTACTTTTTTTTCTTTCTAACTTTTTCTTCACTATGGGGGCTGCCATATTTTTTTTTTCATCTCTGTATGTGTCGATTAACGACACATACAGAGATGGAATACGGCACATACATACCCATAGAGAATGCGAACGGGAGCCGTTCCATTCACTATGGTGTACGCGGTCTGTGTGTGAACGGTGCATGCGCCGCTCCCACACAGTCCAAATTGAAGGTCTTCAGCAGAGCGACATCCGGCGCCATTTTCTTGTGGACCGGAACCCGCGGCCGAACAGTAAGATGACTACTTCCGGACACGGCTTCCGGACATGTGATTAGAAGCAAGCACTAGGAGCGGATGGACCGGAGGCAGCGGTGGCGGCTGGAGCAGGTAAGTTATGTTTGTGTATGTTCGTGTTTTAGTGTGTGATTACCACTGTATGTAAGCCTACTACACTGTGTATTCGCTCAAAAAATGGCGGCACACAGTGTAGGAGGTTTGAACATTCAATCCCCTCCTTTCTCCTGGCACTAGCCATGATAAAGGAGGGGGGATTGTTTGAGGACGCTAGAGCAAGTGTGTCTTCTCAAATTTTGCAGCATAAAGCAATGTGGTTGCTTTACCACATGCCAATGCTGCAATTTTGGGAATTGCTCCCTCTAGTGACCAGCACAGGGAAATGATATAAATTAGAATCTAATTTATAATATTTCCTGACTTGTGAAAAAATGTAAAAAACTAGAACAATGTCTAATCACAGTCTAATAACTGTTTAACTAACGACACATTCCCTTGAAAACCTGAATGGGGTCATTTCTGCTGCACGTGTGTGTGTGATTTTTCGAAACTCCATTAAGACGTTTGGGATGGATTTTTTTTCTTTTTACACCAGACAAAATTGTCCTGTAATGACCAACGTTACAAGAAATAATCATATTAGAATAATCCTATGCAAAACCTTGTCTCCTCCCGTGTACCAACAAGGCTGATGCCAATCCTGGCCAAACCATTTGCCTTATTGATTTTCAAATTAGTCTGGGGTAATTATCAATATAATCCTTTTTCCATCAAGATAGTCAAGTTTAAATAACTTCTAGGAGCATTGGTGGGGCCGCCTGAAGCCAATGCCTTGGGATAGCATTCCAGCCATAAAATAGTAACTTGACAATAGTTAAATGGACCATACCATCCACCTGTAAGTTCCCGACATATCCTAAAAGGGCCACTGTTGGTTCAATAAATAGAGAAACGCCATACACCCTGTGTACCAACTCAACCACCTCTCCCCAAACACCCACCCGGGGTCCCTGTGACCATGCCATATGTTTGAAATCCACTGTGTACCGGGCACCTGGGACACTTACCACCCCCCTACACCCCATCATTTTCAATTAGCTACTCATACAACTGAAATAATTGTGATGTATGCTGTACCACAGTAAGGGTATGTTCACACGTAGTCAACAAAAACGTCTGAAAATCCAGAGCTGTTTTAAAGGGAAAACAGACCCTGCTTTTCAGACGTTTTTTTACCAACTCGCATTTTTCACGGCGTTTTTCGCGCCGTTTTCGCAGCGTTTTTTACGTCCGTTTTTGGAGCTGTTTTCATTGGAGTCTATGAGAAAACAGCTCCAAAAACGTCCAAAGAAGTGTCCTGCACTTCTTTTGACGAGGCTGTATTTTTACGCGTCGTCGTTTGACAGCTGTCAAACGACGACGCGTAAATAACAGGTCGTCTGCACAGTACGTCGGCAAACCCATTCAAATGAATGGGCAGATGTTTGCCGACGTATTGGAGCCGTATTTTCAGACGTAAAACGAGGCATAATACGCCTCGTATACGTCTGAAATTTGGCCGTGTGAACATACCCTAAGGGATAGTTTAGCTAGTGATGACACTACATCTTAACAAATTTTCTTAGAAATAGGTCCTACATTTTACACCCCATGTACTTTATTTGGCTCCATAGGGTTCCCAAGACACATAGCCGGCATCCACCTCTATGCTATGGAGATGAGGATGTTGTAGATCAAACTACATGGTCTAAAATGTATTACTAGCTATCCTCAACTAACTGTCCTGTCAAACTAATCGGATTACCTTCTATGAGGAGGTAAGTTCTAGACTGGACCTGGGTAAGGCTGTGGATGTGGTGTATCTGGACTTGTCTAATGCGTTGGATACTGTGTCGCATAAAATAAAAAAGCTGGGACTGGGGAAAAATACGTGTAATTGGGTTAAAGAGGCTCTGTCACCAGATTATAAATGCCCTATCGCCTACATAATCTGATCGGTGCTGTAATGTAGATAAGAGTGATTTTTATTTTGAAAAACTATAATTTTTGAGCAAGTTATGAACAATTTTAGATTTAGGCTAATTAGTTTCTTAATAGACAACTGGGCATTTTTTACCTTTTGACCAAGTGGGCGTTGTAAAGAGAAGTGTATGACGCTGACCAATCAGTGTCATACACTTATCTCCATTAATTTTTAGCAGTACTCGCAGCACAGCGTGATCTCGCGAGATCACGCTGTGCTGTCACATACACCCACATTAACTTTACCGAAGTGTCTTGAGAGTGAATAGACATTGCCTCCAGCCAGGATGCGATGTCTAATCACACTCCCGACACTTCGGTAAAGTTTCTGCGGGACTTACTCATACAGCACAGCATGATCTAGCAGGATCGCACTGTGCTGTCATTCACAGCATGATCTCTAATAAATATATAATAGGACAGTACAGAGATCTTTCTAATGATCTTTTTACACTTTGGTCTGTAACAATGACAAGGGGGCAGAATTTTTCTCCTAATGAATCAATCGGCATCCTCCTCATGTTTTTTTTTTCCTACCCCTGGATCAACACAGTGGGATTATAAATTGGACTTGATGGAACTATGTCTTTTTTCAACCTCATCAACTAAGTTAGGCCCCATGCAGACGACCGTGCTGCAATCACGGCCCACGATTGCGGGCACGCCCGGCCGCTGACTGCCACCCGCATTTTCGGGCGGTGCTCCCATACAAAGTATGAGAGCACGGCCCACAAAATGCAAGAGAACGGACATGTTCTATAATTTTCTGAACATTTCTACGGCACATACACCCATCCGTAGCGCTACGGAAAGGTGTCCGCGTTCAATGAAAGTGAATGGGTCTATTTTTGCGAATAGAATAACCAAAAGAGGGCATCCCAGCGGTGTCCCCTTGCCTAAGGAAAAACGCTCAGATATTGCACTATTCAAGCTAATCCTTGTCACTTGTGCAATGTATAATTTGACCCACCATACAAAATTCGTACCAAAGCCCATCTTATCCGGGATAGCCCATAGATACCCCTATTCAACGCGGTCTAGGGACAAAATAGCTCTGTTATGGGAGTAATCCGGGAATGGCAGGATGTTTAGGAATAATTTATGAAGTCTTATTGAAACATTTGAACAGCATGAAACCCAATCTGCATCAGCCCATTTGCCAAAACCTTAATGTGTGTTGAACAGCGATACTGGTCGAGAAGAGTCTGGCAATATTTTCTCTTTTTTAGGTAGGATTACCACTATTCCCATAAAGGAAAAACAGGTAAGTGGCCCCTATCAAAACAGTCTTGGAACAGACACCGAAGCGGATATTCTGAAATACTTTCAGAATTTCAGCTGTTTGGGAAACCAGCTCTCCTAATTTAACCCTTTCATGACCAAGGGTCATTGATGCCCCTGTGTCCAGGTCAAATTTTCCATTTCTGATATGTACTTCTTTAAACAATAATATCTTTGCAACCGCTTTGAATATTACAACTATTTTTACTTATGAGGCTTTCATTTTCTAGATTAATTAATTCCGTGTATTTAATTTGTATTATGACCAGACAAATCACTAATAATGTGAAAAGAAAAACTTTTTTTTGTAATTTTTTTATATATATTTACAATATATATAATACAGTATTATATCTACTCTATAGCTCTGTAACAATTAGTCTTCTCTCTCCATCATCCTGGATCGCTGTGAGCAGAGAGCGAAGAGGGCTATAAGGCTATATAGACACACACACACACACACACACACACACACACACACACACACACACGACAGTGAAAAAAATGGCAGTCAACAACGGATCAACTGTCAGTTTTTCATGGCTGTTTTGCATCAATGTGTCTCAAAATTTGAATCCATTTCCCAGCCGTCTGACCGTTTTTAACCATTTACCATCCAATTTTCATGGACGTAAAAAAAAATAAAAAAAAAAAAATGGATGAATTTTAATCGTTAAGGGTTTTTGTCCCAACCCCCTGAAAACACCAGTGCCCATGTAGATAGTGACGGAATACCACTGTAGATCGTGCTACATTGCCCACATAAATAGTGCTAGTGCCCACATAGATAGCGCCCACTGTAAATAGTCCCATATTGCCTACATACTGCAACCGTTCTCCCTGTAGATAGTGCCCACATAGTGCCACACACAGTGTCCATGTAGATAGCACCAGTATCCCCTGTAGGTAGTGCCAATATGATGCCACAGTGCCCATGTAGTGCCACAACCCCTGTATATAGCACCCCCCCTGTAGATAGCACCACACCCCCTGTATCGAGTGTCACCCCCTTTACATAGCACCACCCCCTTTACATAGCACCACCCCCCTGTAGATAGTAACTTCCCCCTGTCTATAGCAAGATCCCCCTGCAGACAGCGCCACCCCCTACCCGTAAATAGGACCCCCTTCCTGTAAATAGCACCACTGTAGCTCCCTTTAGGAGAGGAATCCCTCTGGGTTGGGATTCCGCTCCTACAGGGAGCCCCTGATGTCTCTGTCCATATATGAACAGTGAGGTAAGGGGTTAACTCTAAAAGCGTAATCCCCTGCCGGAACGGGGATTCTGCTCCAGGAGTAGCCCCTGACGTCACTGTTCATATATGGATAGTGACACCAGGGGCTTCTCCAGGAGCGGAATCCCCGACCAGAGTGTCGGCCGGGGATTCCGCTCATAGAGAGAGAGCCACTAACGTCACTGTCCAAATGGACAGTGACGTCAGGGGCTCTCTCTAGAAGCGGAATACATGGCCAGTGCGATCTGACACCGGGGATTCCGCTCCTAGAGGGAATTCAGGTGGCGCCATCTACAATAGGGAGTGTGATGCGATCTAGAGCGGGGGGGTTGCTATATGCAGGGGGTGGCGGCACTGTCTACAGCAGGGTTGGAGAGCATGCGGGGGCTCCCTCTTGGAGGGGATTCCTCGGCCAAATCGCTGGCCGCGGATTCTGATGCTGGAGGGAGCTTAGGTGGTGCTATCTATAAGGAGTTTTGCGCTACCTACAGGGGGTTGTGTGTGGCGCTATCTATAGTGGGAGGTGTATTCCGGGGTTCTCAAAGCCCCGGCCGACATGCGAGTGCAGCGCTGCTCACGCTGAAGCAGAACTCCACTCATTAGACCCGTTCCAGGCTGTAAATGTCTATATACGAGGCAACTGCACGGGGCATCGACAGTTGGACCGTCTACAGCCATATGGCAGTCGTGAAGGGGTTAAAGACTATACGCACTCCCCATCTGTGCCTTAGCCATCTTGGCTAGTAGGCCTCCCATCACCCCCCCCCCCCCCCCACAATCATAATATTGTCAGAAACATACCTTTATTCTAAACCTGCTTCAGACAATAGCTTGCAGAAGATTCGGGGCCTCTTTCAAGTGCTACATTAAGGGCCACATGGGCCTGGAGCTAAAAATTATTAGGGCATGTTGTAAGCATCGCTATGCCACCAGGGGAAGGGGGGGGGGGGTGTTAAGAGAACAAAGCTCATTGCACAAATACTGCATCAGAACTAAGCTCAACTCATAAATGCGGTACCAGAACAAAGCACAGTAAGTACATACGGTAGTATAAACAGACAGTACATAAATATGCTAGCTGAATTAAGCTCAGTACATAAATAAGGTACTAGAACTTAGCTCCATACAGAAATACTGTATCAGATCAAAGCAAAAAAAATGAATGATTTAACTACGCCTAGAAAAATATTGATGGTACCAGAACCAATCTTAGTACATAAATACTGTTTCAGAACCAAGCTTAGTCCCTAATAACTGTACCAAAATTAAGCTTAGTTCAAAAATACGGTACCAGAAGCGTAGTTAATTAAAATATGATACCAGAACTAAAGCACAGGTAATAAATATGGTATTAGAACTAAGATCAGTAGAGAGATGAATTATGAAGTCTGTTTAACCTCTGCAGTGTAATAATCATGTAAAACGACAGCTTCGGGACAGTTTCCAGTATGGCCTGAACAAACGTAAGGATTTGTGGAATTCGTTTTTTTTTTATCCAAACAAAAATAGTACCACCTATCATCTCTCTCACTGCAGACCTGATGAGAGACCGTCTAGTACCTTATCCGACAGAGTCAGAATAAACAATGATATTTAGTAACTCACAGGTGACAACTTCTTGGTTTGGAGTTATTCCCTTTTCTTCTCCATGCGTCCCAGTTAACTGTGACAACTTATCTTGACCACCACTCGTCTCTGCAGAGCTTGCCGCCCAGATGTCTTTAGTTCCTCATCATCTTTGTGCTTTCTAACAGCACAAACTTCTCATCCTTCTGCACTATTTGGCAAATGTCACCGCCTTAGTTATAACTAGCCTGCTGCCCACTAATACGGAGGCTGCTGCTGCCCCAATATTGTGCCTGGTACTTACCCTTATACTGTGTTATACTGATACAATACTACCCATTAATCTTTTAAATAGTATTCCCCAGGTGCCCCTAAAATAGGGTTACACACAGCGCCACCAATAATAGTGCTGCACAAAGTACCCCCCAAAAAAGTACCACATATATAGGTGGCCCGAGTGTCATACATATAGTGTCCACTAAAACAATGCCACATATATTACGTGCCTGTGAATCTCACATGTCCCAGTTCCCATAAATCATGAGTCATCACACTCGTCATGGACTGGCAGGTCAGTGTACCCAGGGCTCCTTTGTACTTGCTACTGCAACTTCTTTTAGAGGACACAGATACTATTGAACCTAAGCAAGTTGGGGGTCCTACTTCTCCGCGATTCTCCGATACAGCGGCTACCAGCAGAACAGGGGAGAATTATTTGAATCTCCGAGCTGGTACCCCACACACAATCAGTCACATGACTAGAAAATGCAGGATGGGGGCGTGGGAGAAAACAAATCCAAGACTAGACCCCTAATTAAATTCAGACCTCAGCCCTATATTAATTCAGACACCAGGCTCCCAAAACTAAAGACTTTAGACCAGGCCCCCAAATTAAAGGGGTTGCCCCAAGATGGATGTTTATCTCCTATATAGAGGACAAGTGATAAATGTCTGATCACCAGGGACCCCAAAAGATGACTAGAACAGAGCCCCAAGCACTCCGTTCCTCCTAACTACACGACTGCAGTAAGGAGCACGTATGGAGCAGTGGATAAGCACGTGTGCTGCCGTTCTATTTAAAGTCTATGCAACCAACCGAGACAGCAAAACACAGTGCTCAGATATCTCTGTTAGTCCTATAGACATTGAATAGAACGTTATGCAACGGCGGACACCTACTCATCCTTCGCTACATTAGAGCTCCTCCACACAGCGGAGGCTGCTGTGGGGAAGAACGGGAGGCTTGACACACCCTTCTAGTAATCAGTGGGAATCCTAGCGCTGGGGCACCCAGCGATCAGACATTTATCACCTATCCTGTGTATATGTCCTGCACCATTTCTAAATGCGGTTTTGCTGTGATTTGTGTGAAAACGCAGCATTTTTTGCTGCAATTTATGTAGGATCGTGTCAGAAGCAACATGGTTCTGTGCAAATAGCTGCACAACCGCAAAATGTCAAAAAATTGTGTCTGGGCCAGGAACATAGTTAATGAAGTCCTGTCTCATTCCAGCGTTTTAAGAAATCAATTGTATTTTCTGAAACATAATGGGCTTCCGTCTCTATAAATCTGTATGAAAAGATTCCTCCAGTCTAGTCCTGTTCTCATTAGCCGAAAAACTCCCGGATAAAAATTCCTCATAGGCATTCCATGCTATTCCTAGAGGTCATTAGTTCTCACTTCCTCTCCCCTAAGAAGCTTTAGCCAAAATGCAATCAATTGCCAGGCCAATTGACCCCTCAGCAGAATCCTTCCAAAAGTAAGACAGAGAGGCAGGGGTGAATGGTCTGACAGAGTGCAAGATAATTAATCCATATAACTAACATAAGGCATAGCCAAATAATTACTCAATGCCAAATATATTCAAGATAATGAATAGAGGAAGCACAAAAATATTGTTTGGCCGCACCGCTATTTACTTAGCCCTACATCAACCAGTCCCAGATCATGTAGGAATTGAAGGCTGTAATCACATTTCCGGAGGTCCCTCTACCTATCGGAAATTTATGACAATTCACATGCATTATTAAAGTCCCCCATAATAATTAAAGGAAGATTAAGTAAATTAGAAGTATATTCCCAAAAATATTTCTGCAGGAAAGCCGGAGTAAGGAGGAGGAACATAGACCACCACAAAGTACATTGCATATTGTTTATATTAACCCCTTCAGGACGCAGCCTGTTTTGGCCTTCAGGACGCAACCAATTTTTTCAAATCTGACATGTTTCACTTTATGTGGTAATAACTTCGGAATGCTTTTACCTATCCAAGCGATTCTGAGATTGTTTTCTCGTGACACATTGGATTTTATGTTACTGGCAAAATTTGCTCGATACATTAAGTATTTAATTGTGAAAAACACCAAAATTTTGCGAAAAATTGAAAAAATTAGCATTTTTCTAAATTTATATGTATATGCTTGTAAGACAGATATTAATTAGCAACAATTTTGTGTGGTATTACTATCACCCATATGTCTACTTTAGATAGGCATTGTTTTTTGAACATCCTTTTATTTTTCTATGACATCACAAGGCTTAGAACTTTAGCAGCTTTTCTCACATTTTCAAGAAAATTTCAAAAGGCTATTTTTCCAGGGACCAGTTCAGTTGTGAAGTGGATTTTAGGGCCTTATATATTAGAAACCCTCGATAAGTCACCCAATTTTAAAAACGTCACCCCTCAAAGTATTCAAAACAGCATTTAGAAAGTTTTTTAACCCTTTAGATGTTTCACAGGAATTAAGGCAAAGTAGATGTAAAATGTTCACATTTTTTTTTTTTTTTTGCAGAAATTTATTTTTCATCTATTTTTTTTGTAACACAAAGTTTTACCAGAGAAATGCAACTCAATATCTATTGCCCAGATTCTGCAGTTTTTAGAAATACCCCACATGTGGCCCTAGTGCACTTATTGACTGTAGCACAGGCCTCAGAAACAAAAGGAACACCTAGAGGATTTTGGGGCCTCCTTTTTATCAGAAAATATTTTAGGCACCATGTCGGGTCTGAAAGCCTCTTGCGGTGCCAAAACAGTGGAAATCCCCCAAAAGTGACCCCATTTTGGAAACTATACCCCTTGAGGAAATTATCTAGGTGTATAGTGAGCATTTCGACCCTGCAGGTTTTTTGCAGAAATTATTGGAAGTAGACCGTGAAAATGAAAATCTACATTCTTTCAAAGAAAATGTAGGTTTAGCTAATTTTTTCTAATTTCCACAAGGACTAAAAGGAGAAAATGCACCACTACTGTTAAGGATCTGCCAGGCACAGCTTCTGTATCTACGCCCATAGGTAAATCAGTCTGCACCTGCTTCTATGTCTGTGAGACTGACTCCATCTTCCACCACTCAGGATGGCAGGCTTAGGAGTGGGAGAGCCTATCACAGCCTGGCCAGACGGAGCTAGCTCCTGCCCTCTGTCTATTTATACCTGCCTTTCCTGTTCCTCCTTGCTTGTGATTCTTCTCGCTTGGTTTCCTGGCCCTGCTGCAGCTTCTTGAACTATTTGACCCTGCTTCATATTGACCCTGGCTTACTGACTACTCTCCTGCTCTGCGTTTGGTACCTCGTACACTCCTGGTTTGATTCGACTTGTTCACTACTCTCCTGCTCTGCGTTTGGTACCTCGTACACTCCTGGTTTGACTCGGTTCGTTCACCACTCTTGTTGCTCACGGTGTTCCCGTGGGCAACTGCCCCTTTTCCCTTGCTTCTGTGTACCCTTGTCTGTCTGTCGTGCACTTATTGAGCGTAGGGACTGTCGCCCAGTTGTACCCCGTCGCCTAGGGCGGGTCGTTGCAAGTAGGCAGGGACTGAGTGGCGGGTAGATTAGGACTCACTTGTCTGTTTCCTTACCCCCATCATTACAACTACTTTTGTAAAGCAATTTCTTCCGAGTAAAACAATACCCCGCATGTGGTCACAAACGGCGGTTTGGACACACAGCAGGGCTTAGAAGGGAAAGAGCGCTATTTGGAGCTCAAATTTAGCAGGAATGGTTTGCGGAGACCACGTCGCATTTGCAAAGCCCCTAAGGGACCAAAACAGTAAAAACACCCAAAAAGTGACTCCATTTAGGAAATTACACCGCTTGAAGAATCCATCTAGGGGTGTAGTGAGCATTTTGAACCCACAGGGGTTTCATAGATTTTATTAGAATTGGGCAGTGAAGATAAAAAAAATCCTTGTCACTTTTGCAAAGCTCCTAAGGTACCAGTACAGTGGAAACTACCCAAAAGTGACTCAAGTCACGAAACTACACCCCTTGAGGAATTCATCTAGGGGTGTAGTGAGCATTTTGATCCCACAGGTGTCTCATAGATTTTATTAGAATTGGGCAGTGAAAATAAAAAAAATCCTTTTTCTTCAATAAGACATAGTTTTAGCTGAAAATGTTTCATTTTCTCAAAAAATAAATGAAAAAAAGCTTCCCCAACACTTGTAAAGCAACTTCTCATGTGTACGGCAATACCACATATGTGGTCATAAACTGCTGTTTAGGCACAGAGTAGGGCTCAGAAGGGAAGGAGCGCCATTTGGCTTTTCGAGTACAGATTTTGCTGGATTGGTTTCTGGGCGCTATGTCGCATTTGCAAAGTTTGATGTTCAAAGTTTGATGTTCTAATACATTGCACTACCTATGTAGTGCAATGTATTAGAACTGTCAGTTGTTCACTGACAGCAAGCCGATCAGGCTCCGCCTCTGGGCGGGGCCTAATCAGCTTCCGTAATGGCAGATAGGAAGCCATTGTTAGGCATCCTGTTGCCATAGTAACAGTCGCCAGCCTTGCCATCGCACGGCAGGCTGCCGATTTCATACAAACCACTTTGATGCAGCGATTGCATTGAATCCGCTGCATTGAAGGGGTTAATGGCAGGAATCAGAGCTAGCTACGGTTCCTGCCGATAGATCGGGGTGTCCGCTGTAATATACAGCGGACTCCCACTGCTGTTGATGCCGGCTCAGCTTCTGAGCCGGAAGCTGAGCCGGCGCCATCTTGCCGATGGTACCGGAAGCCTATTGGGCCCCGTCGTCGGGGCATAGGAGGATTCCGTTACTGGCAGACCGGGAGGTATTAGCCCTCCGATCGCCTTTGCAGCCACCGGCAACCCAGCAATCACGTTGCTGGGGTGCCGGTGGCTATAAACTCCTCACATGCTGCGATCTCTATTGAACGCAGCATGTTAGGGGTTAATCGGTCGGATCGGAGGCTAGCTCCGGTCCTGGCCGATACCTCAGGGTGCCAGCTGTAACATACAGCTGTCACCCGGCGGTGATGTCGCTGGCTCAGCTCCAGAGCCAGCTCCATCTGTTTCACGTACAGTTACATGGAATTGCGGGAAAACAGCATCTCCCATCACGTAACTGTACGTGAAATTGCGGGAAGTGGTTAAAATTAACCCCAACATACTCCCTTCCCCATCTCTTAAGGAATGGAGGCACTGAAAAAAAAAGTTCCTGTGCACTAGCAAACTCACTCCTGTGGATTAGGTAGAGAAAATTAATGGTAATCATGACGGATTCAAACTCTGTGAAGATACTGAACAGAGACTGCGGTCATATGGGTTTCCTGCAATTCTAAAATCGCAGTGGAGATTTTAAAATACTCAAAAATCATATACCACGTAGGTGCCCCTATATCTAGGAAACAAAATTTTAAAGTACACCACATTAGGCTCTGTTCACACTGGCGTCATGTTTTCATTTTTAAAGGTTACAAGACGATCCACTTCCGTTCATAGAGGCGGTTAGGCCACTCAACCCATAGGACAAATTTAAGTTTCAGTAATTTCTGCCACATGTTCAACGGAACTAGACTACAGACTAAAATGTTTATAGTCATGTGCCACTAGTTAACCAGAGAATTCTGGACACCAGTAACAAACACACATGGCAGTAAAACAGGGCTACGTAGGCAAAACAAGTAATTAAGATATATTACAAATTGGTATAATTTTTTTAGCTATTGGCCCAAATTTTCTACCTAAATGTATTACTGTGCAATCAGAATTATGAGTTAACTGGCCACGGAAAAAAAACCACAGGCAGATTAATCAATGTGTTGCTAATGTGCACCAATGAGATTTCGGCGCCCATAACAGTGTTGCCAGTTCACCGGTTGTCCTTCCTTGGACCACTTTTGCAAGGTACCAATTACTGCATACCGGGAACACTCCACAAGACCTGCAGTTTTTTTCATGCTTTGACCCAGTCGTCGAGCCATCACAATTTGGCCCTTGTCAAAGTTGTCCAGATCCTCACGCTTGCCAATTGTTTCTGCTTCCATGACAACTACAAGAACTGACTGTTCACTTGCTACAGAATATATCCCACCCTTTGATAGGCGCCACTGCAACCAGATAATCAATGTTCTTCACTTCATCTGTCAGTGAATTTCATGTAGTGACTAGAAGGTGTATTTGTCATCACACCTTGTCAATAAATGACAATACTCCTACTGCAAACAAACTGCAAATGTATAAGAAGATATTCTGTTATACTCCATTAAAGAGTCCAGCTGAACTAAGGACATTCCAGACAATAATGTTCAACTCTGCGATCTGTAAGATCCTAATGAAGGTTTTGAAAACCCTTTCAGCAAAAACATCCCAGAAGCTGCATTCTAGGGCTGTATCCGTAAATCATTTTTCTTTCTGATCTTGAATTCACTTTTCATTGAAAATATTTTCTGCCAATAATGGGCACACCAAGCTTTATATCTAAAACCTAATAAACCATTTACAGATAAGATAACATAAAACGTACTTTACCCCTAAATTCGCAAGATATCATCGTGTATTAAAAGAGGCATGGACTGGCGGGACAGGGATGTAATATTACCACTTTACAAAGCATTAGTGAGGCCTCATCTAGAATATGCAGTTCAGTTCTGGGCTTCAGTTCATACAAAGGATGCCCTGGAGTTGGAAAAAATACAGAGAGCAACAAAGCTAATAAGGGGCATGGAGAATCTAAGTTATCATGAAAGATTTAAGGAGACTTAAAAACGTATTTACCTTTTATTTGCTATCACAACTAATTGTATATAAACATCAGTCTTAACCCCTTCCCGCCGCAGCCATTAATTTTTATTTTTCACTTTAGTTTTTTCCTCCCCACTCTCCAAAAAGCATAATTTTTACATTTTTCTGCCATACAGCCGTACGAGGGCTTGTTTTTCACGTGTCGAGCTGTAGTTTCTATAGGTTACATACGACTCAGATCACTTTCTATTCCCTTTTTTTGTGGGAGACGCCATGACCAAAGAACAGCAATTCTGGCATTTTAATTTTAGTTTTTTAACGGCGTTTATTGTACGGGTTAAATAATGTTGTATTGTAATAGTTCGAACTGGTCGATACCAGTTAGGTTATTTTATTTCATTTTTTTTTACATTGTGTTTGTGGGAGAAGTGGAAAGTTTTTATGTTTTTTATTAACTTCATATTTTACTGACCAGAAGCTTTACCCTCCCTTCCCGATTAGGTCCATTTTCAAGTTTTAGCCATGTGACAATTTAAAAGCAAATTGTTATTCTATTAGGCCTTGTTCACATGGAGTTTTTTGCCATGGTTTTTGCAGCGAAAACCGCATCTGAACCTGCCGCAAAAAAAAGGCTGAAAGCGCCTCTCATTGATTTCAATGAGAGGCAGTGGCGCTTTTTCTCACTCGTGGAAAAAAAGGCTCGCAGAAGAAAGAAGCGACATGCCTTTTTTTCGGGCGTTTCCAACGCTGACCTCCCATTGACATCAATGGGAGGCAGAGAAAGCGTTTTTCGGGTAGTTTTTTTGCCGCGGCGTTCAATGGCCGCGGCCAAAAACCGCCACGGGAAAACACAGCAAACGGCGTGCGGGCAGGTAAAAATCTGCCTGCAAAAAAAAAAAAAACGCTTTGTGAACTGGGCCAAACTCTTCAAAGCTACATCTATTTGGTCTTTTTTTTTTTTCTCAGAACATATTGGGCTTCAAAACTGTGTAAAAAAAAAAATAATAGATATATTTTACTTTTTTTAAGAATATGTAAGGAAACATGGAAAAAATAAAATGGACAAAAATGTGAATATATGATTTTAGGTGATGTTTTTTGACATCTGGTGCATGACACTGGGTAATCACACTTGAATACATATTTGGCAACGTCTGGCAACTTCAGCAATACCAAATGTCTGTGCATTTCCTACATGCTGGGCGCAAGGCGGAGCTTACAATGAATGGTGCGCAAACTGGCTTTTAGAGAGCAATTTCTCAAAAGTAGGTTTGCGGATACCATACGGCCATTATAGATGTTGTGAAGTGCCAAAACACTGTTAACGGGGTTGTCCAGTCCCAAATAATATATGGCCTTTCTCAGTACAGACCATCAATATCTCATCAGTCGGGTGCCAACTCCTGGCACCACCGCCGATCAGATGGTTTGAAGGGGCCGCAGCGCTTTTTCGAGTGCTGCTTCCCCTTAATTTCCTTAACTGTTCACACTATGAATCGCCGACACACTTGTAGCTGCAGTTCACAGCATTACAGCCTTCTCCTATAGAATTGAACATACTGTAAGGGCTCATTCAGACGAGCGTAAAACTCGTCGTGAAAATCACGCACAGCACACTGACCCATTGATTTTAATGGGGCCTTTCATACCTGCAGGAGTTTTTACGCAGCATGTGTCCGTTGCCTGAAACTCACTGCATGTCCTATATTGGTGAGTTTTTCAAGTTGAAGTCAATGGGTGCGTGAAAATCAGGCACAGCACACGGATGCACATCTGTGTGCTGTGCGTGATTTCCGCATAATTTCCATTGAAAAAACAAAAGGATGTGCTTCGCGAGTGCGTGAAAAATACATGCCACTCGAAAAGCACAGATGAAATAACACAGCGCATACGGACCAAATTTAAGTGCATATTTTACGCGCGTAATTCTGTCGTGTGAATGTAGCCTCAATCTAGATTCACACGAGCGTGTCCGTTTTGTTGTGCCCAGCGTTTTTTTGCTCTGCAGTTCCGTGTGACAGCCGTGTACGGTGCGCGTCTTTTATGTGAATATGTCACACGGTTTTTACGTAAAAAAAAAAACAACTGAAGGAGGTATTTTGTTTTTTCCCCCCTCATCATTACTTTAGCAACTGTTGCGTGAATCATGGACAGCACACGGATGACGGCCATATGCAGTCAGTTTTTTTTCATGCATCCATTGACTTCAATTGGCTGCGTGGTGCGCAAAAATGCACCGAAATAGGATATGCAGTGAGTTTCAGGCAACGGACACACGATGCGTGAAAAACAACGCACGTCTGTATAGCCCCATTGATCTTCATAGGTCGGGTCTGTGTAGTGTCCGTGAAAAAAAAGGGAAGCACACGGATGTGAAATACACTTGTTTGAATAAGGCCTAATAATGTGAACCCCCCCTGCAAGTGTGCCGGCGATTCACAGTGTGAACAGTAAAGGAAATGAAGGGGAAGCAGCGTGTAATGGCCGCGGTCTGCCGCCTTCACTCAACTCCTGACGGCCGCGACCGCAGACCAGTCTTCTGGCCAGCGTCTCCCTCCTCGGAGATGCCAGCACATGCAGCTGTTCTACCCTGACGTGTCCTCTAGGGTGCGCACACGCTCGTTCCAGGCCTTAAAGGGCCAGCGTGCGCACACGCAATTACCGATTATCCCCAAATCATCCTGGACTATAAAAAGGGCACTGCCCTACCTCTCCTTGCCTGAGCATTGTTGTTGTAGTCCCATGTTAGTCTTAGCAAATGGTCCCTTAGTGTTATCCTGTTCCCAGTGTTCCCGTATCCTGCGCTTGTTCCTAAGCCTTATCTAGTGTTGGAGTCGTTTTGTGTCATCTGCCCCGCCTGCTGTAATACACCATGTCTGGTGTCATCTGCTACGACTGCTGTAATACACCATGTCTGGACTCTTACAGGTACTCTTGTACTAAGGAGTTTGCATAGACTTTATAGACTGTTGTTAGGCCGGGGTGCTGGGACTCTGGCACTGATCGATCAATCAGATATCCTGGGCATAGGCCATCAATTAGGACAGGAAAGCCCCTTTAACACCCCAAAGTGACTTTTATGGAAATTAGACCATTTAACGACATATTAAAGATTTTTAAATCGGACGTGTACAATTTCTGCAGCATGTGGATGAGATTTGTAATCCGCTGCAGACTTTAAAGCGCAAATCCGCACTGAAATCGCCACAAGTAACGTCACCCTAAGGCTGGGGCTACTTGGTGACTTTGGCCACGACACAGGTGGCACAGCCAAAGATCGCCATGTCCCATAGCCTACACCGCAAGTAATGAAAGTCAATGTGGTGGCGTTGTGACCTGCAATTAACTGCGACACAAGTTTGTATTTCTTGCAAGTGCCATGTCGCGGCAACTTGTGTGTTACAACACAACCACATTGACTTTTATTTTCTAGACTACGGGACATAGCGATCTTTGGCCGGGCCATCTGTGCCACGCACGGCCAAAGTTTCCGTGTTGAAGAAAGACAGATAAACATACATTGAAATATTATTTTTTTTTTTTTTTTTTTTAAAAGTGCTTGTGCGGGTTTTTTGTTACATTACATTGTTCTCCCTCTCTGGCAGCACCAGGATGTCACAGCGATCACCTAACCAGATACCACACCGAGTTGTCTCTAGATGAAGCTCCATGATACAGCTGTATAGAGAAAGCTGTATCATGGAGCTCCTTACCATCAGAGCACAAGCACTGCTCGGAGGAGCAATGTGATCGCTGCGACGGGCTGTCACAATGATCACATGACTGGAGACCACGCTGAGTGGTCTCTGGTTGAAGCTCTGTGTCACATCTGTCTAGAGACAGCTGTATCACTAAATGCTGCTGGGTAGCGGCAAACCTGCTAGCTCTGCAGGACGTTCTGGAACGTTCTTGCAGAATTAAATGTGAACCGCCCGAACGTTTATAGTCTATGGGCAGTCCGCAACTGGTTAAAAAAAACTGCGTTAAACACTTTATTAGTCCCCCTAGGGACTTGAACCATCGATCGTTGGATCATTTGCATGATATACTACAATACTAAAAGCATTCTACTCAGCCCTGTCCTGCGCGCAGACATATGCATATATATATATATATATATATATATATATATATTAGGGATGTCACGATACCAGAATTTGGACTTCGATACCGATACTTCGTTTAGTATTGCGATTTCGATACCAATTTCGATACTTTGGCAACAGTAACAACAAAAAAAAAAATTCTTCCATTATCTGATGTGAGGCGCGACGTGTGATGAATTTTGAATGCGCCTCACATTAATAGTAATTAATCCCATTCTGTTTCTCAGTCATAATGGGTTAATGTGCGAGGTACATGATGGGGTTAATTACTATTAATGTGAGGAACATGGAGGGTAAATTCATCGCACCTCGCGCCTCACATTAATAAGTGAATGAAAGCCGTGTTTATTTCATTTTTTTACAGCGTACACATCATAAATGATGCAAAAAAATTGTTGTGCGCGCCATTACTGAATGTGTGTATTTTATGTATTGAGACTTATTTTAATGTTTATTGTAAAAAAGGCGTATGTGTATTTTTTTTTAATTTAACATTACTTTAAAGTTTAAAAATAAAGTAAAAACATAATGCACTGACATATATCAGATATATGCCAGTACATTAGCCTGTGGACGGATAGTACACAGGCAGTTGTTAAGACATACCTCAGTATGCCCTAACAATAAGAAATATGGTAAGACAGCCCTGGGGTCCGTCAATAGACCCTGGGCTGTCTGCCCATATATGGTATGGCCCTCGATCGCGTCACAGAAATTCCCTGTGACGCGATCCAGGGGCTTCCCCCCCCTTCTAATTTTCTCCTGAATGCTGCAGTCCGCTGTGATCGCAGCATTCAGGGGAATAACGGCGGAGATGAGAGGTTTCTCTGATCTCTGCCATTATAGAACGGGGCTGTGGCTGTGTAATACAGCCATTGCCCCGCTCCTGACAGGAATTGCGCTCGCGGTCAGCATGAGGAGATGCGGCCGGCGCTGCACTAATGAGGCACTGAAGACAGAACATGGGGGTGTTTTGTAGCGCGCCCACCATGTTCTGTCTTCAGTGCCGCCGCTCATTAGTGCAGCGCCGGCCGCATCGCATCATCCTGACCCCCCGCGGCACTTGTTATCAGGACTCCGGAGCAGAGCAATGGCTGTATCACACAGCCGCAGCCCCGCTCTCATACATTCATGTGTTACTATACTGAGCTGTGCGGCTGCGCAGTGAAGTATCGAAATACAGGAAATAGCGGTATCGAACCGTTTAGGGATTCAGAGTATCGAAACCATATTGAAGTTTTGATGCATCGTGCATCCCTAATATATATATATATATATATATATATATATATATATATATATATATATATACACACACACACACACACACACACATACACACACATACACACACACGCATATGAATAATTTCTGAAGTTTTTCCACCTTTAGGATATGTTCACACTCAGTTTTTGGTGGCTTTTTTTTGCCTGCGGCCATTGAGCAAAAACGCTGCAAAAACGCTGCAAAATACGCTTTCTCTGCCTCCCATTGATGTCAATGGGAGGTCAGAGACGTAAACACCTGAAGATAGGGCATGTTGCTTCTTTTTCCCGCGAGACTGTTTTTCCGCTCGCGGGAAAAAACGCCTCTGCCTTCCATTGAAATCAATGGGAGGCATTTTCGTCAGTTTTTTTGGCGCGTTTTCTGACGCGGTTTCCGAGTCAAAAAACGTGTAAAAAAAACTCTGTGAACGGACCCTTAGGCCCCATAGACTTCTATTGGCCATGGATACCTCCCCGTATGCTTACGGGAAGGTGCCCGGGCCGTTGAAAAAGATAGAACATGTCCTATTTTAGGCCGTAATTACGGCACGGGCAGGCCCAGAGAAGTCTACGGGGCTCCCGTAATTACGGGTGACTACGTGTGTGCACCCGTAATTACGGGAGCGTTGCTAGGCGACGTCAGTGTATAATCACTGTCCAGGGTGCTGAAAGAGATAACTGATCGGCAGTAACACTTTCAGCACCAGGGACATTGACTACAGATCACAATATAAATCAACGTGTAAAAAAAAATAGAAGTTAATACTTACCCAGAACTCCCTGCTTCTTCCTCCAGTCCGGCCTCCCGGGATGACGTTTCAGCCCATGTGACCGCTGCAGCCAATCACAGGCCAATCACTGGCTGCAGCGGTCACATGGACTGCCGCGTCATCCAGGGAGGTCGGGCTGGATGTCGAAAGAAGGACGCGTCACCAAGACAACAGCAGGGTAAGTAAGACTTTCTTTTACTTTTACCGCGGAAAGTGCTGCCCCTTCTGTCCATCCTGCACTGATAGAGAGAAGGGGCTGCCGATTAGTCCAGTGCAATTTTTCAGCGAAAACGTGCCAGTAAATACGGGTGGAATACTGGTGACACCGGACCCGTATTTACAGGCACGGGTCCGTAAATACTGATGCAATACGCGTCGAATACGTGTGACCAAGGACCCATACTTACGACAGTATTTACAGGAGGGAAAAATTACGTTCGTGTGCATGAGGCCTTAATGTGACCAATAATCTGTACAATTCCATTGAAAAGACAAACGGAAATCATTGATCGGGGAAAAATAAAAATCCAAAACAATATGGTTGCATAAGTGTGAATACCCTCTTATAATTGGGGGTGTGGTTGTGTTCAGAATTAGCCAATCACATTTAAACTGATGTTAACAGTTCACAGCTGCCATTATTTAAACGGATTCTGCATAACCCCATATAAAGGTCAGCTGTTCTATTAAAATTTTCCTGCCATTTTCTTTGTTGCATGTGACAGCAAAAGCCGTGATCCATAAAGAGCTTACAACATATCAATGGGATCTGATTGGCATTAGATATGCCATGGAACACAGTGAAGACGGTCATCAAGAAGTGAATTACATTTGGCACAACAGTGACATTACCAAGAACTGGACTTCCCTCAAAACTTGATTAAAAGACCAGTCGAAAATTGGTCCGGGAGGCTACCAAGAGGCCTACGGCAACATTAAAGGAGTTGCAGGACTTTCTGGCAGCTACTGGTTGTGTAGTGCACGTGACAACAATCTCCCGTATTCTTCATATGTCTGGGCTGTGGGGTAGGGTGGCAAGACGGAAGCCTTTTCTAAAAAACAGAAATATCCAAACCCGGCTATGTTTTGCAAAGACCTACATCAAGTCTGCCAAAAGTATATGGGAAAATTTGTTATGGTCTGATGAGATCAAGGTTGAACTTTTTGGCCATAAATTCCAAAAGGTATGTTTTGCGCAAAGCCAACACTGCACATCACCAAAAGAACATCATGCCCACAGTGAAGCATGGTGGAGGCAGCATTATGGAGCACGGTGGAGGCAGCATTATGCTTTGGGGCGGTTTTTCTGCAGCTGGAACTGGGGCTTTAGTTAAGGTGAAGGGAATTATGAACTGTTCCAAATATCAGTCAATATTGGCACAAAATCTGCAGCCTCTGCTAAAAATGAAGAGGAATTTCACCTCTCAGCACGACGACCCCCCAAATCAACAAAAGAATGGCTTCACCAGAAGATCAAAGTTTTTAAATGGCCCAGCCAGAGCCCAGAACTGAATCCTATTGAAAATCTGTGGGGTGACCTGCAGAGGGCTGTATACAGGAGATGCCCTCGCATTCTGACAAATTTGGAGCGCTTTTGCAAGGAAGAGTGAGCAACAAATGCCAAGTCAAGATGTGCCATGCTGACAGACTTCTACCCAAAAAGACTGAATGTTCTCATAAAGTAAAAGGGTAATTCAACAAAGTAATAGTTTAAGGGTACATATTTATGCAACCACATTATTTTTGTTATTAATTTTTATTTTTCCACCCTAAAGCCCCATGCACACGAACGTAAAAACGCCCGTAATTATGGCCCGTAATTACGGGCCCATAGACTTCTATTGGCCACGGGTTCCTCCCCGTATGCTTACGGGAAGGTGCCCGGGACGTTGAAAGATATAGAACATGTCCTATTTCAGGCCGTAATTACGGCACGGGCAGGCCCATAGAAGTCTATGGGGCTCCCGTAATTACGGGTGACTACGTGTGTGCACCCGTAATTACGGGAGCGTTGCTAGGCGACGTCAGTGTATAGTCACTGTCCAGGGTGCTGAAAGAGTTAAACGATGGGCAGTAACTCTTTCAGCACCAGGGACAGTGACTGCTAATCACAATATAGATAAAGCTGTAAAAAAAAAAAAAAAAAAAGACGTTCATACTTACCCAGACCTCCCTGCTTCTTCCTCCAGTCCGGCCTCCTGGGATGACGTTACAGCCCATGTGACCGCTGCAGCCAATCACAGTCCAATCACTGGCTGCCGCGGTCACATGGACTGCCGCGTCATCCAGGGAGGTCTGACTGGATGTCAAGAGAGCGACGCGTCACCAAGACAACGGACGGGTAAGTATGAATTTCTTTTACTTTTATTACGGAAAGGGCTGTCCCTTCTCTCTATCCTGCACTGATAGAGGGAAGGGCTGCCGATTAGTGCAGTGCAATTTTGCAGCGAAAACGTGCCCGTAAATACGGGTGGAATACAGGTGACACCGGACCCGTATTTACGGGCACGGGTCCGTAAATACTGGTGCAATACGGGTCGAATACGTGTGACCAAGGACCTGTATTTACGCCAGTATTTACGGGTGGACAAAAATACGGTCGTGTGCATGGGGCCTAAGAGATTTCAGTTTGTTTTTCAATGGAATTGTATAGATTATGGGTCACATTAAAAGGTGGAAAAATCTCTGAAATTATTAATCTTTCGTAACATAACAAAACCTGGCATTTTAATAGGGGTGTGTAGACTTTTTATATCCACTGCGTGTATGTATATGTGTGTGTATATATATATATATATATATATATATATATATATATATATATATATATATATATATATATGCAGCTGCAGTAGAACGAGGGGATATTATACAGCAGTAATAAGTAGTGTAGCGGAGAATCCAGCACTAGGGTGACATAGAAATCTTACCAGCAGCGGTAGCAGCGTGTTTGTGTCTCTCTCACTCAGCTCCTGCTCCCCTTCCCTTCTTCATGGACTTGCATAGCCAAGCAGTGAAGAGACATACCCCTACCTTCTGCAGCCCTTCTGTAACCAGGGACAGACTTTGTTTGACAACTGGGGGTGGACAGCAGATTACAGGAAGGGAGACACCCAGTGGCAGTAACTTCACACAGAATTTGCATAAATAAAGCCAACTACATTTTAACAGTAAGTAAATTACAAAGTTAATCTATTACAAAGGTAAAGTTAAAGAAGCACTCCATTTGTACATTGGTGTTTCGGTGGGGTGCTGTGTCCAGAAATATTTACCCATCCGCGCATCTTGTCGTTTTTCAGGTCAAGCGCCGCTCACGTGATCTTCATTCTGACCTGGTCTGGAATCGCTGTTTTTTTAGAAAAACGGAAGGCTCTCAATGCATTCCTATGGAGCCTCGTTCTGGCTCCCATAGGAATGCATTGAGAGCCTGAGTTCCGGTTTATTCAAAAGCACAGTGACTCCGGACAAGTCAGAGGGAAGATCACGTGAGCAGCGCTGGACCCGAAAAATACAAGATGAAACACCAATGTACAAATGGAGGGTGCGATAAAAAAATAAAGTGGAGCGCTCCTTTAAGTCTCCATTTAAACAGGTCATTACATTGATAACACCTCAAAACATTTTGAAAATAAAAGGTAACACATGCTTACTTACATTTCCCAAGGTGAAGGTACGCTTGAATACACAAAATATGTCATATATTAACACAGTTCCATCTTCCTGAATGCAGATCAGGTCTTCAGAAACGGTCCAACCCAGGTGTACAACTTGTCCACTTTTCCACTGTAAATAAACATAATATGTATCATCACGAGTCTCTCATTAAGGTCACAGAATGTACGTACTTCATGCTTTATAAGGGGTTGCTCACATCAGCAATGGATGGTCCGTTAGGAGCCTCAGGTACAGATTCCGTTGTCTTTGTTAGACAAAATTGTGCAGCAGACTTTGCGATTACGTCTGTCGGAGGCCCGACGGAACCCATTAAAGTCAATGGGTTACTTCGGGCATCGATAGTTTCCATCATGCAACGATTCTCACGTTTCCGGTATTCTCGTTGTTCTGCTCCTATAAGGGAGCAGAGCAACGTAAATCAAACGAGGATGTGAATCTGGCCTAACAGGAAAACAAAGACGTGAAATTAAGTACTTAAAAGTAAGGTGGCTTAGAAGGAACAATAATTTATAACAAATCACCCAGTAAAATAGAGAATTAAAGACGTATTCACCAAGACTTTTTTTTTTTTTTTACTTTTCTTGCTACAATTACCGCAAAACTATGGGGGGAAAAACAGGTTTGGTTTTTTTTCCGCCAAAAAGGGACTTATCGTTGTCCGTTTGCCCTGTTTGCATTGTGTGAGGACCTGGCGGTGTAGCCAGGTGGCGTGATCCAAATCTACCTATTTACATCAGTGCCCCACCAGCCTTAACTTTACTGGGGGATCGCAGCGGTACTTTGGTACATTTCGGGTGAGACCTTTCCTATTTTATAATACCTTCTATAGTATGGCTTTGGAATAGTGATGTAGCCTGTATATTGGAAGCTTGTTATCAATCACTATCGGCTATTGTCCACCAGCTATTGGTTATCAAGCCGCAATCGGACTGAGGTATCTCGAGGATTCTGTATGCTGGAATAAGTACATAGTGAAGATTTTCTATCCTGTATGCCAACTTTATAATACCGTATGGGGGAACTATCCTGGTAACCTACATGAGATGATTGGGATACAGAAAGGCTGAGTTATAGCTTTTTTTCTTTTTCTCCTTTTGGAAACAATGAAACTGTTCTGTTTGCTGTACCCTTATGAATGGAGGGGAAAAAAAACAAAGGGCACGCTGCTTAATCTAGAGGATAGTAAACATCCAACCTATTGTTAGTGGAACTTATATTAATCTTGCTGGGCCTTGATATATCCTGAGAGGAAAATATAATATGTAAAACTGTACTTGGTGTCTGGGGTATCAAATATAGTGGTGTAAATGCTAATAGGAGGTGCTGGGATCAGGAGTATGTGCTCGGACACCATCCTTGAATCATGGCTGGTAAAAAAGCTAATAAATCCAATAACAGAGGTAGATTGTCAGACATTACAGTGTCTCCCTCTGAGAAGCAAAGAATAGAAAGAAACCTTTGAATAAACCAGAGGTCATGGGGAAACGAGTGTCAGATAACGGCGATTATGAGGGGGGACAGAGAGGATAGGCAGGGAGGAGAAATGGAAACAAATGGGGGAGAAAAACGACAGAAAAAGAATCCATCCCTGAAGGATATATCCGGACAAATAACACAATGTTTTGAGGCGATGAATGGTGTTTTGACAAAGCTGGGAGAAATGAAAGAGTGACTTGACTTTAATAAGATCAGATATGAACAGGTTTAGAGAAAGGCTCGATAAGGTTGAAAATAGAATCAGTACCTCTGAAGATGTAGCTGAAGGATTAGCAAATGATCTCACGGATGCTCAGCAAGGGAATAAAAAGTTGGCAGACAAAAGTACTTGACCTGGAAAATAGATCCAGGAGAAGTAATCTAAGGGTAGAAGGGTTTCCTGAAAAGGTGGAGGGAGATGATACTGTTAAATTTCTGTCAGAATGGCTCAAAGAGGGAAATGTTTCATGTTGAACGTGCCCATTGGGTATGATTTAATTCTAGGCAACTAGGGCTCCCTCCACGAACGAGGTTGGTTAAACCCCTTTCAGCTAAGGCTAAAGAGATTATCATCCAAAAGGTTAGAAAGAAAGACAATTTAATTTTCAACGGGGCTAAAGTGACGATATTTCCAGATTATGCTGCTGAGATTCAAAAACAGAGGTCAAGAAGTAAAAAAAATAAAAAGATTAAGACCCAAAAGAATAAGCTACTCTTTCACTTCCAGGAAAGAGAGATTAGCTTGTATTATTAAAAGTCAGAAAAAAAGGAAGTATATATCAGCTTTTAAAAATGAGACTGATGAAATCGTAGTGGGAACAGAGCAGGAGAAATCGGTCTCTCTCTCTCCTATTTTATGAATATTATCTTTCAAAGGGCATGAGGACATTGGAGGAGAATGGAGTGGTCAGAGACCCCAATTACCATAAAAGAGATGAGAGGCCTCGGTTGCTTTCCCAGAAGGAAAGGCTCCAGGTCTGGACTCATTCCCTTTCAAGATATATAAAATGTTTCGGGAGATAATGATACCAGAATTAGTGGTAGCCTATGAGAAATTATTATAGGTTGGTCTTTTACCTGACTCAATGAGAGAGGCTATGATTATTCTCCTGTTGGAGAGAATAGATGCTTTGATTACGGATTCTTATAGACCAATCTCCTTAATGTATACGGACGCCAAGATCTTCACTACAATATTAGCCTCTAATTCACGGGGACCAGGCGGGGTTTATGAAGGGTAGATCAACAGCAGACAATCTGTATAGAATATACTAGAATATTCAGCTGGAACCTGAGATTCCTGGGGAGTTAGTGATAATCCTTGGACGCAGCCAAGGCTTTTGACTCAATTGAGTGGGAATTTATGTGGGTATATGGTGATTAGGCTTATTTTTTTGAATTGTATAAAATTACTATATAATATGCGTATGGCAAGAATACTCATACATGGAATGGTATCGGATCCATTTAACATCTACAAATGGACTAGACAAGGATGCCCCCTCTCGCCATTGCTTTTTGATTCGGTGGTTGAGCCCTTGGCAAATTATATAAGATGACCGGAAATAGTGGGATATATCTTTGGGAAAGAAAAAGAGAAGATAGCATTGTTTGCTGAAGATAACCTACTATTTCTGGGTACATACAACTCTATTGAGGTAGTCTCAAATGTTTGATGAATTTGGACGATTATTGGGGATTAAGATCAATTGCGGAAAATCTGCCATTTTACCCATTGATGAGAAAGAACATACATTAGTGGAACAGTTGAAAAGGATAACAATAGATGGCCACTTTAAGTATTTTGGGGATAAATGTCTCAAAGGATCCAAAAAGAGTTTGGTTAATTAAATGTAGTACCTCTCCTGAAATATGTGAGAGAAAAGGTTCAGGTATGGAAGAAACATAATGTGGGATTGGCAGCGAGGGTTGCCCTAATCAAAATGATTTTACTCCCCAAAATTTTATGTGTCCTGTTGAACAGTCCAATTTGGTTGACAGAAGGGATATCTAAAACAATAGTTTATTTTTGGAACTAGTATGGAGAGGGAGGTGTCCTAGAATTAAACTTGACCAGCTAAAGAATCCCAGAAATAGAGGTGGGATGGCAATCTGAGCAATCATGGAGTATTTTTTGTCAGCCCAAGTAAAAATCAAAATCTTTGAAATGAATAATGAAAATGCTTTGGAACAACGTCTGGGTTGCAGATACCCAATGTGGCAGAATTATAATATTTATTAAATCTTGGAGTCTGGAATGGGGAAAAGGTGTAGGGATGAACTTCCCTCCCTGTATATGTTCACTCTGGTTTGAAATGCATCAGCAAAAAGGTATGATGCTGATGGATATTACATGAATACTCCAATATGGAGGAATATTAATTTAAAAGATGATTATTTTATCAAAAAGAGTATACATTTTGGAAATAGAAATGGATTAATAAACTGGGACAGATTTACAGAGGGGGAAGCTTAAAAACACTCCAAGATCTACAGTATGTATGGAATATGGATTTAGGGAGAAAGAAAGAATATGGAATCTGCAGCTTAGGCATGCTCTGGGGAATAAATGGAGGGTAATGAATATGGAAAAAAATGAAAATCCATTAGCAAATCTGCTAAAAAGGATGGAAAAATATGGTAAAAAAAGGGGGATTATCAAGAATATATAACGTGCTTAGCGATGGAGGGAATAGATCAGTATCAACGCCAGCTTTAGGGGGATGGATACGGGTTATGGGTGAAATAAGGGAGTCCCCATTGTAAAAAATTCTGTTGATTATTCCAAAGATATCTTTTGGACTGCAAATTCGAGTTACTCAGCTTTATATTTTTAATAGGGCACACTAGTCCCCATATAGGTCGGAAAAATCATAAAAAGGCGAAGAGCAACATGCCCTAAATGTGAAGGAGAAAAAAGGGACTTAATACACATGACGTAGTTATGAATTTAAATTTCTCTGGACCTGGTTATATGTGTATTAGGGTAACATGGGTTTAAGATCAAGGAACGCATAAATAAATGGGTAGTAATGAAACTTCTATATTAGGCACGCAAGATAATTATGATTTAATGGATAAAAAAAAGAACCACCGTCAGAAGGGATACTGGAAGCAATATGTAAAGAAGAAATTACGATATAAAAAATAGACTATATAAGGAAAAATTTGAAAAATAAATTTGAGGAACTTTGCGGAAAATGGTTAGAATTATGGACGAAAGGCTTTTTGTATCCTTTTTGATGAGAGAGCTGACAGAGAATGTAGAGAGGGTGGAAGAAAAAAAAAAAAAAGGGTTTCTATTTTGGGTGGGCGAAATGGGTGAGTTGGGGAAAGGGGTAGTGTTACAGGGGCTAATATTTAGTGGGGTTCACTGGACTAGTGTCCCCCACTATTACTACCTCCTTTTATTAGGGTCACTAGGGTTCTGCCTAGCTCCCCAACTTTTTCCCTTGTATTACGCCTTCTATTTGCCTTGCTTCTAAGTGTGGGTGCGCGGTGATTCACGACAATTGTATAGTAAATAAAGGTTTATTAGCAACACAAAATCACATTAGCTATAAAACACAGAATACACAAAATATATATTCACGGTATATTATCAGTATACTTCAAACACACAACTATTAATATGTATTAAGTATACGGACACTACAAGTGGAACAGTATTACAATTCTATCCTCATACCCACATACCTAAACACATATATAAAATACAATACACTCATGCTTACTTCCGTGACCCAAACCCACCTGGCTCTAACTGTCCCTGTTACTAAGGGGTAAATGGCTATATGGAAAGAAAAAGAGTAAGGGGGGTTGTAGTTGCAGCTGTATGGAAAGGGTTTTGAAGGGGGTTAGCTAACTGTTGATGACGGTTGTAAGGTTGGGGTTAATAAGGATACCAGGGGCAATATGCAGGCTAGGGGGGGGGGGGGGGTTTGTCCAGGGGAAGTGAAGGGTTAAATACCTGTAAAAATCTGCAGGCTAGGGGAGGAAAAGGGTTAAATACCAGGAGGATGTACAGGCTACCGGGGGAATGTACATGGGAAAAAATAGACTATATAAGGAAAAATAAGAACAATTAATTTGTGGAACTTTGCGGAAAATGGTTAGAATGATGGACGAAATGCTTTTTGTATCCCTTTTATTGTGGAGAGAGTTAGGGAGATGGGGATACTGAGACTGTAGAGAGGGTGGAAGAAAAAATTTGCTTTTTTTTCTCCTATTGGGAGGGGGCATGGGTGAGTTGGGGGAGGGGAGGTAAAGGCTTACCAGGGGAGTGTGCAGGTATAAGGGAGGTAAAGTGTTAATATTCTTGTTGTATGGGGGAGGTAAAGGTTAAATGTGCTTGTTGTATAGAGGTGGTAGGTAGAAGAGGGGGATGATCATTATTAATGGTCGTTTGTCCAGGGGATCGTTGGTGACGGTGAGCGGTGCAGGGGATTATCGGTGGAAGGGTCCTTCGTTGGTGGAGGGAGCATCAGAAGAGAGAACTAGCGCACCGTCGCGGGGCTGTTTAAAGAGGCTCTGTCACCACATTATAAGTGGCCTATATTGTACTTGATCGGCGCTGTAATGTAGATTACAGAAGTGATTTTTATTTAGAAAAACTATAATTTTTTATGGAGTTATGACCTATTTTAGCTTTATGCGAATGAGTTTCTCAATGGACAACTGGGAGTGTTTTACTATATGGCCAAGTGGGTGTTGTGGAGAGAAGTGCATGACGCTGACCAATCAGTGACCAATCAGCGTCATACACTCCTCTCCATTCATTTGCACTGCAGATTGCGATATAGCTATTTCGCTATGTGCAGTCACATAAACACACTATAAGGTTACTGCAGTGTTCTTACAATGAATATACATTACCTCCAGCCAGACATGATGTGTATTCATTCTCCTGACCACTTCTGTAGCATCTCTGTGAATGTTTTTTTCTAAACATTCCTGAGATAGGCACAGGCACAATAGTGCCGCTCACGCCCAATTTACATGGGTCGGCGTGGGGATGTGAGGTCACCGGCTGACTCGCGCACGCCAGAAGGGGAAGGGCGATTAGTCACAGGACGTGTCCCTTATTTATGGCTCCAGCTCCCCTGTAGGGTAGGGGACAAGAGGATCAAAGCAGATCCTCTGGTCTTTCCCTTAGCAAACAAGGCAAGACAATGGCTGTTACCAGATTGTATTGTCTGGTTTTGTTTTGCCTGCGGCATTTTCCAATCACCAGTGCTGTGCTTCGGCTTCGTTCCCATCTGCGCTAGGGCTCCGTTCCGACTGAGCTTTCCGTCAGAACGGAGCCCTAACAGACACAAACGGAAACCATAGGTTTGTATCCGTTGTGCAAGGGTTCATATACAGGGAGGAGTGTGGCATCATATACAGGGAGGTGTGTGGCATCAGTTGGCAGAGAAGCGGCGGCACGTTTAGTGGGGTGTGTTGTAATTAGCGGTGGCTTGCTTTGTGTGGGGTAGTTGGCAGAGGAGCGGCGGCATGTTTGTATACAAATACACAATAATTCTCCAAATGATCTGTAGATAATTGGTTTATTTGTAATTTGTTTTGGTTTTTTTAGTGTGCTTTTATTTTTTAGGACGACGAAAAGGACCGCGCCAGTCAAGAGTGAAGACCTTGAGGAGTGCGGCTGTGGAGAGAAGACCCAGACGGCAGCGGCGGCAGCAACAGCGGGACTAGAGCTGCATCTGCTCCATGAGCGGCTGAGCACAAGTTCTCATAATTTTAATACTGTAAGTTTGGCCAGACGCTCTAATGGGGGTTAGGGCAAAGTAGCGTTGGGCTGTTTTTTGTGGGTGGGGTGGTTAGTAGTGGCTGCTGGTATGGTGTGGGGTAGTGGCCAGTTAACTGGACGCATGTTTGTCGTGGTGGATTCAAGAGAAGCGGCGGCATGTGTGGTGGGCGGGTGTTGTGAATAGCGGTGGCGTGTTTGGTATGGGGTAGCATCAACAATTGCGGGCTCTGCAGCAGGGAAATAGGCCGTCAGCTTTTCTAGGCCCTAAGGCTTTGCCTCTCCTCTAAGCCATGGTTGCAGATTGGCAAATATACAACCTTCAGGATTACATCAGGAGGATCAAATGTCCCTCTCCAATAAGCTGTAGCAACAACGGGTGAAAGTATATGGGGTGCCCCTTAGCAGCAGTAAAGATATACTGAACCAGTAGGTTGAGGCACGAAATAAAACACAAATGGCACAGTACCTGTGTAGCCTGGTTATGCAGTACTGTAGCAGTGACCAACTGTTCCACAGCTATTGGTACCAAGCAGAGTAATGCAGCTGTGGACGGCCAATTTCAGGAGGTTAGTCCTGGGGCTAAAGGAGGAGTACAGCCAGAGGTGCCGTGACATTTAAATCGAGGCCAGGGATCCTGGAGGTGTAGTAGGCCTCATCTGAGAAAGCAACCCAGAGCAGTGAAAGAGCCATCCGGGAGCCGAGTGGAGGATGCACGTAAGGGTCAGAGGCATTCCACAGGCAAGATGCAGCCGTTGCAGGACAGGATTCCTTCAAATGTGTTGGGATTTATGCGCTTTGACACCCGGTAACCTCTGTATCCTTTGCAGGTGGCAAAATCCCCACACTGAGTCCCCATCTGAGGTGCCCCACGTTATGCAGGGAGGATTAGGTAAAAGGATCTGCCAAGTTAGAGCAGGTGCAGAATGATGTGTGCCACTTTAGAGCAAAAGGATGCGGGAGCAAGAGAAGCCTCCTGTCAGTGCCACTGTGGCGGTGTTGGGGACACTTTTCTTCTAGGTACAATTACCTTACAAGTAACTGTCAGAAGAGGATAGAGGATGGAGGATAGCATAACTCTCTTGCACCGAAATCAGGCAACACAGGAATGAGAAGGAGGTAAAACATGTCTGCTCTGTGATAATATGTCTCTATGTGTGCAGTATGGCACTCTATAAGTACAGTTTATCACTATGTGGACACTATAAGGCACTCCATTTTCATAGTGTAGCTCGAAGTTGGCTAAGTATGGCACGATGATTGTACTGCTGGCTTTATGCAGCCACTTTCTGTACCTTTCAGGGAAAAACATCTAAGCCTGGGCATGTAGTATACACTATATATTTGGGCTATGTACAGTACTGACTGGGTGCTGCACGATCCTACATAGGCAATTTGCCCTATTTTGGCTGACAGAACTAGTCAAATCTCACCAGTTATGTGTACTTCTCTTTATCTATACATGTAGAGAGACAAAGCATATAAGAATCTGATTTTCAAAGTGACGTATTCTTTGGTCTATGATTAAGTTATGTATTTGATTCAGTCTATGCCCATAAGTATTTATTTAATTTTCTTTGGTCTAAACATTTATCAACACTACTTCTATATTGCAAATTTTATACAGCCAACATGAATATCCACTTCCCACTATTAATCCCACACTAATTCTCCAGTGTCCACCTTAATCCATTCTTGTCTTTCCAGTCCCTCACTAACCACCCTTTTATCTCCACTCAAAGACATCTTTCCCACCCCAACCTCATTTAGACCCACGCCATATCAAGTCCTGCTCTTTACCGCCATTACCCTCCCAACAAGCTACCTACAATACATATCATCCCCTATCAGATCTAGTCAAACAAATCTAGACATGTGGTATAGTTGGATACAGAACATTATGTTCTTTTAGGTTTTATGGACTTCGGTTTTGTTTGCTTTTTCTGTCCAAACCCAAAATTACACCAGCTGAAGCAACTACCTCACCAGGCGGATCAGGGGTAAAAGTACCCCCATTTTTCCCTATAGGTGGGGGTCCAAGATTGGAGGGATAATCCATTTAATCTTATGTATGGCTACCATTATTGCCTTGCTCTAAAAAAACAGTCAAGCAAACGTGTCAAATAACAGTGTATTTACTTAGATTTGGTGGTTTATATGTTGTTTTTTATTAACACTCTACCTGTGTAAGAATTTTAGATCAGTGCGAAATACAGTGCATTTGGAAAGTCTTCAGACACTTTCATTTTTTTCACATTTTGTTATGTTGAGGCCTTGTGCTAAAACCCCCCAAAAAAATTCCATCATTCTGCACTCAATAATAACAAAGTGAAAACAGAATTGTAGAAATTTTTGCAAATTTATTAGAAATTAAAAACTCAACGTTCACATGAACTTAAGTATTTAGATCCTTTGTTATGACACTTGAAATTTAGCTCTTGGGGCCTCCCATTTCTCTAGATCATCTTTGAAATGTTTCTACACCTTGATTGGAGTCCACCTGTGGTAAATTAATTTGATTGGACATGATTTGGAAAGACACACCCCTGTCTATATAAGATCCCACAGCTCACAATGCATATCAGAGCAAAAACCAAGCCATGAGGAGGAAAGAACCAGCTTTAGAGCTCAGAGACATGATTGTGTGGAGGCACAGATCTGGAGAAGGGTACAAAAAAAATTTCTACTGCAACGAAAGTTTAGAAGAGCACAATGGCCTCCATAATTCATAAATGGAAGAAATTTCGAACAACCAGGTCTCCTCCTAGAGCTGATCACCACACCAAACAAAGTAATCGGAAGAGAAGGGCCCCTGGTAAAAGAGGTGACCAAGGACACAATGGTCATTCTGGCTGAGCTCCAAACATCCTGTGTGCAGAGGGGAGAAACTTCCAGGTCAACCATCACTGCAGCACTCCACCAATCTGGGTTTCATGTCAGAGTGGCCAGAAAGAAGCCTCTCCTCAGTAAAAGACACATGAAAGCCTGCTGTGAGAAAAAAAAATTCTCTGGTCTGATGAAACCAAGATTTACATTTCTGGCTTCAATTGTTACCGTCATGTCTGGAGGAAACCTGGCACTGCTCATCACCTCCCCAATACCATCCCTACAGTGAAGCATGGTGGTGGCAGCATCATGCTGTGGGGGTGTTTTTCACCGGCTGGGACAGGGAGACTGGTCAGGGTTGAGGGAAAGATGAGTGGAGCAAAGCACAGAGATGTTCTTAATGAAAACCTGATCCAGAGTGCTCTGGGCCGAAGCACACAGTCCAGACAAGACAGGAGTGACTTAGGGACAACTCTGTGAACGTCTTGAGTGGCCCAGCCAAAGCCCTGACTTGAACCCAATTGAACCTCTCTGAAGAGACCTGAAAATGACTGTCCAACAACGGTCCCCATCCAAACGGACATTGCTTGAGAGGATCCGTAGAGAAGAATGGCAGAAAATTCCCAAATCCAGGTGTGCAAACCTTGTGGCATCATACCCAAGAACACTGGAAGCGGTTATCTCTGCCAAAGGTGCCACAACTAAGTACTGCGTAAAGGGTCTGAATACTTACGTCAATGCAATATTTTAGTTATTCCTTTTCAATGAATTAGCAAAGATTACTAACATTCTGTTTTCACTTTGTCATCATGGGGTATTAAGGGCAAAATCATGGGGAAAAACTAGATTTTTTTTATTTTATAACAAGGCCTCAACTTAACAATATGTGAAAAAATGTAAGTGATCTGAAGACTTTCCGAATGCATTTTAAGTAAGCCAATGCATTAAAAAAAAGTTATTCAACTTACACAGTACAGCTATATATGAGCAGTAAAATACAGCTCAAAGACAGACAGTAACCAGAAAGCAATAAAATATTACCATTTTCACCAAGCCTTTGCTTAATAATAAAGTAAAAAAATAAAAAAAAATGAATGACTATATATATATAGCGCGCTCTCTCTATCTCTCTCATATACATAGATAGATAGATATATATATATATATATATATATATGCCTAAAAATTCCTTCAGGAATTTTGAGGCAGATTTTGAACTTTCTGCATGTATTTTTCACCCCCAGCCATTGAAGCGAACGCGAAAACCCCGGGCAAAAAAACACAGCGAAAAACGCTCAAGAGTTCAATTAAAAGGTCAGAGGTGAAAACCGCGGCACGAAAGGACATGCAGTTTTTTTTTTTCCCTGCGTGCAGCGAAGACCTGCCTGGGGAAAAGAAAACGCCTCTGCCGCCCCTTGAAATCAATTGGGGGGGCGATTTCGGCGCTAAACCGGACACTGTTTACGCATCAAAAAACTGCATGTGAACTGACCCTTAAGATGGAAATCTATCACCTATCATGTTGGATAGGTGATAAGGTTCAGTCTGGGCCAAATCCTTTAAGTGCCAAATTTCTTTCTAAAATTCTTAAAAAGACCACAATTCTATAATTATTGCTTGTATATAAATAAACTAATTTACTGAACGTTTGGTTACTTTTGCCTTTTTATACATACTTACTGTCATAGTGGATAAAAGGACACCAGAAGCAGAGTAAATCTCCAATACAGGTCTTGAACTGCTGGCTCTCTCTTTTGTCAAATAATTTTTCATCAAAGCTGGAGGAAAAAAAAAAAATAATCACACATTACAGTATCAGTCTTACAGTTATCTTTATGTATTGTAGATATTCACAAGATCAGTATCAGAAAACAGAGGAGATCAAAAAATTAGGGAGTTGAATGCAGTATTTTTACTACACATTATACTTCATTGGATCCTAAGGGGGGTCCGTGATAAGGATTTATTTTTGATTTCCCATATAACATACCAATTCAGATCAGTAAGACGTATGTGCAATATGAGAAGAAATAATGATTTCAATACAAATTAAAATATGAACGAACAAAAGTTTGGAGGTGTATGCCAAAACCGGTCCATAGTCTATAATGGACCTGACATACTAAAAGAGCGTGCTTTTGGCATATGTCTCGGCTGTATACAGCAACATACTTTGTATTGAAAAGCGTGGTCTACTACATTTTGCAATATAGGGGAATATAAAGTGTTCCAATAGATCAGAGTTATGCATTCTAGAGATTTATTCGATATATACTCTGAAAGTGGTGTAAACTGAGTTTTTTTTAGAACACACAAGATTTTCTAAAGTGAAGGTGCTTACCAATAATACATTTTTCATTTTTTTTTTTTTTTTTTAAATCTTCCCGGACCCCACCATTCCGCTTATTAAACCTGCAGCACCATGTGAATAGCACAACCAATGGTCACGTAACAGCTTTAACCAATGGCTCTAGCATTGTTTAAATTCAGCACTAGCACCCCTAGACAGGTCATACTTTAGGTCGCGGGTCCTCAAATGGCATTTGTCCGAACCAGTAGCGTCGCTAGCACTGGCATCCGGGGCAGAATCCCAGAATTTAGGCCTGCTACCCCAGATCCCCAGGCGACTGCCACAGTCAATTGTATCTGCGTTACTATGCGTTACATACTATGGCGGAGCAGGGAGCTATCAGCTCCTTGCTCCTCCATTCATCAGACTATGTTAGGCCTACAGCCTATAAGACGCTGAGACAGGATCCCTGCGCAGACCAGCGCTATGACCTCACGGCAAAGGGTCCCGTTTTGGTGTCTCATAAGCTGCAGGCCTATTGTGACTGAGGAGCCTGGAGAGGAGCTCTATTCGTCGTGGGAACGAGGCTAGGCAAGTACAAGTTTGTTTTATTTGTTTAGGGGCACTATCTACAAAAGGCATTGTCTGGCACTGTCTACAGGGGGCACTGTGTGGAAACTATCTACAAAGGGCACTATGTGTGACACTCTCTTTAAAGAGCATTGTGTGGCACTATCTACAGGGGGCAGATAAACCTCGGGATTCTGCCACAGATCCACGGGTCGGAATTGCCTATGGCAAAACCAGCCCGTATGAATATAGCCTTACTGTTGATGCTCAACTTGAACCTTCACCAGTCGGCAGACCCAGGTAAATGGACCTTCACTAAAAATAGTTTAGTATCCCTGATTAAGCTATGTTCACATATCACACCTATGGAACAACCGGTGTGGATTTTCCAAAATTCTACTGCAGAAATCAGCAGCCGGCACTAAGGTTTCGGTTTCAGATTGGCCATTGGTACCACACAAGGGTTAGCCCCTCCAATTCATTACTGCCGCAATGCAATTAGCAACGAAAAGGCTGCAGAAGCATTTATTATTCGCGTGAATGGGGTAGAAAATACCGTATTCACATACACTGCCAGTGGAATGTGAGCGGATTATTTTTATCAACACCTACTGATAAACAAAAAAATATAAAAACTTTATTTTAGAAAAAAACATTTAAAAAAAACTGACAATACACTGAGCCAATAAATAAATCGTAGCATATTTAGGCCTCCTTCCTAAAAGTTGTCTCATTACTTTACGATACTTGATAATTACAATCAATTGATGTCAGATTAACCCCTTCCAGCTGCTGCCGATTTTGACCTTCCTGACAGCCTCATTTTTCAAATCTGGCATGTGTCACTTTATGTGGTAATAACTTTGAATGCTTATAACGTTAACAGCAATTTCTCAAATTTTCAAGAATATTTCCAAAACCTAGTTTTTAGAGATCACTTCAGTTCTTAGGTGGCTTTGAGGGGTCTGTGTGTTAGAAACACCCTATAAACCACCTCATTTTAAAAACGGTACCCATCAAAGTATTCAAAACAGCATTTTGGAAGTATAATACATTAGGTGTTTTACGGAAATGAAAGGAAGGTGAAGGTGAAATTTCCAAATGTATATATTTTTTGGCAGATGTTTAATTTTAATCCTATTTTTCCTGTAACACAGCAAGTGCTAAAGAGGTATTCCCAACTTAAACATTTATGTCAGATCCATAGGATTTGCCATAAATATCCGAAAAATGCAGAGACCCAACTCTGGGACCCACACCTATATCGAGAACGGGAGTCTTCCTAACCCCGTCTGGCATGGTGCGGAGGCCGCAGGCCACAGAATTCAGGAAGATACTAGTGAAGAGAGGGTCGCGCATGCACGTGGCTCTCTCCATTCTTTTTAATGGGAGTTCTGTAAACAGACGAGCATGCATTGCACGGCTGTTTCCATAACGCCCATTGAATAGAATGGAGGGAGCAGCGCAAACGTGAGACTCTCTCTCCACTAGCCCCGGCATGGATTCTGCGACCAGCGGCCGCCGCACCAGGCAGAACAGGGGCCGGGAGACTCCCGTTCTCGATATAGGTGCAGTTCCCAGAGCTGGGACTCTCATCTATCAGACATTTATGGCAAATCCTATGGATATGCCATAAATGTCTAAGTTGGGAATACCCCTTTAACAGAGAAAAGTAACTCAATAATTATATAGAAAAATGGGAACTCAGCACTCCAAGGTATTATGCAATAAGTGATATTTTATTTCACACATAGCCAAAAGTAGTAATCCAAAAATAGGCTTTTAACGTATAGGTCTATACATTCGATCTTCTTCAGACACGGATTACGACTGTGGAGAAGGATATGCGGCGCTTGCGACCGTTGGCGTGGAAGCCTACTCACGCACCCTTGAAACACAGAGTGCTGCGGGATCAAGATAGTATCAATATATATAGTTTATATAAATATCCCATATGTGGCCATAGCGTGCTACTTGACTGCAACACAGGCGTCAGAAATGATTGAGCACCTTTTCGATTTTGTGGCCTTCTTTTTATTAGAATATATTTTAGGCACCATGTCAGGTTTGTGGTACATAGGAAACACCCCCAAAAAAACTATTTTGGAAACCACACCCTCAAGGAATTAATCTACGGGTGCAGTGAGCACTGTGATCCCACAGGTATTTCATAGATTTTATTAGAATTAGAAAAATATAATTTTTTCCAATACATCGTTTTTAGCTAAAAGAAATAAAAAGGAGAAAAAGCCCCCCAACATTTGTAAAGGAATTTCTCCAGAGTACAGCAATACCCCACATGTGTTCATAAACTGCTATTTGGGCACACGGCAAAGCTCGGACGGGAAGGAGCGCCGTTTGGCATTTCAAAAGCAGATTTTGCTGGGTTTGTTTCTGCGCGCCATGTCGCACTTGCAGAGCCCCTGAGGTACCAGTACAGTGGAAACCCCTGAGCAGTGGCTCCATTTGGGAAACTATACCACTAGAGGAATTCATCGAGGGGTATAGTGAGCATTTTGACCCCACAGGATTCTTTCTGAATTTATTAGCATTGGGTAGTGAAAATTTATTATTTTTTTCTAATAAGATGTTGTTTTAGCTTAAAATTTTTCCATTTCACAAAACTAAGGGAGAAAAAGCACCCCATCATTTGTACAGCAATTTCTTTTGAGTATGGTAACACCCCATATGTGGTAATAAACTGCTGTTTGGGCACACGTTAGGGTTTAGAAGAGGGGGAGCGCAGATTTACCAATACATTGGAAACCCACCAAAAGTGACTCCATTTAGGAAACTACACCCCTTGAGGAACTCATCCAGAGGTATAGTGAGAATTTTTACCCCAAATTTCTTTGCTGAATTGATTAGAATTGGGCCGTGAAAATGCAAAATTAAAGTTTTTTTTAAATAAATGCAGTTTTCTCTCCAAATTTTTTTATTTTCACAAGGCATAAAGGAGAAAAAGCCCCCCCCCCCACCCCCCCCCCCCCCCCCCCCAACATTTGTAAAGCAATGTCTCCCGAATTTGGGAATATAAATTTCTGTTTAGACATACGAAAAAGCTCGACTTTTAAAGGGTAGATTTTGCTGGAATGGTTGGCGGACACTATGTCGCATTTGCAAAACCCCTGATGTATCAAAACAAAAACACCCCCATTTTAGAAACTACACCCCTCAAGGAATTCATGTAGGGGTACAATGAGAATGCTGACCATACACACACGTGTAAATTAGTGTACAATGGATGTTGCAGAGTGAAAATGGCACATTTTCAATAGATGTGCCACCATGAAAAGACAGCTCTCTAATTATACAGTGTTTCCTGGTTTTATAAACACCATACCTGTGGCCCTAATATTTTGCCTGCACATACGGCAGTGCTCAGGATTGAAAGTGTACCATGCGAATTTGAGGCCTAATTTGACAATTTACACAGCATTGGTACACAATTGGCTCTGATGTGAAATAATAAAAAGGAACCTATGAGAAGTGACCCCATTTTGGAAACTACACCCCACAAGTATTTTTCATAAATCAATACATGCAATTTTTCCACTGACATGCCGTTTCACTGCACAATATGTCGTGCCCAGCTTGTGCCACTGGAGAATCTTACCCCATAAATTGTTAAGCAAGTTATCCCTGGTATGGTAATGCCGTACATGTGGAAGTAAACTGCTGTTTGTGTACAGTGTAGGGCTTATTAGGGAGGGAGCACCATTTGGCTTTTGGAGCGCGGACTATGCTTTGTAGTAGTTCTGTTAGAAATTTTAATGGTATTTCAGTTTATAATGTGGGGGCATAGGTAATCTGTGCAGAGTACATCAGGGTATAATAAGAGGGTATAATAATGGGGTAAATAAATAACTATTCATAGATGTGTGGTAAGCAATCAGTTATGCACAATCCAGTGTCGCACTGATAAATGGTATCCTTTCTTATCCCCCTTTTGTAACACTGCACCTTTTTGGGGACTTTTCCTACTTCGAATTTTGGGAAACTTTGCTGGGAAAGTGTTGCCGTGGTATATATATTATATAGGCACCATCATTTCCAGAAGATTTGCTATGGCCCTTCAGTTTCTGGTTCCCAAATACTATGGTTTTGATAACCACTTCTTGAAACTGAAGGAATGATTTCCTCTGTCCTGCCCATCAGGATGTTTCTTCATCCCCACCTTACTAGATCCGTAACTTTTTCTTGTTTTCTCATTCACTTAGCCATATAAGGACTTTTTTTTTTTTTTTTTTGCAGGACGAGCTGTAGTTTTTATAGGTACCATTTTCTGGGGAATGCACATCAGGATGTTTTTTCCTTAACTTTTTTATTTTTCGGTCGATGTAGCTGTGGGGGGGGGGGGGGGACGACAAGCAGTAGATTTTATTGGTACAGTTCTGGGACATATGCGACTATCAAATTTTTTTTGCAATTTCTGTCATTGTTTTTTTAGACATTCACTGTACGCCATAAATGACACGTTCGCCTTATTCTGCTGGTTGATACTACTGCGGCAATACTAAATTCCTATAGTTTCGTTTTTTTTTATGTATTACTGCTTTTGCACAATAAAATCACTTTTTAAAACAAAAACAAAAAAAACATTTGTTTTCTGTGTCGCCATATTCTAAGACCCATAACTTTTTTATTTTTGCATCAATGGAGATGTGTAAGGGCTTGTTTTCTGCGGGATGGGCTATGGTTTATATTAGAACTATTTTGGGGTAAATTCGTTTTTCATATTTCTTTTCTTATGGCATTCACCGTGTGGAATAAATTCCGTTATAGTTTAGGTCATTAAGAACGTGGCGATACCAATTATGTATAGTTTTGTTTTTTCCAATTATAAAAGACTTATTGTAAAAAAGGCGATTTTTTTTTTTTTACTTGAAACTTATTTTTTTTATACAACATTTTTATTAATTTTGGCTACAACCCCCTTAGATGCCGCAGTCTCTACTGACCATGGCATCTAAAGGGTTAAGCGGCCGGATCAGAGACTAAAGGGGGTTTTACACAGGACGATTATCGGGCAGAGAAGCGTTTATAGAACGCTCGTTGCCGATAATTCCCCTGTGCAAACACGATCATCTGCTGGTCGTATAGTTTTAAAAAAGTTGAATATTATCGTTGTCGGCAGCACATCTCCCTGTGTAAACAGGCAGATGCGCTGCCGACATGATGATTATGTATGGGGACCCATCCATAGCTCCGTGTGACCAGAGCAAACAAGCGCCGATCAATAAGACATCGCTGCATCGGTCGCTTATCGGCTGGTGTAAAAAGGCCTTAAGGCCCCATGCACACGACCGTAGAATTCATTCGTAATTATGGACCCATTCATTTCTATGGCCTACGGACACCTTCCCGTATATTTACGAGAAGGTGTCGGGCCATAGAGACCTTCCGTAAAAAGTAAGACATGTCCTGTTTTTTTAATTTTACGGACCATGCTCCCATACTTTATAATGGGATCAATGCGGATGACTGCCCACAACCATCCGCGACTGGCTGTGCCCATGATTACGGGCACAGTTGTGTGCATGGGGCCTAACTCGGGTCCTGGCATCTACAGCAGTAATATATAGAGACACCCAGCAATTACCGCAACGTAAATGTGAAAGGTGCATGTCGGGAAGAGGTTAAAAGAATTTGAATATATTAGGAAAATGTTATTACCAGTGCAAATTTCAATGATGGGGATATACAGTAAGAATAAGAAACTTCCTTGTACATGGTAACAAAGTAAGGCCATGTTCACACACAGTTCTTTTACAGGCCTTGCCTGCAAATTCTTGCCACGATTTCCACTGCGTTTTTCACCTGCGGCCATTGCGCGCTGCAGACGAAACGCAGCGAAAAACGCTTTCTCTATTTCCCATTGATTTTGATGGGAGGTCAGAGGCAGAACAGCGGCAAGAACAAGCATGCCACTTTTTCTACCGCAAGCGGCTAAAAACCACCTCTGCGTCCTAATAAAATCAATGGGAGGCAGGCGTGGCCGGTATAAAAAAAACTGTGTAAACTGGGCATAATTACGGTATATTGTTCAGAATTATAGTTATACATCTGCATTTGTATGCTTGAAAACAATTTCATTTTTCTTAAAACTTAAGTTTTATGCGTGGTTTCTTTTTAAAAATTATTTTAATTACTTATATGCTTTTAAATACATGATTTTTTTTATTCTACTTGAATGGTCAGGATCCTCTGCAGGAAACCAGGCTTTCCCTGCAAAATCCTCTTCGGAGGAGGAGTTGTATTCAGAAGAAACAACTTCTTCTTGAACAAAAGTAGCAACATCCTCGGAGCTGCTAAGCTCAGAGTCTCTGGATTGCTCCGCAGAAGTTCCAAGATGAGAGAGATTATCTTGTAGATTTTTAACCTCCGATTTGATAATCTGATTAATGTTTTTAATTAAAGAGTGTAACATCCATGGCAGCGGACAGTCAGGTTTACTCACACCCTGACTGTCGCAGCCATGGTCCTGTGAGCGCTGTCCCGCGTCTTCTCCTCAGGAGACGCCAGCGCTCACTTCCGCTTCGCTCTGCTCTGTACGGTAGGGTGCGCGCGCACGCTCGTGCCCGGTATTAAAGTGCCAGCCCCATGATCCTGGACTATAAGAAGAGCTCTGCCCCTTTCTGCCTTGCCTGAGCTTTGTTGTCATTACCTATGTTCGTCTATAGAAATGTCAGAGTTACCACAGGTACACCTATTGAACTATAGACTTTGTCCTGTGTCCTGTTGGCCAGCTGCCATACCGTCAAGGCGGTACGGCCCAGTGGGTCCATGTACCAAACGTGACAAAGAGGGTGACTCATCTGCCAGTACTCCGTCAAGGCAAGTCTAACAAAGTGGCTTTTGGTAAGAAGCGCCTTTCTATAGAACCCACGCTCCCTGTGCTTTTCTTGGAAGCTTTCTTAGAACCCCTTGTGGTCTGAAAAATAAATAAAACAAGGTCCCCAGTAGAACCTAAAAAAAAAACAAAAAACAAAACTGCCCATCCATTCAGGCAGAAATCCCATCTCTCCACAGGACTATACCGGACTGGAGCCTATGCCAGGTTCAGATGGGTCAGCATGAACAGCCTCTCCGGATTCAGACATCCTGCAGATTGCTAGCAGAGATGCAGTTCCCCAGAACTGAGGGATGGCTGGATCCTCCCCATGGCCGATCTATAACACATCGTATCACTCCTGGGTGCCAAGAACAATTTAGGAAAAAAAAGGAAATCCTTTTCCAATTTCTGTCTTCCAGTCGCACCGGTAGTGACGTCAGATGCCGTCTTACAAGTGACGCAAATCTCCCGAACCCACCTGCTGAATTTAGTAAAGTCGCACCGACGACATAGGGAGAAGAACAGAGGCTGCCCAGCACAGCCACGGCAACCTCAACCGCAAACAGCAGGAGCATGGAGAAGATGACCAGGTTTGGAAGATGCGGCTCAGCCCAGAGACATACACACAAAGGATCAGGACCCCTAGGTAAGCAGACCTGGGGTTTCTCTCAGCCCCAGGTTGCGGAAAAAAAAAAAAAAGGGGGAGAAAGGGCTTCCTCAGAATTCAGCAGGACCGGAAACCTAAATGAGAGGTGCGGAGGGGGCGTGTACATTTTTGTCTCCTCAGGTTTCCTGTCCTGGGGCAGGAGGTCCTCCTCACATGGGTTCTGTTATGGGCGTTGGGAAGAAAATACTGGGTGTTTAAATTCCAAAATAGTTTGGCTCTTAAGGCGTTAAAGGGGCTTTCCTACCTGTAACCATTATTACCTACCCATAGCATAGATAATGAAGTGGAACTCAGAGAGTTGGGATCCCCAACAATGAAACATTTATATCCTATCCTATGGATAGATATTAATAATAATAATAATCTTTATTTATATAGCGCCAACATATTACGCAGCACTTTACAATTTAGAGGGAACATGAAACAAACAATATCCGACATTACATAGTGACAAAGTTCATTTACAATTCAAACCTGGGGAGTGAGGACCCTGCTCGCAAGAGCTTACATTCTATGAGGACATAAGGGAGACACAAAGTGTAATAGTGTTTGTTCTGTACAATGGTCCGGCCATTTTTATACACATGCGGTGGTAACATAAAGCTGCATGAGCCGGTCACCAGCCAGTATCCGTGTATGACGGACATGAAGAGAAGGAGTGTGAGGGAATCTTATTCTGATGACTAATCTAAATGGAGGGCCATGGAAAGGAGTCAGATTAGGGAATGTTATAGGCCTGTCTAAATAGATGTGTTTTCAGGGCACGTTTAAAACTGTGGATATTGGGAATTAATCTGATTGTCTGGGGTAGCACATTCCAGAGGACGGGTGCAGCACGAGAGAAATCCTGGAGACGGTAGTGGGAGGTTCGGATTATGGAGGATTTTAATCTAAGGTCGTTGGCAGAACGTAGAGCCCGAGTAGGGTGGTAGACAGAGATGAGGGAGGAGATGTAAGGGGGTGCAGCACTGTGGAGAGCTTTGTGGGTGAGAGTAATAAGTTTGAATTTTATTCGGAAGGGGATGGGCAACCAGTGCAGTGACTGGCACAGATTAGAGGCGTTGGTGTAGCGGTTGGTCATAAAGATGAGCCTGGCTGCTGCATTGAGGATAGATTGGAGAGGGGAGAGTTTAGTGAGGGGAAAACCGACTAGTAATGAGTTACAGTAGTCAAGACGAGAGTGAATCAGATATTAAATTATATAGATGGGGAAAAAAAAACTAACAAAAAAAAACCCCAATAACTCTTAGATATAAAATTTCTACATAAATTTTAAAGGCGTTTACTCAGCTGTTGGCTGCGGGTTTAGCTCTTGGAATCCCTGGTCATTAGCGGTTATCACCAAGAAGCATCGTCCAGCCATACATTTCCTTTGCAGTCACCATAGAGTACATGGACAGGGAACTGGAGCCAGAACCATTTACTTGAATGGGGCAGTGCTGCAGTTCCCTGTACAACAGGCGGTAAGGACACTGCTGTGTAGGAGAAAACAGTGAAGTGGCTAAAGTGCTAAACCCCCTTTATTCTCGGGATCAGTGGTGTCCCCGAATTCAGACCCCCCCCCCACCCACTGAACATAAAGTGATGGCATATCTTAGCAACATGCCATCACTTTATGACATGGGAACACGTCTTTAACTGATGTTTTCTTATACAATTTCTTTCTGCAAATATATTTGTATACATATAAATGTTTTTAACATACCTATTGGACCTCCATATGGGCCAACAGCTACAAGGCAATCTTTAAATTCTTCTTTGATGTTCCATTCCATTTGGTACAGATCAAACTTACTACAAGCAAAAGAAAATTCATTATGAACGCTCTACAATTTAGCAACACTGTAAAAAGCATTAAAGGGGTTTTACAGCCGATCAAAATTGATAGCCTATCCTCAGGATAGGCCATCCTTGGGATAGGCCATCAATAGCTGATGGGTCGGGGTCCGACTCCCGGGTCCCCCGCCAAACAGCTGTTTTGAAGGGGGTGCAGAGCTCATACGAGTGCTGCTTCCCCTTCATTTCATCTTGCTCACTGTGAATATTTGACTCACATTTAGTGGCGATTCACAGGTATTGCGGCCTTTTCTCCTATTAAAGTGAATGGGAGAAAAGGCTGCAATACCTGTGAATTGCCGTTAAATGTGTGTCGAACATTCACAGGGAGCAAGAAGAAATTAAGGGGACGCAGCACTCGTAAGAGCGCTGCACTCCCTTCAAAACAGCTGATCTGTGGGGAACCCGGGAGTCGGACACTGAACCATCAGCTATTGACGGCCTATCCTGAAGATAGGCCATTGATTTTTATCGGTTGGAAAACCCATTTAAATGAATTTGCATTAGGGATAAGAATTATTCATTTGGACTTAAAGCGGATCTGCCCCTCCTCTCAGCAGTTATTAATGGCTGGCTGCGCTGTATACAGATGCACAAGCCCGTCAATCACCGCTGATAGGGGTGGGGGGGGTCCACTCATGAATACACCAGACTAAACAATGAGCTCCTAATTATTCATTTTCACAAGGAATATAGGAGAAAGGGCACCCTAATTTTTCTGCACAATTTCTTCTAAATTGAAGGGATCTAAATGGATGGAGCACAATTTGGTTTTTGGAATGAAGATTTTACTGGATTGGATTTCCAGTACAGTGAAAACCCTCCCAAGAAGGGACCCCACTGCTGTTTTGCAGAAATCAGTGAAAAATGGATGTTGCAGTGTAAGAATTGAACTTTTTCTACAGATATGCAATTTCTGCAGTACGTATGGGCCCAGTCCACACAGGAGTTTTTTTGGTGTGGATTTTGACGTGGAAACCCAGCGCTTAAAAAAAAAATTTAAAAAAAAGCGTCATGTCTTTTCTTGCCGCGGTTCCGCCTCTGACCTCCCACTGAATTTAATGGGAGGCAGAAAAAATGCGTTTTCACTGCATTTTTTTGCCCGCAGTCCCCAATGGCGCAGGTGAAAACCGTGCGCCAAAAAAGCGCAGGCAGGTCAAAATCTTCAAGAATTTTGAGGCAGATTATTTTTTTTTTTGCATGCTAAATACTCCGTGTGAACTAGGCCATGATGTACCCAGCTTGTGCCCCTGGAAAAACACACTCCATAAATAGTACAACGTGTTCTTCAGAGTACGCAAATACCCCATAGGTGGTTATAAACAGCTGTTTGGACACCGTGCCAGGCTCAGAAAGGACCATCATTTGGCTTTTGGATGGCAGATTTTGCTTGATAGTAGTTTTCTTAGGTGTTTTATCGGTATTTCAATTTATAATGTGGGGGCATATGTAATCTGTGTGGAGTACATCAGGACATAATAGGGTAATCGCAACGAAATAATAAAAAAAGTATTAATCCATGGATGTGCAGTACGATGTGAAGCAATCCTTTATGCTCAGGTCAGGTGTTGCACTGATAAATGGTGTCATTTTTATAGCCCCTTTTTCATCATGTACCTTACACATTAACCCAATGTTAATTATGACTTTGGAGGTACTTAATTGGATTAATTACTATAATGTGAAGCACATGGTGTTATCAATTCTGAACCTCTACGAGCCTCACACATTAAGGCCTCGTTTACACGAGCGTGTGCGTTTTACGCACGCAAAAAACGTGGCGTTTTGCGTCCGCAAAAGGCACTTAACAGCTCCGTGTGTCATCACCATATGATGCGCAGCTGCGTGATTTTCGCGCAGCCGCCATCATTATGACACTCCGTTTGGATGTTTGTAAACAGAAAAGCGCGTGGTGCTTTTCGGTTTTCATTCATCCTTTTGACAGCTGTTGCGCGAATCACGCTGTTCGCACGGAAGTGCTTCCATGTGACATGCGTGGTTTTCACGCACCCATTGACTTCAATGGGTGGGTGATGTGCGACCAGCGCACAAATATAGAACAGGTCGTGAGTTTTTTGCAACGGACTCACGTTGCACAAAATTCACGGACTGTCTGCACGGCCTCATAGACTATTATAGGTCCGTACGACACGCGTGAAAATAACGCGCGTCGTACGGACGAATAACACGCTCGTGTAAACAAACCCTAATAGTGAGTAACCCCATCATGTACCTCACATTAACCAAACTAGCAGCGTTCTTATGCTAGATTTTCTGATCGGCCACCGATCTTTGCACAGCACCCCAACCACTCCGCTGAGAATGGAGACACACGCAAGCAGTCTAGCTTGAGCAGGGAGAAGGCAGTAACTAGCATGACAGATGTTATCGGACGTCCACAACTTGTTGAAAAAAAAAAAGAAGAGTTCAAGGAGTGAAGTGTGGGCATATTTTTCCTACATTACTGATGAAGACCTGCAGCCAACAGAAATGAAAAACAAGTATGCAAAGGCGTTACAAATCCCTCTACTGCAAAGCAGGCAACACCAGCAACTTGGCCGACAAGAACCTCAACCTCTACAAGGAGGTGAAAAGTCGACAGGTTAGCAAAGTTAAACGCTACGTTTTCTTAAGTGATTGGTGAAATCTCCTGTAAAGAACATTCATAATTTGAGGTTAAGCTGCACCCCTCATGATGCTACATTAAAACCACCAATATTTCTCCATTAACCCCTTAACGACCAGCTAAATTTTCTTCGTTTTTTCCCGCTCTGCCTTTCAGCAGCCATAACTTCTTTATTATTTTCATTGACGTGGCCGTATGAGGCCTGGTTTTATGCGGGAGAAATCGTATTATTTATTTACGCACTTTGGGCGTAGAAAAAAAAAACAACATTTTTACGGCATGAATATAGGAAAAAGCGATTCTTGGCATAGTTTTTCTTGTTTATTTTTAATCCCGTTCACGTATTAAGCGCTAAATAACCTGTTAGATCAATTCTTCAGGTTATTACGGTCATTTAGATACCTAATATGTGTAGGTTTTTTGTTTTTATTTAATGTATGGGCAATAAAATATATTTTATGCAAAACAATTACTTTTTTGGGACTTTTTTAACCCCTTAATGACCAGCCTATTTTAGACCTTAATGACCAAGCCATTTTTTACGTTTTTCCATCGTCGCATTCCAAGAGCTATAACCTTTTTATTTTTGCGTCGACATAGCTGTGTAAAGGTCTTGTTTTTTGCGGGACAAGTTGTGCTTTTTAATAGCACCGTTTTGGGGGACATATTATTTATTGATTAACTTTTATTAACTTTTTTTTGGGGAGGGAATAGAAAAAAAACCTGAAATTTCGCCACTCTTTTTCGTGTCTTAAATCAACAGCGTTTACCGTGTGATATAAATAACACAATAACTTTATTCAGCGGGTTGTTACGATTGCAACGATACAAAATTTGTATCGTTTTTGTATGTTTTACTACTTTTACACAGTAAAAACGCTTTTTTTTCAAAATTTGTTTTTGTGTCTCCATATTTGAAGAGCCGTAACGTTTTTATTTTTTCGCCGATGCGGTTGTATAAGGGCTTTTTTTTGCAGGAAGACTTGTAGTTTTTATTGGTACAATTTTTGAGTAGATGCGACTTTTTGATCACTTTTTATCACAGTTTTTTTTAAGTCAGGATTCACAGAAAACAGCAATTTTTTCATAGTTTTTTACGCCGTTCACCGTGCGGGTTAAATAATGTAATACATTTATAGTCGAGGTCGTTACGGACGCGGCGATACCAAATATGTGTAACTTTTTTACTTTATTTAGTTTTTTTAATAGTAATGGGGAAAAAGTAAGGGGAAAAGCTGGGTTTTTCTTTTTTTTTTCACATTTTTTTTAAAATTAACTTGAAACTTTTTTTTTACTTTTTTACTAGTCCCATTATGGGACTATAATATGCGATTCTCCGATCGCTATTGTAATACACTGCAATACTTTTGTATTGCAGTGTATTACTGCCTGTCCGTTTAAAACGGACAGGCATCTGCTAGGTCATGCCTGCGGCATGATCTAGCAGGCATTCGCTCCAGGCAGACCTGGGGGCCTTTATTAGGCCCCCGGCTGCCATTGGAGACACAGACACTCGGCGATCGTATCGCCGGGTGTCGGTGGGAGAGAGAGGGAGCTCCCTCCCTCTCTCCAAAACCACTCAGATGCGGTGCACACTATTGCGCACCGCATCTGAAGGGTTAAACAGGTGAGACCGATACTAATATCGATCTCACCCGGCAGAGCAGGGACGCCCCCAGCCCTCAGCTGCCTCTAGCAGCTGAGAGCAGGAAGATTTGACGTCTCCTGCTCGGTTTACTTTATCCTGATGCAGTGCCGTAAAAAGGCATATGCATCAGAATAAAGCCTGTTAGTGGCCGCCGTTAAAAGGCGTATTGGCGGTCACTGACAGGTTAATCCCATTAAAGGGGTTGTCCAGGAAAAAAATAAAAATTTGAAAAAGTGTCCCCCAGCCTTGATTTGCCTTCCCTAATACCCCCTATTAAACTTCTAACCAGTTTGATTTCCATCGTCACTGTTGCTCTGTTTGTTTACATCCCTTGCTGTTTGTTTCCGGTCTTGTAACCCACCATACCCATGATCCCCTGTAATGTAGATGTTACCTGCAGTCCTATGTAACACCACAGATAACACAGTGATAACTCTCTGATTACAGATAATGTGGTAGATGTTGCCTGCAGTCCTATGTATCATCACAGATAACACAGTGATAACTCTGAGTACAGATAATGTAAGAGACAAACACATGCAGAGACACAGACAGACAGACACACACACTGTACATATACACTTACAAAGACAGAGACACACACTGTATACACACAGACACTCACCATGTCTCCTTGCTGACAGCATCACAGGTCAGGACAGGCTGTGGGCGGAGCTTCCTCTTCTGCTTCTCGGCGTGTGTAACAGCAGAGCACAGAGTAGAGGCAGATGCTGGGAGGCTGCAGCACGGGAGTGGACCTGTCCCCTGACCGGAGTCATCTGACCTCATGTCACTGACGTGAGGTCAGGTGACAGGTAAGGTGACCGGACTGGTCCACTCCCTAGCCGTCACAGACCCCAGTCAGAACGCCGTAATTTCCTGGCTCTTCCTAAAGCTGCTGCAGGTGTCCGACATACGGGGCGCCTGTCAGCAGCGATCAGCTGCTCTTCGGTGCGGGGGGAGGGGTCATAGGCGCGCTCACGGTGAAAAGCTACATAGGCTGGGCGGGCAGTAATCAACCAGCACACGCCGAAACGACACGTCACCAGTGACGTGTGGTATCCCATCCGAGGTCTCTCTGGGGCGAGACCATGTGATCCTGAAAAAGTGACGTCAGAAGTCATGTGATCCGAAAAAAAGAACAGCCAGAGCGGAGAACAGAAGCAAGATTGCACAGGTAAGTATATTATTCAACTGTAAATATGTGCAATGTGTGTTTAAAGAGGCTCTGTCACCACATTATAAGTGTCCTATCTCCTATATAAGGAGATCGGCGCTGTAATGTAGGTGACAGTAATGCTTTTTATTTTAAAAAACGATCTTTTTGCACAACGTTAGGAGCGATTTTGGTTTATGCTAATGAGCTTTCTTAATGCCCTAGTGGGCGTACTTTTACTTTCGACCCAGTGGGCGTTGTACAGAGGAGTGTATGACGCTGACCAATCAGCATCATGCACTCCTCTCCATTCATTTACACTGCACTAGCGATATAGTTATATCGCTATGTGCAGCTACATACACAAGCCCTAACATTACTAGTGTCCTGATAATGAATACACATGAAATCCAGCCTGGACGTCATGTGTACTCAGAATCCTGACACTTCTGACTCTTTTTTGTGAGATTCCGGCAAGTGAAACCAAATCTCGTTTAGCTCCGTAATCTCGCGAGATTAACAAAGACACAACAGAGCTGTAGCGGTGTACATCTGCATGGACCAAGTGCCTTTATAGACTGTTGGGAAAACTGGATTCAGAAATCTGATACAGCAGTTAGACAGAAAGTATGACGGGAGGAAGAGGAAGAAGAGGAAGCGGAGCTAGTCCTGCTCAATCAATTAGCTATATCATCAAAAAGTTAATTTCAGTAATTCAATTCAAAATGTGAAACTCATATTATATAGATTCATTACACACAGAGTCATCTATTTCCAGCATTTTTTTCTTTGAATGTTGAAGATTATTTTGTCTCTCAGAAAATTAGATTAAATAAGCCCAATTTCAAAAATGATTTTTAATACCAAAATGTTGGCCTACTGAACAGTATGTACAGTATATCCACTCAATACTTGGTCGGGGCTCCTTTTGCATGAATTACTGCACAATGCGGCGTGGCATGGAGGTGATCAGCATGTGGCACTGCTGAGGTGTTATCAATGCGGCGTGGCATGGAGGTGATCAGCATGTGGCACTGCTGAGGTGTTATCAATGCGGCGTGGCATGGAGGTGATCACCTTGTGGCACTGCTGAGGTGTTACGGAAGCCCAGGTTGCTTTGATAGCAGTCTTCAGCTCATCTGCATTGTTTGGTCTGGTGTCTCGTCTTCCTCTTGATTCTCTATGGGCTTTAGGTCAGGCGAGTTTGCTGGACAATCAAGCGCAGTGATACTGTGGTTATTAAACCAGGTATTGGTATTTTTGGCAGTGTGGGCAGGTGCCAAGTCCTGCTGGAAAATGAAATCAGCATCTCCATAAAGCTTGTCAGCAGAGGGAAGCACGAAGTGCTCTAGAATTTCCTGGTAGACGGCTGTGTTGACTCTGGACTCGATATAACACCGTGGACCAACACCAGCAGATTACTTGGCTCCCCAAACCATCACTGACTGTGGAAACTTCACACTGGACTGCAAGCAACTTGGATTGATGCCTCTCCACTCTTCCTCCAGACTCTGGGACCTTAATTTCCCAATGAAATGCAAAATTTACTTTTCATCTGAAAACAGGACTTTGGACCACTGAGCAATAATGTTGGTGTTATATCAAGTCCAGAGACAACGCAGCCGTCTCCCAGGAAACTTTAGAGCACTTTATGAAAGTAGGCCTATATTTCGGTAATAAAATAAATTTAATTTGGCTTATATAGTATTCTGATTTTGAGAGATAATTTTGGGTTTTCATTAACGGTTAGACATAATTTTCAACATTAAAAGAAAAAAAATGCTGGAAATAGATCAGTATCTGTAATGAATCCATATAATATAGGAGTTTCATTTTTTGAATTGAATTACTGAAATCAATTAAATGAAAAAAAAATAATTATATAGATTACACTTTGCTGTGACAGTTTTATAGTTTTGAATATATATATATATATATATATATATATATATATATACACATATACATATACACACACACACACACAACCGTTCAAAAGTTTAGGGTCACTTAGAAATTTCCTTATTTTTGAAAGAAAAGCACAGTTTTTTTCAATGAAGATAACATTAATCAGAAATACACTCTATACATTGTTAACCCCTTCCCGCTCCTTGACGTACTATTACGTCATGGCAGCTGTATCGTTCGCGCTCCATTTCGGCCGTCCTCCCGACACATACAGGAGCTGTGACGCTGCTGTCTTGTTCAGCAGCTGTCACAGCTCCTACAGCGGGGACCGATCGCTGTGTCCCCGCTGATTAACCCCTTAAAAGCCGCGTTCTATAGAGATCGCGGCTTTTTAGGGGTTAAGCTGCCATCGCCGGCCTGCTACGCGATAGCGGCCGGCGATGGTGACTATGGCAACCGGACACCAAACAATGGCGTCCGGCTATGCCATAGACGGAAGCCTAGTGGGTCCTGACAACGTCAGGACCCACTATGCTTGCTGTCAGTGAGTAGCTGACAGTTCTAATACACTGCACTACGCATGTAGTGCAGTGTATTAGAATAGCGATCAGAGCCTCCTGCCCTCATGTCCCCTAGTGGGACAAAGTAATAAAGTGAAAAAAAAGATGTGTAAAAATTAGAAAATAAAAGATTTAAAAGTAATAAAAGTAAAAATCCCACCTTTTCCCTTATCAGTCCTTTATTATTAATAAAAATATATAAACAAACAAACAAATAAACTATACATAATTGGTATCGCCGCGTCCGTAACGGCCTGAACTACGAAATTATTTCATTATTTATCCCGCACGGTGAACACCGTAAAATAAAATAATAATAAACCGAACCACAATCACAATTCTTTGGTCACTTCACCTCCCAAAAAATGGAATAAAAAGAGATCAAAAAGTCGCATGTACCTAAAAATGGTACTGATCAAAACTACAGTTCGTTACGCAAAAAATAAGTCCTCGCACGGCTTTATTGATTGAAAAATAAAAACGTTATGGCTCTTAGAATAAGGTAACACAAAAAGTGAATGATTGTTTACAAAACGTATTTTATTGTGCAAACGCCATAAGACATAAAAAAAAACTATAAACATCTGGTATCGCCGTAATCTTATCGCCCCGCAGAATAAAGTGAATATGTCATTTATAGCGCACGGTGAACGCTGTAAAAAAAAAACGAAAAAAAAACAATAGTAGAATTGCTGTTTTTTAGTCACCACGCCACCTAAAAATAGAATAAAAACTGATCAAAAAGCCGCATGCACCCCAAGAAAACTACAATGGATTCCTCAAGGGGTCTAGTTTCCAAATTGGGGTCACTTTTGGGGGGTTCCCAATGTTTTGGCACCACAAGACCTCTTCAAACCGGACATGGTGCCTAATAAAAAAGAGGCCTCAAAATCCACTGGGTGCTCCTTTGCTTCGGAGGCCGGGGCTTCAGTAAATTACCGCACTAGGGCCACATGTGGGATATTTCTCTAAACTGCAGAATCTGGGCAATACGTATTAAGTTGCGTTTCTGTGATAAATCCTTTTGTGTTATAAAAAAAATGGTATAAAGAGGATTTTCTGACAAAAAAAAAAAAGGAAATTTCACCTCTACTTTGCTCTAAATTTTTGTGAAATTTCAAGAGGTGATTATCAAGAACCTAATCTTTAGGGACCAAGAAAGGGGGGCACCCAGTACTTCTGGAAGCGAGCCCACACGCATCGTACCAGGGCAACACTTTCCAGGGGAAGTTCCCCAAACTGGCAAGAAGGGAAAAAGTCAAAAGAGGTGCAAAGTCTGCTATAAGAGGGGGATAAGGGAGGACACAATATATCAATGTGACACGTGTCCCGAATAACCAGAGCTCTGTATGAAAGTGTTTTAAAATTTATCATACATCCCTTGGTTTATAATTTACCCCAATTTTACTTACCCTGATGCACTCCGCACAGCTTATCCCCCCTCGTCTTTCCCCTCTGGGCCCTGCTGTGTGTCCAGGCAGCTGATAACAGCCACATGTAGGGTATTGCCATACCCGGGAGAACCCACATTACAGTTTATGGGGTGTAGGTCTCCGGTCAAAATGGTCACTACACCTCTAGATGAATGCCTTAAGGGTGTAGTTTTTAAAACGGGGTCACTTCTTGCGGGTTTCAACTGTACTGGTACCTCAGGGGCTTCTGCATACATGACTTCGCACTAGAAAATCCCGAGTAGGCCAAATGGTGGTCCTTTCCTTCTGAGCCCTCCCATGGGCCCAAACGGCAGTTTATCACAACAAATGGGGTATTGCGGCACTCAGAACAAATTGCGCAACAGAATGGGGTATTTTGTTTCTTGTGAAAATAAGAAATTTTCAGCCAAAACTACATATTATTTGACAAAAATAATTTTGTTTTCATTCCCAGCCCAATTCAAATAAGTTCTGTGAAGAAACTATGGGGTCTAAATGGTCACATTACCCATAAATGAATTCCTTGAGGGGTGTAGTTTCCAAAATGGGGTCACTTCTGGTGGGTTTCCATTGCTTTGATACCTCTGGGGCTCTGCAAATGTGACATGGCACCCGAAAACCAATCCAACAAAATCTGTACTCCAAAGAACACACAGCGCTCCTTCCCTTCTGAGGCCTCCCATGGGCCCAAACGGCAGTTTATCACCACAAATGGGGTATTGCCGCACTCAGGACAAATTGGGCAACAAAATTGAGTATTTTATTTCTTGTGAAAATAAGAATTTTTGAGCTAAAATGACATATTGGAAAAAATATATTTTTTTTAAATTCCCAGCCCAATTCAAATAAGTTCTGTGAAGAAACTATGGAGTCTAAATGGTCACATTACCCATAAATGAATTCCTTGCGGGGTGTAGTTTCCAAAATGGGGTCACTTCTGGTGTGTTTCCATTGCTTTGATACCTCTGGGGCTCTGCAAATGCGACATGGCACACGAAAACCAAACCAGCAAAATCTGTACTCCAAAGAACACACAGCGCTCCTTCCCTTCTGAGGCCTCCCATGGGCCCAAACGGCTGTTTATTGCCACAAATGGGGTATTGATGCACTCAGGAGAAATTGGGCAACAAAATTGAGTATTTTGTTCCCTGTGAAAATAAGAAATTTTGGTAAAAAATTACATCTTATTGGAAAAAATGACATTTTTTTAATGTCACAGCCCAATTGAAATAGGTGCTGTGAAAAAACTGTGCGGTCAAAATGCTAACAACCATAAATGAATTCCTTGAGGGGTGTAGTTTCCAAAATGGGGTCACTTTTGGTGGGTTTCCATTGCTTTGATACCTCTGAGGCTCTGCAAATGCGACATGGCACCCGAAAACCAATCCAACAAAATCTGGACTCCAACAAACATATAGCGCTCCTTTCCTTCTGAGCCCTCCCATGGGCCCAAACGGCAGTTTATCACCACAAATGGGGTACTGCCACACTAAGGACAAATTGGGCAACAAAATGGGGTATTTTGTTCCCTGTGAAAATAAGAAATTTTGATCACAAATGACATTTTATTGGAAAAAATGACATTTTTTTCATTTCAGAGCCCAATTCAAATACGTGCTGTGAAAAAAATGTGCGGTCAAAATGGTAACAACAACCCTAAATGAATTCCTTGAGGGGTGTAGTTTACAAAATGGGATCACTATTGGGGGATTCCTACTGTTTTGACACCTCAACACCTCTTCAAACCTGGCATGCTGCCTAAAATATATTCTAATAAAAAAGAGGACTCAAAATGCACTAGGTGCTTCTTTGCTTCTAGGGCTTGTCTTTTAGTCCACGAGCGCAGTAGGGCCACATGTGGGACATTTCTAAAAACTGCAGAATCTGGAAAATACATATTTAGTAGTGTTTCTCTGGTAAAACCTTCTGTGTTACAGAAAAAAAAATGAATAAAATTGAAATTCAGCAAGAAAAATGAAATTTGCAAATTTCACCTCCACTGTGCTTTAATTCCTGTGAAATGCCTGAAGGGTTAAAAAACTTTATAACTGCTGTTTTGAATACTTTGAGGGGTCTAGTTTTTAAAATGGGGTGTTTTATCAGGGTTTCTAATACATAGGCCCCACAAAGCCACTTCAGAACTCAAGAGGTACCTTAAAAAAAAGGCTTTTGAAATTTTCTTAAAAATATGAGAAATTGCTGTTTATGTTCTAAGCCTTGTAACGTCCAAGAAAAATAAAAGAATGTTCAAAAAACAATGCCAATCTAAAGTAGACATATGGGAAATGTGAACTAGTAACTATTTTGGGTGGTATAACCGTCTGTTTTACAAGCAGATGCATTTAAATTCTGAAAAATGCAATTTTTTCAAAATTTTCTCTAAATTTTACAATTTTTCACCAATAAACACTGAATATATCGACCAAATTTTACCACGAACATGAAGCCCAATGTGTCACGAGAAAACAATCTCAGAATCGCTTGGGTAGGTTTAAGCATTCCGACGTTATTACCACATAAAGTGAAATATGTCAGATTTGAAAAATGGGCTCTGAGCCTTAAGGCCAAAACTAGGCTGCGTCCTTAAGGGGTTAATGTGCTAAATGACTATTCTAGCTGCAAACGTCTGGTTTTTAATGCAATATCTACATAGGTGTATAGAGGCCCATTTCCAGCAACCATCACTCCAGTGTTCTAATGGTACATTGTATTTGCTAACGGTGTTAGAAGGCTAATGGGTGATTAGAAAACACTTGAAAACCCTTGTGCAATTATGTTAGCACCACTGTAAACAGTTTTGCTGTTTAGAGGGTGCAGCTTGACCGTATGGTACGCAAGAAGCCCATCAAGCCAATCCAACTTGTGGGAGGGCCTTCTGGAAGCATGGGGGGAAATTTCTTCCGATTACCTCAGCAAATTAACAGCTAGAATGCCAAAGGTCTGCAATGCTGTAATTGCTGCAAATGGAGCATTCTTTGACAAAAAGCAAAGTTTGAAGGAGAAAATTATTATTTGAAATAAAAATCATTATTTCTAACCTTGTCAATGTCTTGACTATATTTTCTAGTCATTTTGCAACTCATTTGATAAATATAAGTGTGAGTTTTCATGGAAAACACAAAATTGTCTGGGTGACCCCAAACTTTTGAACGGTAGTGTGTGTGTGTGTGTGTGTGTGTGTGTATATATATATATATATATATATATATATATATATATATATATATATATATATATATATATGCGCAGTATGGCTAAACGATCATAAACAGCTCAAGAGGCATATGAAATGCTTTGCTCCGATACTGAATCAGCTAGTGAGGGATCCAAATTTGGTCTTTCGGGGGCGGAGTTTGGCTGCTGAAGGAGATGGCCGCTTGATCCCGGGGCTCCTGCCACATCATACGAATAAAGCGGCACAAAGCGTAGCTAAGTACTTTTAAGTACTTCAACTCAGCGCATTAACTGCAGCATACCTCAGGGCACTTGTCGGGTGCGTGAGGAGAGCGGACCGGGTCGTGTAGCGGGTGGAAACAGCCTCTTGGAGTGGCGGCCGGACTGAGGGAGCGCTGGGCCGGAGCTGCCACGTGGTGAGGAGGATGGCAGTGTGAGGACAGCGCGGAATACAGCTGACACACAGAGCTGGACGCAAGATATCTCCGGTAACGGGGCGGGTGTGCCTGAAGAGGTAGGAGGATCGGGGAGTAGGAGGAAGGGGTGTGTGAGAGCTGGGACCGGAGTGAGAAAGTGCTGGATCTGGACTGACCACGAGGAGAGAAGTGTGAGGTACTTATCGATAGCCATCAGTGGCTGGATCAGTGAGCAGCTGAATATTTTTCTCTATAGAGGACTCAAATCATCCTTGGCCTCATAAAATTGTATAAATTGACTGCTCTGGTGGAGATCACGTGCGCAGGCCTGGGTAGGCCTGAGAAGCCGCGGCCTAAAGTTGTACAGCGATCCAGAAATTAATAATGTGTTATATACCTTTGTTAATGTGTACTTCCCTAACAAGCGTCAACAACACTATTTCCGTTCGCTGGTAACCAAAATCCCTATTCTTCACAGTTGTAGTTGGCACTTAATTAGCTGCTGGGCTTGTGTTTGGAAGCTATCCTCAAACAAGCGGCATCTCTGGAATAGAAGGTCTGTCTACTCTAGTGTATAATCACTGCTAAGTGGCCTGTATTCTTTTGCATACTTATCTGCTGGGGTCTGGTACCTGTAGCTCCTATCACCATGACAAAAAGGAAAGGCGGGGGGCGTGTCCGGATGCCGAGGAGAGCGGTCACATAAGTCTGAGCTCCGCTCTTAGCCCCAGATAAAGCGGCTCACAACCACCCTTAAAGGTCGGATACCGACACAAAAATTGACCCGGAGACTCCTGAAGCAGCCACACAGCAGCAGGGATGGTGAGAGGAAGATCTAAACCGGCTGCCCCGGTTAAACTCACGTCCTTCTATCCCCCGGCGGGAAACTCACAAAATGGCGCCGGCCATTCTCTGCAGGAAAAAGCTCCGGTCCTAGGAGCTCCCATCCTCTCCCTGACAGCACAATGCACAGCAGGCAGTTCCAATGTGGAAGGAACTTCAAGCACACCAGACAAGCTGTATGCACTGGATATTAGGTCAGTCTCTCTACCTCCTAGTGTGCCCAATCTGGGGAAATCTAGGGAAAACAGCCCGTCTGATGAATCAGCCATCACCTTATCTAATATGAGGAGTTTATTATCAGAATTAAGGACATCCATGCAAAACGATTTCCAAACTGCCTTTACCACACTGTCTAAAGACATTAGAGATATTGGTGATCGCACAGCTCATCTTGAAACAAAAATGGATGAATTTTCCTCTGCTTTTAATACTTTAGTGGACGCTCAAAATGAGACAGATGAAGATATGCTGGCAGTAAAATTTAAATTGGCTGATTTGGAAGACCGCTCCAGAAGGAACAACATTCGTTTCCGCGGTATACCGGAATCCATCATGCCAGCGCAACTCAGAGAGTTCCTGATCGATTATTTTTCTGCTTTAATCCCAGAGACAGATCAAAGAGATTTGATGATTGATAGAGTACACAGATTGCCAAAACCCAAACATCTACCGCAAACAACGCCAAGAGATGTCCTGGCAAGAATCCATTTTTATCAAACAAAAGAGGCCATCTTGAAGTCGGCGTTTAAAAATAACGACATCCCTGAGCGGTTTGGGAGCATCTCGTTGTACGCAGATTTATCACCAACCACCATGAATCGCAGAAGAGAATTTGCGCCTTTTACAAAGCATCTACGTGACCAAGAAATTCCCTATAAATGGGGATACCCGGTCAAGCTCCTCATCTCGAGAAACGGAGCCACTCATGTCCTTCACACACCCAAAGAAGCAGCGTCTCTTCTAGCAAAATGGTTTCCCGACTTTCAGCCTCGAGATCATCAAATGATGGCGAAAAAGAAACCACCGGTATTATCCCAGGTATGGACACAGGTTGGATCTCCTAAGAATCCCTGAATTCAATCTGATTGGTTATGGAGGAGAATGACCCAGCAAGAATTTTGGACTCCCTGTTGAATCCAGAATGAGGAATACACGGTGTTGTCCAATATCCTTTTTGATAATCTTATTGCTGCAGGCTGTACTGTGCCTTTAAATCACCATGTGGGCTAGGCAGGCACTAATGTTACACGTGTTGTGTCACTTCCCCCCCCATGAGGCCAACTACCTGTACAAGGAGTTGGCTAGATATATTTGAACATATTTTCATATGTGTTCTCAGGTTTTTATGTTACAAGGTATCACTACTGATTGATAAGAAAAATGCGTTATGTACATATAGTCTTTCTTGTCGGGGAATAACGGAGATGAATGGTCCTCACTCACATAATATTACTCAAGTAGGGGAGATACTTAGAGATCAGGTATGCTACAAGAGTACACAGTATCGATCTTTCTTAGGGTATAATGGTCTTTAAAATATCATCTTTGAATGTGAAAGGCCTTAATAGTCCATTCAAACGCTCTCTCTTGTGGAAAGAGTGTAAAATGCTGAAATGTGATGTGTTATGTGCACAAGAGACACACCTCCTGGGAAAAGACATCCACAGGCTTAAAAATGCACAGTTCCCCCATATTTTTTGTACCCCAAACTTAGGCAAGAAAAAGGGGACGTTGATTGCTATCAAAAACTCTTTGGCCTTTCAACTTATACAAGTAACTTATGACAAATGTGATAGGTTTGTAATCATTTGGGAAAAGGGAAGAGAGGAAAAGAACTGTGGTTCTAGTAGGAAATAAAAATAATAAACTTTATTAATATATTTATGTTAAAATAATTCTATCTTTTTCAATGTAGGTCAAAAATAATTAGCAGTGCAGAAGACCCCTTGTCCTGCACTTAAAGAACAAAATTTGTCTTGTATATGTTTAATTGTAAGTTGCTACTATCATACAATATCAAATTGGACTTTATTGCTTACTAGAGTGAGTAAAGATCTGACTACACTGGTATGTTATGTGCACTACGTATTTCAGCACTGGCTGTCAGTCTCTGAACATTGTATCTACTGTTCTGTGTACACTGATAGTTGCAATGTTTCTGTTAGTAAATAGACATTGTATCAATTCCTTGGTTCTATGCTATGCACTGTTTGTGTCAATGTTGGCTAGCTAGTTCATAGAAATGTAAGGTTATTTAAATGCTCGTATTTACTGAAAAAATCAGCACTTGCTGCTAGTTGATATTCTCAAGATTGAATTACTGTTGGAGTATCGTGCTAGATTTTATAAAGTGTCTATTTTACAATTGTTATGTTAATATAACAGTCCACATTTGTTTGTTATGCCACGCTGGTCATTTCTACCAGATATAGCAGTGATGCGGTAACCTGTGTGAATGAGCACTACAGGGAGTGCTCTAATTCTTAGTTGCTCAATGTCAGTTCCCACCATGCGTTTGTGAGAAGCTGTGAGTAGCAAAACTCTAAATGACGGCACTTTATAGTGTTAGAATGAATAAAAGGCTTTGTGTTCCACTTTTGCAAATGACATGCACCTACGATCCTCGCATTAGAGAATAGCAGCAATGCAGTGATCTAGCTAGGTAGCCTTTACGTAGGTGAACTTAGTGAGTGCTATAAAATTAATTAGAAATGCACTTGCTGATGTGCTCTATTAGTTATCTGCTCTCTGTTTATTATCACCGTGTTCACGGAGAGGCAGTGAATAGCAGCACAATGTTAAATTAGCTGGCCTCTATACGTCAGCTGGCTTAGTTAGTGCTGTCAGGGATTTTACCCTGCAGCGTCTTTCAGGATACTCGCACCACTCTCCTATAAGGAGCAGCGCTTTTGCTTTTAAGTCGTTGCCGACTATTGATTGATATTTGTAGGTAGCATTCGATTAAGCTAGGACCTTCAACATTGAATTAGTTAATATGTCTGGACACCCGACGCGCGTTTCGCCGGCATTCCGGCTTCCTCTTGGGTGTCCTCGGGTGTCCAGACATATTAACTAATTCAATGTTGAAGGTCCTAGCTTAATCGAATGCTACCTACAAATATCAATCAATAGTCGGCAACGACTTAAAAGCAAAAGCGCTGCTCCTTATAGGAGAGTGGTGCGAGTATCCTGAAAGACGCTGCAGGGTAAAATCCCTGACAGCACTAACTAAGCCAGCTGACGTATAGAGGCCAGCTAATTTAACATTGTGCTGCTATTCACTGCCTCTCCGTGAACACGGTGATAATAAACAGAGAGCAGATAACTAATAGAGCACATCAGCAAGTGCATTTCTAATTAATTTTATAGCACTCACTAAGTTCACCTACGTAAAGGCTACCTAGCTAGATCACTGCATTGCTGCTATTCTCTAATACGAGGATCGTAGGTGCATGTCATTTGCAAAAGTGGAACACAAAGCCTTTTATTCATTCTAACACTATAAAGTGCCGTCATTTAGAGTTTTGCTACTCACAGCTTCTCACAAACGCATGGTGGGAACTGACATTGAGCAACTAAGAATTAGAGCACTCCCTGTAGTGCTCATTCACACAGGTTACCGCATCACTGCTATATCTGGTAAAAGTGACCAGCGTGGCATAACAAATAAATGTGGACTGTTATATTAACATAACAATTGTAAAACAGACACTTTATAAAATCTAGCTGCTGTTCCCTAATACGAGGACGTGCATGTCACTTGCAAAAGTGGAACACAAAACCTTTCATTCATTCTAACATTTTAAAGTGCCGTCATTTAGAGTCTTGCTATTCACAGCTTCTCACAAACGCAGGGTGGGAACTGACATTGAGCAATTTAGAATCAGAGCACTCCCTGTAGTGCTCATTCACACAGGTTACCGCATCACTGCTATTTCTGGTAGAAATAACCAGCGTGGCATAACAAACAAATGTGGACTGTTATATTAACATAACAATTGTAAAATAGACACTTTATAAAATCTAGCACGATACTCCAACAGTAATTCAATCTTGAGAATATCAACTAGCAGCAAGTGCTGATTTTTTCAGTAAATACGAGCATTTAACCGGTTAAGGACTAGGCTGTTTTACAGCTAAATGACCAGAGCAAATTTCACAATTTTGCTATGCGCTTCTTTACATGACTATAACTCAGCAGGTGAATAAAGTTCATCTTTGAATTTTACACTCTTTTTAAAGGACAGATAGGGCTTTGTTTTAGTGGCATTTGTCAGTATATATCATTTTTTTTTTTTTCACTAAAGTGGGCAAAATTGGAAAAAAATGCAAGAATTTAACAATTGCGTCAGTTTATGCTAGCATTTTTCACACACGGTATGAACCACGGCCAAAATTAATCTCCTTTCACATTCTTCCACTTCTCCCGTGCATGGGGATACCAAATATGTGAGCCTTATTCACTGTGCGGGCATGTGGCAGGGCTTGGCATAAAAGGAGGCTTTTTGGCCTTTTCGGTCCAGGAATTCTGCATTTGATTTTATAGCAGCATACTGTTTTCTGGGGGGCCTAATGCTGCTGAAACATTAGAAACACCCCATAAATGACTTAATTCACACAAGTAGACCCCACAAGGTTTCCTTCAAGGGGTTTATCATATTTTTAGCAAGTCCAGTTTTCTTCTGAAAGTTTCTTGAATAAGATGGAACAAAATAAAATCAGCACTTTTTTAGCAAATGCGTCAGTTTAGGCTAGTATTTTTCACACACGGTATAGACCACGGACAAAATTCATCTCCTTTCACGTTCTTCCACTTCTCCCGTGCATGGGGATACCAAATATGTGTGCCTTATTCACTGTGCGGGCATGTGCCAGGGCTTGGCATAAAAGGAGGCTTTTTGGTCCAGGAATTCTGCATTTGATTTTAGAGCCGCATACTGTTTTCTGGGGGGTGTAATGCTGCTGAAACATTAGAATCACCCCATAAATGACTTCATTCACACAAGTAGACCCCACAAGGTTTCCTTCAAGGGGTTTATCATATTTTTAGACAGTCCAGTTTTCTTCTGAAAGTTTCTTGAATAAGATGGATCAAAATAAAATTACCTTTTTTTTTTAACAAATGCGTCAGTTTATGCTAGCTTTTTCACACACAAAATGGACCACGGACAAAATTCATCGCATTTCACATTCTTCCACTTCTCCCGTGCATGGGGATACCAAATATGTGTGCTTTATTCACGGGCATGTGCCAGGGCTTGGCATAAAGGGAGGCTTTTTGGCCTTTTCGGTCCAGGAATTCTGCACTTGATTTTATAGCCGCATACTGTTTTCTGGGGGCCGTAATGCTGCTGAAACATTAGAAACACCCCATAAATGACTTCATTCACACAAGTAGACCCCACAAGGTTTCCTTCAAGGGGTTTATCATATTTTTAGACAGTCCAGTTTTCTTCTGAAAGTTTCTTGAATAAGATGGATCAAAATAAAATTAGCACTTTTTTAGCAAATGCGTCAGTTTATACCAGCATTTTTCACACACGGCATAGACCACGGTCAAAATTAATCTCCGTTCACATTCTGCCACTTCTCCTGTGCATGGGGATACCAAATATGTGGCCTTATTTATCACATAGAGATGTAGGAGGGCGGAGGATAGAAGAAGCTTATTTCACATATCGCTTTTTTTCAAAGCTGGTTTTACAAAACTCAACAGAGTTTCTATAACACTTCCAAAATATCTGCTCTTGAAGCAGAAATCCCAAAATATTCATCTAGGGGTATAATGGGAATTTATTTTTTGGGGTTTTCTAAAATAAGAAATTTCAGGTTAATGCAAATGGAGCTCTCCAGCAGATGAACTTTAGAAAACATCAAACATGACATCCACCCCCCACCCATTCCCTCCCTCACCCTTGGAGTAAAATCAGGGGAAAAATAAAAACGTAATGTAGGGCAAATATATTTTCAACAAATTAACTAAAATCTAATAATTCAGAACAGTGTGGTATTTTTTAAAACATGGCTCAATGCACAGGCCTGGTTGTGAGGGACATGAGGGACAGAAATATCGGGAATCTTTGCGGTGCCCGTCTTTTCTGCAGACGCGGCACTTTTTCTGGGGATTGCTTCTGGTTGCTGTTGGGGGAATCCGACTGATGAAGTGTCTTTCAGTCAGTCGCGTGACATCCTCAGACTGGGGGCATTCTCGGGTGTCCTGAACATCAAAAATGAGGCCTTCAATAATTTTTTCCTGGAAATCCAGGTATGTGTCTCTGCCTCTGTTTTTTTTATAGAGCACAAATGAGTTGTGGATGGCCACCTGTAACAAATAAATGGCCACTTTTTTGTACCAGGTTTTAGTTTTGCGTTTTACTAAATAGGGCTGTAAAACCTGGTCGCTTAAATCCACCCCCCCCCATGTACTTGTTATATTCGGACACGCTCACTGGTTTGTGCTTGTCCGATGTTGCCCCCCTTTCCCTCACTGCCACTGTTCCTGCGGTATGAATCGTGCTTAGCACATACACATCTTTGCGATCCCTGAACTTGACCGCCAGCAATTCTTCAGATGCATAAGCACAGGAGTCCACCTTTACCATGCGCTTCCCCACTAATTGCTGTGGAAAACCAATTCTGTTTTTGCGCATGGTACCACATGCCCCAGTCCTTGCAACATGCAAATGCCTAAACAGGGGCACACTGGAATAAAAATTATCACAGTACAGGTGGTACCCCTTGTGAAGCAGAGGCTGCATTATCTCCCACACAATCTTACTGCTGGTGGAAAGATCAGGGGGGCATCCAGGAACATTTATTGTGCGGTCCCGCCCTTCATAAATCCTGAAGGCGGTGGTATATCCTGACCCGCTTTCACACAATTTGTAGAGCTTAACGCCATATCTTGCCCTTTTGGAAGGTAGATATTGGCGAAAGCTAAGTCTGCCATGAAAGTTGAGGAGGGATTCGTCCACACTTACATTCTGCTCAGGGGTGTAGAGTTGCAGAAATAAATTATTCAGGGAATTTATTAGCGGTCTTATTTTGAACAACCGATCCCGGTTTGCATCGGTACTTGGGGGGGCCTGTGCGTTGTCATTGAAGTGGAGGAACCTCATTATTGTCTCATAACGAGACCTGGGCATTACTGCAGAATATACTGGGGTAGCTTGGGCGGGTCTTGTTGACCAGTAAGACCTAATGGAGGGCTTTTTGACAATACCCATATTTAGGGTGAGCCCCAAAAAAATTTTTAATTCCTGCAAATTGGTGGGCGTCCAATCTCTGGCATGGGTGGATGAAGGTTTCTGCCTTATATATTGCGTGGCATATAAATTTGTTTCGTGGACAATCTGATTTAGGATGTCGTCCGTTATAAATAAATGGAAGTAATCCATTTGGACAAAATTTGTATTGTCCACGGTTATGCCAGGAGTGGCCGTAAATCCGTGGATTCTAGGCCCAAAAGATGGGGCAGGTGCCCATACAAGAGCCTGGACTGGAGGGACCAGGCTGTCCCGTGCTACAGCGCTACTTGGCCCTGCGCTTTCATGTTCTGCAGTTTCGACTGCATCAGGGACAACGTCCCCTGAAGATGAACCTGAAGTGACGCTGTCATCGTCACTACCTAAAACAGGTTCCATCTCGGACGCCATCTCTGATGCGGTCTCCGACTCAGACCACAGCATGGCGTATGCCTCCTCGGCGCTAAACAACTTCCTCGCCATAACGTAACTAACACTAACACTAACTAAACAAATTTTTTTTTTTTTTTTTATAAAACACACAAACTAACTGCTATATCTACACTACCGCTAACAAAAAAATAAACCGCTATTGCTATATATATTATATATATGTGGATATATATATAATTATATACTCCCTACCTGCCTATTCTAATAGAATAAAAGAAAGAAAGGTAGATAGATAGAAAAAAAGATAGATGGATAGATAGATTGTATAGATAGATAGAAATCTATCTATACAGAGAATGTTTTAGTGTAACTGTATTTTTTTTCACTGTATTCTTCTGGCAGCAATTCTCCCGAGTCTCTTCTTCTCCTCAAACTGAAACAATGTTTGAGGAGAAGAAAAGAGGCAGGAGATTTACTGCCAGAAAAGTCAAAATAAAACAAATGTGGTCGCTGTGATAGGTTTTCACAGCGACCACATGATCAGGGACCATCAGATTGGTCCCTGATACTCTGCCCAGTGCCCAGAGCTGTTGGTAACAGCGAGGGCACAGGGCTGTGTGCACGCGATCGCGTGCACACTGTTTTCTATGCAGAAATGCATGTGATCGCTGTGATTGGTTGTCACAGCGATCACATGTTCAGGGGCCAAAAGATTGACCCCTGACATTCTGCCCAGTGCCCATGGCTGTTAGCAACAGCCAGGGCATAGAGCTGTGTGAATCCCGCGTGCACAGTCTCTGAAGTGCGGCCGTATATATACTATACGCCGGACTTTAGAGACCCTGACTGCTGGCCGTATATTTACGGCCAGCGGTCGGGAACCTGTTAAATAACCTTACATTTCTATGAACTAGCTAGCCAACATTGACACAAACAGTGCATAGCATAGAACCAAGGAATTGATACAATGTCTATTTACTAACAGAAACATTGCAACTATCAGTGTACACAGAACAGTAGATACAATGTTCAGAGACTGACAGCCAGTGCTGAAATACGTAGTGCACATAACATACCAGTGTAGTCAGATCTTTACTCACTCTAGTAAGCAATAAAGTCCAATTTGATATTGTATGATAGTAGCAACTTACAATTAAACATATACAAGACAAATTTTGTTCTTTAAGTGCAGGACAAGGGGTCTTCTGCACTGCTAATTATTTTTGACCTACATTGAAAAAGATAGAATTATTTTAACATAAATATATTAATAAAGTTTATTATTTTTATTTCCTACTAGAACCACAGTTCTTTTCCTCTCTTCCCTTTTCCCAAATAATTTATTGGTGGTATACACCTTTGTGGTTCTCTCTAACTCACTTTGTATATAATAAATAAGTGGGGGTATCAGCAAAATCCCTGTTTTTGACAGGTTTGTAATCATACAGTGCCTTATTAACAATGAGAAATACACCTTGGTCTCACTATACGCTCCTAATAAGCATCAAGGTAGATTTCTCAAACGTCTACTTAAACGAATTGAGAATAATCAATTTGGTTCCCTAATATTATGTGGGGACTTCAATAAAGTACTGAATCCTCAATTAGATAAGAGTAGGAGCAAGCCAAAAGAAAAAAACACAGATATCTATAATATTTTATTCAGGGGAAATCTCTATGACACATGGAGAACTTGTAATGCCTCAGAAAGAGATTATACTTTTTTCTCTCACCCCCACAAATGCTATTCCAGAATTGACTTTATAATTGCTGACCAATGGTTACTCCAGCGTGTGAACAACCCTAGCATCGGGACAATCACCTGGTCGGACCACGCCCCAGTCTCTATCTCTATTAATGAGCAATATAATCGAGTTCCCACCTCCCCCTGGCGCATAAACAACTCCTTACTAAACAGAGAGGAATACAATGCACAGATACACAAAGCGTTGACTGACTTTTTCGAAACTAATAGACCGGATGACACATCCACCTTTAATAACTGGTGCGCACACAAAGCAGTAATTAGAGGTCACCTTATCAAAATTGCGGCAACAGCGAAGAAAATAAGATTAGCTAAAACAGAAGAATTACTGCTTAAAATTAAGAAATTAGAAGATCTTAATAAAAAGAAAACCACGAGAGATCTAACAATCGAATTAAAACAATTAAGAACACAACTTCACCAACTGTTATACCACAAGTGTGAATACGCCCTGAGAAGGAGCAGAATGATCTATTACTGGCAGGGTAATAAGGCTGGGAAGATATTAGCTAACAAATTTAAAAACAAAACATTGAAGGCTAAAATACCCTATATTTTTAAACCATCTGGGGATAAAATCTTAAACCCACAGGGGATAGCTGAAGCCTTTGCTGAATACTATGGCCATTTATACAATTTAAACAAAGACCCTCTCACCAAACAACCCACGCAGCAACTTATAGATGGCTTTCTAGATTCGGTCAATTTACCGTCGATCCCGAGTGACCAAATGACACTCCTTAATGCACAATTCACATTAACAGAGGTACAAAATGTCATTAAACAACTCAAGATTAATAAATCTCCGGGACCAGACGGTCTAACAAACGAATATTATAAACAGTTCTCTCAGATTATAGCCCCTCACCTAGTATCAATGTTCAATCAGGCCACCACTTCAGGTTGTTTTCCGAAAGAAATGCTACAAGCACTAATAATTACCCTCCCGAAACCAGGCAAATCTCCTGATAGACCCGAAAATTTTAGACCAATTTCTTTGCTAAATTGCGATTTGAAAATATATTCAAAAGTGTTGGCCAACAGGCTGGTCGATATCCTTCCTTCTCTAATTAATATTGACCAAGTGGGATTTATTAAAAATAGACAGACGGTAGATGGAACTAGGAGACTAATCAACATCCTTCACTATGCAGAAAGGCATAACATCCCTTCTTTGCTTCTATCATTAGACGCAGAGAAGGCCTTTGATAGGATCCATTGGGGTTATCTAGAGTCGGTTCTGGATAAAATAGGAATAGTGGGCCCGTTTGGGAAAGCCATTTTAGCTCTATATTCCGGTCCTTCCGCCTCCGTATACTCAGCTGGCTTTTTATCCTCACGCTTTGACATTACAAATGGAACGAGACAGGGATGCCCCATGTCCCCTTTAATTTTTGCTCTTTTAATGGAACCTCTGGCTGAGAAAATAAGGTCTTCTAGATCAATTTCTGGCATCACAATAGGGAAAAAGGAACACCGTATAGGTCTGTTCGCGGATGATGTAATAATAATAATATGCTATTCCCCAACCACATCTCTTCCAGAAATAAGTAAAGTCTTATCAGACTTTAGTAATGCGTCTTACTACAAAATAAACACTTCTAAGTCACAAATTCTGAATATGGGGCTTTCCCAGAAAATGGTAGCACAACTTAAAGCTTCATTCCCCTTCAAATGGGTGAAAGACGCCCTGCCTTATCTAGGGGTTAATCTAACATTTCCAGTCTCAAAATTGTTTGACCAAAATTACATTCCTCTCCACAAGAAAATCATTGAGGACCTACATAACTATAAACACCACGGTGTTTCTTGGTTAGGTAGAATAGCTGCCATCAAAATGTTAACTCTTCCTAAGATTCTATACACTTTTAGGAATGTTCCCATATTTGTGACAAACGCTTTCATAAATAAACTCCAATCCATCTTAATGAGATTCGTATGGGGGAAAACCAAATCAAGAGTTAAAGCAGATATTCTTTACAGACCCATGCGAGAGGGAGGATTGGGATGCCCCACTTTGTTACAATACTACAGAGCCGCTATCCTCGACCAATTAAAATCGTTATGGTCACAGGATGCTTCTAAACACTGGGTTTCCATTGAGTCATCTGTATTGGGAAGATCCTCGTTAGCAATATCTCTATCTGCATCCTCTTTATTTGGGTACCATATGAGGTATACACATCCTACAATAAGGGCAATCATGGAATTATGGCACCACCTAGTTATTAAACATAGCCTGTTTTCTACGGATTATGATAATTCTAGTATTGCACTACTGATGGCTCTCATTCCAGATCTTGACATCTCAACATGGATGGCTAATGGATTACTCCTCATGTCTGATTTATGGGAAAATGACATCCTGATACCCTTCCAAACTCTGGCCCAAATGTACAATATTCAGAAACATGACTTTTATAAATATCTACAAATTAGGCATGCACTAACATTCATACCCAAACCTCTCCCAACATCAGAATCCAAATTAAGCAAATGGTTAGCAAATAATTCACCCTCCAGAGGTAATATCTCCCAATGTTATAAATTTTTACTAAACTCCTTCCCAAACGACTTGCATATATACAAACAAAAATGGGAACGTGATCTGGATGTCACTATATCTGACGATCAATGGAACTCGGCCTTTTATGCCGTCTCATCGATCTCCAGATGTACTAATCATATTGAAACAGCCAGAAAACTCTTGTATAGATGGTACCTCACCCTGGAGAAACTTCATAAATTTTACGAAGAATCAAAAGAGTGTTGGAGATGTAGTAATACAGGCACTATATTACACATCTGGTGGGAGTGTCCATACATCCTGGAATTGTGGAGAAAAATGGGTCGTTTTCTGTCTAATATATGTGGTTACCCAATTATTCTAGATGCCCCATTATGCTTATTGGCAATTGGCGCCGACAAATATGATCGCACCCACAGAGCAGTTATACTACACACTATTATAGTGACTAGATTCAAAATAGCAAAATACTGGAAAACCAATAAAATCCCATCCTTGTCAGAAATTATTCAGGGAATAAACAACAACTGCTGGTTTGAATCTATGATCGCCTCTTCTTTAACCCCTTCCCGACATACGCCGTATATATACGGCGCTGTCGGGAGGTGGTTCCCGCAAAGCGCCGTATATATACGGCGCAGTGATGGTGCGGGCTCAGAAGCAGAGCCGGCACTATCACTGCGGGGGGACAGCTGTATTATACAGCTGGCACCCTCCTGTAACTGCCAGGACCGGAGCTACTCTCCGATCCGGCAGATTAACCCCTCAGATGCTGCGCTCAATAGAGCGCAGCATCTGATAGGTTTTCACCCGATCGGCAACCCAGTGATGCAATCGCTGGGTTGCTGTGGCAATCGGACGCCAGAAAATGGCGTCCGAGTCTGCCTTGTACAGGAGCCGATGAGGACCCGCCTGCGGCGCGTCCTCATAGGCTTGCTGTCAGTGAATAACTGACAGCGCTAATACACTGCACTACGTATGTAGTGCAGTGTATTAGAGTAGCGATCGGGGCATCAGGCCCTCATGTCCCCTAGTGGGACAAGTAAAAAAAGTAAAAAAAAGTAAATAAAAATGTGGTAAAACAATAAAAACACACACATTTCAAATAAAAATAAAGCTAAACTGACTTTTTTCCCATAGTAAGTATTTTATTATGGGAAAAACCGTAAAAATAAAAAAAACTATACATAATTGGTATCGCCGCGTCCGTAACGACCCAAACTACAAAACTATTATGTAATTTATCCCGCACGGTGAACGCGGTAAAAAAAAAACATGAAAAACAGCGCCAGAATCTTTGTTTTTAGGTCACATCTCCTTCCAAAAAATGCTATAAAAAGTGATCAAAAAGTCACATTTACTCCAAAATAGTACTAATAAAAAACGCCAATCCGTGCCGCAAAAAATAATCCCTGACACCGCTTTGTGCACGCAAAAATAATAAAGTTATGGGTCTTAGAATATGTCGACAGAGAAAACAAATGATTTTATAAAAAAAGTGATTTTATTGTGCAAAAGCCGCAATACATAAAAAAAACTATATAAATTTGGTATCGCCGTAATCGTATCGACCCGCAGAATAAAGCTAACATGTAATCTAGGGCGCACTGCGGATGCAGAGAAAAAAAAACAATAAAAAACTATTCCAGAATTGCTTGTTTTTGGTAATTTCCTTTACCAAAAAATGAAATAAAAAGTGATCAAAAAGTCGTATGTGTTCTAAAATGGTACCAATAAAATCTACAGCCCGTCTCGCAAAAAACAAGCCCGCACACCGCTCAATCAACTGAAAAATAAAAAAGTTACGGCACTAGTAATGCGGTGATGAAAAAACATCTCAATGCGCAGGCCGGAGGGGAACATTCCTTCAGTTTCAGGGCCCTAGTATTTAGGAACTAGGAAAGGGCAGGGACATCGCACATCCGCTGGAAGCGAGGGCGCCCGTATTATATCAGCGCAAAACTTTCCCAGTAATATTTCCCAAACTACGAAGGAGAAAAAGTCCACAAAAGGTGCAGAGCGTTACAAAGGAGGGATAAGAAAGAAAACCGTTTATCAGTGTGACGCCGGCCTGCGCATAACGGATCGCTTCACAGCGTAACACACATCTATGGATAATTGTATTATTTACCCCATTATTATACCCTCTTATTATGCCCTGATGTACTCCGCACAGATTACATATACCCCTGATATACTCCGCACAGATTACATATGCCACCACATTATAAACGGAAATACCAGCAAAACCCCAAACAGAACTATTACCAAGCAAAATCCATGCTCAAAATGGCGGTCTTTCCCTTCTTAGCCCTACAGTGTGCCCAAACAGCAATTTATGGCCACAAGTAAGGCATTACCATGCCCGGGAGAACCCGCTTAACAATTTATGGGGTAAGATTCTCTAGGGGCACAACATCTTGTGCGGTGAATGGGCAGATCAGTGGAGAAATTGCAATTTTCACTTTGCACCATCCACTGCGTATTCATTTCTGAAAAACACCTGTGGAGTCTAAATTGTCACTACATCCCTTGATAAATGCCTTTAGGGGTATAGTTTCTAAAACGGGGTCACTTTTGTTTGGTACATCAGGGGTTTTGCAAATGCAACATGGCGTCCGCAAACCATTCCAGCAAAATCTACGCTCCAAAAGATAAATACCGCTCCTTTTCTTCTGAATGCTCCCATATATGTAAACAGTCGATTATAACCACATATGGGGTGTTACCGTACTCGGGAGAAATTACTTTACAAATGTTGGCGTGCTTTTTCTTCTCTATTCCTTGTAAAAAAGAAAAATGTGTATCTAAAACTACATCTTGTTGGAAAAAAAAATTATTTTTCATTTTCATGGCTTAATTCTAATTAATTCAGCAAAAAACCTTTGGGATCAAAATTTTCACTATACCCCTAGATGATTCCTCAGGGGGTGCAGTTTCCCAAATGGTGTCACTTTTGGGGTGTTTCCACTGTACTAGTACTACAGGGGCTCAGCAAATATGACATGACACCCAGAAACCATTCCAAAATCCAAATGGTGCTCCTTCCATTCTGAGCCCTACCGTGTGTCCAAACAGATGTTTGTGACCACATGTGGGGTATTATTTTACTCGGGAGAAGTTGCTTTACAAATGTTGTGGTGCTTTTTCTCCTTTAGTCCTTGTGGAAATGAAAAAAAATTAGCTAAACCTACATTTTATTTGAAAAAATGTAGATTTTCATTTTCACAGCCTACTTGCAAAAATTTCTGCAAAAAACCTGTGGGGTCAAAATGCTCACTATACCCTAGATAATTTCCTCAAAGGGTATAGTTTCCAAAATGGGGTCACTTGTTGGGGGTTTCCACTGTTTTGTCACCTCTGGGGCTTTGCAAATGCGACATGGCCTCCGCAAACCATTCCTGCTAAATTTGAGCTCCAAGAGCCAAATGGCGCTCTTTCCCTTCTAAGCCCTGCCGTGTGTCCAAATAACTGTTTATTACCACATGTGGGGTATTGTTTTACTCGGGAGAAATTGCTCTACAAATGTTGTGGTGCTTTTTCTACTTTAGTTCTCTTGGAAATGAAAAAAAATTAGCTAAACCTACATTTTATTTGAAAAAATGTAGATTATCATTTTCATGACCTAGTTCCAAAAATTTTTGCAAAAAAACTGGCCGGTCAAAATGCTTGCTACACCCCTAGATAAATTCCTCGAGGGGTATAGTTTCCAAAATGGGGTCACTTGTTGGGGGTTTCCACTGTTTTGTCACCTCAGGGGCTTTGGAAATGTGACATGGCCTCCGCAAACCATTTCTGCTAAATTTGAGCTCCAAGAGCCAAATGGCGCACTTTCCATTCTAAGCCCTGCCGTGTGTCCAAACAACCGTTTATTACCACATGTGGGGTACTGTTTTACTCGGGAGAAATTGCTCTACAAATGCTGTTGTGCTTTTTCTACTTTAGTTCTCTTGGAAATGAAAAAAAATTAGCTAAACCTACATTTTATTTGAAAAAATGTAGATTTTCATTTTCATGGCCTAGTTCCAAAAATTTTTGCAAAAAAACTGGCCGGTCAAAATGCTTGCTACACCCCTAGATAAATTCTTCGAGGGGTGTAGTTTCCCAAATGGGGTCACTTTTGGGGGGTTTCCACTGTTTTAGTTCCACTAGACCTGTTCAAAGCTGACATGGTGCCTAAAATATATTCTAATAAAAAGGAGGCCCAAAATCCACTAGGTGCTCCTTTGCTTCTGAGGCCGGTGCTTCAGTCCAGTAGCACGCTACGGCCACATGTGGGATATTTCCTAAAACTGCAGAACCTGGGCAATAAATATTGAGTTGCATTTCTTGGGTAAAACCTTCTGTGGTACAAAAAAAATGGATTCAAAATGAATTTCTGGAAAAAAATAATGAACTTTGTAAATTTCACCTCTACTTTGCCTTAATTCCTGCGCAATGTCTAAAGGGTTAAGAAACTTTCTAAATGCTGTTTTGAATACTTTGAGGGGTGCAGTTTTTAAAATGGGGTGACTTATTGGCGGTTTCTAATATCTAAGGACCTCAAAGCCACTTCACAACTGAACTGGCCCCTGTAAAAATACTATTTTGAAATTTTCTTGAAAATGTGAGAAATTGCTGCTAAAGTTCTAAGCCTTGTAACGTCCTAGAAAAATAAAATGATGATCAAAAAACGATGCCAATCTAAAGTAGACATATGGGGGATGTTAGTTAGCAACATTTTTGTGTGGTATAACTGCCTGTCTTACAAGCAGATGCATTTAAATTGAGAAAAATGTTAATTTTTGCAATTTTTCGCTAAATTTTGGTGTTTTTCACAATAAATACTGAATGTATCGGGCAAATTTTGCCAGTAACATAAAGTCCAATGTGTCACGAGAAAACAATCTCAGAATCGCTTGGATAGGTAAAAGCATTCCGGAGTTATTACCACATAAATTGAAACATGTCAGATTTGAAAAATGAGGCTCTGTCAGGAAGGTCAAAAGTGGCCAAAGAGGGAAGGGGTTAAATAAAAAAAGCTCATTTGACAACATGTGGGATGTATGGACCTCCAGTCAATATTGTAATGCGATACACTAGATTTATGGATATACACACATATAAACCATATTTTGTTGTGCAAAATGCCCTTGAGAGTCCCTGATGTATTCCCTTACATATTGTTTTATTGTTCATCAAGATTTATTGTACACAAAGCTATGATACTGTACTGATACCTTTGTTAGGTTAAGTTATGTAAATTTATTTCTATTTTTATTATGATTTGTTATTTAAGTAAGCTTTGTTTCTGCTTACTTGTATGTTCGATTTGAAAAAGTCAATAAAAACAAATGTAAAAAAAAAAAAAGGAAAGGCAAGGCAGCTCCTAGAAAACTCACAGAATATTTTGGAAACCCTACTTCGGGCCCTGCAGAAGAGTTGGAGTCTCCGGCTCCCCTATTGCAACCGCAGGTACGCACCCCTTCACCTCGGGGCTCTCCCCCAAGAGCAGTGGTCCTTACAGAGGATGGAGTCTCTGCTTGGGACTCGGAGCAGACTGGAAACGGGGGTCTGAGAGGGTCCTCATCTTCTCCTAGAGCTTCACATACACAGGCAGGTCCAGATCAGAGGGAATGCTTACAAGCGGTTATGATGCCTGTCTCTCCAGCTCTGCTGACTGCTCAATGTGATCTTCAGCAATTCCCTTCCTCTACTGACCCGATTACAGTGGACACCTTGAAAAATATGCTTGTTATGCTCCAGAATGGCATTAATCAAAACGTCTCCTCATTAGTCCAGAAGCTTCAATCTAATGTTACTGCGTTGGGAGATCGAACTGATCATCTTGAGCGCAAAATGGAATATGTCACTACAGCGCATAATGAATTAGTGGATGCGCACACGGCACTAGAAGAAGAGGTGAAATGGCTTAAAACTAGGGTTACAGATGCTGAGGATAGGTCCAGACGGAATAATATTAAAATCAGAGGCATTCCAGAGGATGTGGCTCCATCAGATATCCAAGCATTCCTCAAACGTCTTTTTCTCGCTATCGTACCCTCTCTTTCGGAACTGGATCTTACTATAGATCGGGCCCACAGGGTGCCCAAATCCAAAGCTGCTCCTGAAAAGGCGCCGAGAGATACGCTGGCCAGGATTCACTTCTACCATGTAAAGGAATGCATAATGTTTCAATCCAGGAAGCTTAAAGCGCTGCCGGCGCCATATTCTTCTGTCTCCCTGTTTCCGGATCTCTCCGCAGCTACCCTGCAGGCACGCAGAGAATTTTTCCCGGTGACAAAGCTCTTAAGGGATCACAACATCAGGTATAAATGGGGCTTTCCAATCAAGCTCCTGATTAACCGAAACGGTACATCGATTACAGTGTTCTCAGTGGAAGAAGGTTTACGATGGCTGCAGAAGTGGGATATCGGTTCGGCTGGTTCTGTGGGACTGGCGGACAAACGCAGATCTCCATCGCAAGTTACCAAGGAGTGGGACACTGTGAGATCTAAAAATACCTGAATTGTTTTTGTTTTTTCCTGTAAGCTTTTTTTTGTCATATATATGACCCAAGTAGCCAAGTTAATATGACATGCTAAAGTAGTTATACGCTAATATGGTATTATATACTTATTAAGTGTCGTATGATGTGTTCTCTCCTCCAGGAAATTCGGTGCTCACTGAGCATTATGTCTTTGGGTTTATTTGTTTTTATTCTTTATATTCGTTTTTTTTTGTTCAAATGTTTATATTCCAGGAACACCGAGTACTTCATAACAGAGAGGGGATCCAGGATTGTGGATCGGATGAAGTTGGGGAATAGGGTACAGTACGATATAGTTGGTCGAAAATTCCGCAGGATATCACAGCACTTTTTTTACCAGAAACATGGTACTGCATATTTCCTCCATTAATGCTAGAGGACTTAATAGTCCATTTAAACGCAGTCTCTTATGGCGAGAGGCTAGGGCCCTTAAGTGTGAGGTGCTTTTCGTGCAAGAAACGCACTTTCATTCGGACAAGACTCCAAAATTTTCTAATAAATTCTTCCCACACGTGTTCACCTCCTCCTGCCCAGCGAAGCGTAAGGGGGTTATGATAGCCATTAAGTCCTCAGTTGCTTTTAACATGAAGTCCATTATTCAAGACCCACTGGGGCGATATGTGGGACTTGTCTGTTAAATTAATAATGTGTTATATACCTTTGTTAATGTGTACTTCCCTAACAAGCGTCAACAACACTATTTCCGTTCGCTGGTAACCAAAATCAGATCATTTTCCCAGGGTCTTTTGGTCTTGGGAGGGGATTTTAACTCCATAGGGGATCCTAATATGGATACTACTAATAAAAATAGACTTACGGTGCCGTTGTCTCAGGTTATGGCGGAGGAAGGCTTATATGATGTGTGGCGGTGTCAGCACGGGATAGAAAGGGACTATACATATTTTTCGCAATCTCATCTATCATACTCTAGAATTGATTCATTTCTGGTAGATGGTAGAGCTCTTGTTCAAGCCCAATCCTCTAGTATAGGAGACATTACGTGGTCCGACCACGCCCCAGTGTCACTATCGCTGGCGGAAAAATTTTCATCACCCCCCCCTCCCAATGGAAACTGAATGATTTTATTCTGCATCACCCTGAGCATGCAGAGTATTTGAAATCAGAATTGTCTCACTATTTTTCCGTCAATACGAACTCGGTTTCTTGTCCTCATACTCTATGGAATGCTCACAAGGCCTTTATGAGAGGTTTAATTATTAAGGCCTGTTCTAGGGTTAAACGGAAGAGAGAGGCGGAGGTTGTCGCAACTACACTTAAAATTGCGGATCTAGAAAATAGAAATAAATCTAATCCTTCCCCTGGTGTGGCTTCTGAATTGCGAGCTTTACGATTGTCCTTACAGGTGTTTTTAGCTTCACAACATGATATCTTTCTAAAAAAGATGCAGGTACAAACATATGTCCATATTAATAGAGCGGGGGCGTTATTAGCGAAGAAATTGAAGCAGACAGCACTGCGCTCACGCATAGCCTTTTTGATAGATAAGGGTAATAAAATCATTAACCCTAGAGGGATCGCTGAGCGATTTAGGAAATATTATAGCTCTCTCTACAACTTAAAAGATAATCCTGCGACATTTCAACCATCGACTTCTGAAATTGATGAGTTTCTGGATTCGGTGTCTCTACCGAAAATTTCGGAGAATCAGTTGAAGGCCCTGTCTGAACCCTTTACTCTAGAAGAGATAACCCAAGCTATTTCTGCTCTAAAACCCTTTAAAGCACCGGGTCCGGACGGATTTACTAATAATTACTATAAGTGTTACCCCTCTATTCTAGCCCCACATTTACTAGCAGTGTTTAATAAAGCGGTCTCGGAGGGCGCATTTCCTGCTGAAATGTTGTCTGCCACTATAGTTACTCTCCCAAAACCGGGGAAAGAACCCACTGACCCAGCAAATTTTCGCCCAATATCATGACTAAATTCGGATATAAAAATTTATGCGAAAATCCTGTCCAATAGATTATACAATATAATTCCAAACTTGGTTAAATCTGATCAGGTGGGATTTGTGTCCGGGCGGCAGGCTCCGGATGGGACGAGGAGGTTTATTGATCTTGTGCAGTGGGTGGAGGCCTCTCGAACGCCTTCTCTGCTGTTAACCTTGGACGCGGAGAAGGCGTTCGACAGGGTAAATTGGAGTTATCTGTCTCACATTTTGTCGCGTTTTGGACTGACGGGTAATATTGGTTCCTCAATATCGGCATTGTACTCTAGTCCTTCGGCTAGGGTTTTGACCTCTGGCTTTCTTTCTGACCCCCTCACAATTAGCAATGGTACACGGCAGGGGTGCCCTCTGTCCCCCCTCATTTTCGCTTTGGTGATGGAGCCGTTGGCGGAAGTAATTAGGACCAATTCTGACATAAAAGGTATTAAAGTAGGATCTGCGGAACATAAGATAGGCCTCTATGCAGATGATGTTCTCATAGCCATAACTGACCCTTGTACATCATTGCCTGCGTTACAAAACTCTTTAGCGGAGTTTGGAAGAGTTTCTTACTATTCGGTTAATGCTTCAAAGTCACAGATATTGAACCTGGGGGTTGATTCTCAAACTAAAAGTAGGCTGACATCTCAGTATCCATATAAGTGGCAGGAGGGCAGTATTATGTACTTGGGGGTGTATATCACTAGCCCCAGCTCCGCACTTTTCTCTAAAAACTATATGCCCTTGTTGTCTAAAATATCTAAAATGTTAGAGGGGTTTACAAAGCCAATGATATCATGGGCGGGGAGAGTGGCGGTGGTGAAAATGATGGTGTTACCAATTGTGTTGTATCTTTTTCGTACTGTAGTTATTTCTGTGCCTAGTAACTATCTCACGAATTCTTCAGAGAATTATCACTAACTTTATCTGGTCAGGACGGAAACCTAGAATTCGTGTTTCCACTATGACTAGGCATTGTTGTAGTGGAGGAATGGGAGTCCCGGATGTTAAAAAATACTACCACGCAACAGTTCTGTCTCATCTTAAGCACTGGTGGAAGGGGAATACAGATCTTAGATGGGTGGAGATAGAGCGGGTTGCTGCAGCTCAACACTTGAGTTCCTTGCTGTATGTGGGTAGACCCTCCAGGTGGGTGCCGTTGGTTCGCCTTTCCTCGATCACTACATCCTTGTCTTCATGGCAATTTTTAGTGGCTTCCACACCTATAACAGAATGCGTGGCTTTGAAATTATTACCGCTGGGATATATCTCCTCGTTAGTGCCGGACCTTCATGTCGAAAACTGGGTACTAGCTGGGGTGAACACTATAGGTTCTATGTATGATTCCGCCATTCTATTGTCGTTCCAACAAATGGTCCTCAAGTATGGAATCCCCCAGAGGGATTTTTATAAATATTTACAACTCCGTCATGCTTTACACTCCCTAGCATTAGACGCGCCCTGTTTTCCAGTTACTGCATATAGATTCTTTACCTATGAGAACCAGAAACTTAGGGGCATAACGTTCTTTTACTCTGGGTTCAGTAGCACAGTGTCCGCATCAAAACCCGGCTATTTCCTGAAATGGGAAGCGGATTTAGAACAAGAGGTCCCGCTCAAAGATTGGTATAAGGCTATTCATTGGGTTAGAAAAATTTCCAGGGGAGCTAGCCATTGGGAAACTGCACATAAAATTCTCTTACGCTGGTATAGAACTTCCTCCCAGATAGCCAAATTTAATCCTCAGTACTCTCCTCTGTGTTGGCGGCAATGCGGTTTCCCGGGGAATTATATGCATGTGTGATGGCAGTGTCCCTTGGTGTTTATATTTTGGAAGGTGGTGTTTGCCCTTATTAGCTCTATATTGGCTACTCAGATATCTCCCTCTCCTGCCTTAGCATTATGTTTTATAGGATTGTCGGATATCCCTGCACAATTCAGATATGTAGTAGGTCATATTATCCTAGCTGCTAGGTTGATAATTGCTAGGTCGATAATTGCTAGGTCATGGAAGTCCTCGGCTCCCTTAACGGTGGCAGAACTGGTAAACTTGGTTAAATTTGATTATGTTATGGAAAGGATGGTGGCGGTACGACTCAACCAGGTTGAAAAGTTCACTGTAAAATGGTCTATATGGTGTGACTACTTGAACTCCGGGACTCTCCCTCACTAGGATGTTTATGGAAACTCAACCCTAAACCTTGAAGGTGTTTGAAATTAAACGACTTTTGGAATCTCTGATACCTATGACCTTGAAAATATGTGATTGCTTCCTGGAATATTATTTATTTGTTTGGTTCATAAGTTGTAATTTTTCTAAAATGGTATGTTACTATGTGAATATGTCAACATTGTAATGCATAATATTCTGTGACATTTATGTACGGCTATGTTGGCCTCATTGTTGGCATTGTATTTCATGTTTCACAAAAGTTGAATAAAGAGTGAAATTTAAAAAACAAAAACTAATTTGGTCTTTCCTCATCTTCCAGTTATGATAGGGAGATTCCTCAGAGTCACCGCCATCAAGTCCGCCCTGATAATAGCGAACATTTCTGGGTTCCCCCCGTTAACTATAACCCCCCCAAGTTCCAGAATTCAATGGTACTTCAGGCATTCACGTTGACACAGCAGGTCTTCTATGCAATTTACTACAGCTAATCCACAGTCATTTTATGCCAAGCCAAACTGGTGGCATCCTGTTAATGCAGTGGAAATGTATAAATTCTGGGGGTTGCTGTTAAATATGGGTATCACAAAAAAAACCTCTTAGATCACATTGGTCAACAGACATGTTACACCATACAACCATGTACCGCAATACAATGTTCAGGGGAAGGTTTGGCGCAGTAATACAATTTTTGCACTAGAACGATAATCTGCAGTGTCCACCCCCAAGTGACCCCAATTCTGACCGCCTTTATAAAATCCGGCCTGTGACCACACATTTTACAAAAAAAAAAAAATAGTCAAATATACACCCCTAGAAAAGAGTTCGCAATTGATGAATCCCTCGTTCATTTTAACCCTTTCATGCTGACAATCTGTATATACACGTCCTTTTCGCACATACCCCGTGCTGCCAGGACGTGTATGTACAGATCTCTGTTCCATCCGGAATAGCTCTGTGAAAAGCGCTCGGACGCCAGCTGTGTCAGTGTCCGCGGCTCCCCAGCAACCTGTTCTCTGACAGCTGAACCGATTGGTTCGGCTACAGAGAATATGATCACCGTTATTAACTGCTTCCTGACGGCCCACAGTAAAATCACGTCAGCACTTGCTGGGCTCTGTGCAGCGCCGACGTGAATTCACAGTGGGTGTTAAAAGCGCGATCAGGGTGTCTCAGAGTAGTGCTGACACCCGGATCGCGCTGTTAACCCCTGCCTCTGGTCCCAGAGACATGACCGGGACCTGATTGATTCAGGTCCCGATCAGGTGATCGCAGGGAAAGTTTGTTGTAGCAACAAACTGGAAAGTTTGTTGCTACAACAAACTTTCCCGAGGACCGATTGCTGGTGCTGCCGTCGGTTGCATGGCAAAACCGGAGGCCATACAACGGCCTCCGGTCTGCCATTCACGGAAGCCTATGAGGACCCCTGTCAGTGTGACTGTCAACGTCACACTGACAGTTTATAATTCGTTACACTACCTAGGTAATGTAATGTATTATAGCAGCCATCAGTGCTGCAGGTCCAGGTCACTTCCAGGTCAAACAGTCAAGGTTAAAGTTCGTTGTGGGAGTTGAATCTCAGGTACGTATGTGTTAGGGTATGTTCACGCGAGGTCATTACGTCCGTAATTGACGGACGTATTTCGGCCGCAAGTACCGGACCGAACACAGTGCAGGGAGCCGGGCTCCTAGCGTCATAGTTATGTACGACGCTAGGAGACCCTGCCTCGCTGCAGGACAACTGTCTCGTACTGAAAACATGATTACAGTACGGGACAGTTGTCCGGCAGCGAGGCAGGTACTCCAAGCGTCGTACATAAGTATGATGCTTGGAGCCCGGCTCCCTGCACTGTGTTCGGTCCGGTACTTGCGGCCGAAATACGTCCGTCAATTACAGACATAATGACCTCGTGTGAACATACCCTGAATTATTTTCCTTAACTCCGTCTCCTGTTGTGTTTCACTCAGTTTAACCCCTTAATGACCAGGCCATTTTGCGCGTTAATGACTAAGGATTATTTTTTGTTTTTTCACGGTCGCATTCCAAGAGTCGTAACTTTTTTTTTATTCTGTCTACATAGCCGTATAAGGGCTTGTTTTTTGCGGGACGAGTTGTATTTTGTAATATCACTATTTTTAGATGCACATAATATATCGATTAACTTTTATTAACTTTATTTTAGGAGAAAATTGAAAATAAGCAGCTATTCCAGCATTGATTTTCACGTTCTAAATTTACGCCGTTTACTATGCAGCGTAAATAACATGTTAACTTTTATTCTATGGGTCGGCACGATTACGGGGATACCAAATATGTAAAGGTTTTATATGTTTTCCTACGTTTGCACAATAAACACCCTTTTAGAAAAAAATTACTTCTTTTTTCTATCGCCGCATTCCAAGAGCCGTAATTTTTTTCTTTTTCCGTCAATGTGGCCGTATGTGGGCTTGATTTTAGTACTATTTTGGGGTACATAGGACTTATAGATTAACTTCTATTTAATTTTTTATGGGGGAATGGGAGAAAAGATGGAATTTTTACGTTGTTTTTTGCGTTTTTTTGGGACGCCATTCATCCGGCGGTTTAATTAATGTGTTCATTTTATTGTTCAAGTCGTTACGATCGCGGGGATACCATATATGTGCATGTGTTATTTGTTTTGACACTTTTACTAAATAATTAAAGTTTTATTTTATTTTGACTAAGTTATTTTTTATTTTTTTTCACAAACTTTATTTAACTGCTTAACTTTTTTTTTTTTAGTCCCACCAGGGGACTTCACTATGCGATCTGATCGCATATATAATACTTTGGTATACTTAGTATACCAAAGCATTATTGCCTGTCAGTGTAAAACTGACAGGCAATCTATTAGGCCATGCCCTGGGCTGCCATGGAAACCCGACGGCGACCCGCGATTTCTTTGCGGGGGCGCTGATGGGGTGACAGAGGGAGCTCCCTCCCTCTGTCAAACACATTAGATGTTGCGATCGCTATTGACAGCGGCATTTAATGTGTTAAACTTCCGGAATCGGAGCGCACTTCGATTCCGGCAGTTGCGAATCACGTGGGTAAACTGTCAGTACCCGCGCCATCACAGGACGGATATATCCGTCCTCCTGCGCAAACTATCAGCTGCTGAGGACGGATATATCCGTCTTTCGGCGTTAAGGGGTTAATTTAGATGTTTATGTTGATAGTTTTTACGATCTTTGTTCTGACTAAAAATGCTTTTTATATATATGTTTTTGGTTTTTTTTTACACATAAAAAACGCATTTTTAGTCAGAACAAAGATCGTAAAAACTATCAATATAAACATCTAAATTAAACTGAGTGAAACACAATACAACAGGAGACGGAGTTAAGGAAAATTATTAACACATACGTACCTAAGGCGGGATTCACACGACAGGGTCCCGCCCGAGCCAGAGTGTCGGCCGGTAAAATCTGCCATTTTGCCCGGCCGGTTTGCATAAAGTTTTGCATCTGTTCCGGGCAGATCTGGACAGTGACATCAGCGGCAACTCCTGAAGGGGAATCCCCATGTGTTCGGGGATTCCGCTTCAGGAGTTTCCCCTGATGTCACTGCCCAGATATGGACAGAGACATCAAGCGCTCTGTCCAGGAGCAGAATCCCCGAAAACACGGGGATTCCGCTCCTTCAAGGAGCTAAAGTGCGGCTAGCACATAGCAGAGCAGGGAGATACCTCCCTGCTCTGCTATAGTGGCGTCTCTACAGCAGTAGCAGCCGCAGCAGCGCCATGGAAGGTGTCGCCGGGCCAGGGCGCTTTTAAAACAAGCAGGGGAAGGGAGCCAGCGCAGTGCTCCCTTCCACCTGCTGTACACCCCGGCCCTGCCACACCGTGTACAGCGTACAGCCATTCGTCCGAATGGCATAAACTCCTCCTCCTCACATGCACTCTGCGCTGTGAGGAGGAGGAGATAGAGAGCAAGCGACGGAAAACCGGGCCATCACTCGGGACACATTCCGGTGATGGCCGTGTATTACCCAGCCCCATAGAGCATGTCCTATATTTTGTCAAATAATCGGTCGTGTGAATAGCTCCATTAGAGGTCTATTATTCCTAATGCAGCCGGGTGCCGGCCGATTTATGAACGGCCGGCACCCGGCCGGGAAACCCTGTCGTGTGAATGAGGCCTAAGATGCAACTCCCACAACGAACTTTAACCTTGACTGTTTGACCTGGACGTACACTGCTGGAGTATTTAAGATGTTGTTTTTTAGTAAAATTCATATGCCTGGTAAGGTGGGCAGAGTACATCAAGGAATAATAAGGTGGTATAATAGTGGGTAAAAAAAATAATAAAATTATCCAAATATGTGTTTTACGCTGTGAAGCAATCCTTTCTGCACAGGCCAGTGTCGCACTAATAAACGGTGTCCATTCTTATCCCCCTTTTGGTCCACACTTCACACTAGAGCTTAGGCAATTATGACCTAAATCAAAATCACGATTAATTGAACATGTAACTTCGATTACGATTAATGAACGTTTGCCACTCCATTGGATTAATATAGATTTTCTGAGCCTGCTGTATATAATATACCCCCGGACACTGTAGAATGCCCCTATAAACCCACACACAATAGAATGCCCCCAAGTAGTATCAAGTCCCCACAGCTGCCCCCAAACAGTACAATATCCCTATAGCTGCCCCCACACAGTATAATGCCCCTGTAGCTGCCCCCACACAGTATAATGTCCCTGTAGTGGCCCCACACAGTAGAATGCCCCTGTAGCTGCCCTACACAGTAGAATGCCCCTGTAGCTGCCCTACACAGTAGAATGCCCCTGTAGCTGCCCTACACAGTAGAATGCCCCTGTAGCTGCCCTACACAGTAGAATGCCCCTGTAGCTGCCCTACACAGTAGAATGCCCCTGTAGCTGCCCTACACAGTAGAATGCCCCTGTAGCTGCCCTACACAGTAGAATGCCCCTGTAGCTGTCCTACACAGTAGAATGCCCCTGTAGCTGCCCCCACACAGTATAATGCCCCCACACCGTATAATGCCGCTATACAGCCCCAATAGTGCCTAATAAAAATAATAAAATACATACTCACCTAAACCCGTTCCAACGATGAGCGGAGGAAATCACTCTGCTCCTCCGGTCTGTGTGGCTCAGCGCTTATTTCCAGATTCCACTGGACTTCTGCCATATACTGGTGTTTCAGGCATCCTTTTGGTTCCCGATGTCCTCAATGCCCGCCCCTTTTACTTTTTGTTTAGCCTTAATGTCAAAGCGCCACAACAGACCGGGCCCGCTCCAATAGTATATAAACGGATTACAGGGGTTATATACAGGAATAATGGGGGTTATATGCAGGAATGATGGGGGTAATATAAAGGGACCCCCATAATCCCTGTTATACCAGCGCATCAACCCAGTATATAACCCCCATCATCTATGTATATACAATTGGGTCGGGCACTGTCCGCTCACCATGGCATGCTAGCGTTGAAGCTAAACAAGAAGTTTATAGGACGCGCATTAAGGCGGAAAAAATCAAAGTTAATGGGATGGGCATTGAGGACATAGTGGACCAACAAAATGCTTGAAACGCCGATATATGGCAGAACTCCAGCAGACTCTGAAAATATGCGCGCCAAGCCACACACGGCCCGTGAGCGGTCGACATAACACAGTGAATAGTAAAGCAGGAAACTAACGGCTCCCTATTTACCATAGCATTCAACCGCATCTGCGTCCTGAGATGACGTCTGTTATCGGCACAGATTTTTAAATTACTTTTTTGTAAAAAGAAATGATTTTTTTTGTCGCCATGTTCTGAGAACCATAACTTTTTAATACATGCGACTTTTTGATCATTTTTTTTCTTCCAATTTTTGGAAGGCAAGGTGACCAAAAAACCGAAATTCTGGCATTGTTTTTTAATTTGTTCTTGTTAACGACCATCACCATGCGGGATACCAATTATGTATAGTTTATTTTTTTTCTTCAATAATAAAAATGACTTGATAAGGGAAAAAGGGCGATTTTTTTATTTTATTACTAGAAACTTTTTTATTTTTGCAAACTTTTTTGTAACAGTTTTTTTTCAGTCCCACCTAAGTAGTGCAATGCATTAGAACTGTCAGTTTTACACTGACAGCGAGCGTAATAGGCCCCGCCTCCAGTGGTTGCCATAGCAAGCAGTTGCCAATCGGGGGTGTCAATCGGCTACAAATCACTTAGATGCCGTGGTTGCAATTGACCGCGGCATCTAAGGGGTTAATAGCAGCTATCGGAGCTAGCTCCAGTCCCTAGCTTGTCATAAATGTACAAGATGTTGTGGGAACACCTCACTGCTCATGACGTACAGTTACAAATGTCGGGAGGGGTTAACTCCAAGGGTATGTTTCCACGGCAACGCCAATTACGTCTGAAATTACCGAGCTGTTTTCAGGCGAAAACAGCTCCTGAGTTTGACGTTTTGACAAGTGCACACGTTTTTCGCGGCGTCTTTTACGGATGTAATTGGAGCTGGTTTTCATTGGAGTCAATGAAAAACGGCTCCAATTACGTCCCAAGAAGTAACATGCACTTCTTTGAGGCGGGCGTCTTTTTACGCGCTGTCTTTTGACAGCAGCGCGTAAAAAAAAAAAAAAAGGAGGTTTGGAGCCGTTTTTTCGGCCGTAATTCGAGGCGTAAAACGCCTGAATTACGTCCGTAAATAGGGCGTGTGAACATACCCTTACAGGTCAGCTGTAAAGCACAGGGTTGCCTGCATCTCAATGCATTTATTTGGAACAGGAGTACTACAAAAAGTGTAGCCCTGGCCGTAGCGTCCCCCATTGATTTTAACGTATCTTCTTTCAGTGCAGGTGTGCATTGGGATAAACGCTGCAGCACACACTCGCTTGGGTATGTTTTCTGAGGGTTTTTAGCTCAGCACACGGGAAGTTTGCAAATGAAAACTAGAACAGTTTCCCATAGCAACCAATTGGGTTGCAGCTTTCATTTAAAAAAGGACCTCTGAAAAATGAGAGCTGAAATGTAATTGGTTGCTATGGGCAACTGTCCTATTTTCCTTTGCACTCGTTTTGATAGATCTCCCCCACAGTTTCCAGTAATATTAACAAGGGGGGGGGGGGGCACCTATGACAAGAAATGTGTGGAGAAAGGCTACTGCCATACATTCAGCAAGAGTAAACCAACACGTATTATAACCTTGATGCTCACAGCAAAACATACAACTTAAAAAGAAAAAAAAAAGAAGCCTTACTCAACACATGTGTAGCCAAGCTGTCTAGTACACAAGAACAGCGCTAAAAGAACAACACTGGTATTTACGTCTCCTTCAAGTCCCATCCGAAACCCCATTACGTAGGCAGTGCTGATAAAGCGTTGCATGGCTATGACACAACGTAAAGCGCTATACACGCACTCACCGATAATAAACGTCGCCCATAGGATACCAGTTGGCTGTACAAAAATCCATATTGAACGAGACTTATCTGTCAAAACGAAATCTACGATAACCGGAAAGCTCTGCAGAAATCACATGACTCAGACAGACAACCAATAAGATTCAGCACAGGTGACAGTCACGTGTTCTCTTTCACTTCCAGCGTATACTTCCGCTGGCATTGTCGGCCAGGGAAACTGTTTCTTTAGAGCTTCCGGTTCCATAGCAAATAAGGTTATGGGTCGTGGTTGAGCATAGAATGTATGGGCTCCTGTGAGTTTCTCCCTGCACCCCATACGGTCTAGCCTTTTCACTACTGAAATGCCTAGAATGTATGCGCTCTATTCAGGGTCTCCTCACATTTTGTCCTGTCCTGTGCTGAAGTGCCTAGAATGTATGCGCTCTATTCAGGGTCTCCTCACATTCTGTCCTGTCCTGTGCTGAAGTGCCTAGAATGTATGCGCTCTATTCAGGGTCTCCTCACATTCTGTCCTGTCCTGTGCTGAAGTGCCTAGAATGTATGCGCTCTATTCAGGGTCTCCTCACATTCTGTCCTGTCCTGTGCTGAAATGCCTAGAATGTATGTGCTCTATTCAGGGTCTCCTCACATTTTGTCCTGTGCTGTGCTGAAGTGCCTAGAATGCGAGTTTCTCCCAGCATCACATATGGATTACTTTAGGGTCAGTTCAGACTGAGTTTTTTAGCGCTGATTTTGATGCGGAAAACGTGTCGGAATCAGTGTAAAACAATGGGCAAATGTGCTTCCCAGTGATTTCAAAGTGAGGCGTTTTTAGCCGCTAGCAGGGAAAAAAAGCAGCATGCTCCTTCTTCCCGCAGTCGTCTCTGACCTATGGAAGGCAGACAAAGCGTTTTTCACGGCTGTTTTGCCCGCAGGACTCAATGTCCGTGGTCGAAAAAATGCCACAAAAACAGCAAGAAAGTGCAAAATCTGCTCCGCCTGCAAAAAAAAAACTGTTCAGGGCCTTTAAAGAGGCTCTGTCACCACATTATAAGTGGCCTATCTCCTACATAAGGAGATCGGCGCTGTAATGTAGGTGACAGTAATGCTTTTTATTTAGAAAAACGATCTATTTTTACCACGTTAGGAGCGATTTTAGATTTATGCTACTGAGTTTCTTAATGCCCAAGTGGGCGTTGTGGAGAGGAGTGCATGACGCTGACCAATAAAGTGGTGTGAGGGCCTATTTCTTGCAGGAGAAGATGTCGTTTCTAGTGACACCATTTAATGTACTGGGAAACTGAAATGAAAATTCTTTGCAGGCTGAAATTGGAAAACACTGCGATTCCTCCATTGTTTTTTGGGTTTTGTTTTTACGGTTTTCACCAAGTGCAGTAAAAATGACAACTTAAAGAGGCTCTGTCACCAGATTTTGCAACCCCTATCTCCTATTGCAGCAGATCGGCGCTGCAATGTAGATTACAGTAACGTTTTTATTTTTAAAAAACGAGCATTTTTGGCCAAGTTATGGCCATTTTTGTATTTATGCAAATGAGGCTTGCAAAAGTCCAACTGGGCGTGTATTATGTGTGTACATCGGGGCGTGTTTAATACTTTTACTAGCTGGGCGTTGTGTATAGAAGTATCATCCACTTCTCTTCAGAACGCCCAGCTTCTGGCAGTGCAGACACAGCCGTGTTCTCGAGAGATCACGCTGTGTCGTCACTCACAGGTCCTGCATCGTGTCGGCCACATCGGCACCAGAGGCTACAGTTGATTCTGCAGCAGCATCAGCGTTTGCAGGTAAGTAGCTACATCGATTTACCTGCAAACGCCGATGCTGTCGCCATATTCTGAGAGCCAGAACTTTTTTATTTTTTCACCACCGGAGCCGTGTGAGGGTTATTTGTTGCGGGACAATCTGTAATTTTCATTGGTTATTTTGGGGTACATGCGATTTTTTTGATAACTTTTTATTCCATTTTTTGGCAAGCCGGGTGACCAAAAACAAGCAATTCTAACAATGTTTATTATTTTTTTTTTTTTTACGGCGTTCACCCTGGGCTATAAATGCCAATTTGAATTTATTTTGCGGGTCTATATGATTACAGCGATGCCAAATGTATATAGTTTTTTCCATGTTTTGCAGCGTTTGCGCAATAAAATGACTTTTTTATAAAATAATCAATTTTTAGCGTCCCCATATTCTGAGAGCCGTAACTTTTTTTTTTGTCGAAAATGCTGCGTAAGGGCTAGTTTTTTGCGGGACGGGTTGTAGTTTCTATTAGTAATATTTTGGGGTACATGCGACTATTTCATCACTTATTCTATATTTTGGGAAGGGTGGCGACCAAAAAAATAGTGATTCCGGCATTGTTTTTTACTTTTTTTTTTGCAATGTTTACCATGCGGGAAAAATAATATTATAGTTTTATTGTTGGGTCGTTACGAACACGGTGATACCAAATGTGTGTAATTTTTTTAAAGTTTTCATTTTCTCCTATAATAAAAGTCTTATTATAGGAAAAAAGGCTTTTTTTTGTAACTTATAACCTTTATTTTTACACTTTTATAAAACATTTTTATTACCTTTTTTTTGTCCCACTAGGGGACTTGAAAACTTGCAGCTCTGATCGCTGCTAGAATACACTACCTACATAGTGTAATGTATTCCAACTGTCATTGTGACGTGACAGTCACTCTGACAGGAAAGCTATGAGGACCAGCCTCCGGCTAATCCTCAAAGGCTTCCGTTTATGGCAGCCCAGAGGCCATTGTCTGGCCTGCGGTTTCCATGACAACCGTCGTCAGCCCCCGCGATTGCATGTGGGGGCTGCAGATCTGCTCTAAACCCCTTAAGTGCGCGATCACAATCGACCACCGCATCTAAGGGGTTAGTTGCCAAAATCAGCGGCGATGGGCCGCTGATCATCAACAGGGAGAGCAGGGCAGACACCCTGCACAGTTAACCGCTGCTGCGGTGTAGCACCGCGCGGCAGTTAACTGTTAAAGCGCGGGCATAACTGCACATCCAGGTGCGCGAAGCTACTGCTCACCTGGACGTGCATTTACGCCCGGGTGCAGGAAGGGGTTAAACCTATGAGTAGGATCATGAATCAACAACTCATATACCTCCTGGTCGGCCAACAGTTCCCCTGATCACTGCCATATAGTCGCAGGTGTCCATCACCACCAAGGCCCCGCCTTTATCGGCAGGCTTGATGGTGATGGACTTCTCATTAGCCAATCGATTCAATGCCTCCTGTTCCTGTCTGGAAAAGTTATTATTCTGTCGTGCTTTTATTTTGGTCTCAGTTTTCCTTCGTTTCTCAACCTGCAATAAAACTGATTTAAAATACGACTCAATATTGTTATTATTTTGTGGGCGGCTGGAAGTTACTTATCAACATCCCTAAGTTTTAATACATTCTCAGTGTTGGAGGGCATTACATTGTTGTCACATTTACCATCCCCTTGGGAAGAAAAAAACATTTTCAACCTTAACTCCTTAACGCCGAAGGACGGATATATCCGTCCTCAGCAGCTGCTAGTTCGCGCAGGAGGACGGATATATCCGTCCTGTGATGGCGCGGGTACTGCCAGTGTACCCGCGCGATCAGCGGCAGGAGCACGGCTGTTATACTCAGCCTGGCTCCTGCTGCAACTGCCGGAATCGAAGCGCGCTCCGATTCCGGCAGTTTAACCCATTAAATGCCGCTGTCAATAGTGACAGCGACATCTAATGTGTTTGACAGAGGGGGGAGCTCCCTCTGTCACCCGATCGGCGCCCCCGCAAACAAATCGCGGGTCGCCGTCGGGTTTCCATGACAGCCGGGGGTCTAACAAAGACCCCCAGGTCTGCCTTCAGCATCTGCCTGTTAGGCGATGCCAGAGGCATGATCTAACAGGTTGCCTGTCAGTTTTACACTGACAGGCAATAATGCTTTGGTATACGAAGTATACCAAAGCATTATATATGCGATCGGCACATCGCATAGTGAAGTCCCCTGGTGGGACAAAAAAAAAAATGTAAAACAGTTAAATAAAGTTTGTGAAAAAAAAAAAAGAATAATTACAGTCAAAGTCAAATAAAACTACTTTTTTGGCCCAAAAAGTGGTTTTATTTAGTAAAACGGTCAAAACAAATAACACATACACATATATGGTATCCCCGCGATCGTAACAACTTGACCAATAAAATGAACATATTAATTAAACCGCCGGATGAACGGCGTCCAAAGAAAACGCAAAAAACAACGTCAAAATTCTCTCTTTTCTCCCATTCCCCCCATAAAAAATAAAATAAAAGTTAATCTATAAGTCCTATGTACCCCAAAATAGTACTAATGAAAACTACACATTGTCCCGCAAAAATCAAGCCCACGTACGGCCACATCGACGGAAAAATAAAAACGTTACGGCTCTTGGAATGCGGCGATGCAAAAACAAGTAATTTTTTTCTAAAAGGCTTTTTATTGTGCAAACGTAGGAAAAACATATAAAACCTTTACATATTTGGTATCCCCGTAATCGTGCCGACCCATACAATAAAGGTAACATGTTATTTACGCTGCATTGTAAACGGCGTAAATTTATAACGTGAAAATTAATGCTGGAATAGCTGCTTATTTTCAATTCTCTCCTAAAATAAAGTTAATAAAAGTTAATCAATATGTTATAAGCATCTAAAAAATACAAGCATTACAAAATACAACTCGTCCCGCAAAAAACAAGCCCTTATACGGCTATGTCGACGGAATAAAAAAAGAGTTACGACTCTTGGAATGCGACCGTGAAAAAACAAAAAATAATCCTTGGTCATTAACGTGCAAAATGGCCCGGTCATTAAGGGGTTAAAGAGGCTCTGTCACCACATTATAAGTGGCCTATATTGTACATGATGTGATCGGCGCTGTAATGTAGATTACAGCAGTGTTTTTTATTTAGAAAAACTATCGTTTTTGACGGAGTTATGACCTATATTAGCTTTATGCTAATGAGTTTCTTAATGAACAACTGGGCGTGTTTTACTTTTTGGCCAAGTGGGTGTTGTGGAGAGAAGTGTATGACGCTGACCAATCAGTGACCAATCCGCGTCATACACTTCTCTTCATTCATTTACACAGCACATAGTGATCTTACTAGATCACTATGTGCAGCCAGATACGCACACACACTAACGTTACTGAAGTGTCCTGACAGTGAATATACATTGCCTCCAGCCAGGACGTGATGTCTATTCAGAATCCTGACACTTCTGTAGTGTCTGTGTGATATTTACAGCAAGGCAAGCGTAATCTCGCGAGATTACGATGTAACCTGTCATTTAAAATGAGATTACACTTGCCTTGCTGTAAATATCACAGAGACGCTACAGAAGTGACAGGATTCCGAATAGACATCACGTCCTGGCTGGAGGTAATGTATATTCACTGTCAGGACACTTCAGTAACGTTAGTGTTTGTGTATCTGGCTGCACATAGCGATATAGTATTTTTACTGGAAATAATAGCGCAATATCAGAGTTTCCAATGCAGATGTGTGAACTAGGCCTTAGCCCGCAGCAAACTCATAATATTTTCTGTGAAAATTTTAACACACGCTTATGAAGTACCGTTTCATAGTGTAACTTCTACATATGCTGCTCCTACTTTAAAATGGTGGGTCTTGGACCACTTGGAATAATTTGGGTTCCCTGTCCTATATTGTGCCTTAGAACATGGACACAAAGAGTAAGCATGTGAGTCAGCCATATGTGCACAGCATTCTGTACTAGGCTTTGTTCACACCTGCACTCATCATTCTGTTGTTCTGCTCTGTCAGGGAAGCAGAACAAGGGAATAACCGGAAGCACCGTTATTGGTCCATTGCACCACGGACACCAGTGATGGAACCCAATGACTTTAATTGGTTCTGTCGGGGTGTCCGTGATTTTACTGGAAACAATATCAAAGTTTCCAATGCAGATGTGTGAACTAGGCCCTAGCCCGCAGCAAACTTAAAATATTTTCTTTGAAAATTTCAGCAGATTATGAAGTACTGTTTCATAGTGTGACTTCTCATATGTTGCTCCTACTTAAAAATGACAGGTCTCGCATAACTTGGAATAATTTGTCAGTTTTTAACAGCCGTAACAAGGATTGACTTCTGAAAAACGGCCGTTAAAAACTGATCCTAGCCCTCACAAGAGGACTCCTCGGGCACAGTGCTACTTTTAGCGTTGAACTCGGGGAAGCCCTTGACCTCCCTGTCCATATATGGACAGTGAGGTCAGAGCTTTCAACTACGTTGTCCCCGGCCAAAGCATTGCAAGCCCTCTGACTCCTGTCTTGGGAAGCCCTTGACGTCACAGTCCATATATGGACAGTGAAGTCAGGAACTCTGAGAGCGGATGCTCTGGCCGGGGATTCTAGCATCTCATAGCCCCTAACATCACTGTCCATATATGGACAGTGACATCCGGGGCTCCCCTCCAGGAGCAGAATCCTGGCCAGAGCGTTGCCAGTGATTCTGCTCCTGGAGTCGCTATCCATATATGGACAGTGACCACACGGGATCCTGCAGGAGTAGAATCCCCAACCAGAGTGCTGCTGACGCTGTGGCCGTGGATTCTGCTCCTGCAGGAGCCCCTGGCGTCACTATCCATATATGGTCAATGTTAATGTAGCCTAATAAGCATATAAACTACAGAATGTGTGATTGTATCAGTGATCTCATAAACAGAAATACAGTGGAACAGGAGCAAAAAAAAAAAAAACGAGGTCACGATAGGAAGACTGCCTATGACTCCATTTTCTCTGCATGTCACAGCAGAGCAATTAGCAGTCATTTGTCTGCGCTCCAAATATCCACAAAGCGCAGGCGCAAGTACAGATCTGCCACGCCCACCGGAGGAGGGGAATTAGCGCGCTCACGACGACGCCGCCGCCGCCGCCTTGGTTATAGCTCTGTCTCTGAGGTTTTCACTTACTGAGGAACTAGCGGGACCTGGCAGCAAAGATGAGTGATAGCGGGGAGCAGAATTTCGGCGATCGGGTTAGTAGTAACGTATATTGGTTGCATGATGTGATGATACGTGTGGTTGACGGTGCTAATGGTGCAGAGAATACGTCGTTTTTTTTCGGTTTCGTTTTGTTTTTTTAAAACATTTTATTACCTACGTCAATTTTATTAATCGACAAGTAGAAGTCATACCCCACTGTAAGTGCGCGATAACGAACGTGTACCGACGCTGCGAGGTCCCGGCCGACGACGCGTTAGCAGCTTTCGAGCCAGTCGCCATTTTGTGAGCGTGGTAACCGCTCTCACAAAATGGCTTCGTGCTTTAACGCCTTTTTTTTATAACGTGAGGCCCAGCAAGATGGACGAGGAAGTCATTGACAAAACTATGCTCAATGGCGGCAAACGTAAAATATTTTCAGTGAAAATTTTAGCACACGTTTTTGAAGTACCGTTTCATAACGTAACTCCTTCATATGCTGCTCCTACTTTAAATTGACGGGTCTTGCATCACTTGGAATAATTTGGGTTCCCTGTCCTATATTGTGCCTTACAACGTAGACAGTAAGAGAAGCGTCAGCCATATGTGCACAGCATTCTCTACTAGGCTCTGTTCACACCTGCGCTCATCGTTCTGCTTGTCAGAAGCAGAACAAGGGAATAGCCGGAAGAACAGTTATTGGTCTGTTGCACCACAGACACCACCAACCGGACCGAATAACTTTAGTCTGTGACTTTACTGGAAACGATATCAGTTTCCAATTCATATGTGTGAACTAGGCCTTAGGATATGTCCACATGTAGCGTAAACAATGCAGATTTTCTGCCATGGATTTCATTGTGGAAAATCTGCAGCATATTACCGTACCGGATATGAACAAATCTCATCCACACGCTGTTTAAGGAAAAAAAAAAACTTCTATAAATTGACCTGCAGGGCTTTTTTTTTTTTTTTTTTAATGCACAGCATCTTCGTTTATATTTTTAAATTGCTGTTTTTTCCCATTGAGCTCAGTAATGGGGGGTAAAACCCACGACATGTAGCGATTTTTGGGGTTTATATTTGCTGCCTGCCCGTTGTCAGAAGGAAGCGTTGCTATGTGATACGTCCAGGCCGGCCTCCTGGGATAAATGCTCCGCCCTGTGTAGCTGTCCAATCACAGGCTGCAGCTTCACCCCAGGAGGCCGGCCTAGACTAGAACAGAAGTGTCGCTATGACGACGGACATCGGGATAAGTGGAAACTTTTTATGTATTTTTTTTTCTGCAGCTGATATACCGGCTGAAGAACCGCACAACAATTTGGTGCTGTATTTTGGCCGGAATACCCAGCACTGTTTTTAAGTATTTGTAAACTAAGTACCCTTAGCCCTCATGCACACTCCCGTTGGCAGACGTACGGCTGCTAACGACAGATCCGTGAAACACGGACCGGCCACGGAAGACTTCCATGTGCAGTCTGTTGTTTCAACGGACGAAATGAGTGAAATGGCCGAGACTGTTCTGTCAAACAGTCAGGAGTAGGACCGGTCCTGTTTTTGTCAGAACAGCCACACGGTTCAGTTAAAACAACGGAGGTGTGCATGGCCCTGTGGAAATGAGTGTGTCCGTGTGCTATACGTTACAAAAAACGGATAGCACCCTGAAGAAAATAACAGAAGTGGGCATGAGGCCTTAAAGGGGTATTCCAGTTACAACAAGTTACCCCCTATTTGTAGGGTATGGGGTAACTTGCTTATCGGCTGGTGTCCGACAGCTTGGACCCCCACTGCTTACGAGAACGGGGAGCCCGAAGTTGCCTGAAACCCAAGTTTGAACCGAGCGGCAGGTCGCTCTTGCACGCTGCCGCTCCATTCGTTCTCTATGGCCGGAAAAAGCCGAACACTGCACTCGCATGAGCGACCTGCTGCTCGGCTCAAACTTGGGATTCGGGCAAATTCGGGGTCCCTGTTCTTCGTAAATGGCGGGTGTGACTGATCGGACACCCACCGATCAGCAAGTTACCCCTTACCCTACGGATAGGGAGTAACTTGTTAGAAAGCGGGAAAACCCCTTTAAAGGGGTATTCCGATTACGACAATAGATGACCTATCCACTGGATAGGTCACCAGTATATTATGGGTGCGTGTCCGGACCCCGCACTGATCCGCCACTTCGGCTGCCTCTGGACCATGTTGCCAGAAGCAGATGGCTCCTGTCAAAGAATAGCGGCCGAGCTGAAGTATTGCATCTCTGCTGAATAGGAGCAGCGCTTTAGTTCTGCCGAACGGCCGCTATGTAGTGGTCGGCGCCATCTGCTCCCGGCTCCAACTACTGCATCCCGTTCCAACATCCGGTGCACATAGGCAGCCGGAGTTGCGTGTCTGTGCGTGCTTAGGATGTCAGACATGCACCGATCATATACACCGGATAGGTCATCGGTTTTCAGAATGAGGACAAACTTTATTTTTTTTTCCTCTTTGCATCCCAGCGCTCATAACTTATTCAGTGACGCAAAAAATTTGTTGTGCAAATTGTTACAGTCGTGCTGGTACCAAAAATATGCATGTTATTTTGTGTTTTGGAACTTTATATTTTGTAAAGTTTATCAATTGACAATTTATTTATTATTTAAATTTAACATTACTTTTAAAGGGATCCCTCTTCTCATTTTCCCTTTGAATACCGTGATCTGCTTTGATCACAGCATTCAAGGGGTTAACGGCAGATAGCGGTTTCCCTGATCTCTGCCATTAGTGAGGCTGAGTATTACAGCCGTTGTGCCCGCGTGATCAGCATGACATCTATTCTTATGATGCAGCGACGTCCAGCTGCTCATGACGAGCATAGACCTGTGTCGGCAACAGTTTAAACACATAACGGCAAAGTAGGTTTCCCCATCTTAGGCCTAGTTCACAAGTTGTTTTGTTTTTTTTGCAGGCAGAAAAAAAAAATCTGCCTTTGAAATCCTTCTGGAATTTTCAGGCCGATTTGACGTGCCTGTGCTTTTTTTTTTTTTTGCTGCGTTTTTTGCCGGCAGCCATTGAAACTAACACCAGGACCATGGGAAAAAAACTCCTCGGGAAACGAACGCCACAGTTTTTTTTTTTTTTCTGCCTACCATTAATTTCAATGGGTGGTCAGAGACGGGACCGCGCAAGAAAAGACATGCCACTTTTTTCCCTGCGAGTGGCTAAATGCCAACTGGGGGAATAAAAACCTCTGCCTCCCATTGAAATCAATTGAGGCCATCTTTCGGTGCGGTTTCCCCCTCCCTGTAGATGGCTCCATTGGAGCTCCCTCTAGGAGCGTGTGCGTGGGGCACTATATGGGGGCTGTTTTTTGTGGGGTACTATATGGGGGGTGCCCGTGGGGCACGAGCTATATCGGGGGGGGGGGGTGCCCGTGGGGCATGAGCTATATCGGGGGGGGGGGGTGTGCATAGGGCACGAGCTATATTGGGGGGGGGTGTGCATGGGGCCCGAGCTATATCGGGGGGGGGGGGGTGTGCATGGGGCCCGAGTTATATCGGGGGGGGGGGGGCATGGGGCACGAGCTATATCGGGGGGGGGGTGCATGGGGCACGAGCTATATCGGGGGGTGCGTGGGGGCACGAGCTATATCGGGGGGGTGTGTCACTCTCTAAATGGGGGGGCGAGTGTGCTGCGCTATTGGATCCGTCAAAACAACGGAACCCTGTCACAACGGTCAACAACTGATACCATTAACGTTTCCGTCACCATTGAGATCAATGGTGAGGGAAGCAGAAGCTAAGGCCTCCGTTTGCCTTTCCGTTGAGGGGTTAACCCGACAAAACCCCTCAACGGAAGGGCAACTCTAATGTGAAGAGTCCCTTACATGTATCGGGACATGGATTTGGTGTTCTGACTGTAATGATTGGTACTTCGCTGTGAGGCTCATGAACATGCTAGTTGATTTATCAGCAGATGGTTAAACCCTTAAGGACAAGGCCAATTTTGGCCTTGAGGACAGAACAATTTCTTTATATTTCCCTCATAGCGTCCTGGCGCTCATACCTTTTTTTTTTTTTTTTTTTTTTTTGTACGACAAAGCTGTTTTTGTTCCTGTGGGACGAGTTGTACTTTATGTAGATGCCATTTTTTTGGTACAGTTTCGCTGCAGTTCTCATTTTATTTTTTTTACACCGATCCGATCATCAAATAATACATTTCTTGTACAGGTTGTTATGGCCGTGGCGATACCAAATACGTGTATATTCATGTGTTGGGACTTACATTTTTTAAAGTTTATTAAAGAGGCTCTGTCACCAGATTTTGCAACCCCTATCTGCTATTGCAGCAGATAGGCGCTGCAATGTAGATTACAGTAACGTTTTTATTTTTAAAAAACGAGCATTTTTGGCCAAGTTATGACCATTTTTGTAGTTATGCAAATGAGGCTTGCAAAAGTCCAAGTGGGCGTGTATTATGTGCGTACATCGGGGCGTTTTTACTACTTTCACTAGCTGGGCGCTCTGAAGAGAAGTAACATCCTCTTCTCTTCAGAACGCCCAGCTTCTGACAGTGCAGATCTGTGACGTCACTCACAGGTCCTGCATCGTGACGGCCACATCGGCACCAGGGGCTACAGTTGATTCTGCAGCAGCATCAGCGTTTGCAGGTAAGTCGATCTTACCTGCAAACGCTGATGCTGCTGCAGAATCAACTGTAGCCTCTGGTGCCGATGTGGCCGTCACGATGCAGGACCTGTGAGTGACGTCACAGATCTGCACTGTCAGAAGCTGGGCGTTCTGAAGATGATACTTCTCATCAGAACGCCCAGCTAGTAAAAGTATTAAAAACGCCCCGATGTACGCACATAATACACGCCCACTTGGACTTTTACTTTTAAACACACCCACTTGGACTTTTGCAAGCCTCATTTGCATAACTACAAAAATGGTCATAACTTGGCCAAAAATGCTCGTTTTTAAAAAATAAAAACGTTACTGTAATCTACATTGCAGCGCCTATCTGCTGCAATAGCAGATAGGGGTTGCAAAATCTGGTGACAGAGCCTCTTTAATTGTAAATAAATAAAAAAAAAAGCAAATTTTGGGTTTTCTTTTTGTTTTTTTTTAATCCCATAGTGGGACTTCTCATTTTGAATTTTTTGATTTGAGTTTTAATGTGCTGGCCTTTATCTATATGCAAAATAAATTTTCACTGAAGCTGACCAGGATATGTTTGTTCAAGATAAATATTGTATTCACTGCCTGAATGAACGATAAAAGTTGCTTTATTTGTCTTGGGCCCTGTAGCCAAAATAGGTCCCTGTTTCCCATACTGCACTATTAGGGCTTATTCACACGAAAGTTGTATACGTCTGTGTGACGGCCGACGTGTGTATTTCAATGGGGCTGTTCATACAGCCATTGTTTTAATGGACCATGCGAAGGGTCCGTTAAAAAATAGTACATGTCCTATTTTGTTCTGTTTTCACGGATCTCTCGATAGACTCAAATCGATGAGGGATCTGTGAAAACACATCCCACACGGGTGCAACGGACGTTTTTCATGTCAGTTTGCCCTCGTTCGTGTGAAGAAGGCCTCAGTGGCAGACAGGTCATACCAGTATTTGTTAGTACTGTCAGGGCCTGTTCACATCGGCATTGCCCTTCTGTTGAGGGGTTCCATCTGAGGTTTCCATCAGGTAACCCCTCAACGGAAAGGCAAACGGAAACTTTTCCGTTGAGGGGTTAACCCGACGGATTCATCAGACGGAACCCCTCAGCGGAAGGGCAACGCTGATGTGAACAGGGCCTTACAGGTGTCCACAACTGAGACCTCAACGGAGAGCCAATATTCTCTGGATACTTTGTTTCAGTAATCTGATCTGTTTTCCAATGCCTTTTACTGGACCTATTTTGGCTACAGAGCCCAGTTTTCAATAAAAGACAATTAAAGCAACTTTTAATCATTCATGAAGTGAATATAACCTTTATCTATATGCCAGTACATAAGCCTGTGTACTGATTGTACACATGTAGTTAGGGCATATCTCAGTATGCCCTAATGGAAAATATGGCCAGACAGCCCTGGGGTCCTTCAATGGACCCTGGGCTGTCTGGCTATACAAGGTATGGGCCTTGATCGCGTCACAGGGATTTCCTGTGATGCGATCAAAGGGGAGGTGTCACACCCCGCCCCCCCTTATCACTTTCACACTGAACGCCATGGTCAGCTTTGATTGCAGCATTCAAGGGGTTAATGGCGGAGAGAAGAGGTTTCTCCTCTCTCCGCCATCAGAGCGGGGTTGTGGCTGTGTTTTACAGCCGTTGCCCCGCACCTAATCGCGTGGACACACAGGATGAGATTTTTCTTTCTAATACGGCAAGCACCCGGCGCTCAGGACGAGTATTCTCGTGCTGGGTCTTCAACCAGTTAAAGGCATGGTGTTGCCCGAAAAACATGTTTGTTTTTTTTTAATTAAACATTTAGTGTGTGGGTGATTAAACATTGTTCAAATTTTTTTTATTTTTTTCACGAGTCAGGAAATATTATAAATTATTTCTAATTTATAATACTACCCATTTTTGGTCACTAGATGGAGCTATTTCCCAAAATTGCAGCATTGCAACATTGGGTTAAAAGCTCTCGCTCTAGTGAGCTCTCAGCATCCCCCCCTCCTTTATCCTGGCTAGTGCCGGGATAAACGAGGGGTTTGAAAGGTGTAACCTCCTACACTGTGTGTCGCCATTTTTTGAGCTAACACACAGCGTAGTAGGTTTACATACAGTAGTAAACACACACAAACACGAACATACATTGAAATCTCTTACCTGCTCCTGCCGCCGCGGCTCCCTCCGGCCCGTCCGCTCCGTTTGCTGCCGCTGTTCCATGTGCACAAGTCCGGAAGCCGCGACCGGAAGTAGTAATATTACTGTCCGGCCGCGACTTCCGGTCCACAGGAAAATGGCGCCGGACGGCGCCAATTTCGAATAGGACTGTGTGGGAGCGGCGCATGCGCAGTTCCCACACAGACGCCGTACACGGCAGTCAATGGGACGGGAGCCGTTCGCAGTCCCTATGGGACTGTGGCTGCCGTATTCCATGTCTGTGTGTGTCGTTAATCGACACACACAGAAATGGAACAAAAAATGGCAGCCCCCATAGGGAAGAAAAAGTGTAAAAATAAGAAAAAGTAAAACACAAACACACAAATGAATAAAAACGTTTTTATTAAAGCACTAACATCTTTAACATATAAAAAAATTATTTGCCATGACACTGTTCCTTTAAGCTTATACAAAATCTTTTGTGTTACTATTGATCTTTAGTTTACTCCAAACTTGAAGTTGTGGTCCTTAGATCTTTATAAAATTAAATCAGATTTTGAATGCCCCTAGTGCTGTATGCTTGCAGGGTCTTTATTGAGTTGTTTATGATAAAAGGGGGTTTTGCCATTGTTAGAAAAATCTGACATGTTGTTCCTATTTTCACCTAGGAAAGGATAAGATCTGTGTTTTTGTTCTAGCAAAATGTCATTGATTAGTCTCTAGGATGTGATGGGGCTGGGTGATTATGACCTAAATCAAAATGACGATAAATTGCAGATGTAACCTCTATTACGATGAGTGATTATTTAGGCCGCATCCCTATTTGCATATAACGCCCCTATTTGCATGCTGCGACATTGAATTAATATTTATCCCCTGAGCCTGATGTATACAATATACCCCCTGACACTGCCCTGCATGTGATATAATGCCCCCCCATAGCTGCCCTGCATGCGGCATAATGCTGGCCTGCATGCGGTATAACGCCTCCCATAGCTGGCCTGCATGCGGTATAACGCCTCCCATAGCTGGCCTGCATGCGGTATAACGCCTCCCATAGCTGGCCTGCATGCGGTATAACGCCACTCTTTCAGTCTGTTGCTCGGTGCAGACAGGCGCGATGACTTCACTACCTCGCGCCTGCCTGCGCCGAGCCATGAGCGTCCAGCGATACATAGTGAATGGTAGAGCAGGGACCTTATGGCTCCCTTCTCTACCATTGGATTCAATTTGTATTTGCGTCCTGAATACGCAGATTGTTTTGAATGGGGAGGGGGGAATGAAAATAAAGCCAAAACTAAATGCGTTGACGTTGGTTAATTGTGCTGAATTTAGTTGTTTTCTGAATAACCCCTTAACCCCTTCAGGACTGAGCCTGTTTTGGCCTTCAGGACGAAGCCGATTTTTCAAATCTGACATGTGTCCCTTTATGTGGTGATAACTCCGGAATGCTTTTGCCTATCAAAGTGATTCTGAGATTGTTTTCTCGTGACATATTGTACTTTATGTTACGGAAAAAATTTGGTCGATAAATTCAATATTTATTTGTAAAAAACACGAAAATTTGAAGAAAATTTGCAAAAATTAGCATTTTTCTAAATTTAAATGTATCTGCTTGTAAAACAGATAGTAATACCACACAAAATAGTTACTAGTTAACATCCCCCATATGTCTACTTTAGTTTGGCATCGTTTTTTGAACATTATTTTATTTTTCTAGGACGTTACAAGACTTAGAACTTTAGCAGCGATTTCTCATATTTTGAAGAAAATTTCAAAAGCCGATTTTTACAGGGGCCAGTTCAGTTCTGAAGTGGCTTTGAGGGTCTTATTTATTAGAAAGTCCCCATAAATCACCCCATTTTGAAAACTGCACCCCTCAAAGTATTCAAAACAGCATTCAGAAAGTGTTTTAACCCTTTAGGCGTTTCACAGGAATTAAAGCAAAGTAGAGGTGAAAGTTACAAATGTCATTTTTTTTTTACAAAATTCATTTGTAATAAAAAAAATTCTATACCACAGAAGTTTTTACCCGAGAAATGGAACTTATTATTTATTGCCCAGATTCTGCAGTTTTTAGAAATATCCCACATGTGGCCCTAGTGCGCTAATTTACTGAAATACAGGCCTCAGAAGCAAAGAAGCACCTAGTGGATTTTGGGGCCTCCTTTTTTTTAGCATATATTTTAGGTATCATGTCAGGTTTGAAGAGGTCTTGTGGGGCCAAAACAATAAAAACCCCCAAAAGTGACCTCATTTTGGAAACTACACCCCTCAAGGAATTTATCTATGGGTATAGTTAGCATTTTGAACCCACAGTTTTTTTGCAAAATGTATTTGAATTAGTATGTGAAGATGAAAATCTACTTTTTTTCTGAAAAAAACGTAGAATTTTTTTATTTTTTCAAGGAATAAAAGAGAAAAAACACCCCAACATATGTAAAGCAATTTCTCCCGATTACAGCAATACCCCATATGTGGTAATAAACTGCAGTTTGGACCCACAGCAGGACTCAGAAGGAAAGGAGCACCATTTGGATTTTGAAATTCTGATTTTGCTGGAATAGTTTTCAGTGCCGTGTCGCGTTTGAATTGCACTGGAGGGAACAAAATAGTGGAAACCCCCGGAAAGTGACCCCATTTTGGAAACTACACTCATCAAGGAATTTTTCTAGGGGTAAAGTTAGCATTTTGATGCCACAGTTGTTTTGCTGAATTCATTGGAATTATTCTGTAAAGGTAAAAATCTACTTTTTTTCTGAAAAAAGGTAGCCATTTTTAATTTTTACAAGGAATAAAGGAGAAAAAGCACCCCAACATTTGTAAAACAATTTCTCCCGATTACGGAAATATGCCATATGTGGTAATAAACGGCTGTTTGGACCCACAGCAGAGCTTAGAAGGGAAGGAGCGCTATTTGTCTTTTGGAGATCAAATTTAGCTGAAATGGTTTTTGGGTGCCATGTTGCATTTGCAAAGCCCCTGAGAGGCCAAAACAGGGGAAACCCCCCAAAAGTGGAAATTACACCACTTAAAGAATCTATCTAGGGATATAGATATAGTGGGCATTTAGACCCCACAAGTCTTTTGCAGGATTTATTAGAATTAGGCCGTGAAAATGAATATCAACATTTCTTCCACTAAAATGTTGTATTTTTTCAATTTCACAAAGGATAAAGGAGAAAATGCTGCCCAACATTTGTAAAGCAATTTCTCCCGAGTACGGCTATACCCCAGGTGTGGTCATAAATGGATTTTCATTAGAAAGTAATTAACCCTTTCTGGACTGATCCATTTTTTTCTTTTCCTTTTTAGTTTTTTCCTCCCCGCGTTCCAAGAGCCACAACTTTTTTATTTTTCAGTCAATAGAGCGGTATGAGGGCTTATTTATTGAGGGACGAGCGGTCGTTTTTATTGGTACCATTTTTTGGTACATACAACTTTTTGAGCACTTTTTATTACATTTTTAGGTAGAGCCAAGGTGACCAAAAAACAGTGATTTTGCCGTTTTAAATGCTTTATTTTTCACGTGAGACGCTCCATGCATCACCCCCCCCCCACACTACGACATGCTATGTTGTGGTGCGCGCAGGGGTTAATGTGCAGCGGATGGTGCAGAGTAAAAATTACAATTTTCCACTCATATGCCATTTTAGTGCACTACATGTTATGCCCAGTTTGTGCCACTGAAGACGAATACCTCATAAAATATTAAGGGGGTTCTCCTGGGTATGGCGATGCCATATCTATGGGCGTAAACTGGTGTTTGGGCACGCTGCAGGGCTCAGAAGGGAGGGAGCAGCATTTGGCTTTTGGGGCGCAGATGTAGCTTGGTAGTAGTTCTGTTTGGGGTTTTACTGGTGTCTCAATATATAATGTGGGGGCATATGTAATCTGTGCGGGGTACATCAGGGTACATGTTATCTGTGCGGAGTACATCAGGGTACATGTCATCTGTGCGGGGTACATCAGGGTATAATAAGAGGGTATAATAATGCAGTAAATAAATAATAATCCGCAGATATGTGGCCGGTGTCGCACTGATAAAAGGCGCCCGATCTTATCTGCTTTTGGAACACTGCACATTTTGCATCGCCATATTCTGAGAGCCAGAACGGTTTTATTTTTTTTCCACCGGAGCTGGGTGAGGGTTTATTCTTTGCGGGACAATCTGTAGTTTTCATTGGTACCATTTTGGGGTACTAGAAATTTTTTTGATCACGTTTTATTCAATTTTTTGGCAAGCAAGGTGACCAAAAACCATCAATTCTGAAACTGTTTTTTATGGCGTTCACCCTGGGCTATAAATTACCATTATATTTTATACTGCGGGTCGATACGATTACAGCGATACCATACGTATATAACTTTTTGATGTTTTGCAGCGTTTGTGCAATAAAATCACTTATTTATAAAATAAATTCTTTTTTGTGTCACCGTATTCTGAGAGCGACAACTTTTTTTATTTTTCAGTCAAAAATGCGGTGTAAGGGCTTGTTTTTTGCGGGACGGGTTGTAGTTTGTATTGGTACCATTTTGGCGTACATGCGACTTTTTGATCACTTTTTATTGTCGATTTTGGGAGGGGTGGTAACCAAAAAATTGTGATTCGGGCACTGTTTTTCGTTTATTTTTTTCGCGGTGTTCACCGTGCGGGAAAAATAATATTACAGTTTTATAGTCGGGATCGTTACGAACGCGGTGATACCAAATATGTGTACTTTTTTTATCGTGTTAATTTTTTTCCTATAATAAAAGACTTATTATAGGAAAAAAAGCATTCTTTGTTTATGTCACTTCTAACTTTTATTTTTACACTTTTTCAAAACATTTTTATTATCTTTTTTTTACTTTTTTTACTTGTCCCACTAGGGGACACTTAGACTTGCAGCTCTGATCGCTGCTGGAACACATTACACTACACACGTAGTGTAATGTGTTGTAACTGTCATTGTGACGTAACTGTCACACTGACAGGAAGCAGAGGAGGAACGGCCGGAGGCTGATCCTCCGAGGCTTCCGTACATGGCAACCCGGAGGTCATTGTCTGGCCTCTGGTTGCCGTGAGAAGGATCGCCAGCCCCCGCAAATACATGTGGGGGGCTGCCGATCCGCTGTAAACCTCTTCAATGTGGGGATCGCAATCGACCACCGCATCGAAGGGGTTAATTGCCGATTTCAGCGGCGACAGGCCGCTGATCTGCAACAGGGAGAGCAGGGCTGACACCCTGCACAGTTAACCGCCGCTGCGGTGTAGCGCCGCGCGGCGGTTAACTGTCAAAGCACTGACGTTAATGAACGTCAAGGTGCGCGAAGTTACTGCACACATTGACGTTTATTAACGTCAAGGTGCGGGAAGGGGTTAATGATCTGGTCTTAATGACCAAGGATTATTTTTTTGTAATATGCTGAGGAGTTTACGTGTGCAAATCGGCTTCGATAATCGATTGCACGCTAAGGCTCCTGGGAAGGGGAGGAAATGCTGTCATACGTATTTCTATAGTGTAAATTGTACAATGTCCAATGGGAAAAATATTCTGCAACTCAAACAGATTTATCAATTTCTTGCGTTGTGGGTTATTCCACAGGTTTACGTTCAGTTTTTGAAAATGTAAGGTAAATATGCCACGTGTGACTGCACCTTTGTGTATCTGTCCTGCTCCTTTCGAGACCGGAGTGATCAAAATTCCAGTAGCGGTTGCAAGTACAAATTTGCTAGTGGCCCTGATTTTTTTTTTTATTTTATTTTTTTATATTTGAGCTGTATTTTCTTAAAGGGGTTGTCCACCTACTAACGACATATCCACTGGATAGGTCAACGGTTCGGGTCTGACACCAGATGTTAAGGCACGTAATTCTATGTACGGAGCTGGACGTACATATTACAGCGGCCGTGCTGCATAAGGCCCCATGCACACGACCATGCCCGCAATCACGGCCCGCGATTGCGGGCACGGACGGCTGCCGACTGACAGCTGCATTTTCGGGCCGTGCTCCCATACAAAGTATGGGAGCACGGCCCGCAAAATGCAAAAGAACGGACATGTTCCATAATTCCCGGAACATTTCCACGGCACGGACACCCTTCCGTAGTGCTACGGAAATGTGTCCGCGTTCAATGAATGGGTCCATTTTTGCGACCCGCAAAAACTGAGGTTTTCTACGGTCGTGTTCATGGGGCCTAACTGCATGTCCGCTCCTATTCACATGAATAAGAGCAGAGCTGCAGCTCGGCCGCTATTCAGCGGCCGGAGCGAACTGCTTCCGGCATGGATGGATTGTCCGGTGCACGGAGGCACCAGACCAGCTGATCTGTGTGGGGCCCGGGTGTCAGTCCCCCACACATCGTGTTCTGATGACCCATCTGGTGGATAGCTCATCAGTTGTCAAAAGGTGGAAAACCCCTTTTAACCATAGGCAACATTTTTAAACTTCAAGTACTTTGGGGGGCGTGCGTGTGTGTGTGTGTGTGTGTGTGTGTGTGTGTGTGTGTGTGTGTGTGTGTGTGTGTTTAATTCAAAGGTGACAGACAATATTACTGGCCGATTTTCTCGTGTCACTTTTGCAAAAATAAATGGCCTCCACAACAAAAAAGAAAAATATTTCGAAGTAAAACAAGTGCAATTACCAAACTACTGGGTTACCATTGAGCGTATATGTTTTGGGTGGAAATCCATCTGAGATGGTGTTTTAACATGCGTTCTGCTGTGGACTAAGAGAAATTCCATTTTAGTTTTCTTCTTCGGAGCCGCATTCCATGGGAGTAATCCCTTTCTCTTCAGTCTTGCAACCTTTTTAAGTAGATCTACAAGGGAATCTCTGCCTAGGATTCAGTATAGTTGTTGACTTTAAAATATGTTGGCGGTCTTGGTTGAGTTCTTACTAGAAATAGGCATGATTTCTTTCGAGCCGCTGCTTCCTTTTGCATGGCTCTAGGGCTATGCTTTTTATTTAACAGAGACTAATTCACTGTATAGAAAGCAAACCAAATATAACTGGTGTTTGATTTTCTTTCAAAAGAACCCCTTGGTATTACAATCTCTTAAAATAAGATAATTTGTCTAAAATCTTAGTTATATTAGTTAGTACAATAACGCAGACTAAACATCCCCCTTTAAAGGGGTTGTCTCAGGATGAGGGAGACAGACCGGAACCTTATCACGTATATTAAAAACCTTTATTCCCATTTGATATAGTCTAATCTAGATTGACTAGGTTCTGCAATTTTGTTTTTGTATGCTGTAGAATAGCGGCTATTTTAAGTTTGAGGGCAATTAATCAGGGGATTTGAGGCAGTTATGAAATAAAGAATCTTGTTTATTAAAAAAATAAAATAAAATTCTGCTAGCTTTGACAGAGTTTTGATCCTAAAGATTTTAAACTCCACCCTGTTCTTTTTCTGTTAAGGTTAATATTGAAGAAGGAAAATACAGAAGTCGTCATTTGACACGTTTATTATATGAGAATTTTTTGAAGCTCAGAAATAAGTGAAGCTGAAATATGAAAAAAAAAAAAAAAAAATGTATGCATGCTAATTGTGAGAACTGAAGTCCTACTTGTAGAATTTTGAGGAATATGTATGAAGTGGGGAAGATGAAAAGAAGTCAGAATTTGAAACTGAAGAATGAAGAAAGAAATAAAAATGAAGTTAAGATAAGAAGTAATCTGGGATCATAAAGCTCTACGCTAAGTAATTACTAGTCTGTTTCTGTGTCCCTGTATATATATATAAAACTTTATGCATGCATTACCTCTTAAAAAGAGCATACAGGGTAAAGCACATAGGTAAAGATGGGGTTGTAATTGAATTTGTCATCCAGACCCATAGTAAAGTCTACTTAAAATCGACTTCAAATGAGATTTTTGTTTTTCTTTTTTTGCAGTGTTATTTAACACTTGTAGTAAATGTATTGTTTGTGTTCAGGAATCTCGGTCTGCTTCAAGGAGTGGAAGCGCTCGACGCTCAGGCAAGTCTGCAAGCCACACTCCCAATCGTTCTCCTGTGCGCTCTCGCTCTAAAGAGGGATCCAGACGTTCAAGATCCAAATCTAGGTCACGATCTGAATCCAGGTTTGTTTACATGATTCAAATTGTTCAGTATAGCGGATTGATTCACTATACTAGTCACAATGGTTTTTGTTCTTATGCCAGCTGGGATAAAGCTTTGTAGGTAAAAACTTTTTATCCCCCCCCCCCCCACTCAAGATCCAGATCAAGGAGAAGTTCTCGTCGTCACTACACAAGGTCACGTACTCGTTCAAGATCTCACAGAAGATCAAGAAGCCGTTCATATAGCAGAGATTACCGAAGACGTCACAGCCATAGCCACTCTCCTATGTCAAATCGTAGACGTCATGTTGGCAATAGAGTAAGTTACGTACGTTTCAAGAGCACTTTTTATTTAGTAATTGAAATTGTTATGGTAATCTAATATAAAAATGTTATAAAATTGTCTATACATCTTTACCCTCTAGGCAAACCCTGATCCCAACTGTTGTCTAGGCGTATTTGGCTTAAGTCTTTATACCACAGAGCGTGATCTAAGAGAAGTGTTTTCGAAATATGGTCCAATAGCTGATGTTTCCATTGTGTATGATCAGCAGTCAAGACGATCCAGGGGATTCTCATTTGTATATTTTGAAAATGTTGATGATGCAAAGGAGGTGAGAATATAGTGTTGTAATGTTGTTCTTTTCAATATGGCTAGAAACTAATGTAATGTCAGCAAAGTTCTGGGGGAAAAAAATGAACATCTGAAAATGTATAGCCAAAACCACCATTTATAAAAGGGAGTACTCCTCTAATACGCTAATGCTAAGTATGTGAGTCCCTGGCACAGACCTAAAACATTCCAATGCATTAGACTAAAGAAAAAGTACAGGCCTACAAAAGTTAAAGGGTTTGTCTCCTCAACCCCTTAAAGAGAACCTGTCACTACCTCCTACAAAGTAAGTTAATATACTTAACATGATTGCTGCTGTGTCTGTGAGTCCAGCAGTCTTTGCGGCGTAGTTCTATGTTGTGGTCGTCCCGTCGCCCACACCCTCCCCTTTTTCCGAGATATTCTACTGCCTTTATTTCTAAAACCATATGTAAATAAATCTCTAGCTAGCCAAGTGGGTTTGGCCACCAGCGGTTTTCTCAGTGGGTGGAACTATCCGAGCCTGTGAGGTGGTTTGCACGTTCCTCCCAGATAATCCCAGTAGTGTCGGAGGCTGCGTCAGAGGACAGTGGAATATTTGTCAGAGGACATCTGAGCAGAGTGCAGGACGCATCAGTGTCGGGGAGTTTGATAGGTCAAAGTCACAGGCTCTCTGATAGCTCCTGCCCATTCAGAATCGTTGGTAGGCCAAACCCACTTGGCTAGCCAGCGGTTCATTTACATATTCTTTTAGAAATAAAGAATGAGAATATCTCGGGGACGACTAAGACACAGAACTACACCGCAAACACCACTGGACTCGGACCCAGCGGCAATTACGTGAGTATAATAACTCCCTTTGTAGGAGGTAGTGGCAGGTCCTCTTTAAAGACACAGCCTGTTTTTGCCTAATGGACCTGGCCATTTTCTTTCAAAGCTGACATGTCGCGTTCTGTGGTAATAACTTTGGAATGAGATTCCGAGATTTTCTAGTGACACATTGTACTTTAAGTTAGTGCTAAAATTTGGTTTATACATTCAGTGTTTGCGAAAAACACAAATTTAGAGAAAAATGTGCATTTTTATAATTGTAAATAAATCTGCTTGTATGACCGTAACACCACACAATGGTTACTACACATTTCCCATATGTCTACTTCATGTTGGCTTTGTTTGAACTTTCTTTTTTCTAGGACGTTACAAGGCTTAGAACTTTAGCAGCAATTTCTCACATTTTCAATAAAATGTGGAAAGCCTTTTTTTTTTTTTTTTTTTTAATGGTTGAGTTCTGAAGTGGCTTTGAAGGCCATATATATTAGAATACCCCTATAAATTACCCCATTTTTAAAGCTGCACCCCTCAAAGTATTCAAATCCGTATTTAAAATATTTCTTAAAGAGGCTCTGTCATCACAAGTGCCCTATCTTCTACATAGTATGATCGGTGCTGTAATGTAGATAGCAGCAGTATGTTTTATTAAGAAAAACAATCAATTTTGACCAAGTTATGACCTAATTTAGATTTATGCTGATGACTTAATGCCCAAATGGGCATTTTTTAGCTTTTGACCAAGTGGGCGTTGTAAAGAGAAGTGTATGACACTGACCAATCAGCGTCATGCATTTCTCTCCATTCATGTACTCGGCACATAGTGATCTTGCTAGATCACAATGTGCTGTCATTTACTCGCACATTAACTTTACTGAAGTGTCTTGAGAGTGAATAGACATCACCTCCAGCCAGGACGTGATGTCTATTCACAATACCAAAAATGACGTTTTTACTTTATTCTGCGGGTCAATATTACGGCAATATGTTTTTTTCAGTCAAAGTTGGGTAAGGGCTTGTTTATTGCAGGACAGGTTGTAGTTTTTAGTACTATTTTGGTGTAAATGCGACTTTTTGACTACTTTTTATTCCATCTTTCCATGGAGGGGTGGTGATCAAAAAAATCCAGATTCTGGCATTGGTTTTTATTTTGTGGTGTTCACAGTGTGGGAAAAATAACATTACAGTTCTATAGTTTTGGACGTTACAGACACGGTGATATCAAATATGTGTACTTCTTTTTTTTTTTTTTTTTTTGGTCTATAATATACTTATAGTAAAAAAGGCAGTGTTTGTTTTTATTAACAACGGTTTGTTTTTTCTTACACTTTTATATATACAATTTTTATTAGCTTTTTTCACTTTTTTTTTTTTTCTGGTGCCACTGGGGAATTGAAGACCTGCACCTCTGATCTTTACTCGAATACATTGCACTACCCATGTAGTGCAATGCATTAGAGCTGTCAGTTATTCACTGACAGCAAGCCTATTAGGTCCCACCTTCGGGCGGGGCTTAATAGGCTTCTGTACGTGGCAGACAAGGACGACATCGTTGGGCCTCCTCTCCTGTTGCCATAGCAATGATCAGCACCGCTGTGATTACATCGTGGTGATGCCGATCGCTACAAACCACTAAGAGGCTTGATCGCGGCAACTAAAGTGTTAATGGCAGGGAACAGCGCTAGCTCCGTATCCTGCCGTTACAGCAGGGTGTCAGCTGTAACATACAGCTGACACCCGTGGCTGTTTTTGCAGGCATAGCTTCTGAGCCTGCGCCATCTTTTTGCAGCCGGAAGCTTTTTAGGTCCCAGCACCAGGCGGAACCTGACAGGCTTCCATACTTGATATCTTGTATCTGGCTGGTTATGAAAATTAATCTAAATTGTTTTTTTGTTTTTTTAAAAAGCAGCAGCCTAGCATTACCATTGTTTTTGGCTTTTCCCAGCCTAATGATACCAGCCTGCGGCTGTCCCAGTGGCTGACAGTCACACGACCCTCCGTTAACCATTTTATTTTAAAAAAAAAATTGTTGTTTTTAAAAAAAAAAAAACCCCAACAAAAGCTTAGATCATTGCAGTAGTCCACCGAATCTACGACATAGTCCAACTAATTTACAACGTAGTCCAAGTCAAACCTGCAAAACAAAGTTAGTATGAAGAATAAAAAAATCTTACACTCCAGCAGGCGCCTGTCTTCTCCCCTGCGCCACAATAAAAACTAGGTCATTGAACTGCAGTTTCTATTGTGGCGCATGGGACCTAGAGATGCGCCAGGAATATTAAGTTATTAATCTGGCGCATCATGGAGCCCCCCGCACATGCAGTAGCCCTGCAAACCTCCGCACACATGCAGCCGCTCCAGACCCCCGCACACCCCTACACGCACACCCAAAAAAAGTCAGCCCACATAGTGTTAATAAGAAGATAAAAACAAATAGAATGTAAATATTACACTTATTTCACATTTGATTGTGGTGGTTTTTGTGTGCACATACACAAACTAGCTGGAGGTCTAAAGGGAGAGTTGGTACAGTTTTTTGTTTAAACCTTTCCCGACCCATGACGTGTCGGCACGTCATGAATCGGGGTTGGAGTTTGAGCGGGCTAATGCTCTAATGGCCAGGAACAGCTATCGCACTGTTCCTGGCCGTTTAACTAGTTAAGCTCCTCGGTTAAAGGGGCTCTGTCACCAGATTTTCAAACCCCTATCTGCTATTGCAGCAGATCGGCGCTGCAATGTAGATAAGGGTCACGTTTTTTTTGTTTTTTTTCAAAAACGAGCATTTTTGAACAAGTTATGACAATTTTTATATTTATGCAAATAAGCCTTAAGTACAACTGGGCGTGTTTAAAGTTATGCCAGCTTCTGGCAGTTCACAGACACACAGCGTGTCCTCGAGAGATCACGCTGTGACGTCACTTCCTGCCCCAGGTCCTGCATCGTGTCGGACGAGCGAGGACGCATCGGCACCAGAGGCTACAGTTGATTCTGCAGCAGCATCGGCGTTAGCAGGTAAGTCGATGTAGCCTCTGGTGCCGATTTGTCCTCGCTCGTCCGACACGATGCAGGACCTGGGGAAGTGACGTCACAGCGTGATCTCTCGAACACGCTGTGTGTCTGCACTGCCAGAAGCTGGGTGGTAACGAAGAGAAGTGGATGATGCTGATTCGTCAGCATCATACACTTCCATTCACAACGTCCAACTAGTAAAACAAGTAAAAAACGCCCAGATGTACATACACAATACACGCCCAGATGGACATAACTTTAAACACGCCCAGTTGTACTTAAGAGAGGCTCATTTGCATAAATATAAGAATGGTCATAACTTGGTAAAAAATGCTCGTTTTTGAAAAAAAAACATTACTGTCATCTACATTGCAGCGCCGATCACATGCAATACGAGATAGGGGTTTGAGAATATGGTGACAGAGCCCCTTTAAATACATTTTTCAGCAGTGTGAAGAAAAAAAAATGTTAAAAAAAACCTGCATTTTTTCCCCAATCGCAATGTAAAAAAACTAAATTGGTATTGCCATGTCTGTAGAAGTACAGACTATTCCAGTATAGCATTGTTTAATTCGCCTGGTGAATGCAATAAAAAAATACGAAAACACCAGAATCGGTTGTGTTTTTTTGGTCACCTTAGAGTTCCAAAAAAATTTAATAAAAAGTGATCCAAAAATGGTGCTGACAAACTACAGCTCATCCTGCAAAAAATAAGCCCTCGCACCGCTCAATCGGCGGAAAAATAAAGTTATGGGGCTCAGAATGTGGTGAAACAACAATTTTTTTATCAAATTGTTCTTTCTTATTAAAAGTAGTCAAATATCAAACAAACCCTTATAAAGTTGTGATCACCGTAATCCTATTGAGCTGCAGAATAGAGTTAAGTTGTCATTTTTACCGCACGGTGAAAGACAGAAAAAAAGAGTGGGGTAGAATTGAAATCTCCATTTGTTTTTTTGGGTTTTGTTTTTACGTTTCCCAGTACATTATATGGTACTTTAAATACTACCAATAGAAACTACAACTCCTCTGGCAAAAAATAAGCCCTCACACCACTCTTGACGGAAAAATTAAAAAGGTTATCGCTTTTGGAAGACGAGGAGTGAATAACTAAAAGGTAAAAACGAAAAGTGTCGGACTATAAATGGTTAAATAGCCTGCACTTTGCACTTCCACAGTAGGAATTCCTTTGCGTTAACTGATAGAAATGAAATGATCACATCTGTCTCAGGTAGTTTTGTGCAGGTGTTAATGTGTAAGTGGGGATCGTGCAGGAAAAGAAATTGCATAATAAACCAAACTGATGACTTAAAAAGGGGACCGATCTGTTCTGGAAACAACATAAAGTAACAGTACTTTGTGTTAGTTCAAATATCTAAAGGAAAGCAGCAGATTTTCCTTGATCACCTAAACCGTTTCTATTTTTTATTTCAGCAGCTGGAAGTCCAAAGACTTCCTTCTGGGAGATACCAATTGGGAAGGGAAGGAGCTGATTCAATACAGCATCCGAATGGCAAAGTGGAGCCTTGTTCTGAGATCTGACTGGGAGTCGGGGTGATCTCGAGACCCTGCTATGTCAATTTGCATGCTCCATAGAATGCAATGGGAGAATCAATTTCCTTATTTTTCTCATAAGTTTGCCAACCGCAATACTCAAATCTGATGGGAAACGCAAATCGGACCAATTCTAACCATGAGCCTGAACTTAAAACAATCTGTATGAAGTAATCCGTCCTGTAATAAGATTTCAATGTGTATTATGCAGCAATTCGAGGGGAGGTTACAGCTGTTTGTCAAGGGTTATTATTAGTCTTACTACGTATGTAAAGAACCAGCAGCAGCCAAAGAACAATGGTGAGAATCTGCGACAAGATTTACCTTCCTTGTATCGCTGGTTCATCTAGTGACACTTCAGATTATCAAGGAGTCGCCTCCTGCTGCGCCACAATACAGATCCGAATCATTTTACATTTCTACTAATATAATATCCAGTAAGACTATGGCAGCTGTCTACCCCATGCACATGCTGCACACTAACACAGCTCAGTGGGCTGACTGAGGGGTCCCCATAACACAGCTCAGTGGGCTGACTGAGGGGTCCCCATAACACAGCTCAGTGGGCTGACTGAGGGGTCCCCATAACACAGCTCAGTGGGCTGACTGAGGGGTCCCCATAACACAGCTCAGTGGGCTGACTGAGGGGTCCCCATTTTCGAACGTTTTAGATGCCGTTTTCACTGATTATGGCATCTAAGTGACAGTCGGCATCCGTCAATAATGGAGCAGACTTCACCCACTCCATCCCCCCTCCCTGTTAGGTCTATGACCTAGTTTTGTCGTATGTTGCTGAAGGGTTAAACAAAGTAATTAGTGTTGTGGATCTTTCCATTTCTAATTTATTTCATATATGTATTTATATTTTCGTGTGGTTTTGTTGCAGGCAAAGGAACGTGCCAACGGCATGGAACTGGATGGAAGAAGGATTAGAGTTGACTTCTCAATAACTAAAAGGCCTCATACACCTACACCAGGGATTTATATGGGAAGGCCAACCTAGTAAGTATAATGGATTAGGTAGTGTCCTCCTCTTTTCCTAATTTTAGACTCCCACTTGATGTCTGAAATGAATTTTCTACTATAGTTTCTAGTCTGTATTGAAATGAGGAGCGCTGACCAATGAGGAGTGCTGACAGATCCTCTGACGTGATTTTATAGGGAAGACAATTATTCACTAAAACAGACAATTGTTGAGCATCTTTTCTTAGAACTCTACGTTTCGGTTTATTCCTTATGATATTGGATCCCCCACCCGATGTGCGCCATATATTTACTGCGCATGTCAGTAAGGGGTTATTAAAATAGACTTCCTTGTATTGGCTATACTTTCCACAACCTCATCATCATCTGAAAAGTTATATCCTTTAGGCAGTGTAAATAATTTATTTATATTGTTGTGGTAATATGAACGTCAAAGAGGGACGCCTTTGTCCAGATAAACATTTAGGCTATGTTCACACAGGGCGCATGGGCTTCGTAAAAGCACAGTGTATCTGCCCTGGGCGCCACAGGGTATTCTGTCCGGAAAACAGCACCAAATTGTGGGGCAATTTTTCTGCCGGAATGTCTCTTCTGCTGAAAACTGCACATAAAAAAAGAAGTAATCCGTAGCCATGATTACTCTTCCCTCTGCAATCCGGCCTCCTGGTATGACGTGCAGCGGTTTACATGAGATGAAGTCATCCCAGGAGGTTGGCCTGGACGTAGAAGCACAGAATTCTGGGTAAAATGTATTTTATTTTTTTCTGAGTTGTGATTTTTGCAGCGGAAAAGCTTTTAACTTCCCATTGAATTCAATGACGAGAAATAGCAGCGATTATGAAAATAGAATTCATAAGCTGCGGATTAAAAAATCACACCAAGTTAATTTCTGAGCATTTTTCTGCTTCTTTACAAAGCGTGTGGATGAGATTTATTCAAATCTCATCCACTCTGCTGCTACTGCATTATTCTGCAGGAAATCTGTAGTCTTCACGCGATGTGTGAATTTACCCTTAGGGCCCATTCACACGAGCGTGAATCTCGTCCGTGTGCCGCGCATGGAAATCACGCACAGCACACGGACCCATTGATTTTAATGGGGCCGTTCGCACATGCGTGCGTCTTCACGCTGCGAAAGTCCGATACTCCTACGAAACTCACTGCATCTCCTACAATGGGTGCATGAAAACCACACACTGCACATCCGTGTGCGGTGCATGATCTGCGCATCAATTCCATACAAATAAAACCACACACTGCACACAGGCACATCCGTGTGCACTGCATGATCTGCGCATCAGTTTTGTGTGCGTGGAAAAACACATGCCACTCACAAAGCACACTGATGCATAGTGCAACACACACGGAGCAGATTTACACAAGTTTTTCACGTGTGTGAATCTGGCACGCTAGTGTGAATGTAGCCCATGTTTGTCTGTACATATAGCAGCAGTGTGCGGCACAGCCACCAAGAGCTTAGTTGCTGTGGTCTTTGACCACCTGCAAACTGCATCAATTACACAATATATGATCCCGGCCTCTGGTCGTGTTAACACGTTTTGGTTTAGCCACGATTTGATTACAACGTGTGAACACAGCTCTATATCAACTAACCTACATCCTGCTTCTGAATCCTAAATGCTATATTCATTTTAAAGGACTTATATGGATGTGTGATTGTTCAATACTTCTTTTTGGTACTTTTACTTTTTTCCCCGTTTTTTTTTTCTTACTAAAGCAGTGGGAGTTCTCGCCGAAGAGACTACTATGAACGAGGTTATGAAAGGGGAGGATATGACGACAGGGAATACTATAGCCGATCATCTTATAGGTAATGTTGATATTGTAGAATTTTTTTATTTTTTTTTGAGGTGTGTGTTAATCTCTATCATACACTTTGGAGTGCTGCCACAATTCTTTTGTTTGCAGTCTATCAGAGGGCTCTGAGCCTAAGAGGAATTGCACCCACCACTGGAGGGGGGGGGGTGGGGTGGGGGTGTGTGTATGTACACACACACACACACACACACACACACACACACACACACACACACACACACGTGTGTATACATACATACATATATATATATATACACACACATACATACATATATACACACACACAGCACCGCTCCAGTGGTTGGTGCAATTCCTCTTAGGCTCAGGCTAACAGCCCTCTGATAGACCGCAAACAAAAGAATTGTGCCAGCACTCCAAAGTGTGTGTGTGTGTGTGTGTATATATATATACATACATACATACATACATACATATACAGACACTCTTTCTGTGATGGAAATGACACTGTGCTCCATTTTTGTGCCTTGTACACTTTAGATGCGTGTTTTCAGTTCACTGCTAATCTCTGCATGCAGCATTAAGATTAACATCTGAGCCAGTGTTCCCCCTTTTATTTTCTTATAGCCTGTGGATATGTCTTAAGTGGAAATACCCCTTTAAGCGGTTTAGGGTCTACATAATGCTTTATTATTATAAAACCTTTTTCTGATGAGATTTGTTCATGTATCTAACATTCTGTATTTCAGGGGAGGCGGAGGCGGGGGATGGCGTGGTGGTCAGGACCGGGATCAATTTTCTAGGTAATTTGCTTGGCTGGCATTTTGTGTTCTTTTTATATTATGGCAATCTCCGTTTTAGAATCGTAGATATTCAACAGCGCTACCAGCATATAAAAAAATCCCCAACGGAGGTTGGTGCACGCAGCCAAATAATTCCAGGTCCAGAGGAACTTGCTTATCCATCTTTGAGACACCCTATTTGGCTTGAAACATTGCAAGATCATGTTTGGTGAATAAGAACACGTCTTTTTCAATTGGAGTGCTGCAGTCGTTCTCTCAATCTGCGTTTTACACTATACAATTCAATATTTGTATCTTTTGATTTTGACATTTTTAGAACATAGCATTTTATAAGTGCAACTTATGAAATGGCAATTGAAAATACTGATTTTTGAATTGCATAAGTTGTGATAGAAACTACTAGTCCTCTAAATCCCTGATCTTGTAACCTTTTACTTTACCAGGAGGCGATCTCCTTCACCATACTATAGTAGAGGTGGATACAGGTCTCGATCCAGGTCTCGTTCTTACTCTCCACGTAAGTTGCCTTTTCCATAATCTTTCCTTCCACCTTGAAAGAGTTACCTTTTCTTGTCTGGCTGTTGTTCACACGATGTCAGTGCAATTAACCTTTTCAGGACCAGACTAATTGTAGTTTTTATATGCTTTTGTTTCATCCCCCACGTTCAAAAAGTCCAAACTTTTTATTTTTTATTTTTTATTTATACATTTTTTTTTCATTGACATAGCCATATGAGGGCTTACTTTTTATGTGACAAATTGTATTTTCTAATGGAACTATGTAATATTGTTTGATGTACTGGGAAGCTGGAAGAAATTTAAGAATGGGGTGGAACTGGAAAAAAATCAGTTCTGCCATTTTCTTATGGGTTTAATTTTTTTCAGTGCCCACTATACGGTCAAAATGACACGTTACCTGGTCAATACGATCATGGTGACACCAAATTAATTTCGTTTTTGTTACGTTTTAGTACTTTTTTTTTTTTTTTTTTTTTTTTTTTTCCAGAACCTTTCACCTGCCCATACATGTGCAGCATGTAATGGGCAGGTCTGCACCAACCCTTGGGTATTTAATATTATTTTTTCCTACCCTCCTCCGTTATTTAGATATTGGCGCCGTTATATTTGGTGCCCGATATTTAAATAACCCCCTGAACTGACTATGGGGTGTGTAATTGGCAGGGGGGGGCGTGTAACATCGCTGTGACACTGTTGTCCAATCAGCTGCGGACAGTGTCACAGCAAGAGCTGGAGAGAGGAGAGCACGCTCTCACGTGTCAGTCTTGTCCTTTTCTACCAAGAGCTGAAGACTGAGTGAGAGCATGCGCGAATGTATGTCTACATTTTGAGCACTTTTTATAAAAAAAAAAAAAATAATTTGGCAAAAAAAACCTGATTCGGCCATTTTGACCTTTTTTTTTTCCCGCTACGTCGTTCACCGTATTGGAAAAATATATTTTTAGCGTTTGGGCATTTTTAGACGCGGCGATACCTAATGTGTTTGTTTTTGTTATTTAGGGAAATTCTTATATATATATATATATATATATATATATATATATATATATATATATTTTTTTTTAAACTTTTCATTCTTTTTGAGAAAAAAATAAATAATAATAATTAGCCCCCGTAGTGGGTTTGATCCTGCGATCATTAGAACACATGCCATAGACTGCAATATCACAATGTTGCAGTCTATGGCAAAATCAGTGCATTGCTATTGAGACCTGCCACAGTCAGGTCTCAATAGAAATTTTCCTATAGCAGGGCTCAGAGCGTTCAGAAGGCTGCTAGAGGAACACATCGGTGCCCGCAATCGCGATGTGCGAGGAGCGGTGACCGGCCCCAAACAAAGTGAAAACCCCTCAGATGCCGGTGGTCACATCTGACCACAGCATCTGAGGGGTTGAATGCTTGCGATCAGATGTGTAACACAGCAGAGACCCGGCGGCTATTGTTCCTGCTCCGCTTCTGAGCGGGTGCCATGTTTAAATACTTTTTCTGGACGTTAATCTACAGATCAGCGCCGTGAAAGGGGTTTTCTGGGGACCAAAAATTGCATTGTAATATATTTGTGAAACTAAGTCACTTACTAATCTACTTTTAATTAAAAATTCTGTGCTAAATGGTGCAGTTCAAACCTCATGAATTATTCAGGAAGTGCTGGAGCATAATAGTGTAATCGTAGTCTAAGGCTCTGTTCACATCTGCATTGGGGTCCTGTTCTGACGCTCTTCGGAGGTTTTTGTCAGAACGGGATTCTGAGAAGACACAAACTGACAACGACGGAAACCAGGGGTTTCCGTCACCATTTATTTCAATGGTGACTGAGCCGGTGCCCGTGGTTTCTCTTTTGTGCACCGGACCTGTCGTTTTTCCGGAAGCAATCGTGTCAGTTTGTGTCTGCTCAGGGTCCTGTTCTGACCGAAACGTCAGAACGGGAACCCAACGCAGATGTGAACAGAGCCTTATAGCGATGACGCTCTGACACGGCCCCACGTGACTGAGCTCTTGTCCATATTTTGAACAGCACATGAAGTATCGGGAGCAGGACTGGAGTCCCCGAGCAAAGCGCTAGCTCTGCTCGGGGACTACAGTAGTGCTGCTGACATCATTGTCCATATATTGACAGTGACGTCTGCAGAAGTTGTGGAGTTCCCAGGCAGAGAATTAGCTGATGCTCTGCTTGGGGACTTCCGCAATAGGAAAACCCTGAATTAACCAAATATGGATGTTGCTAGCAGGGCTGGAGTCCCGAGCAAAGCGCTAGCTGATGCTCTGCTTGGAATAGGCAATGTGACAGCCCCTTGCAGTCATGTTCACAAACCGCACATGAAGGAAGAGCTCAGTCACGTGGGGCCGTGTCATCACTACTAGAAAAGCTCCAGCACTTCCTGAATAATTAATGAGGTTTGAACTGCGCCATTTAGAACAGAATTTTTAATTAAAGAGGCTCTGTTACCACATTATAAGTGTCCTATCTCCTACATAAGGAGATGGGCGCTGTAATGTAGGTGACGACAGTCCGTTTTATTTAGAAAAACGATCTATTTTTACCACGTTAGGAGCGATTTTTAGCTTTATGCTAATTAGTTTCTTGATGCCCAAGTGGGCGTGTTTTTACTTTAGACCAAGTGGGCGTTGTACAGAGGAGTGTATGACGCTGACCAATCAGCGTCATGCACGTCTCCCCATTCATTTAGTCAGCGCGTAGTGACACTGCGTTGTTCACTATGTGCTGTCACATACTGACACATTAACGTTACTGAAGTGTTTAGACCGTGACTAGACATTCCTTCCAGCCAGGACGTGATGTCCATTCACAATCCCTGTACTTGGTTAACGTTTCTGTGGTACTGGTCACTGATTGGTCAGCGTCATACACTCCTCTGTACAACGCCCAGTTTTTTTTTGTATTTTATTTTTTTAGTTAACCCCTTAGTAACCAACAATACGCCTTTTAACGTTCGTCACTAAGGGGCCTTAGGCTAGGCTGACGCCTTTTCACGTGAGCCTAGTCTAAGTCCTGCACGGGTCTCCCGTGCAGGCAGGAGCCAGGGCTCTGCTGTCTGATGACAGCTGAGCTCCTGCTCCAACGCCCGCGATCGAAGTTTACTTCGACCGCTGCATTTAACTTTGTTTACAGAGGGAGTGAGCTCCCTCTGTCACCCATCGGCGGCCCGCGAATGCAATCGCGGGTCTCCGATGGGGTGTCATGACAACCTGGGGGTTTGATAAAAGCCCCCAGGTCTGCCATGGACATATGCCTGTTAGGACGCGCCGGAGGCACGTCCTAACAGATTGCCTGTCAGATTTACACTGACAGGCAATAATGCTCTGGCATACGAAGTACACCAGAGCATTATAGCAGCGATCTGAAGATCGCACAGTAAAGTCCCCTAGTGGGACTAATGAAATAAGTCACCAATGTGAAATAAAGATTATTAATAAAAAGTGCAGTAAAAAAAGAAATCCCTTTTTTTTCCGTAAAAAGTGTTTTCTTTTTTTACACTTTTACTAAATAAAAAGTACACATATGGTATCGCCGCGACCGTAATGACTCCGTTAATATGTAATTTAAACCGCAAGGTGAACACAGTAAAAAAAAAAAACGCAAAAAAACATGGCGAAATTGCAATTTTTTTCCATTGCCCCCCAAAAAAGTCATAATAAAAATGAATCAAGTCCCATGCACCCCAAAACAGTACCAATCAAAACGACGTCTCGTCCCGCAGAAAACGAGCCCAAAAAATCACTACATTGATGGAAAAATAAAAAAATTACGGCTCTTGGAAAGCAACGATGCAAAAACAAATAATTTTAGTTCAAAAGTGTTTTTATTGTGCAAAAGTCGTAAAACATAAAAAACCTCTACATATGTGGTATCGCCGTAATCGTACCGACCCATAGAATAAAGGTAACATGTTGTTTACGGCGTCCATTTAAAAACGCATAGAACAATGGTGGAATTTCAGTTTTTTTTTTAAAAAAAAGTTAATAAAAAAAACTATATGTACCCTAAAATGGTGCTATTAAAAAGTACAACTAATCCCGCAAAAACAAGTCCTCATACAGCTATGTAGACGGAAAAATAAAAAAGTTATAGCTCTTTGAATGCGACTATAGAAAAACGAATAAAATACCTTGGTCATTAGGGCCTAAAATGGGTTGGTCACTTAGGGGTTAAACAATTATGAAAAAATGAAAACAATGTGTAATCACATAAATAACAAGTCAGGAAATATTATAAATTAGATTCTAATTTATAAGCTTTCCAAGTGCTGGTCACTAGAGGGAGCAGTTCCCAAAATTACAGCGTGGTAAAGCAACCTCTTTGCTTTATGCTGCAAATTTGGGGTAGACACACTCTCTAGTGTCCTCAAACAATCCCCCCTCCCTTATTCTGGCTAGTGCCAGGAGAAGGAGGGGGTTGAATCTTCAAACCTCCTACACTGTGTGCTGCCATTTTCTGAGCGAATGCACAGTGTAGGAGGATTAGATACAGTGGTAATCAGACAGTATAACACGAACATAATACACACATCACAAACACAACTTACCTGCTGCCGCCTCCGCTCCTATTCCTTGCGTCTTCGCTTCCTTGAACATATGGCCGGAAGCTGTGGCCGGAAGTAGTCATCTGAAAATGGCGCCGGATTTCGCTCTGCTAACTAGCTTTGTTTTGATCTGTGTTGGAGCGGTGCATGTGCCGTTCCCACACAGACGGCGTACGCATTCTCTATGGGGATGTATGTGCCGTATTCCACCTCTGTATGTGTTATTAATCGACACATACAGAGATGGAAAAAAAATGGTAACCCCCATAGAGAAGTAAGGAAAAAAAAAATTAAGTAGAACACAAATAAATACAATTTATTTTAAGATCACACTAAGGCCCCATGCACACGAACGTAAAAACGCCCGTAATTACGGGCCCATAGACTTCTATTGGCCACGGGTACCACGGGAAGGTGCCCATGCCCCGTTGAAAGATATAGAACATGTCCTATTTCAGGCCGTAATTACAGCACGGGCAAGCCCATAGAAGTCTATGGTGCTCCCATAATTACGGGAGCGTTGCTAGGCGACGTCAGTAAATAGTCACTGTCCAGGGTGCTGAAAGAGTTAAACGATCGGCAGTAACTCTTTCAGCACCAGGGACGTGGCTACCGATCACAATATAGATAAAGCTGTAAAAAAAGACGTTCATACTTACCCAGAACTCCCTGCTTCTTCCTCCTATTCCGGCCTCCTGGGATGACGTTACAGCCCATGTGACCGCTGCAGCGGTCACATGGACTGCGCGTCATCCAGGGAGGTCGGACTGGATGTCAAGAGGGACGCGTCACCAAGACAACGGCCGGGTAAGTATGAATTTTACTTTTATTACGGAAAGGGCTGTCTCTTCTCTCTATCCTGCACTGATAGAGAGAAGGGCTGCCGATTACTGCAGTGTAATTTTGCAGCGAAAACGTGCCCGTGAATACGGACACCGGACCCGTATTTACGGGCGCGGGTCCGTAAATACTGGTGCAATACGGGTCGAATACGCCTGACCAAGGACCCATATTTACGCCAGTATTTACAGGTGGACAAAAATACGGTCGTGTGCATGGGGCCTAAAAGCAATATTATAGAAACAAAAATAAAAAATTCATGACACCTTCCCTTTAAAGTTTTGGGTGGAAGTGCTCTTAGGTGGACCATTCACAGAAGGTAAACATGTTTACAGTACGGGACAGTTGTCCTGCAGCGAGGCAGGGACTCCTAGCATCGTACATCACTATGATGCTAGGAGCCCGGCCCCCTGCACTGTGTTCGGTCTGGGTCTTCCGGCCGAAATACGTTCCGTACATTACGGACGTAACCTGGTCGTGTGAACCCAGCCTTAGAACCACATGGTTTGTTTTTTTTTGTTTTCGCATCATTCTTTAGGTATGCTGCTGTTTTCCATAGGCTTCTCTGAATGACTTCAAAAACTACAGAAAAAAATGGCTGTTCAAATTAGTCACCAGAAAATGTTGTGCGTTTTTATGCAGGGGATTTGGAGCTCTATGGTGGTCTAAGCTTCCTTTTTCCAGATACAAAGATATTTTAAAAAATGAACACCATTTTGGACCAAAAAATAAATAAAAATCTTTTCCGTGTGTGTTCTCATTTGATAATTTTTCAAGTACTTGAACAAAAAGCAATGAGTTGTCTAAAGTGTTTTTTTTTTTTTTTTTTTTGTGTTTGTTTTTCAGGTCGTTATTAAAATGGAGTTGCTTCAATCAGTCGAAAATAAACTTGTATACATACAATAAAGCTCAGAAATGTAAATCAAATGAACACTTCGAGAACATTTTGGCAATTTTTGTAAAGAGGAACATTTCTTGTAGACATGAATTAGTCTCTTCAGATGTGCATGAATTTTGTTTTCTTGTTTTATTGGTTGACTTACAAGTAAATTTATTTTATTCTTTCTATTTGTTAAAGCTTTTTTCCCCTCAATCCATTAAAAGCAAGTGTTTTTGTTTTTTTTTGTTTTTTTAAATTGTCATTTTCCTGACTTTCTAAGAAATAGAAATAAAAAATTCTTCATTCTCATTAAACCCCACTTTTTGTATAAATACCCTTCCAAAAAAAATATTCTTTATAAAATGCAGGTACCCTTTCTACTTCATGCATAATATGTCTGTTAGAGTAAATCAACTAATGAATTCACTAACTTATTGAACTACTGGGGATAACTGATTTTGTAAATATTTTAGTTTTTTTTGTTTTTTGTTTTTTTTTTTCCCCCTGAGGTATATTTACTACAACAGGGGTAACAGGCCATATTGAAATTGAGGATGGTTCTAGTCAAAATAATTTTCCAGCTATAACTGCTAGTGCTCTCCAACACATTCCAGAACCTCTGTCTACTTCTGCAATCTGACCTCCAAAACAGGCTTTGTGAATGAGCCTCGATTTTGTTTTCCTTCTGTGACATTTCGGGCTTGTCCGCGTGCAACGGAATTGCCGTTTATTTTCCATCAGGAATTGCGGATGGAAAATACGCAGCAGAATACAGTAGCAGCAAAGTGGGGGTGAATGAGCAAATGTCATCCGCACGCTGTGTAAAATTTCAGTCCTGAAATTCACCTGTGGTGTGTTTTTCGTTCCGTAGCAAGTCAACTCCTGGTGCGGAAAGTGGATTAAATTCCTGTGTTTTTCAGAGGAGATATCACCATGTCACAGACTTTGGGGGGAAAAATGCCGCAATATCCACACCATTTTCTTCCGTAAAAAAACTCAAGGGAATGGTGTTTTTCTGCAGCGGAATGTCTTCTAGTTTTAGTGGAAATGCTGCAGAAATTTTCTGCAGCAGTTCCGTTCCATGTGGACAACCCCAAACACTTGCCAAGCTTCATTTGAAACTTCTGACTTTGGGTTGAGTAGCTTCACTCTGTAGCTTTCGGAGTATAGTTGTTTGCTTAGCAATATTGTAAGTGTGTAAGTGGTGTATTTTGATCCTGAAAAAAATAATTGCAAGGCTGCAGAAACATCATTGGTTATATCGGTGGCCTTTTATGGTTTATGTAATTGCATCCTTTCAAGAAAATGCACAATATGCAGATATTGCTTTTTTTTCTGTGTAATTCTATTTTTAAATAAATGTTTTTTGAAAAATGTTATTGGAAGAAATCCCATATTTGTATTGTTGAATCTGGTTTCTGTGAGGTGCATAACGTTGGTCCTCATTTGTGTTTGTCAGGGGGGGGGGGTTTACTCCTCCTGTTTCTCCTCTTCCTCTCTGTTTCTCCTCTTCCTCTCTGTTTCTCCTCTTCCTCTCTGTTTCTCCTCTTCCTCTCTGTTTCTCCTCTTCCTCTCTGTTTCTCCTCTTCCTCTCTGTTTCTCCTCTTCCTCTCTGTTTCTCCTCTTCCTCTCTGTTTCTCCTCTTTCTCTCCTCTCTGTTTCTTCTCCTCCTCATACTCATCGCTAGCGTGGGCAGAATAGACCACACTTGCTTGGCCAGCTGGCCCTCTTTTGACGGAGACATTTTTCCATTTCCTCCATCACGGATGCTGCCACTCGTACACAATCCTCCTTGCATTGTGACCTTGCGTACCACATAATCATTGCGAGGCAGTTTTACCCAAATGGATTTAAGGCTTCAGTACCAGCTTGGGGAGGATTTGGTTCTCATTTTCACTTAATCTTAGGCCTCATTCGCACGAGCATATTCGATTCACGTGAATGAAAAACGCATGTGAATCTGGTCCGTGTGTGTGTTATTCACGCACTCGCAAAGCCCTCCCCCCCCCCCCAACTGAATCGATGCGCCAATCAGGCACGCATGTGCTGTGCGTGGTTTTCACGCACCGATTGACTTCAATGGGCACGTAGGCGCATGATAACGCACCAATTTATGACATGCAGTGAGCGTCACTCAGGGGGCTCTCGCGTGAACGATCATGCGTGTGTGAATGGCCCCATTGAAATCAATGGCTCTGTGTGCTATGCGTTGTTTCAACGCCCAGCACACGGATGTCATTCATGCTTGTGTGAACGAGGTTTGATTCTGTGCTCTTAATTTCTGCAATATAGCGTATGAATCGGGTTGATATAGCAACCTAATGGTTTCTTATTACAGAATCTTATTTAGCTCATATTGGACAATACATATTGCCAATCACACACTAAAGTATTTCAACTTTGATTTTATTTAAACCGTACCAGCACTTCAACCAAAATTTGCCAAAAACGTAATAGCCTTGACGTTTTCAATCTATAGCAGTCCCCTTTTGTAATTTTTTTTTTCAACAGTTTTTTTTATTAATGAGCCTCTGAGAGCTTTGTTTCCACGGCACTGTTTGTGTCCCCAATGTAAGGAATGAGAAATGCAAACTGTAGTGTATATGCTGTTGCCCCTAGGAGGCTTGACGCTAAGAAATTAAAAAGTGGCACCTACTACCTGATATACTGTGCCCACAGACAGAGATATTTAGTCTTGGCTTAGTGTCCGCAGAAGGCAGACTTTACCTTTTTATTTTTTATTCCAATTTTAGCTGGGGCACAGGTTTGACAGTCTCCTCTTTTTTTGGCCCTTGGCGGGTGCATGGTGTCATATTCCAAATGCACCCTTGTATAACCAGCCTGTGACAAGTGGGACGAGCGTCAGGCTGGTGAGTGACAGGAGATAAAACTTCTCCCACTAATGCCCCCATAGTTAAGGGTTAAACACTGATGGTCACACATCTGGGAGATGGGGAAAGAAAGTGCTGATCTGGATAGTATGTGGTTCAAACCGCTCCATGAGCCACCGATTTTGTATATAGTTTTAGTAAAATTATGGGTTTGCTGATCGTCTCAGTTTTTAGGGCACATCAGGCTTTTATTGCAATTAGGTGCTATTTGCAGCTGGCCTATTGCCGGCGGCACCATTTTAAAAAAAATATTCTCATCCTTCTCATCCATTCGTGCTCTAGCTATCGGCTTCCTTTTAATGGCTAGTCTCCCTCACGTGACCGCCAGCAGCTAGTCATGGCAGTTGGGGGACGGAGCCTATGTCTTTAGTCTCCTGCATTCGTATAGTTGCTGATGGGAACACTACATCCTGACCAGTGCTGCTGCATTTTGTCTCGGATGCGACATTGGACATTCCGAAGCTGAGTAGGACCAGCCCTTGGCATTTTGTCTACACCCCCCCCCCCCCCCTCTTTACAGGTGCCTTAGGCCTCATGCACACGACCGTAAAAACTCCCGTTATTACGGGTCGTAATTACGACCCGTAATAACGGGCTCATAGACTTCTATTGGCGACGGGTGCCTTCCCGTTTTCTCACGGGAAGGTGCCTGTGGCGTTGAAAAAGATAGAACATATCCTATTTCAGGCCGTAATAACGGCACGGACAGTCCATAGAAGTCTATGGAGCTCTCGTAATGACGGGTGGCTACATGTGTGCACCCGTCATTACGGCAGCGTTGCTAAGCGACGTCAGTAAATAGTCACTGTCCAGGGAGCTGAAAGAGTTAACTGATCGGCAGTAACTCTTTCAGCACCCTGGACAGTGACTACCAATCAGTATAAACCTGTAAAAAATAAAACTAAAAGACTTTCATACTTACCGAGAACTTCCTGCTTCCTCCAGTCCGGTCTCCCGCCCGTTGCCTTGGTGACGCGTCCCTCTCGACATCCGGCCCGACGTCCTGGATGACGTTTCAGGCCATGTGACCGCTGCAGCCAATCACAGGTCAATCACAGGCTGCAGCGGTCACATGGACTGCCACGTCATCCAGGGATGTCGGGCTGGATGTGAAGAGAGGGACACGTCACCAAGACAACGGCCGGGTAAGTATGAATTTCTTTAACTTTTATTACAGAAAAGGCTGTCCCTTCTCTCTATCCTGCACTGATAGAGAGAAGGGGTTGCTGATTAGTGCAGTGCTATTTTGCCGCCAAAAACGTGCCCGTAAATACGGGTGGAATACGGGTGACACCGGACCGATATTTACGGGCACGGGTTCGTAAATACTGGTGCAAAACGGGTGGAATACGTGTGACACCGGACCAGTATTTACGGGTGGGAAAAAATACGGTCGTGTGCATGAGGCCTTAGTCTGTAGGGGAGTATTTATTCCTAGCAGAGCGAGAAGGCAGCTGTTACGATTGCTGTGCAGTACTGTGGTGTCTCTTCTCCCACCAGTGCAGTGTGTGGTTTAATAACCCCCTTCTACTACCATGTCTGACCCTACGGGAGAACCCTTACGACAGACAACAATTACAATTCATTATGCATGTTCCAAATGCATCACTAAATTTCCCTGTGTTCCGTCTACCACCCTATGTGATGCACGTTGGCTTCCTGGCCAAACACTTGCAGCTCCTGCATCCCTGCCACCTCCTGTGTTGCGCACGCTTGGTATGTTGGGTCTGCATCTGGAATGAGCGCATTCCCCTTTCAGAACTCTTGATAACCTAGCAAACCGCTCAGTCCATACTGGGTGTAATGTCAACTCCTTTTCCCCTGGGCCCTTATTCTGGCTGGACTCCTACGTCCATGTCTACCTCTTGTGGCCGATCCCGAAAGTGGACAAGATCTGCTTTTCACCCACCTCTTCCCCTAAGGAGGTTCTATTGGAGGACAAACTGGTTCAGACACTGATTCAGATGACATGGGATCTGCCCTCACACCCCCCCCCCCTTCTGTGGACTTGTTTATTACAGCTGTCCGTGACAACTTGCAGGTCACCGAGTCCGTGTAAGGGGCAGGTGCAGGATCAATTTCCTTCAGCCTCAGCATCCCCAGGTGGTTTTTCCTGCTCATGCTAAACTTGAAGGTATTGTATTGTCTTTAAGGAATAGGACAAGAAGTTTTCTCAGTCTAGCAGACTATTTCTATCCCTTTCAAGAACAAAACTCTTCCAAGTGGGTAAGGTCTCCGGCAGTGGGTTCTCCTGTTGTCTTGCCGAAGTTACTACTTTGCCTATGGTGGACTCCACTTCCTTCAAAGAGCCTCTGAATCGCTGTGCGGAATACTTTACCAAAACCGCTATTGAGGCTTTCGGCTATGCCCTACTTCCAATTATTTACCTCAGTCTGGGTCAGCAGAGCTATCACTGAATGGGTGTGCAAACTGTCATGGCGTAGTCATAGTCTCTCCAATGTGTCCAAGCTCCTGTGCAAGGCTGTCCTTGACACTGCCCGTCTTCTAGCTCAGGGCTGGGCTTCTTCCATTACTACAAGTGATCCCTGACTGTTTCCCTTTTCAGGCTCCAGTCTCTTTAGAACCAGTTTTATTTCTGAGGCTACGGGTGCAACCGCCTCCCCCAAAGCAGAATAAAACCGACTGCTCCGGTCATTTTCAGTCCATTCGTGGGGTTCTCCAACACTACATTCTCCCAACCGCAGCCTCACCAGGATTATAAGGCCAAACCTTTTAAGGGTAGAGACGCATAATGTAAACTCTGCGGATTTTCATTGCGTAAAATCCGCAGCATAGTACAGTAGCAGCACAGTGGATGAAATTTGAACAAAAAGCATTCACACAGTGGAAAAAATACACTGAGAAATCTGCAGCTGCTGCAATCTATGCTGTGGAAATGCTGCTCTTCTGTTGCAAGTTTTCCCTATTGAATTCAATAGGGAGGTTTAAACCCACTAGAAAATAATCATAGCAACACAATCCACGCCTGCAGGTCATGGGCTGCAGCACCTTCCCTGAAGGCCAGGCTATACTCTGAGGGACGCTTCGCTATGAGAACAGGGTGTTTTAAATCCCACCCCAATTTGGTGTGGGTTTTTCGGGTGGAATTTCCTTCGGCTTCCTGGACAGATACGGTGTGTGCTTTTACGCTGCTTGTCCGCCCTGTTTGCCCTTACCCTAAAGCCAGTATTTCCCGGACCCAACAGAGTGCAGGGAAGAACGCTACTAGCAGTGTAGTTATGTACAATGCCAGGAGTCCCTGCCGCGCTGCGAGAAACCTGTCCCATACTGTAATCATGTTTTCAGCATGGGACAGTAGTTCGGTGGGGAGGCAGGGACACCTAGCGCCATACATAACTATGATGCTAGGAGCCTGACTCCCTGCACTGTGTGCGGTCCGTATATCACGGACCGAACACAGTCGTATGAATTAGGCCTAAGGGACTTCCTCTGGAACTGCTATCAATCCTCCAGTATGATATTTGTTGCAGGCAGCTGCTCCAATTTCACTTTGACAATGCTGTGGCTTATCTCCATTACCAGGACGGCACTCACACCGTTGCGGTGAAGGGAGCAAAGATTCTAGTCTGGGTGGAAACTCACGCTCCTGCTGACAGCAGTACACAGTCCCAGGGCCCGACAACTGGGTCACTGACTTCCTCAGTCGTGAAAAGATGGATACTGTGGAGTGGTTTCCAGCAAGTCTTCGACCAAATATGTCTCATGCAGGGCCAATGGGACGTGGACTTAATTCCCTGCTTCATCGCCTGAAATCCAGAGGTGTGTGCCATGGATTCTGTTGTGGCTCCGTGGTCTAACGTCAGTCTCGCGCGTGCGCACGCGCTTCCACTCAAGGCAGAGGTGATGCCGGCCTTCACAATAGTCCCAGATTGCGTAGCAACAATAATGTGAACAATCTCGTGTTCCCAATGGCCCTTGCGCCTCTATCCTGACCTTTTAGGGACCTCTCTTCCGCCAGAATTCAAGGTTGCTACGAATAATGGCTTGTTGTTGAGGCTGCTGTGCTTAAGACTTGTAGTCTGAGTGTTATTCTTGCTATGCTCAAGGAAAGGAAGCTGCCTTAACCCCTTCCAGACATCCGCCGTATATATACGGCGCTGTCGGGAGGTGTCAGAAGCAGAGCCGGCACCATCACCGCGGGGTGACAGCTGTATTATACAGCTGGCACCCTCCTGTAACTGCCAGGATCGGAGCTATTCTCCGATCCGGCAGATTAACCCCTCAGATGCTGCGCTCAATAGATCGGCAACCCGATGGGCAACCCAGTGATGCAATCGCTGGGTTGCTGTGGCAATCGGACGCCAGAAAATGGCGTCCGAGTCTGCCTTGTACGGGAGCCGATGAGGACCCGCCTGCGGCGCGTCCTCATAGGCTTGCTGTCAGTAAATAACTGACAGCGCCAATACACTGCACTACGTATGTAGTGCAGTGTATTAGAGTAGCGATCGGGGCATCAGGCCCCCATGTCCCCTAGTGGGACAAGTAAAAAAAAGTAAATAAAAATGTGGTAAAACAATAAAAACACACACATTTCAAATAAAAATAAAGCTAAACTGACTTTTTTCCCATAGTAAGTCTTTTATTATGGGAAAAACCGTAAAAATCAAAAAAACTATACATAATTGGTATCGCCGCGTCCATAACGACCCAAACTACAAAACTATTATGTAATTTATCCCGCACGGTGAACGCGGTAAAAAAAAATGCTATAAAAAGTGATCAAAAAGTCACATTTACTCCAAAATAGTACTAATAAGAAACGACAATCCGTTCCGCAAAAAATAATCCCTGACACCGCTTTGTGCACACAAAAATAATAAAGTTATGGGTCTTAGAATATGGCGACACAGAAAACAAATGATTTTATAAAAAAAGTGATTTTATTGTGCAAAAGCTGCAATACATAAAAAAACCGATATAAATTTGGTATCGCCGTAATCGTATCGACCCGCAGAATAAAGCTAACATGTAATTTAGGGTGCACTGTGGATGCAGATAAAAAAACCAATAAAAAACTATTCCAGAATTGCTTGTTTTTGGTAATTTCCTTTACCAAAAAATGAAATAAAAAGTGATCAAAAAGTCGTATGTGTTCTAAAATGGTACCAATAAAATCTACAGCCCGTCTCGCAAAAAACAAGCCCGCACACCGCTCAATCAACTGAAAAATAAAAAAGTTATGGCACTAGTAATGCGGTGATGAAAAAACATCTCAATGCGCAGGCCGGAGGGGAACATTCCTTCAGTTTTAGGGCCCTAGTATTTAGGAACTAGAAAAGGGAATGGACATAGCACATCCGCTGGAAGCGAGGGCGCCCGTATTATACCAGCGCAAAACTTTCCCAGCAAAATTTCCCAGCAAAATTTCCCAAACCATGAAGGAGAAAAAGTCCACAAAAGGTGCAGAGCGTTACAGAAGGGGGATAAGAAAGAAAACCGTTTATCAGTGTGACACCGGCCTGCGCATAACGGATCGCTTTCTCAGCGTAACACACATCTATGGATAATTGTATTATTTACCCCATTATTATACCCTCTTATTATGCCCTGATGTACTCCGCACAGATTACATGTGCCCCCACATTATAAACGGAAATACCAGCAAAACCCCAAACAGAACTATTACCAAGCAAAATCCATGCTCAAAATGGCGGTCTTTCCCTTCTTAGCCCTACAGTGTGCCCAAACAGCAATTTATGGCCACAAGTAAGGCATTACCATACCCGGGAGAACCCGCTTAACAATTTATGGGGTAAGATTCTCTAGGGGCACAACATCTTGTGCGGTGAATGGGCAGATCAGTGGAGAAATTGCAATTTTCACTTTGCACAATCCACTGCGTATTCATTTCTGAAAAACACCTGTGGAGTCTAAATTCTCACTACATCCCTTGATAAATGCCTTTAGGGGTGTAGTTTCTAAAACAGGGTCACTTTTGTTTGGTACATCAGGGGTTTTGCAAATGCAACATGGCGTCCGCAAACCATTCCAGCAAAATCTACGCTCCAAAAGATAAATACCTCTCCTTTTCTTCTGAATGCTCCCATATACGTAAACAGCTGATTATAACCACATTTGGGGTGTTACCGTACTCGGGAGAAATTACTTTACAAATGTTGGGGTGCTTTTTCTTCTCTATTCCTTGTAAAAATGAAAAATGTGTATCTAAAACTACATCTTGTTGGAAAAAAAAATTATTTTTCATTTTCATGGTTTAATTCTAATTAATTCAGCAAAAAACCTTTGGGATCAAAATTTTCACTATACCCCTAGATGATTCCTCAGGGGGTGCAGTTTCCCAAATGGAGTCACTTTTGGGGTGTTTCCACTGTACTAGTACTACAGGGGCTCAGCAAATATGACATGACACCCAGAAACCATTCCAAAATCCAAATAGCGCTCCTTCCATTCTGAGCACTACCGTGTGTCCAAACAGATGTTTGTGACCACATGTGGGGTATTGTTTTACTCGGGAGAAGTTGCTTTACAAATGTTGCGGTGCTTTTTCTCCTTCAGACCTTGTGGAAATGAAAAAAAAATACCTAAACCTACATTTTCTTTGAAAAAAATGTCGATTTTCATTTTTACGGCCTACTTACAATAAGTTCTGTAAAACACCTGTGGGGTCAAACTGCTCACTGTACCCCTAGATAATTTCCTCATGGGCTGTAGTTTCCAAAATGGGGTCACTTGTTGGGGATTTCCACTGTTTTGTCCCCTCAGGGGCTTTGCAAATGCGACATGGCCTCCTCAAACCATTCCTGCTAAATTTGAGTTCCAAAAGGCAAATGGCGCGCTTTCCCTTCTCAGCCTCGCCGTGTGTCCAAACAGCCGTTTATTACCACATGTGGGGTATTGTTTTAGTCGGGAGAAATTTCTTTACAAATTTTATGGTGCTTTTTCTCCTTTAGTCCTTGTGGAAATAAAAAAAAATTAGCTAAACCTACATTTTATTTGAAAAAATGTAGATTTTCATTTTCACAGCCTACTTGCAAAAATTTCTGCAAAAAACCTGTGGGGTCAAAATGCTCACTATACTCCTAGATAATTTCCTCAAGGGGTGTAGTTTCCAAAATGGGGTCACTTGTTGGGGGTTTCCACTGTTTTGTCCCCTCGGGGGCTTTGCAAATATGACATGGCCTCCGCAAACCATTCCTGCTAAATTTGAGCTCCAAGAGCCAAATGGCACTCTTTCCATTCTAAGCCCTGCCGTGTGTCCAAACAACCGTTTATTACCACATGTGGGGTATTCTTTTCCTCTGGAGAAATTGCTCTACAAATGTTGTGGTGCTTTTTCTACTTTAGTTCTCTTGGAAATGAAAAAAAATTAGCTAAACCTACATTTTATTTGAAAAAATGTAGATTTTCATTTTCATGACCTAGTTCCAAAAATTTTTGCAAAAAAACTGGCCGGTCAAAATGCTTGCTACACCCCTAGATAAATTCCTCGAGGGGTATAGTTTCCAAAATGGGGTCACTTGTTGGAGGTTTCCACTGTTTTGTCACCTCAGGGGCTTTGCAAATGCGACATGGCCTCCGCAAACCATTCCTGCTAAATTTGAGCTCCAAGAGCCAAATGGCGCACTTTCCATTCTAAGCCCTGCCGTGTGTCCAAACAACTGTTTATTACCACATGTGGGGTATTGTTTTACTCGGGAGAAATTGCTCTACAAATGTTGTGGTGCTTTTTCTACTTTAGTTCTCTTGGAAATGAAAAAAAATTAGCTAAACCTACATTTTATTTGAAAAAATGTAGATTTTCATTTTCATGGCCTAGCTCCAAAAATGTTTGCAAAAAAACTGGCCGGTCAAAATGCTTGCTACACCCCTAGATAAATTCCTCGAGGGGTGTAGTTTCCCAAATGGGGTTACTTTTGGGGGGTTTCCACTGTTTTAGTTCCACTAGACCTGTTCAAAGCTGACATGGTGCCTAAAATATATTCTAATAAAAAGGAGGCCCAAAATCCACCAGGTGCTCCTTTGCTTCTGAGGCCGATGCTTCAGTCCAGTAGCCTACTAGGGCCATATGTGGGATATTTCCTAAAACTGCAGAACCTGGGCAATAAATATTGAGTTGCATTTCTTGGGTAAAACATTCTGTGGTACAAAAAAAATGGATTCAAAATGAATTTCTGGAAAAAAATAATGAACTTTGTAAATTTCACCTCTACTTTGCCTTAATTCCTGCGCAATGTCTAAAGGGTTAAGAAACTTTCTAAATGCTGTTTTGAATACTTTGAGGGGTGCAGTTTTTAAAATGGGGTGACTTATTGGGGGTTTCTAATATCTAAGGACCTCAAAGCCACTTCACAACTGAACTGGCCCCTGTAAAAATAGCATTTTGAAATTTTCTTGAAAATGTGAGAAATTGCTGCTAAAGTTCTAAGCCTTGTAACGTCCTAGAAAAATAAAGTGATGATCAAAAAACGATGCCAATCTAAAGTAGACTTATGGGGAATGTTAGTTAGCAACATTTTTGTGTGGTATAACTGCCTGTCTTACAAGCAGATACATTTAAATTGAGAAAAATGCAAATTTTTGCAATTTTTCGCTAAATTTTGGTGTTTTTCACAATTAAATACTGAATGTATCGGGCAAATTTTGCCACTAACATAAAGTCCAATGTGTCACGAGAAAACAATCTCAGAATCGCTTGGATAGGTAAAAGCATTCCGGAGTTATTACCACATAAAGTGAAACATGTCAGATTTGAAAAATGAGGCTCGGTCAGGAAGGTCAAAAGCGGCCAAAGAGGGAAGGGGTTAAGCTGCCTTAAGCCTGTGTTTACCTACTTTCATTGGTGTGAGAATCGCAACCCCCCCCCCTCTGGGACTCGCACCGATCTCTAGAACGAGGCCCCCCTAAACCGTGTTCTCGTTAAAGAAGGGAAAACCCCTTTTAACTGTCCACCGAGCTCCACTCAACTTTTTCTACAGACAGGGCAGGCAACCACTACCTCCTAGTTCTTTTTATTTTCAGTTAGTCCCCTTCGACGCTTATCACACACCACACAGTAGATGCACCGGCAGTCTCGAGGCAGAGCAAGAAGAACCCTATCGCTGAATAGCTGAGAGGCTTAGCGAACCAGTATTAGACTTAATTTCAGCAGTGCCGCTATCGTGGATCAATAGCTGGTCCAAAGATAGCGATGCTGCTTGCTAAGTGCAGCGTGCTCTATCTGGTGGTCTTGGTCACTAGTGAGCGTCACTGTCAGATATTGCACTGCATCAGTGATGCTGATTACTAGGTGACGAAGACCACCAGACCGCAAGCCTCGCCTCCTAATACGCTTGCTAAGTAATAGATCGGTGCAGCAGATGGAGGACCCCCCCCCCCCTCCTACCCTGTGCACTTTCGGCAGCTTGGGCCCCATTCCTTAACATAACGGGTACCCAATCTGTGAGATGCCGAAAGTGCACAGGGAGGGAAGTGGGCCCCCCCCTCACTCTGCCGCACAGACATGCCGATCTATGCGCACAGCGTTTAGGGCAGCTGAGCAGGCCCCTTTGCAGCTGCACCAGCGATCTGTCCTCCCCTGGTTTCGGCCTTTCGCATGAAGGCGGACATAGTTTTGCCCTACTTTTCTCCATCTCCCAATCGTCCAAGGAACGAAGGAAGCAAGCAGTGACTAAGGTTAATCCGCAAAGCGCGGACGACATCCAAGTTGTAGAGCGGACGTTCTGTTGCGGACTAACCTTTTGTCACTGCTTCCTTCCGGAGGTTGGACTCCTTGTTTATCCTCCCGGAGTGTCCTAGGACGGGGTCGGCGTCTCTAAGACCACTATCACTCGCTGGATTTGGATGACTATTCGTGAGGCTTACCAGCTTCATGGTAAGGTTCTCCCTTTTTGGATCGCGGCTCACTCTCATAGACTGGTTTGAGCTTCCGGGGCTTTGCGTCATCGGACTGCTATCTTTCAGATGTGCACACTTTTGTTAAAGTGTAGCTAAACGTTTGACAAACTTCTGACATGTCAGAAGTTTGGATTGGTGGGGTCCGACCACTGAGCCCCCCCCCTCCAATCGATAGAACGAAGCAGCTGAAGCACTCGTGTGAGTGCTCAGCCGCTTCGTGTCTGGTTTTTTTTCCGGAAATCAATGTATCGGTGTACAGACTCAATAGAAAGTCTATGAGCCCGTACTCCGATACATCGGCTTTCCGGAAAAAGCCGAACATACACAAAGCGGCAGAGCGCTCTCACACAAGCGCTTCAGCTGCTTCGTTCTAGCGATTGGTGGGGGTCTCAGTGCGCGGACCCCCACCAATCCAAACTTCCGACATGTCAGAAGTTTGTTAAACGTTTAGCTACACGTTAAAGCAGACTGTTTCCTGGGTCACAAGGTCTTGCAGGCATCTGTGAAATAGGTGACAGTCCTTTAGTCCGTTCCCGTCCCTGGGGTTTGCGGTAGGACGTCCCACGGTCTGTGTGCCCTAATGGAACGAATGAGAAAACAGGTTTGGTTTTTTGGAGTACTCAGTAAAATCCTTTTCTCGTCCAGTTCATTGGGGAACAAACCTCCCACTTAGGTGGAGTTTACACGGGGCTGATACTCTGCGTATTAGCATGCAACGTATCCTCCCTGTGCGCCTCAGGGCGAACAAACGCACCAAACTGGTGCAGTTTTTCGCTCTGAATGTCCGCTGTAGAGAACTGAAGCACTTAACAGGCCGGCCCCCTGGGATGACGTTTCAGCCGTCTGCAGCTGTCACATGGGATGAAACCTCATCCCAGGAAGCCGCGCTGGAGGGAGGAATACCTGCTTTTGAGGTGTTTTTTTTCTGAGTTGCATTTTTGCAGGTGGAATCGCTGAGAACCCGGCGCAAAAAAACAGCAACAACTGCTATTTCTTGTGGGTTTTACCTCCCATTGAATTCAATGTGAAAAACCAGCAACAAAAAAGCAGCGTTTACGCAAATACAATTGACATGTTGCGGAATAAAATTCTGCACCGAAGGTCAATTTCTGAGCAATTTTTCATCTCCGTATTTAGTGTGTGGATGAGATTTGTTTTCTCATCAATTTTGCTGCTACTGTATTTGCTGCGGATTTTCCGCAATGAACTCTGCTGTGGAAAATCTGCAGTATTTACGCAGCGTGTGATCCGACCCCTACTGGGTTTTTCAAGGTTTATTTTTTGTTCGTGGTTGTCAGTTTGAGGGATTTTTCTCTTGTTTTGACATAAAATGTGTTACCTTGTTTCTGCTTCTACTGCTTGTGAATAGCTATCTGTAGGCATGGTATATCCTGCAGGATATACCATGCCTACCACTTTTCTAATTCTAAGGCCTTATTCACACGGACGTGTCCGTTTTGCACGTGCAAAGAAACGGTCCCATTCACTTACATACGTCCGTGCGACGCGCGTGAAAATCACGCGAGTAGCACGGACGTCTAAGACGTTCATGTGAATAAGGCCTTCGTTTCAAGCCTGCTAGTGGCAACGGCATATACCCACAGTCTGTGTTCTCAAATTATCTGGAAGAGAGATTTCACGGTAAGTATTCAGAAAAAAAAAATCCAGGTATTTTGGGGACTTTTTTTAATGCGAAGTCCAAATTAAGCATTAAAACTGCAGAATTTTTTGGAGTATTACAGTAGCAGCAAAGTAGATGAGAATAGAATAAAAAAAAACGTAAATGTTATCTACACGCTGCAGAATTTTTTTTTGCTCAGAGGTATTAAAATGATAACATCACCCTGAGAAGTGACCCTATTTTGGAATCACTCCTTAAGGGCGGATTTACACGAACGTGTAATACGTCCGTGCAACGCGAGTGTTTTGCACGCGCGTCGCACGGACCTATACTAGTCTATGGGTCAGTGCAGACGGTCAGTGATTTTTGCGCAGCGTGAGTCCACTGTGTAAAACTCACGACAGGTCCTATATTTCTGCGTTTTTCAGGCATCACGCATCCATTGAAGTCAATGGGTGCGTGAAAATCACACGCACCACACGGAGGAACTTCCGTGGGACGCGCGTGATTCGCACAACAGCAGTCAAAAGTATGTTTGCAAACAGAAAAGCACCACGTCCTTTTCTGTTTACAAACATCCAAACAGTGTCATAATGATGGCGGCTGCGCGAAAATCACGCAGCCTCACATCCTATGTGATGACACACGGAGCTGTTAAGTGCCTTTTGCGCACGCAAAACGCCGTGTTTTTTGCGTGCGCAAAACGCACACGCTCGTGTAAATCTGCCCTAACGCATTGAGATATGTGGTGTAAAGTCCTGGCCAAAAGGTTTGAGGCGAACACAAATTTTGGTTTTCACAAAGTTTGCTGCTTCAGTGTATTTAGATCTTTTTAGTCGGAAGTTTCTATGGTCTACTGAAGTACAATTTATAAGCATTTCATACGTTTTAAAAAAAATTGTGGTTTTTTTAAACAATACATTTTTATTGAAATTTCAACGTTTTATACAAACTGTAAAATTACAAAATGATCACCCCTAAACAATTCGAGATCATCGAAGACAAAACATACAAAATCACGAATACATATCACAAAAGCACTGTGCCAATATACAAAACAATACCTTTTCCTTATACTAACGTTTGTCTACTTGCTTTTCTGCTACTCAAGGGAATAAGATCGTACAGTAAATACAATTGTTTAGTGAATAAAAGGTAATATTTGTTACTAACAATAATCACACTTACACATATAAAATACACCCAACATAGTAACTGATCACAGTATAGTAGATGTATACCTCAATACATATAACGAGTTAATATATACTGAGTACTCACACTATACATATTACAGTATAAACACGGTATCACAAACCTACGTTATACCACAACCCACATACCTAAACATACATATGAATATAGTTACGTTACAATACAAATGCACATGCTCACTGTTTCTGTCCCACTCCCACCTAGCAATAACTATCCCTGTACACTAAGGGTTAATCAGGTAACAGGGACAGCAAGGTTTAACTTAGGGACTCAGGGACAGCAAGGGTAAACAGGGACTCGGGCACCAAGGGTTACTGACTTTGGGCTGCAAGGTTAATGGGTATGTGCAGATAATGAGGGGGTTGCAAGAAAGGGTTACTGGGGAGGTATTCGCTCGTTGTATAGGGGGAGAAGATACTTAGCGCTCGTTGTCCAGGGGATCGTTGGTGGAGCGATGAGCAGGAGACCAGGAGGGAAGGGGAGTCTGTTGGGGGAGCAGGAAACAAGAGAGACTGAGTGTGGGACAGTTTGTCCTTTTATACCTTATCCGTGCACATCTGTGTGACATCACAAGCTCATGCACGTGCAAGTGTGGGGGGGAGGCCATGTGCTCATTACCTGGTGAAGGGTGGGGAAGGGCAGACACTATGAACTTTCTGCTTCCTGGATTTGTTCACTGCTTATGGCTTCCACCCCCTAGGATGTCTCATTACCCGGTGAGGTAATATCTGACATAGAAAACACTTCCCTTTACAATCCCCCTTTTGTCGGGAACACAACAATTAAATTTGTGGAAGTGTTGGTCAGTATTACCCCCTCAACCACGCTCATTACTGGTAATGGTCGTAGATGGAATGAAGTATACCTTTGGACTTAGGTACACGTCACTTATCACCTCAAAGACACCTTCCTGCCAGTCCTCAAATTCAAAAGTCCATATAAACGCAAAGCCCATTGAACTAACCTCAATGTCCATAGACAGAACCTCAAAAAGTCCAAAGAAACCAAACTCAAAGTCCTTGATCTTCTTTCTTGGATCTTGATCTTTCTTATGAATCTTTTCCTCTTTAGCGGTGTCAGCAGGTTTTTCCAATGGCCGATCCCATTTTAGCATGCCGACCCATGTAAGGCTACTTGTGCCTTCATATGGTCGGCCTTGTAATGGCTTAGCCCGCCTTTTGACAACCTTTGTACGCAATCCATTATCTTTCCAAATCTTTTCAGTATCGTAATTGAAGAGGAAACAATCTTTGTGGGCCGATATCCATGTCTCTATCATGGCAGGTTAACATCCCTGAGGAGGAGGTGATGTCTTGGTACCTAGAAATCTAATTGTGGGGCGGAACATCGCCTTCGATTTCCCCTCTAACATTCAATCCATCATCGTATGGACCATACCAGTTCTAAGGTTGAGGTGGCAATTAACTACAAGGGTGTGTGTACCTTACCTGTCCCTAAGGGTTCCTACACACTACCCAATCATACATATAAAATGTAAAATAATCAAACATACAAAAATATTCCCCCCAAATCATAGGTATATTTACATATAGAGATTCATACTCAAACAGCATCTTTCACTACTCCTCCATAAACACGTGAAAGATACACATGCAAATGGGGTGACTACCGGCTGTAAATATATGCCCGCCTCCATGTACATACTCACTCGCTGTGGGACGGGCACGTCCTCACTGAGTATGCCTATGTTGCGGACACATATCTACACCTAGAATGCCTATATGTACACCTTGAAAGTTTTTGTACGACACATTGATTCATATTACATTACACAAAAATATATATACATAAACTCGACGATTACTGGTCGCAGGACAGTATTGGTATTATGTCCTTAGTCCAACTTCATTCTTTTACGCCTGACCTAGTTTACTTGGTCGGCAAGTCCTTTCACCCATCAGTACTATAACAGGGTGGATGAGCAGGTTGAAGAACAAAATTGATTGGGGTTGTACCCAAATAGGCTCTCCTACCAGGACACCTCTGAGTCTCTTTTCAGGGAATGGGATGGAGGCTCGATTTTCAGACTCTTTAAAGGGAAGGTGTCACAAATATTTTTTTTCATATATAATATTGCTTTTAGTTTGATATTAAAACACATTTTATTTATTTGTGTTATTGTGTTGTACTTTTTACTTTATTCTTTCTTTTACTTCTCTATGGGGGCTGCCATTTTTTCTCATCTCTGTATGTGTCGATTAACGACACATACAGAGATGGAATGCGGCACATACATCCCCATAGAGAATGCGAACGGGAGCCGTTTCATTCACTATAGCATACACCGTCTGTGTGGGAACGGCGCATGCGCCGCTCCCACACAGACCGAAAGGAAGGTCTTCGGCAAAGCGAAATCCGGCGCCATTTTCATGTGGACTGGAAGCCGCGGCCGGACAGTAAGATGGCGGCTTCCAGCCATATGTTCAAGGCAGCGAAGACGCAAGGAATAGGAGAGAAGGCGGCAGGAGCAGGTAAGTTATGTTTGTATATGTGATGTGTGTTTTACGTTCGTGTATGTTTGTGTTATACTGTCTGATTACCACTGTATCTAATCCTCCTACACTGTGCATTCGCTCAGAAAATGGCGGCACACAGTGTAGGAGGTTTGAAGATACAACCCCCTTCTTTCTCCTGGCACTAGCCAGGATAAGGGAGGGGGGACTGTGTGAGGACACTAGAGCGAGTGTGTCTACCCCAAATTTGCAGCATAAAGCAATGAGGTTGTTTTACCACATTGCCAATGCTGCAATTTTGGGAATTGCTCCCACTAGTGACCAGCACATGGAAATGTTATAAATTAGAATCTAATTTATAATATTTCCTGACTTGTGAAAACATTAATAAAATTAAAACAATGTGTAATCACTTATATACTAACTGTTTAACTCAAAAAAAATAACAATTTCTAGCGACACATTCCCTTTAAGCTTCTCCACGATATCCTCTTCCTCACTAAACTCAAGAGGGATCATATGGAGTCTTACAGGAGCATCAGGGCGGATATCGAGCCTCTATTCAGGGGTGACTGGAGTTCTTCTGTTCTGCTGCAGCGATACATGTGATAATACAAAAAGGTACAATGCTCCTTGGAGGAGTATTCCTCTTCCGGTGCAATTAGTCGCACAGATGGTGTAATAAACATATTGCACTTGGTACCAACTACAATACCCTTGACCTATGTATCCTAAACTTGAAGAGGGTATTGGGTTGACCTTCATCTCACAGGTCCCCTTGGTATCTCAACACTGGTGTCTAAGCACCCGGTCCTAACTACCTTGGCAGAGGATCGCATCCTCCTCCTTTCAACATCCATCTGTACAGAAAGATACGGATGGCTGCCCTTATAGGTTAGGATATCTTAGGGGAGCTGTAGATGAAGTACCAGTTTGTGGATCTTTACAATTCTCATGTTTGTGGAACTATATCCCCATCTTACCAAACCCATTATCTTAAAATCAAGATATGGGTGTAATGCCAGGGTTACCTCCCCCTGTCAACCTTTCCTAAAGGACCACTCCAGTTAAACACAAAAGAATCAGCCGTACTCTTATTCGCTGTTTTTAATTGCACTCGCATAAGGCCTCAGGTGAAATTGTGTTAAATAACAATTCCAACGCTATTATCCCAAATAGAGATCAATTAAAACATTTTGCAATTATAGATGTAAATGCATTACCATCCTGGACTTCAAGGTCTAGGTGCACAGTATAACATAACACTACAAGTGATCTTATGTAACCTGTCCGTACCGATATACCTAATATTAGTTCACAGGACAAGCAAATACATCACTATTCATTGGCCGATTCTCCAGTTGTTTTCCTGGAGTGGCTTTCTTTTGTATTATAAATACAGGCAACACCCATATAGTATAACTACATAGCTATTGATAAACAGGTATACACCACAATAGAATCTGTGAAGGAACCACAAAAGAAAACACAAATGACAACAAAGATCCTCGAAAAAACACAACAGACCATAAACACAGTACAGACATCAAAGAAATAACACCTCACTGTGAACATGTAAATTATGGCCTACTTAAAATTCACAGCTGAACTCCTCCCCAGTTGTGGTTCGTTATTCAGATCTTTGAAGACATGGTTTAGAAAATGTGTGGAGGAGATTCTCATTAGCCATTTTGTCCTTTCCTAAATCCACCATTTGATGTAATGTGGCCATTTTCTATTGCTTCATTACTAGGCTTTCCACGGTTGCTTATACCATGGCAGTTTCTAGCAATATGTCCCATCTGACCACATTTAAAATATTTAACAGGACCACATTGCTTAGTACCCAAAGCCTTGCAGTACTTCGCAATATGGCCTGAGCCGGCACATGCAAAACATTTAACAGTACATGCTCTGCTGGACTTAGGGCAGTCAACAATGCATGATCTCTTTAAGGGAATGTGTCCTTAGAATTTTTTATTTTTTTTAGTTAAACAATTATTATTTAAGTGATTACATGTTGTTTTCAAAATTTATTCAATGGATACAGCCCTTGTACTCCCAGTCCATTGCTAGTATCAGAACTAAGTGCCATATTTCTATACCCTTTTCTCTGGGTCAGGGGACTAGACAGTAGGTCACTGACATGCTTTCAATGTGACTGCTACTAACCCAGGTCACATTGAATTGTCGGCCAGCGGTGGGGGGGGGGCAGCAATTCCAATGAATTCCCAGGCGGTCCTGCAGTCACAGCAGGTGGTGCCTGGTAACTAATTTGAAATAGCGGCAGCTCCTGCAATGACTGCCGCTCTTCTATAAAATGGCACCCCTTCCCTCGTGAATCGAGGGACGCTGTGAACTGCACATGCCAAAGTGCATCAACAGTTCACAGCTAGAATGGCACCAGCCTAGGAGATAGGGTCAGCTCACATTCCTAGTCTCCTAAGCTCTGCGTGTGCCGTATAGCATCTGTGTATGTGTCGTGCAGAGATGTCATGAAGAAGGCTGCCCCCACAAAAAGTAAAAACACACAAATAAATAAAGTTACATTAGGTAACTGTCACATTGGGTATGTGGACCCACTGGGCTGTACCACCTTGACGGTATGGCAGCTGGCCAACAGGACACAGGTCACAGTATATAGTTTGTATAGTGTACCTGTGGTAGCTCAGACAGTAGCAAGACAGGCTCGGATGGGACTAGGCAGCAGGCAGGTGCCAGGCGTGGTGCAGCAGGACAGGCGTGGTACACAGCACAGCACGACTTCAGCTCAACACGGCACTTGACCAGGATAGCACGGGATACAGGTAGCAGGAACGGGGAACACTGGGAACTGGAAAACACTTAGGAGACCATCTGCATAGACATACTAGGATAACGACAACAAGACTCAGACATTGGAGCGAGGGGCACAGCCCTTCTTATAGTCCAGGGTGCTCTGGAACAATCAGTTCAATCGCCCACCTGTGTGCGACCTGGCTCCTTCTCTGGACTGAGCTCGCGAGTGCACCCTGGTGGTGACTGTGGAACAGGACAGCCGCATGTGCAGACATCTCTGGAGAGAAGGGCGTCGACCGGATGGAACGAGTTTGTCAGCGACCACAGACGTTAAAGTAACACATTAAAGTAATAAAAAGAGGCCCATAACTTAAAACACATCAACACATTCTTTTAAAGAGATTGTCCGAGCACGGACAACTGATAACCTATCCACAGGATGGGTCATCAGTATATGATTGGTGGGGGTCTGACACCCGGAACGCGCACCGATTAGCTGCTCCGGCTGCCTCTAGGCGTCGGATGTTATGCAGTGTATGCAGAGTTCGGAGCTGGAAGCAGATGGCTTCGTACACTGCATAGCGGCCATGCTGCAGAATTGCAGCTTTGCTCCTATTCACTTGAATAGGAGCAGAGCTGCAGTACTGCAGCTCGGCCACTATTATGGACTGGAGCCATCAGTTTCCGGCATGGACATCTGGTGCCCGTTGTTTTGATGGAATCAATAGCGCAGTTGACAGCGCTAGTGGTTCCGTCAAAACAACGGAACCCTGTCACAGCGATGACCAATGGAAACCATTAACATCTTTTCTGTCACCATTGAGATTAATGGTGAGGGAAACAGAAGCTAAGGTTTATGTTTGCCTTTCCGTTGAGGGATTAACCTGACGGAACCCCTCAATGGAAGGGCAACACTGATGTGAACAGGCCTAAGGTCTTAATAAAATGTACCTTTAAAAAAAGAAAATATGCACCAAAGCCATGCTCTCCGGATGCTTCAATGTAAAGCTCCATCTCCGCACTGCTGACCACCGGTTCCATCTTATACGGCACCATCATGCCTGCTGTTGCCATGGATAGCCGCCTGCAAATCACATACCCCATGCGCATGATCCTGCAGGCGAAATTCAGCTTACCCAAGAGCGACTGCACAGACCGAAAACACACTTTTCAGGACTTCCTACACTAAGACACAAGGCTTCTCAGATCCTCCAGTTTATCCAAGGGCAGCCGACGCTCCATCAGTTTAGAATCAATGATTCTAAGAAACTTCACAACAGAAGCAGGACTCTCCATCTTATCGGGAGCACACCAAAACAATCTGCCACAGATTCCATGGTATGTCTTTATGACATCTCTGCACGACACATACACAGATGCTATACGGCACACCCAGAGCATAGGAGACTAGGGACGGGAGCCGACCCGATCTCCTAGACTTGCCTATTGGACTAGTGTTTATAGGCTGGGAAAAAGTCCAATCTCACATCCAGGAGTTTACAGAGGGCTCTCCAGAATTTTGAGGTAAATTGAACCCTCCGATCAGACACAATGTGAAGAGGCCAGCCATGCAAGCGAAAGATGTGCTGAATAAAGAGGCTCGCCAGTCGGGGAGCAGAAGGTAGACTGGTAAGCGGGATAAAATGTGCCATCTTCGAGAACCGGTCCACCACCACCACCCAGACAGTGTTGCATCCTGCTGAGGGAGGAAGGTCTGTGACAAAGTCCATCGCAATGTGCTGCCAGGGGACATTGGGTACAGGCAAAGGTTGGAGCAGGCTGGCAGGCTTAGAGTGAGCAACCTTGTTAGAAGCACACACCGTGCAGGAAGAGACAAAGTCCACAACATCTTTGGGTAGTGTGGGCCACCAGAAATGACGAGTAATCAGGTTTTGGGTTTTACGAACACCAGTGTGCCCAGCCAGTTTAGAGCTGTGTCCCCAGCAGAGAATTCTTCTCCTGTCTGCCAACCGAACAAAAGTGCTGTGACAATGCAGGACAAGTCTATGATACTTTGAAGGGACTCCACCGTGTCATCCGTCCCAAATTACCTGGACAGGGCATCGGCCCTCACTTTCTTATCAGCGGGATGGCAGTGGAGCACAAATTGGAAACGGGTGAAGTACAGCGACCACCTGGCTTCATGGGGGGTTTAGTCGTTGAGTCGACTGGGGATAGGTGAGGTTCTTGTGGTCGGCGTAGATCAGGATGGGATGAGCTGCACCCACTAGCAGATGTGTCCACTCCTCCAGAGCCAATTTGATGGGGATTGGGAGCTACTGGCCAATAGAGTAGTTGCGATCTGCAGAGGAAAAAAGTCTCGAGTAATAGCCACATACTACTGCCTTTCATTTGGAACTCCTCTGGAACAGAAGTGCACCTGTACCAACAGAAGAAGCATCCTCCTCCAATGAGAACTGCCGAGATACGTCAGGATGATGGAGAATCGAGGCTGAAGTGAAGGCTTTCTTGAGGCTATTAAATGCAGATTCTGCCTCTGGAGTTCACACCCTGGCTTTCACACCCTTCTTGGTAAGGGTAGAGATGGGAGCCTTCAGTGATGAGAAGTTTGGGATAAACTGCGGGTAGAAGGTGACGAATCCCAAAGAACGCTGTATGGACCTCAGGCCTTGAGGACGTGGCCATTCCAGAACGGACTTTACCTTCTCAGGATTCATGTTAAGACCTTGATCCGAGAGGATGTAGCCCAGGAAGGGCAGAGAATTATTTTCAAAGACACACTTCCCCAGCTTGGCATATAGACAATCCTCCCTTAATTGCAGTAGAACTTGACGGACATGCCTCCGATGAGTCGTCTGATCTGGAGAAAATCAAAATATCATCGAGATAAACCACAAATTTCTAGAAGACCGCGGGAGAGTTACACAGTCCGAAGGTTATCACCAGATATTCGTAGTGCCCGTCTCGGGTATTAAACACCATCTTCCACTCGTCACCTTGACGGAGTCGGATCAAATTATAAGCTCCACGCAAGTATAATTTTGAAAAAATACTGGCTCCTCATATACGGTCAAACAGTTCAGATATAAGTGGCAATGGGTACTTGTTCTTGACCGTGATCTGGTTGAGACCACGGTAGTCAATGGAGGGTCGAAGAGATCCGTCTTTCTTTTTAATGAAGAAGAACCCGGCCCCGGCCAGGGAGGAAGACTTCCGTACGAAACCCCTCTCCAAATTCTCCTTGATATAGGCTGACATGGATTGAGTCTCTGGTAAGGAGAGAGGATATACCCGTCCACGGGGAAGAGAGACATTTGGAACCAGTTCAATGGGGCAATCATAAGTCCGATGTGGGGCCAGTGTCTAAGCCTCCCTCTTGCTGAAGACATCCGCAAACTGAGCGAAATGAGTGGGTAATCCTGCCAATGACTAAGGCAGAGGAGGCTGTACAGCATGGATCTGCAACAGACAGCGATTGAGACATTTGGAGCCCCAATGGTGAACCTCTCCGGAATTCCAGTCCAGGACTGGGGCATATAGTCGAACCCAAGGCAGACCCAGCAGAACAGGATTGACGGCTTTGGGCAAAACAAGAAACTAAATCAGTTCCGAATGAAGGGCTTCAACCTGGAGCTTCAGTGGCTTGGTCTCAGATACAATCGGATCGGGCAGAGGCAGTCCATTCACAAAGGCAACAGCCAAAGATGTCTCCAGAGGAACTGTGGGCAACTGGAGATGATCCACTAGATCCTTTTGGATGAAGTTTGCAGCAGACCCCGAGTCCATATAGGCAGAAACCCGGTGCGTCTTCTTGCCGGACACTAAGGTCACAGGAATGGTCAGCATGGAATTGAATTTTTTATTTGGTACTGTTCCACCTAGGGTTGTCTCTCCAACCAATCCTAGGCATTAGAGTCTCTTTGGCCTCTGGGGACACAAACGCACAACATGGCCCCTGAGGCCGCAATACAAAGTCCTGAAGTGCGTCTGCGTGGTCTCTACTGGGTAGACAATTTGGCCAGGTCCATCTGCATAGGCTCCTCTGGTGGAAAGACTGAAGAGGACAGTAGGGATTGCTGGAAAGTAGAAGCCAGCCTAGGAAATCCTCTCTCCCGGAGAACCTCTTGGGAACGCTCCTAGGTCCTCATGTCAACCCGGGTGGCTAGTAGGATGAGATCGTCCAGGGTAGGTGGCAGATCGCGAGCGGCCAGCTTGTCTTTAATCCCAGAAGACAGTCCCTGCCAGAATGTGGCCACTGTTGTTCCAGGTTAGTTCAGCAGCCAGTGTACGAAACTGAATGGCATCCTCACCCACGGAGAGGGCTCCCTGGTGTAGGGTCAACAGGGATGCATCAGAAACTTTCCCAGGTTCTTCAAATATTGAACGGAAAGTCTGTAAAAAGCACTGCAAGTCACAAGTCTCTGGTCCCTGATGTTCCCACAGAGGATTTGCCCATGCTAGGGCTTTGCCAGTAAGGAGAGAGATTATGAAGGCGATCCTGGTGTCATCAAAAGAGAAGGCCCTGGCATGTAGTCTGAAGTGGATCTGCAACGGATTCAGAAATCCCCTGCAGGACCTCCTTTCTCCGTCATAGCGAGGAGGTAGTGGCAGGAAGCATAGGGGATCGGCACTAATACAGACTGGAGGTATAGCAGGAGGAACAGCAGGAATAGGTGCGGTGACGACTATGGCTTGAGTAACCAGCCAATGTGCAATCTCTGCCAGCATGGCTTGTGTCGTCAAGGTCTCAGGTTGACACGCGGGGTCAATGGCCTGAGCGTACTGTCACGATCTAGGGTTATGTGGACCCACTAGGCCACTCCGCTGTGGTGGAGAGGCAGCTGACCAAGTCACAGTCTCTGCAAAAGTCTATACGAGTTAGTAGCACCAGGGTACCTGAAATAGTCCAGATGGTGGCAGGGGCTCTGGCACGGATGGTAGGTGCAACAGGTTGCGCCAGACGTGGCGGTTGACAGCAGGTGCAGTAGGTTGCGCCAGATGTGGCGGATGACAACGGGTGCAGTAGGTTGTGCCAGATGACAACGGGTGTAGCAGGACACGACTCCAAACACTAACAGGCTCAGGAACAAGGACACAGCACACAGATATAGGATACAGGTAACAGGGTACGGGTAACAACGGGAACAGGATAACACTAAGGGACCATTTGCAAGACTGACTTGGGAATACTAACAACGCTCAGGCAATGAGCAATGGGCAATGAGCAATGAGCAATGGGGCAGGGCCCTTCTTATAGTCCAGGGTGATCATGGGCTAATTGATGATGATTACCATGTGTGCGTGCTGGCCCTTGACGCACCCTACGGGACACAGCGGACTGGAGCGGAAGTGAGCACTAGCGTCTCCGGGGGGTGAGTAAACCAGACGGTCCACGGCCATAGACGCTACACCCCTCCTCTCCTGAGTGATCTTTCTCTCCTGTGTGCCCTTGCTTCCCTCTCCTGTATTCCCCTCCTTTAATGTGTCTCCCTTCCGGAGATTGTCTGCATGAGAGATCCTTCATAGAAGCATAGAAGGTAAGTGTGTGTGTGTGTGTGTGTATATCAGTATTTTGTGCATAGTGTATGTTGCGATATTATAGGTGTATGCAGTATATAAAAGGTATTATATGTGAGTATAGTATATAGCAGTATAAGGTCTTGTTGATACGGCGCTAAAAAACCCAACATGTAAACGCGTCAAAAACGCTAGCGTTTTTGCAAAGCACTTTTTAAAGTTCATGCGGTTTTTACTCTTTTTTTTACGCGTTTTTTGGGTGCGTAATTAGGACTCCCATTGACTATGGGAATTAGGCACATTTTTGCTGTGTCAAGAATTGACCTGATGCTCGTTTTTTTACATGACAAGTTTTTAAACACACAAGCGTAAAAAAAACGCGTTGTATGCACTACAATTTTTTTTCCCATTGTGTCAATGGAAATCTTAAAGCATGCATTTTTACGTGTTTTTCGGCACGTAAAACGCGGCAAGAACGCATCGAATACACACCATGTGATCAAGGCCTAATAGGTGTGTAGTGAATATAATGATATTATATGTTTATAGTGTATAGCAGTATTTTTTACCATACAATAATAAGTGGTATTATATGTGTGTAAAATATATAGTGGCGTTATATGTGTTTATATTAATTATATTTACAGCTTATGTTGGACTTTATATGTACAATATATGGCAGCATTTTATATATATGCTGCACCTGCATACATTTTGTATCATTTAGTTGGATTGTGCTGTTCAATTTTTGTTGTGTTTATGGGATCCATATATGTGGGGTTAGTGACTGCCTCCACTTGTTGTTCTTGCACTCCTCCCATTCTGCCCTGGGCGATTTTAATCAGTTCAATGCTGGATCCTACCATCCCCAGGTATATATGTAGGCTTAGTCCCAGTTCTGGGTGTATGTGCAGCGTAGGTTCCCACCTTACAGAGGTCGCCTTGTCGTGGCAGGTGGGCTAACACTTTTTGATCAAAATGTGCACTAAGAACCTCCCTATTTGTAAGTAGATTTAGCTTTAGTGCATATTTATTTATATTTAGTGGTTTAGGTGGCATTAGTGTCGCAGGGTGCTGTCGCCATTTTTTGTCTGCTGTGTATATATATATATAGAGATATATATATATATATATATATATATATATATATATATATATTGTAAGGGAATTAGGTAGCGGGACAGTCGTCTCCTGGGGTAGACGGGCACTCGGCATCAAACACGCCAGTAAATTTCAGTCCGCACAGCAAAGATGTGGTACTACCGGCCTCAGACAGTTTTATTTACAGGTTGTACATGAAATTGAAAAGAAAACAAATAAAAGAAAACTCTATGCCTGTCCGGCACTAACTATACAGTAGGTATCCTAACTAACACAGTGCAGGCCTAATGCCTGGCACAATAAACCATGCAGACCTGTTATGCTAACCATGCAACCTGTTATGAACGCAGTCGGTTTGCTCTCACAAGCTCCTCTCCCAAGGCTGAGAGAGAGTGTGACTGAACTGCAGCCTTTTTAAAGGGCTATCACACCTGATCCCTGATTAATAGCTAGACAGCCCAAGACCAGGACTGTGTGGATGGAGTGGGGACCCACCCATCTCTCCTCACTCCAACAACCAGGCCCTTTTTCAGGTTTTAGATAAACCTATTGCAGAGGGAGAACCACATTCTCTGCTGAATTATTCCCTGGTTGTTTTCAGATAGCAGAAGACAGAAATCTTGGGGAAATATAGACCCCATCCACAACCTGTCCACATGGTCTGTCACATTTCCTCCCCCCCTGTTTCAGACTAGTGGCTGCAACACATCTGGTCACACAGCAATGAACTCAGGACAATGCATCTGCATTTCCCATCGGAGTCCCTGGCCTGTGTTTTACAGTAAATCTATATTCCTGTAAGGCCAAGAACCATCTTGTGACCCTCCTATTTTTCTCTTTGTTTTCACACATCCACTTAAGGGGAGCATGATCTGTGATTAATTCAAAGTGACGACCAAGAAGGTAATAGCGGAGTGCCTTTAGTGCCCATTTAATAGCAAGGCACTCTTTCTCAACTATAGCATATTTTTTCTCATGGTCGTTCAGCTTCCTACTCAGATATAGTATGGGATGTTCTTCCCCATTTCGTACCTGTGACAGTACAGCCCCCAGACCCACATCAGATGCATCCGTTTGTAGAATAAATTCTCTTTTAAAATCTGGGGTAATCAATATCGGCTGAGCACACAAAATGTTTTTAAGAGCCTGAAATGATTGTTCAGCCTCTGGTGTCCACTTGACCTTTACAGAGTCTTTCCCTTTAGTCAGGTCTGTCAAAGGGGCTGCCAGTGAAGCAAAGTTTGGTATAAATCTTCTATAGTAGCCTGTGATCCCCAGGAAAGCACGAACTTGCTTTTTGTTTACAGGGTGAGGCCAACCTTGGATGGCTTCAATTTTATTTACTTGGGGCTTCACCAAACCACGGGCAATTGTATACCCCAGATACTTGGCTTCCTCCAATCCAATTGTACATTTTTTTGGATTGGCAGTAAATCCCGCCTTGGCAAGGGAATCAACTACAGCCTGTACTCTAGGTAAATGGGATTCCCAATCTGGACTTTGGATGATGATGTCATCAAGGTATGCTGCTGCATACCGCATGTGGGGTCTTAAAATTGTATTATCCATAATTCTCTGAAAAGTTGCTGGTGCCCCATATAAACCAAAGGGCAGGACAACATAATGAAACAACCCATCAGGCGTGGCAAAAGCAGTTTTTTCCTTAGCGTCTTCAGAAAGAGGTATTTGCCAGTACCCTTTAGTTAAGTCTAGGGTTGTTATATATCGTGCACTTCCTAGTCTATCAATGAGTTCGTCAACCCGCGGCATCGGGTAAGCCTCAAATTTAGAAATAGAATTGAGTTTACGGAAGTCATTGCAAAACCTCCAACTGCCATCTGGTTTAGGAATGAGGACTATTGGGCTAGACCATTGACTATGGGATTCTTCAATTACGCCAAGGTCCAACATTTTCCTTACCTCCTCTGTAATAACCGCTCTCCTTGCCTCTGGTATTCTGTAAGGTCTCAACTTAACCTTTTTACCTGGTTCAGTAATGATGTCATGTTTAATTAGACTGGTGCGACCTGGGATCTCAGAAAAAAAAATCCTTATTTCTAATTAGGAAATTTTGCACCTCGACCTTTTGGGTATTTGCCAGGGTGTCCGGTACGGTTACCTCTGGCAGCAATGGCTTCTTCGAGCCTATATGCTCAGGTTGAGACAAAGTTCCTGCAGCAAGAGAGTGTCTGTCTTTCCATGGTTTTATTAAATTTATATGGTACACTTGCTCAGGCTTCCTTTTCCCTGGCTGACGAATTTTGTAATTCGCCTCGTTTAATTTTTCCATTACCTCAAAGGGGCCTTGCCACTTAGCCAGAAATTTACTTTCAATGGTTGGTATAAGAACAAGTACCCTGTCACCTGGTGCAAAAGAATGTACTCTGGCACTACGGTTATACACCCTTTGTTGTGCCACCTGAGCCTGGGCCATATGTTCTTTAACAATGGGCATTACTGCGGAGATTCGATCTTGCATTTCTGAAATGTGTTCAATGACACTTCTATAGGGTGTAGCTTCTCCTTCCCAGGATTCTTTTGCTATATCTAAAAGGCCCCTGGGATGACGACCATATAGCAATTCAAATGGAGAATACTCTGTGGACGACTGAGGGACCTCACGTACTGTAAACATGAGATAAGGAAGAAGAAAATCCCAGTTTTTCCCATATTTATACACAACATTCTTTAACATCGCCTTTAGCGTTTTATTAAATCTTTCTACTAATCCATCAGTCTGTGGGTGGTAGACCGATGTACGCAGTTGTGTGACCTTAAACAATTTACACAACTCCTTCATTACTCGTGACATAAAAGGGGTACCCTGGTCTGTAAGGATCTCCTTTGGTATTCCCACTCGACTGAACACCTGCACCAACTCTTTAGCTATGGTATTGGATGACGTATTACGCAATGGTATAGCTTCAGGATAACGAGTAGCATAATCCATAATAACTCAAATATGCTGTTGGCCTCGTGACAATTTTATAATAGGCCCTACCAGGTCCATTGCTATTCGCTCAAATGGCACCTCAATAATTGGTAGAGGCACCAAGGGACTATGATAGTGTGGTCTGGGAGCCGAAATCTGACACTCCGGGCAGGAATCACAATAATTTTTCACATCTTTGTGAACCCCAGGCCAAAAAAATCTTTGTAGGATTCTCTTAGTGGTTTTTTCAACTACCAAATGTCCCCCCATAATGTGGCCATGAGCAAGATCTAGCACCGTTGTTCTAAATGCTTTAGGGACCACTAATTGTTCCAAAAGATCTTCTCCCTTTTTTACCACCTGATACAACAGGTCACTTTTTATAGCCATGTAGGGAAAAGAAAGTCTAGTATCTGGCTCCACCAGTTCCTCATCAATAACCTTCACATTTTCCCTGGCTCTCATTAGGGTAGGATCTTTTAACTGCTCAGCACCAAACAGATCTTTTCTCACTTCCAGATTAGGCATATTGTCAGTCAGGTGGTCTTCTCTCTCTGGATTGCTCTGACTCTCTGTAGGGACAGTGTCACTATGGTCAGCGTCCTCAGAGTCTCCAGCCATGACAGAAAATGGAAACGTTTGTGTGTCTACCGCAGCCACTCCCGCAGGCATATATACTTCTGTACTAGAGTTACCCCTAACATTTTTGTCCTCATATACAGGCAGTGCAATAGTAATTCTATTTTCCCACAACTTCCAGAAATGTGGGAAATCTCGCCCCACATGCATTAACAATGGTACTAAACCCACCGTGAACTTTACTGCACCAAACTGGGTGTTTATGTCCACCATAGCAGTGTGATAATCACGGGCATCCCCATGTATGCAAATTACATCGATGGTCTTTGTCACGGACACTGGGTTTGTGGACCCACTAGGCCGCTCCGCCGTAGCGGGGAGGCAGCTGACCAGGTCACAGTCTATGTGAAAGCAAGATAGCAGACAGTAATGCTTAGGTACCTGAAATAGTCCGGACGGTGACTGTGGCTTCAGCACGGATGGAGGCAGGTGCAGAAAGTGGCGCCAGACGTGGCGGGCAGTATCCGATGAGCAGATGGCACTTGACGTGGCAGGTGGCACTTGACGTGGCAGATGGCACTTGACGTGGCAGATGACACTTGACGTGGCAGATGGCACTTGACGTGGCAGATGGCACTTGAACACGGGTAGGCACAGGAACAATGCGGAATACAGGAACGGTAACAGGGCACAGGTAACAGCTGGAACGGGAGACACTAAGGGACCATTTGCGAGACAGACAGGGAAAGACTAACAATGCTCAGGCAAGGATCAGAAGGGCTGGGGCATTCTTATAGGGCAGGAAATCATGTGGGTTAATGAACATTGCTTTCATGTGCGCAAGCTGGCCCTTTAAGAGCGGGCGCGAGCGTGCGCGCGCACCCTACGGGACCCGGCCAGACGGAGCGGAAGTGAGCACTGGCATCTCCTAGGAGGGAGACGGAGGCCAGCGCTCACAGATCCATGGCTGCGAGCGTCGGGAGGTGAGTGAACCCGACGTCCCGCGGCCATGGGCGCTACAGTCTTATCCTGCCATTTTCTGGGGTTTACTAAATCAGACTTTACCAAAGTCACCAAACTGCCTGAATCTAATAATGCATTTACATCTTTACCTTCCACAGAAATAGTGCACATTTGTTTCTCACCAGATACATTAGGCAATGCAGTACATGCTGGCCGAGCATACAAAGATAAACGACGGTTTATATATTCAGCATCACATTGCATAGGTTCATCAGTCATTGGGCAATTAGCAATCACATGAGCTGGCATATGACATCTAAAGCATCTTATTAAGTCTTTACTGAGTCGCTTATAAGCCACAGACCTCCCTGGCAGAGTTTGCCAGTCTCTAGACCCTTCAGTCTCTCCTGAAGTAGGCACAATTCTATAAAATCTGCCAGCCCCCTTTTCCCTTAGAACAGTCTTACCAGGTAATCCTGTAGTTCTCCGCTGTGGGGCTAAGGTGCGCTGTGGCAGATTCATCAGCTCCTCGGCAGCTGTGTACCTCTCCACCATCTCTACTAGCTGGTCAGCATTTTTGGGATCCCCATGGCTTACCCACTTGCGTAAGGCAACAGGCAGGGACCTTAAGTATTGATCCATTACCACCCGTTCCACGATCTGTGGACCTGTCAGGATCTCCGGCTGCAACCACTTCTTGGTAAGGTGGATGAGGTCATGCATTTGAGAGCGTGGAGGTTTGTCCATTTGGTAGGCCCAGTTGTGCACACGCTGTGCACGGACGGAAACTAACTCCCAGTCTGGTTAAAATGTTCTTTTTCAGCTTGTCATAGTTTATGGCATTCTGGTTATCCAAGTCAAAGTATGCCTTCTGCGGTTCCCCTGAAAGGAACGGTGACACAAGTCCTGCCCACTGTTCCTTTGGCCAACCCTCTCGTTCAGCGGTTCTTTCAAAGGTTGTTAAGTAGGCTTCCACGTCATCTGCTGCCGTCATCTTTTGCAAAAAATGACTAGCTCTTATTGCTGTAGAACTGGCACCTGCTGCACCTGGAACCCTTTCAACCACACTGGTTAGGTGCTGCACAACGCCTTTTAAAGCATCCCGGTCTTTTCTTTGTTCGGCTTGTGTAGCCTCCAGTTGGGCAGTCAGTTTGCGGTTTGTTTCATCCAGAGCCATCTGCTGCACCTTGGTAGCCTCCTGTTGTGCTCTGGTAGCCTCCTGTTATGTTGCCACAGCATGCAGTATCGCTTTAAGCATCTCCTCCATCTTCTAAGGTGCAGTGAATCAGTCTTTGGAAAAATGCAATATATAAGGGACTCTGGCCCTTTAAGGTGTTTTTTTTTCCACAGTGCCTAAAGCTTCCTCCACCAATTGTAAGGGAATTAGGTAGCGGGACAGTCGTCTCCTGGGGTAGACGGGCACTCGGCATCAAACACGCCAGTAAATTTCAGTCCGCACAGCAAAGATGTGGTACTACTGGCCTCAGCCAGTTTTATTTACAGGTTGTACATGAAATTGAAAAGAAAACAAATAAAAAAAAACTCTATACCTGTCCGGCACTAACTATACAGTAGGTATCCTAACTAACACAGTGCAGGCCTAATGCCTGGCACCATAAACCATACAACCTGTTATGAATGCAGTCGGTTTGCTCTCAGGGTATGTGCACACACACTAATTACGTCCGTAATTGACGGACGTATTTCGGCCGCAAGTCCCGGACCGAACACAGTGCAGGGAGCCGGGCTCCTAGCATCATACTTATGTACGATGCTAGGAGTCCCTGCCTCGCTGCAGGACAACTGTCCCGTACTGAAAACATGATTACAGTACGGGACAGTTGTCCTGCAGCGAGGCAGGGACTCCTAGCATCGTACATAAGTATGATGCTAGGAGCCCGGCTCCCTGCACGGTGTTCGGTCCGGGACTTGCGGCGGAAATACGTCCGTCAATTACGGACGTAATTAGTGTGTGCGCACATACCCTTACAAGCTCCTCTCCCAAGGCTGAGAGCGAGTGTGACTGAACTGCAGCCTTTTTAAAGGGCTATCACACCTGATCCCTGATTAATAGCTAGACAGCCCAAGACCAGGACTCTGTGGATGGAGTGGGGACCCACCCATCTCTCCCCACTCCAACAACTAGGCCCTTTTCCAGGTTTTAGATAAACCTATTGCAGAGGGAGAACCACATTCTCTGCTGAATTATTCCCTGGTTGTTTTCAGATAGCAGAAGACAGAAATCTTGGGGAAATATAGACCCCATCCACAACCTGTCCACATGGTCTGTCACAATATATATATATATATATATACACACACATACACACACAAACACAGTACATGGAGGTATTAGGACCAAGCTATTTTTTGATTTTTCATTTTAGTTTTAGTGCCTTTTTTAAAGCCCCCCTGTAGATAACGCCATACAGCCCCCACTGTAGAGAACGCCATACAGCCCCCACTGTAGTGAACACCATACTGCCCCCCTGTAGATAACTCCATACAGCCCCCTCTGTAGATAACGCCATACAGAGTCCCCCCTTTGTAGATAACGCCATACAGCCCCCTCTGTAGATATCTACAAAGGGGGCTGTATGGCGTTATCTACAAGGGGGACTCTGTATGGCGTTATCTACAGAGGGGGCTGTGTGGCGTTATCTACAGGGGGGGTCTGTATGGCATTATCTACAGGGGGGCTGTATGGCGTTATCTACAGGGGGTAGAAAGCCCAGTCTTTCCTAGTTACGCCCCTGTCCAGGGAGCTAATTTTTTGGAGAGCAAGTTTCAGGGAATGGGCCCTTTCTCTTTTAAGGCATGCTCCATGTTTTATGAGGAAACCTTGGCTCACACATTTAAGTGCCTCCCGCTGCATCATAGGAGAAGTGGTATCAGGGGCGTGATTGGATGTTAAGTGCTCAACTGTTTGCAACAGGTCAGCACTGCAGGACGCATCAAGGAGTAGGGACTCATTAAAGAGGCTCTGTCACCAGATTTTGCAACCCCTATCTGCTATTGCAGCAGATAGGCGCTGCAATGTAGATAACAGTAACGTTTTTATTTTTAAAAAACAAGCATTTTTGGCCAAGTTATGACCAGTTTTGTATTTATGCAAATGAGGCTTGCAAAAGTACAACTGGGCGTGTTGAAAAGTAAAAGTACAACTGGGCGTGTATTGTGTGCGTACATCGGGGCGTGTTTACTACTTTTACTAGCTGGGCGTTCTGACGAGAAGTATCATCCACTTCTCTTCAGAACGCCCAGCTTCTGGCAGTGCAGACACAGCCGTGTTCTCGAGAGATCACGCTGTGACGTCACTTCCCCAGGTCCTGCATCGTGTCAGACGAGCGAGGGCACATCGGCACCAGAGGCTACAGATGATTCTGTAGCAGCATCGGCGTTTGCAGGTAAATCGATGTAGCTACTTACCTGCAAACGCTGATGCTGCTGCAGAATCAACTGTAGCCTCTGGTGCCGATGTGGCCGACACGATGCAGGACCTGTGAGTGACGTCACAGATCTGCACTGCCAGAAGCTGGGCGTTCTGAAGAGAAGTGGATGATACTTCTCATCAGAACGCCCAGCTAGTAAAAGTAGTAAACACGCCCCGAATGTACGCACATAATACACGCCCAGTTGTACTTTTACTTTTCAACACGCCCAGTTGTACTTTTGCAAGCCTCATTTGCATAAATACAAAAATGGCCATAACTTGGCCAAAAATGCTCGTTTTTTAAAAATAAAAACGTTACTGTAATCTACATTGCAGCGCCTATCTGCTGAAATAGCAGATAGGGCTTGCAAAATCTGGTGACAGAGCCTCTTTAAGCTTCCAGGACCAGGGACCCTTGGTGAGAAAAGGACGGTGTAAGGTACAATACACTGGGGCATGATCAGACCATAATATGTTGCCAATGGACGTGGAAGCAGCCCAGGGAAGGGCATGGTGTTGAAGGAGGATGTAGTCCAAGCGACTGTAGGTGCTATGCGGAGGAAAGTAAAAGCTATAATCTTTGTCAGAAGGGTGTTGTAGGATGTAAAGTAAGATTGAAGTCTCCACATAACACCACAGTCCACCGTACAACCGGAAGGGCAGTGTCTATGAGATGAAGGAAAGGGACCTGACCGGTATTAGGGGCGTAGGCATTGATCACAGTGAACTCACGCCCACCAATGTTTAGAACTAGGATTATAACTCTAGCCTCAGAGTCAGTGACAACATTGATGACCTGATGAGTGATGGATTTATGGAGAGCTATGGCAACTCCACATGATCTGGAAAGTGAATTGTTACTAAAATGCAAGTGTGTGTAAAATTTATGTCTAATAGTAGGGGAGTGACCCTCCTTAAAGTGTGTTTCCTGAAAAATATGCAATATATACCTTACGTTTATGAAGATGGTACAGGATTTGTGCTCTCTTTTCGGGCGTATTCAACCCCTTTGCATTGAAGGAGGCTATAGTGGGGTCAGCCATGGGCATAGGCAGAACCGTACGTTGAAACATTCCGGAACAGGCAGGAGTCCAGGATCACCACAAGGAAGAGAAGGGGGGGACAGTGTAGGTGTAAAGATGGGGGTAGGGAAACGGACAAGTGAGCCCTAATCTACCCGCCACTCTGTCCCTGCCTACCTGCAACGACCCGCCCTAGGCGACGGGGTACAACTGGGCGGCGGTCCCTACGCTCAGTAAGTGCACGAGACAAACAGACAAGGGTACACAAAGCTAAGGGAAATGGGGCAGTTGCCCACGGCAACACCGTGAGCAACAAGAGTGGTGAACGAGCCAAGTCAAACCAGGAGTGCACGAGGTACCAAACGCAGAGCAGGAGAGTAGTCAGTAAGCCAGGGTCAGTATGGAGCAGGATAAAATAGTAGAAGCTGTAGCTGGGCCAGGAAACCACACGAGAAGAATCACAAGCAAAGGAGGAACAGCAAAGGCAGGTATAAATAGACAGACGGCGGGAGCTAGCTCCGTCTGGCCAGGCTGCGATAGGCTCTCCCACTCCTAAGCCTGCCATCGTGAGTGGTGGAAGATGGAGTCAGTCTCAGAGACATAGACTCAGGTGCAGACTGATTACCTATGGGCGTATACACAGAAGTTGTGCCTGGCAGATCCTTTACAGTACCCCCCCTTTTATGAGGGGCTACCGGACCTTTTCTAAGTGGACCTGGTTTATTGGGGAAACGAAGGTGGAACTTCCTGACCAATACCCCAGCGTGAACATCCCGGGCGGGTACCCAAGTCCTCTCCTCAGGCCCGTATCCTCTCCAATGGACCAGGTACTGGAGGGAGCCTTGGACCATCTTGCTGTCCACAATCTTGGCCACCTCGAATTCCACCCCCTCAGGGGTGAGAACGGGAACAGGAGGTTTCCTCGAGGGAGCTAAGGACGGGGAGCAGCGTTTAAGGAGGGAGGCATGAAACACGTCGTGTATTCGAAAAGATGGGGGCAACTCCAGTCGGAAGGAGACAGGATTGAGGACTTCAATGACCTTATACGGCCCAATAAACTGGGGAGCAAACTTCTTGGACGAGACCTTAAGGCGCAAGTTCCTAGACGATAACCACACCAGATCCCCGACCATAAACAAGGGGTTAGCAGAACGTCTTCTATCAGCCTGAGTTTTTTGTATGCTCTGGGACGCCTCTAGGTTCTTCTGAACCTGGGCTTAGACTGTGCACAGTTCCCGATGAACGACCTCTACCTCGGGATTGTTGGAACTACCAGGTGAAACGGAGGAGAACCGTGGATTAAACCCAAAATTACAGAAAAAGGGGGAGACCCCTGACGAGTTACTGACACGGTTATTAAGGGAAAATTCGGCGAGGGGAATGAATGAGACCCAATCATATTGACAGTCAGAGATAAAACACCTTAAATATTGTTCTAGAGACTGATTAGTCCTCTCAGTTTGGCCATTAGTTTCAGGATGGAAGGCAGAGGAGAAGGACAGATTAATCTCCAACTTTTTACAGAAGGCTCTCCAAAACAATGAAACAAATTGTACCCCTCTATCAGAAACAATATTGACAGGGACCCCATGGAGACGCAGGATGTGTTTGACAAACAAGGTAGCTAACGTCTTGGCATTGGGTAGTTTCTTTAGGGGCACAAAGTGGCACATCTTACTGAAGCGGTCTACTACAACCCACACCACCGACTTGCCTTGAGATGGAGGCAAATCGGTGATAAAATCCATGGAGATATGGGTCCAAGGTCTCTGGGGAATGGGCAAAGAACGTAGTAAGCCCGCTGGTCGGGACCTGGGAGTCTTAGACCTAGCACAAACTTCACAAGCGGCGACGTAGGCCTTAACGTCTTTAGGCAACCCAGGCCACCAATAGTTTCTGCCAATGAGGTGTTTGGTACCCAGGACGCCTGGATGACCAGATAGTGCGGAGTCATGATTTTCCCTAAGTACCCTTAGCCGGAATTGCAGGGGAACAAACAGCTTGTCCTCAGGAAGGTTCCCGGGAGCTGAACCTTGATCAGCCACAATTTCAGAGACTAAATCAGAATCAATAGAAGAAATGATTATACCAGGAGGCAAAATACAAGGATCCAAAGGAGGGCTGGCCATGAAGCTACGCGACAGTGCATCGGCCTTAATATTTTTAGACCCAGCCCTATAGGTAACCAAAAAGTTGAATCTGGTAAAAAATAGCGCCCATCGAGCTTGTCTCGGGTTTAGCCTCTTGTGGTCGGTAAGGACCGTTACCTGGTGCCTAGCCCCTCCAGGAAGTGGCGCCACTCTTCAAATGCCCATTTAATGGCTAAGAGTTCGCGGTTGCCAATATCATAGTTACTCTCAGTGGGCGAAAACTTCCTGGAGAAGTAGGCACAGGGACAGAGATGGGTGAGGGACCTGGTACCCTGGGACAAGACAGCCCCCACTCCCACCTTGGATGCGTCAACTTCCACGATAAATGGCTCCATTTGGTTGGGCTGAACCAGCGCCGGGGCCGAGATAAAGCACTTCTTAAGGACTTCAAAAGCCTGGACAGCCTCAGGAGGCCAGTGGAGGAGATCAGCACCTTTGCGAGTGAGGTCCGTAAGAGGCTTAGCGATGACCGAGAAGTTAGCAATAAATCTCCTGTAATAATTAGCGAACCCCAAGAAACACTGTAACGCCTTCAGGGAGGTAGTTTGGACCCATTCCGCCCCAGCCTGGACCTTGGCGGGGTCCATGCGGAATTCATGAGGAGTGAGGATTTGACCCAAAAATGGTATCTCCTGTACCCCAAACACACATTTTTCGGTTTTTGCAAACAGTTTGTTTTCCCGAAGGACCTGGAGCACCTTCCTGACATGCTCAATGTGGGAGGACAAGTCCTTGGAAAACACCCGTATGTCATCAAGGTACACTATAAGAAATACCCCCAGGTAATCTCTTAAAATCTCATTTATGAAATTCTGGAAGACCGCAGGAGCATTACACAACCCAAAGGGCATGACGAGGTATTCGAAATGACCTTCGGGCGTGTTAAACGCAGTCTTCCACTCATCCCCCTCTTTGATGCGGATAAGGTTATACGCCCCCCGTAGATCAAACTTAGAGAACCATTGGGCCCCCTGAACCTGATTAAAGAGATCAGGAATCAGAGGAAGGGGATACTGGTTCCTTACAGTTCCTTACAGTGACCTTATTCAAGTTACGGTAGTCAATGCATGGCCTAAGACCACCATCCTTCTTCCCTACGAAGAAGAAGCCAGCACCTACCAGAGAAGTAGAGGGGCGAATGTAACCCTTGGCCAGGCATTCCTGGATATACTCTCCCATGGCTTCACGTTCGGGACATGAAAGATTAAATATCCTACCCTTAGGGAGCTTAGCTCCTGGTACCAATTCGATAGCGCAATCGTATTCTCTAAGAGGAGGAAGTCCTGAACAAACTCAGGTAGCGTGTTCACCTCCTCAGGGGGAGAAATAGAATTAACAGAGAAACATGACGTCAAGCATTCATTACCCCATTTGGTAAGCTCCCCAGTATTCCAGTCAAACGTGGGATTATGCAACTGCAACCAGGGAAGGCCTAAAACCAAATCGGACGATAATCCCTGCATCAACAGTACAGAGCACTGCTCCAAATGCATGGAGCCAACAAGGAGTTCAAAAACAGGGGTATGCTGTGTAAAATAACAATTAGCAAGAGGAGTGGAGTCGATACCCACTACCGGGACAGGTTTAGGCAAATCAATCAAAGGCATAGCTAGAGACATAGCAAATTCCACAGACATGATATTAGTAGAAGACCCTGAATCCACGAAGGCACTGCCGGTAGCAGACCTACTACCAAAAGAGACCTGAAAGGGAAGCAAGATTTTATTACGTTTCATATTTACGGGAAATACCTGTGCGCCCAAGTGACCTCCCCGATGATCACTTAGGCGCGGAAGTTTTCCGGCTGCTTATTCTTACGCCTAGGACAGGTGTTCACTTGATGCTTGTCATCCCCACAATAGAAGCAGAGACCATTCTTCCTGCGGAACTCTCTACGTTGCCGGGGGGACACGGAGGCCCCGAGTTGCATAGGTACCTCCGAGTCTTCCGTGGAAGAGCGAAGCAACGGGACCTCGGGAGGCATCATGGGGGAGTCAGAGGGGAAAACACAAAAACGTTCAAGTTGTCGTTCCCTGAGACGTCGGTCAAGTCGTACCGCTAAAGCCATAACCTGGTCTAGGGAGTCAGAAGAGGGATAGCTAACTAGCAGGTCTTTCAGGGCGTTCGACAGACCCAACCTAAACTGGCACCTTAAGGCAGGGTCATTCCACCGAGAAGCTACGCACCACTTCCTAAAGTCAGAACAATACTCCTCAACAGGTCTCTTACCCTGACGTAAGGTAATCAGCTGACTCTCAGCAAAGGCAGTCCTGTCAGTCTCGTCATAAATGAGTCCGAGAGCAGAAAAGAAACGATCAACGGAGGAAAGTTCAGGGGCGTCAGGAGCCAATGAGAAGGCCCACTCTTGGGGCCCTTCCTGGAGCCGGGACATAATTATACCCACCCGCTGGCTCTCAGAACCTGAGGAGTGAGGCTTTAAGCGAAAGTAGAGCCTACAACTCTCCCGAAAGGAGAGAAAAGTCCTCCTGTCCCCTGAGAACCGGTCAGGCAACTTGAGGTGGGGTTCAAGAGGTGAGGTGAGGGGCAATACCATGGTAGCGTCAGGCTGGTTGACCCTCTGAGCCAGGGCCTGGACCTGTAGGGAGAGACCCTGCATTTGCTGGGCCAGGGTCTCAAGGGGGTCCATAGTAGTGTCAGGGACCAGGGTAGACTAGGTATATGGGCTTGTGATTATGTAATGATGGGGGTAGGGAAACGGACAAGGGAGCCCTAATCTACCCGCCACTCTGTCCCTGCCTACTTGCAACGACCCGCCCTAGGCGACGGGGTACAACTGGGCGGCGGTCCCTACGCTCAGTAAGTGCACGAGATAAACAGACAAGGGTACACAAAGCAGGGGCGTAGCTAGGGGGGGCAAGCGGGGCATGTGCCCCGGGCGTAGTTCAGAGGGGGGCGCCAGCGCCCCCTCCTCCTGCACTATAATTGTACCTGTGTCGCAAGGACACAGGTACAATTAGAAGCAATGAATGACCGGGCACGTTCCGTGCCCGGCCATTCAGCGCCTCTCTACGAATGAAGCGACTGGTACCTTTTGTACCAGTGACGCTTCCGTCGATGAAAGGCGCTGACTGACTGGCAGGAAAAGTCATCCTGCCCAGCCAATCAGCGCCTTTCATAGACGCTGTGTTCAACCCCCTGGAGACCTGCGCAGAAGAGAGCAGGTCTCCATGGCTGCCGGACGGCGTGGGAGCGGGAATAAGGTGAGTTTTAAATATTTTTTTTTTAAATTGTAATAGACGTGTGGCTGTATCTGCGGGGGGGCGGGGGGGATGACTTTGTCTACACGGGGGACTTTATCTACGGGGGGTGTCTATCTACAGGGGGACTATATCTACAGGGCTGGGCTATATACAGGGGGACTATATCTACAGGGCTGGGCTATATACAGGGGGACTATATCTGCTGGGCTATCTACAGGGGGGCTATATACAGGGGGACTATATCTACAGGGGGGCTATATATAGGGGGACTATATCTACAGGGCTGGGCTATATACAGGGGGACTATATCTGCTGGGCTATCTACAGGGGGGCTATATACAGGGGGACTATATCTACAGGGCTGGGCTATATACAGGGGGACTATATCTGCTGGGCTATATACAGGGGGGCTATATACAGGGGGACTATATCTACAGGGGGGCTATATACTGGAGTGGGCTGTCTATAGAGCACCATATACAGGGGTGGGCTATATAGTATATAGCCCCCTGTAGATATAGCCCACCCCTGTATATGGTGCTCCATAGATAGCCCACCCCAATATATAGCCCCCCTGTAGATACAGTCGCCCTGTATATAGCCCAGCCCTGTAGATATAGCCCAGCCCTGTAGATATAGCCCAGACCTGTAGATATATTCCCCCTGTATATAGCCCACCCCTGTATATAGCCCACCCCTGTAGATATAGCCCCCCTGTGTATAGCCCCCCCTCTGTAGACATAGCCCCCCTGTGTATAGCCCAACCCTGTATATATAGCCCCCCTGTGTATATCCCAGCCCTGTAGATATAGCCCAGCCCTGTAGATATAGCCCAGCCCTGTAGATATAGCCCAGTCCTGTAGAAATATTCCCCCTGTATATAGCCCACCTCTGTATATAGCCCACCCCTGTAGATATAGCCCAGCCCTGTAGATATAGCCCCCCTGTAGATATGGTCCCCCTGTACATAGCCCACCCCTGTATATAGTCCCCCTGTAGATAGTCCCCCTGTAGATATAGCACACCCCTGTATATATAGCCCACCCCTGTATATAGTATCCCACAAATAGCTCCCCCCTATAGTGCTGCACAGAAAGCCCACCCCTGTATATAGCCCCCTTGTACATATAGTCCACCCCTGTATATAGTGCTCCACAGATAGCCCACCCTTGTATATAGTATATACAGGGGTGGGCTATCTGTGGAGCACTATATACAGGGGTGGACTATCTAGTGGAGCACTATATACAGGGGTGGACTATATGTACAAGGGGGGGGGGCTATATACAGGGGTGGGCTATCTGTGAAACACTATATACAGGGGTGGGCTATCTGTAGAGCTCTATATACAGGGGTGGGCTATATCTACAGGGGGCTATATACAGGGGTGGGCTATCTGTAGAGGACTATAGGGGGAGTTATTTGTGGGACACTATACAGGGGTGGTCTGTATGAGGGCACTATCTACAGGCAGGGCCGCCATCAGGAATTTCAGGGCCCCCTACAGCTAAATTTTCTGGGCCCCCCTACCGTGGCACCGCCTGTTAACGGTACTCCGTCCAGTACTATATCATGGTACCCAGGGCCGCCATCAGGGGGGTATTAGGGGTACTGATGTGAGAGGCCCGGCCAAACCTAATTGAAAGGGGGGCCCGGCAAACTGCCGCGATTTGTCTTTGGTAGAAAAAAAACAGGCCCCTGCAATGGGGCCCGTTTTTTTCACCAAAAGAATGTCATGAGCTGCGGGCCCCCCTTTCAATTAGGTTTGGCCGGGCCTCTCACATCAGTACCCCTAATACCCCCCCTGATGGCGGCCCTGGGTAGCATGGGGGCCGTCAAACACCGCCGCCCGTGCGACCGATCACGCGCACCCGCAAACTCCCGCGCATGCGCACCGGCGACCGCCTGGAACCGCGCACCGAATTTTGAGGCAGATTTTGACCTGCCCACACTATCTTGCCGCGTTTTTTGCCTGCGGCGATTGAGGACAGCAGACAGAAAACGCAGCGAAAAATGAATTTTCTGCCTCCCATTGATTTCGATGGCAGGTCAGAGGCAGAACCGCGGCAAGAAAGGACGTGCTGCTTTTTCTTTTTTCCGCGACTGGCTCCCATTGATTTCAGATTAAATCAATGGGAGGCGGTTTTGGAAGTTGTTTGGTGCTGATTCTGACGAAGTGTCTGAGTCAATATCAAGGCCCAAAAACTCTGTGAACTGGGCCTTATTGTTGGGGCTTATTCAGACGAACGTGTAATACATCCGTGCAACGTGCGTGATTTTCACGCGCCTCGCACGGACCTATGTTACTCTATGGGGCCGTGCAGACTGTCAGTGATTTTCACGCAGCGTGAGTCCGCTGCGTAAAACTCACGACATGTCCGATATTTGTGCATTGTCCGCGCATCACGCACCCATTGAAGTCAATGGGTGCGTGAAAATCCCGCCCAGCACTTCCGCAGCCGTATAAACTATGAATGAAAACAGAAAAGCACCACGTGCTACAAACATACAAACAGAGTGTCATAATGATGGCGGCTGCGCGAAAACCACGCAGCCGCGCATCATACGCTGCTGCCACACGGAGCTGTTATGGACCTTTTGCAAGCGCAAAACGCCACGTTTTTGCGCGCGCAAAAAGCACACGCTTGTGTAAATCCGGCCTTAGGGTAGGAACACACTAGGCATGAACACTGCGGATTTTATGCAACACATTTTATTGTGGAAAATCCGCAGCGTATTACAGTCGCAGCAGAGTGGATGAGATATGAACAAATCTCATCCACACGCTGCAAAAATAATGGACCTGCAGTGTGGCTTTTTGGCTTTTTAAGCCGCAGCGTGTCAATGTATTCTGTGGAATCGCCGCTCCTCTGTTGCAGAAATGCTGCGGTTCTGCCGCAAAAATCACAAATGAGAAAAAAAAAATAAGGCACTTTTTTAAATTTATAAAAAAGTTTAGACTTGCCCCGGCTGTAGTCCTGGTGACGCGATCCTCTATTCTTAGCGCAGCCCGGCCTCCTGTCATGACGTTTCATCCCATGTGACTGCTGCAGCGGTCACACGGTTTACAGCGTCATCCCAGGAGGCGGGGCTACGTTCAGAAGAGAGAGACGCGTCGCCCTAAACTACGGCCGGGGCAAGTCTAAACTTTTTTTCCCCTGCAGGATTCCCGCAGCGGACACGCCTCACCAAACCTGCGCCACTATTTGGTGCGGTTTTGCTGGCAGAATTCCCTGCGGCTACCGGGGCGGATAAGCTGTGTAGTTTTACTCAGCATATCCGCCTAGTGTGTTCCTTATGATGTCGCTCCTGGAGCTGCTGCCGGTCTCTAAATAGGCAGTTGGTTCAGTAGAATTTGGAATTATTTTTTTTTGTGAACCAGCTTAAAAAAATACAAAACTTTTGTGTTAGGGCCTGTTCACATCACTGTTCGCTTCCGCTCCGGGGTTCCATCTGAGGTTTCTGTCGGGTGAACCCCGCAACGGAAAGTGAAAGTGATAGCACAGCTTCCGTTTCCATCACCATTAGCGCAGTCGACTGCGCTATTGATTCCGTCCGAAAACCAGCCGAAATGGTGACGAACCACCGCTCCGGGGTTCCGTCTGAGGTTTCTTTCGGGTGAACTCCGCAACGGAAAGTGAAAGTGACAGCACAGCTTCCGTTTCAGTCACCATTGATCTCAATGGTGACGGAAACATCGCTAATGGTTTCCGTTCGTCACCATTCCGGCTGGTTTTCGGACGGAATCAATAGCGCAGTCGACTGCGCTAATGGTGATGGAAACGGAAGCTGTGCTATCACTTTCACTTTCCGTTGCGGGGTTCACCCGACAGAAACCTCAGAAGGAACCCCGGAGCGGAAGCGAACAGTGATGTGAACAGGCCCTAACACAAAAGTTTTGTATTTTTTTAAGCTGGTTCACAAAAAAAATAAATTCCAAATTCTACTGAACCAACTGCCTATTTAGAGACCGGCAGCAGCTCCAGGAGCGACATCATAAGGGACACACTAGGCGGATATGCTGAGTAAAACTCCACAGCTTATCCGCCCCGGTAGCCGCAGGGAATTCCGCCAGCAAAACCGCACCAAATAGTGGCGCAGGTTTGGTGAGGCGTGTCCGCTGCGGGAATCCTGCAGGGAAAAAAAAGTTTAGACTTACCCCGGCTGTAGTTTAGGTGACGCATCTCTCTCTTCTGAACGTAGCCCCGCCTCCTGGGATGACGCTGTAGACCACGTTACCGCTGCAGCAGTCACATGGGATGAAACGTCATGACAGGAGGCCGGGCTGCGCTAAGAATAGAGGATCGCGTCACCAGGACTACAGCCGGGGCAAGTCTAAACTTTATCAATTTAAAAAAGTACCTTTTTTTTCTTCTCATGTGTGATTTTTGCGGCAGAACCGCAGCATTTCCGCAACAAAGGAGCAGCGATTCTGCAGAATAAATTATACTGATATACAGATAAAAATAGAGTCTCCAAGGCGCTGCTGCACGGGGAAAGCAATGAGCATGAAGGATATGTGAGATATAAGTAATTTATTGAAAACAAGGCTACGCGTTTCAATGCCGCACCGGCATCTTCATCAGGCCATCTGCGGCATTGAAACGCGTAGCCTTGTTTTCAATAAATTACTTATATCTCACATATCCTTCATGCTCATTGCTTTCCCCGTGCAGCAGCGCCTTGGAGACTCTATTTTTATCTGTATATCAGTATATCCCTTGCGGTTTTCCTTGGAACACCGGCACCGAGTCCTTGCAGCAGCAGCAACTATTCTCTACACTGTTCGTTGTCCTTTGATCCAAGGTGAGCACCTAATTGGATTTCTGGATTTTGCACCTCTTTACCCCTGGTAATCTACACTATGTGGCGCTGTGTTTTGTATCTCTTATCTGCAGAATAAATTGACATGCTGCGGCTTAAAAAGCCAAAAGCCGCACTGCAGGTCCATTATTTTTGCAGCGTGTGAATGAGATTTGTTCATATCTCATCCACTCTGCTGCGACTGTGATACGCTGCGGATTTTCCACAATAAAATGTGTTGCATAAAATCCACAGTGTTCATGCCGAGTGTGTTCCTACCCTAAGGCCGGATTTACACAAGCGTGTGCTTTTTGCACGCGCAAAAAACGTGGCGTTTTGCGCATGCAAAAGGTCCATAACAGCTCCGTGTGTCAGCAGCGTATGATGCGCGGCTGCGTGATTTTCGCGCAGCCGCCATCATTATGACACTCTGTTTGTATGTTTGTAGCTCGTGGTGCTTTTCTGTTTTCATTCATAGTTTATACGGCTGCGGAAGTGCTGGGCGTGATTTTCACGCACCCATTGACTTCAATGGGTGCGTGATGCGCAAACAATGCACAAATATAGGACATGTCGTGGGTTTTACGCAACGGACACACGCTGCGTGAAAATCACTGACAGTCTGCACGGCCCCATAGAGTAACATAGGTCCATGCGAGGCGCGTGAAAATCACGCACGTTGCACGGATGTATTACACGTTCGTCTGAATAAGCCCAAACAATAAGGCTCAGTTCACAGAGTTTTTGGGCCTTGATATTGACTCGGACACTGCGTCAGAATCAGCACCAAAAAACTTCCAAAACCGCCTCCCATTGATTTAATCTGAAATCAATGGGAGCCAGTTGCGGAAAAAAGAAAAAGCAGCACGTCCTTTCTTGCCGCGGTTCCGCCTCTGACCTCCCATCAAAATCAATGGGAGGCAGAAAATGCATTTTTCGCTGCGTTTTTTGTCTGCTGTCCTCAATCGCCACGAGCAAAAAACGCAGCAAAAAAACGCGGCAAGATAGTGTGGGCAGGTCAAAATCTGCCTCAAAATTCTTTAAGGAATTTTGAGGCAGATTTTTTTTTGCCTGCAAAATACTGTGTGAACAGGGCCATACATAAACAGCACTTTGAGATAATTTACTCACCGTGTCAGAAGAGTTGCTCCCACTCCAGTCCTCTTCCGGCGATGTCTTCGGTCCAGACGTCCAGTCCTTCACCTCCAGTCAGGCTCCAGGTAAGTTTTGTCCATGTGTGTCCGCGGCTGTGCGCGCTTCGTTCGCGTGTGCGCGCGCGGCCGATCGCGGGTGCGCGCTCGGGCGGTCTCCAGTGCGGGCGTTCGTGGGTGCGCGCTCGCGAGTGCGCACGCGCGGGAGTTTCCTTGTGCGCGCGATCGGGTGCGCGCGCGTGGGCGGACGGTTTGACGGCCCCCCATGACGAGGGGAGGGGGCCCGCAGCAGCAGCAGCAGCTCACGACATTCTTTTGGTGAAAAAAACGGGCCCCATTGCAGGGGCCCGTTTTTTCCTACCAAAAGAATGTCGCGGCAGTTGCCGGGCCCCCCTTTCAGTTAGGTTTGGCCGGGCCCCTCACACCACTACCCCTAATACCCCCCTGATGGCGGCCCTGTCTACAGGGGCTCTATGGCAGGCACTATCTACAGGGGGCTCTATGGCAGGCACTATCTACAGGGGGCACAGTGTGTGTGTGGGACACGGTGTATGGTGCTATTATAATTAGAGGTGCAGTGTTTGGCGCTATTATATTTAGGGGCGTAGTGTGTGGTATAATGATAACTTTATATTTATTTATAGGTGCAGAAATGTTGGAAAAGTGAGAAGCTGAAGACATGTGAGCGGCAAACTGCAGAAATGGACCGGGAGAAGTCATCATAGAGGTCTGGACCGGATGGAGAAAAAGAACTAGAATCTGAGACGTCACCGGTGAGTCACTTAATGTAAATGTTCATTCTGCCTCTAATCAGCACTGTAGTCACTGTATGATCTGCAGCGAGATGATGGGTAGTATGATTATGATAGGATTTATTTTTTGTGAAACGGCATCTCCCAGCATATCCTTACCATTGTTTGGGCCATGCTGGGAGCTGTAGTTTTACGCCGTACACACCTATACGGCAGGGGTTGCACTAAATTGAGCTGTATTTGTGCTGGTGCTGTGTATATGTACCGAGCTTGGTTCTGGGGCTGTATTTATGTACTGAGCACTATTCTGGTGTTGTGTATAGAACCATATTGCTTGTGAGATGTACAAATAATTTTATGCTCGCGTTACATAAAAAGAAATGACACGTCGATTGATAGAGAAAACAAACACGGCGAGGGGGAAGGAGATGTCGGGAAAGAGGTTGGGGGGGGGCGCCAAACTGAATCTTTGCCCCGGGTGCTGGAGAACCTAGCTACGCCTCTGCACAAAGCTAAGGGAAATGGGGCAGTTGCCCACGGCAACACCGTGAGCAACAAGAGTGGTGAACGAGCCGAGTCAAACCAGGAGTGCACGAGGTACCAAACGCAGAGCAGGAGAGTAGTCAGTAAGCCAGGGTCAGTATGGAGCAGGATAAAATATTAGAAGCTGTAGCTGGGCCAGGAAACCACACGAGAAGAATCACAAGCAAAGGAGGAACAGGAAAGGCAGGTATAAATAGACAGAGGGCGGGAGCTAGCTCCGTCTGGCCAGGCTGCGATAGGCTCTCCCACTCCTAAGCCTGCCATCCTGAGTGGTGGAAGATGGAGTCAGTCTCAGAGACATAGACTCAGGTGCAGACTGATTACATATGGGCGTATACACAGAAGTTGTGCCTGGCAGAAGGGATAGAAATCACAGCATTAAACGAAAACAAAAACAGCATTAAAGGAAAACAAAAACATCAACAAAAAAGTCAGCAAAATAGAGACTGCCGCATAAGGTAAGCACAGAAATGCGAAGGACCAAGAAGAAGTCCGCTGCCCACCGGATTGGTCCGGTACCTACAGGGGGATGATAGCTATGCATAAGAGCAGTCCGTGCTCCTCAGCGTATAATAACAGAAATAAAATATTAACCGCTATTATGACAGACAAATTAAGAAATAGAGAGGAAGGCATGGTAAAAGAGCAGAAAAACCAATATCCAAGGCAGAAAGCAAATTAGACATCCCACATTAAAGCGAGAGCAAAAGAGGACTTCCAGGAACTAACGAAAATCAATGGCAGGCAACGAATTAAGTCCTGGAACATACAAGCAGGGCATCAAACACCACAGACCCTCAGACTGAACGAGCTGGATCCCTAGGCGGCGTAGGCTCCCTGTCCCGTCTGCGTCCAGACCGTCGCCTGGGACCCCACGGGGGGCGACCCCCAGCAGACGGTGGGTGCGAATAAGGAGGGTGACCCACATGAGCTGCTCTGCCAGCAGAAGACAACAGCGAAGGCCATTCGTGTATAGCAATAGGAGGAAGGCCTAGGTCCCGAAGAAAATCAGGTAAATCACTCTCAAAGTGTAGGTCTGACCATCTTGTCTGACCATTAGGGCAAAGGGGAAGCCCCATCTATAGAGGATAGCTCAATTCTGGAGCACCTCCAGAAGTGGTTTGAGAGCTGATCGTTGCGCCAAGGTGTGTCTAGATAGGTCCGGTAAGATGTGTATCTGTGTACCTTGATGGAAAATGGTAGGGTGTTGTTTGTTTTTTTGCAGAATAGAGTCCTTGATGGCATAAAAATGAATCCGACAGATGACATCTCTGGGACGCTGATCATCCAGATTCAGCGGGCGCAGGGCTCTATGAGCACGATCAAGTTCAATATGGGTATTTGGTGGACGACCCAGTAGATTGTTGAAGATGGTAGACAGTGTAGAGAAATGATCCGTTACGGAAATAGATTCAGGTAGGCCACGAATACGTAGATTGTTTCTCCGATTACAATGCTCAACATCATCAAGATGCTCTTGCAGAGTAAACAGTTGAGCAGAATGTTGTCGCAAAGTGGATTGCATAGTTACAAGTGTTGCAGTGTCCGTGGCATGACAGATGCCAGTGGTGCGGGGGAGACCGCTGGAGCAGCACAGGTTGAGTAGTCGACTGGACAGGCGGGGGGCTACCCCAGGAAGAGCCTAAGGACCACGAGGGGGCACCCCCCAGAGGCACGGAGCCCAGGTGAGATGGCAGGAGCATGGGGGCCTGGGTCCCCGTGGACATAACATTAGGCACGGGAACAAGAGGTTGAGGACCCCCGTACTCACTATTCTCTGAGACTCGCCGGTTGAGGAGTTGAGGTGGTGCCTCCTGGCATGGGACAGCAGGAGGGCAAGGCAGGTCCAGCGGGCCAGAGTCAGCAGACCCTGCATCTTCCAGGACAGGTGGGCCCAGGTCGGGTGTTGTCACCAGACATTAAGCTGCTGCGGGAGGAGAGACCGCAGACAGTAGGAATGCTACCTGAAGGGGTGCAGGCTCCATGGAGGACCGTGTGTACATTTCCGGCCTCTGCGTCTCCAGCAGTGAGTGCAGGTGGCCATCTTGAAAGGCCACACCCATGGCATAGAGAAGAGCAGCAACTCCAGATGCAGACCCGGCAGCAACGGGGCCATCCAGGGGGGTCCCTGCAGTCAGGCCTACCAGGACAGGAGAGACCAGCCGGGACACAGCAGCAGGCCCAGGATGGGACATGGAGGGATCCGGGCGGCCATCTTGGCTGGCAGCGGTCTGTGGCGTACAGGGCCCATTGTCCTCCACGCCCCTGGAACAGAGCGAGCAGCCGGGCATCCCCTGTGAAGGCACCTGAGGAGGTAGGTAGGCCTCAGTAGGCGGCTGTCCAGTGTCCCCTGGAGCCCTGTGGCAGCCGACGCAGTGATGCCGGACGGCCATCTTGATCTCAGGCCTCAGACCGGAGCGGGGCCCGCAGCTGCATAGGGGTTTGTCTCTCAAATTACGTCCCGATGTCACCCTGTGGGGATGAGGGATGGGTAGAGGAGGGTGCCTTGGCTTTCTTGGATGCCTTCCCCATTGAAGGAGCATGGCAGCGGATTGAAGGGAAGCTGGTGGAGGAGCTCAGAGACACACGTCCTCACTCTCCCATAGCTGGCCATGCCCGGCGGTACGTAGAGGGTTTTTGATCACTTCTTATTAAGAAAAATGTAAAGCTAAGTTGACCAAAAAACAGCAATTTTGGCGTTTTACATTTTATATTTTTTACGGCTTTCACCGTGCACGTTCAATAACGCTATATTGTAATAGTTCAGACTTTTACGGATGCAGCTAAACCAATTTTGTTTACTTTTTTCATTTTTTACATTACCTTAGGGGTAAAATGGGAAAAGGTGTTTTTTTTTAACTTTTAATTTTTATTTTTTTTCATTACTAAACTTTTTTTTCCTTTTTTTCACACACTTTATTAGCCTCCCTAGGGGACTTGAACCAACAATCATCATTTTTACAGGCATCTGTTAAGCCCTGCCACAGGCAGGGCTTAGCAGAGGCAGAGTGAAGGCAGCCCTGGGGGCCTTCATTAGACACCTGGGCTGCCATAACAACTGTCGTCAACCCCCGATCTCACACCGGGGGGGGGGCGATGAGCTGTCGGAGGGGGCCGCCCCCTTTTTTCAACGCCTCAGATGCTGCGGTCGCGATTGACCACAGCATTTGAGGGGTTAAACAGCCAGGAGCAGCATGATCGCGTCTGCCGACTGTTAGTCCCGGGTGTCTGCTGTCAAATACAGTCAACACCTGCAGTATATGGAGCGCGCTCCAAACATCACCCCCCACACCCAGACGTAATGGCACGTCAGGGTGCGCAAAGGGGTTAATGTGCTCTGTATTTACATATGTATACATTTTACAGACATATTATTTATGTATAAAGTAAACGGCAGCATTATTTATGCGTACAGTCTATACCATTGTTATTTATGTGAACAGTATATGGTGGCATTATTTGTGTGGAAAGTTTGTAATATGGGAGGAGGTGCCAAAACAGGGCGCCCTCTAGCATAAGGCCAGCCCTGTGAAAGATGGACAACCAGCCAGCCTCTGTCTTTACCACCCATTCCCAAAAAAGAGCTGAACATTTCAAAGTAAGCATAGGAGGTGGAGCAACCCATGAGCAAACATAGATCAACAAAAAATTCACCCTGGCACCAGATCCCCAATAGGTGAAAACTATCTGGATGCATCGGCAGTAAACTGAAAGGCTGCCGCAATGTTACTTTTTGCCATCAAGCCACTAGAACCCAAATTTGCGAACCCATGTCACAGCGGAATGAAAGGGGGTGCTCAGGCAAATCCAGGACGCAGCACTGACCATCAAGCCTGGAAAGTGTCAGATAGGCATGACCGAAGTGCAGTACCTCGGGCACAAGGTCAGTGGAGGGACACTAAAGCCAGAGCCATTGAAGGTAGATGCCACTTCCACCTGGCCCACTCCTAAAACAAAAAAACAGGTTATGTCCTTTTTGGGGATCGCAGGATACTATAGAATCCTAACTATAGAGCCCGGATTTTACTCGCAAGTTTATGGTGCAGACTGACGCCAGTGCCTATGGCCTAGGCACAGTGCTCAGCCAGGTAAATACAGAAGGGCATGAACATCCAATAATGTATTTGAGCAGAAAGCTTCTACTGAGGGAGGTGGACTAGTCCACTGTAGAGAAGGAATGTTTGGCCATTGTATGGGCCTTGCAGAAATTACAGACATACCTCTATGGGTGAAGATTTATAGTAGTGACCGACTACAGCCCCCTTTGTTGATTATACAGGGTGGCAAGTGATAACGGCAAGCTGCTGAGATGGAGTTTAGCCCAGCAGCAGTATGACTTCGCTATCCAATACAAAAAAGGCAGTGAAAATGGCAACGCAGATGGGTTATCGCGATAGGGGGAAGCTGCCAAGATCGGCTTGGGATATTGATGGCTATATCAATGATCCCATGCCATTTCTTAAAGGGGTTTCCCATCTTGGACATTTATGGCATATCCACAGTGACTTGAGGTCAGGTGACCGGACTTGGTCCACTCCCGAGCCGGCAATGTCCAGTCACCTGACCTCACGTCAGTGACATGAGGTCAAGTGACTGGACTGGTCCACTCCCATCACAGCCCACCCTGACATCACTCTGTCCGCCGCTGCCGCCGTGTCATTCTTTCCTTAGCTCTGTCCGCCTGTCCTACTCACCCGAAGTGAGGTCAGGTGACTTAAAGGTGTTTTTTTTCATCAAGGGCATTTATGAAAAAATATACACAGAATATGTCATAAATGTCAGATAGATGCAGGTCCCACCTCTGGGTCTCAGATCTATATCTAGAACTTGGCCCTCTAAACCCCATTCTACCTCTTTGTGTTGTGGCTAAAGCTTGTGATTTCCGACCATGAAGAAGAAAACAGCGTAGCTCGCTGAGCTACGCTGTTTCCGTAAGTCCCATAGAACTGAATAGTAGTTACAGAAACAGCCTAACTCACATGCTACGCTGCTTCCGTAACTGCCATTCCCTACTATGGGAGTTACAGAAACAACGCAGCTCAGCAAACTACGCTGTCTTCTTCTTCATGGTCGGAAATCAGTCGGAACACAGAGAGGTAGAACGGGGTTTAGAGATGTGGGACCCGCATCTATCGGACATTTATGATATATTCTATGGATATGTCAAAAATGTCGCTAATGGGAAAACCCCTTTAAGTAGGTAAGTCGGAACAACTTACTGCTGTGAGCAGTTCTTTTAAAAACTTACCAAAGGGTCGACCAGACTGACCGACGCAGTAGTAACATCATCAATACTGGCTAACATCACACGCCTCACCAAAGAGAAGAAGTTTCAGCCATCACATTAGGGGTGAGTGAATTAAATGTTTGACCAAATATAGCAGGGTCATTTTTAAGTTGATAATTTTGTATGGCCCGCGAATGATGTTCAAATATCCAAATGGCTCTTGGCAGAAAAAAGGTTCCCCACCCGTCAATTACTTTTTGTATTGCACTGCACTACTGTGTATTAAATTTGAAATATTAATAAGTCTCTTCCTTGTAGTCTTACAGAACTTAATCTTCCAAAGGTGAAGAACGTTACCTGTGTTAATTTAGAGTATTTTATGTTCCATTAACCCCTTCCCGACATCCTCTGTATATATACAGCGCTGTCGGACAAGTGTTCCTGCAATCCGCAGTACAGTTAAGTCGCGGTGATAGTGCAGGTTCAGGAGCTGAGCCCGCACCATCACCGACGGGTACCAGCTGTATGTTACAGCTGACACCCTGCCGTAACGGCTAGGACCAGAGCTAGCCTCCGATCTGGCCGATTAACCCCTCAGATGCTGCGTTCAATAGAGATATCAGCATCTAAGGGGTTTTTAGCCGCTGGCACCCCAGCAATGTGATCACTGGCTTGCCGGTGGCCACCCGGTCTGCCAGCTATGGAAGCCTCTTATGCCCCGCTCAGAGGCGGGGCCTAAAAGGCTTCTGGTAACAATGGACACTCTGCTGTAATGGCACGATACGGAGCTAGCTCCAATCCCTGCTATTAACCCCTTAGATTTAGCGATCGAAAGCGATCGCTGCATCTTAGTGGTTTGTAACAAATCGGCAGCCCTGCCATGCGATGGCAGGGCTGCCGACTGCTACTATGGAAACAGGAGGCCTAACAATGGCCTCTTGGTCTGTCATTACGGAAGCAGATTAGGCCCCATCCAGAGGCGGAGACTAATCCGCTTGCTGTCAGTAAACGACTAAAAGCCCTAATACAATACTACATAGGTAGTGCAATGTATTAGCACAGCAATCAAACAGTTGGACCTTCAAGTCCCCTAGTGGGACTAAAAAAAAAGTGTAAAAAAAGTAAAAATAACAGTTGTAAAAATTAAATAAAAGTTTCAAGTAATAAAATGAAACACAATCGCCCTTTTTCCCTTATCAAGTCATTTATTATTGAAAAAAAATAAAGAAACCATACATATTTAGTATCGCCATGCCTGTAACAACCTAAACTATAAAAATATTATGTGTTTTATCCCGCGTAGTGAACGCTGTAAAATAAAAACCTAAAAAACATTGCCAGAATTGCTGTTTTTTGGTCACATTGACTTCCAAAAATTGAAATAAAAAGTGATCAAAAAGTCACATGTCAAAAATGATATCTATAAAATCTATAGCTCGTCTAACAAAAAACAAGCCCTCATACAGCTCCGTTGACGAAAATATTAAAGAGTTATGGCTCTCACAACATGACTACAGAAAAATTACATTCTTTTTACAAAAGTAATTTTATTGTGCAAAAAGTTGTAAACCATAAAAAAGTGCTATAAATTTGGTATCGCCGGAATTGTACTAAACCGCAGAATAAAGTTAACATGCAGGGGCGTAGCTAGGTGGGGCAGGTGGGGCATGTGCCCCGGGCGCAACTTAGAGGGGGGCACCAGCACCGCACCGTCCAGGATGCAGCAGTCTGCCTGGGGAGAGGGAGCAGACACACCGGAGCAGAGCACTGCAGAGGACAAGAAAACACATGACAGTGGTGAGTACACAGTTTAAACAATTTTGTGCCTGGGAACACTAGTCTTTCTAAAATCATAAAATAAATAACATTATTTTATGATTTTAGAAACTCTTGTGCCTCCAGGCACATTCTTTTGGCGGCTCCCGCCCCCCCCCCTTGGGGCGACCCCCCCCTTGCGACCCATCCTTTTGCCCCCCTCACGGGACTGCTGTAACTTTTCCCTCTCCTGGCAGGAGAGGGAGAATAGTAATAGTGGTAATAAAAAAACACATTTCTCCATTAAACACTATCTGTCTGTCTGTCTGTCTGTCTATCAATCTATCTATTTATCTCATATCTATCTATTATCTATCTCATATCTCCCAACCGTCCCGGATTCAGCCGGACAGTCCCGGATTCCGGGCGGTGTCCCGCTGTCCTGGGCGGCCGGGGGTATTTCCGCTGATTGACAGGGAAAGTCATTCTGCCCTGCCAATCAGCGCCTTTCGTAGACGCAAGCGGTGCGATCACACCATCGCGCTGCTTGCGTCGTTCAACCCCAGGAGACCTGCGCAGAAGAGAGCAGGTCTCCATAGCTGCCGGACGACGCTTAAACGGGATTAAGGAGAGTTTGTTTAGTTTGTTTTTTTATCCTAATAAAAAAATGTGTGGCATTATCTACGAGGGGGGCTTTATCTACATGAGGGTTTTATCTACAGGGGGTGGCTTTATCTACAGGGGGGCCTTATTTACAAGGGGGGCTTTATCTACAGGGGTGGCTTTATCTACAGGAGGGCCTTATCTACAAGGGGAGGCTTTATCTACAGGGGGGCTTTATCTACTGGGGGCTTAACTACAGGGGGCTCTATCTACAGGGGGGCTATATACTGGGGTGGGCTATATGTGGAGCACTATATACAGGGGTGGGCTACATGTGGAGCACTATATACAGGGGTGGGCTATATCTACAGGGGGGCTATATACAGGGGTGGGCTATCTGTGGAGCACTATATACAGGCGTGGGCTATATGTAGAGCACTATATACAGTGGTGGGCTATATGGGGGGCAATATCTACAGAGGGCTCTATGGGGGGCACTATCTACAGGGGGCATGGTGTGTGTGTGTGTGTGTGTGTGTGTGTGTGGGACACAGTATATGGTGCTATTATAATTAAAGGTGCAGTGTATGGCACTATTATATTTAGGGGCATAGTGTGAGGTATAATGAGAACTTTGTTTTTTTTTTATAGGTGTTGAAATGTTTGAAAAGTGAGAAGCTGAAGACATCTGAGCAGCAAACTGCAGAAATGGGTTGTGGCCGGGAGAAGTCATCATAGAGGTCTGGACCGGATGGAGAAAAATAACTAGAATCTGAGACGTCACCGGTGAGTCACTTAATGTAAATGTTTATTCTGCCTCTAATAGACGTCTAATGAGTAAATTAACCTCTTCACGCGCTGCGCCCCAACTGTACGTCCTGCAGAGGGCTTGCTTCCCGCATCAGGATAGACAGTTGAGGAGACGGACAGTGTCCGGGAACTGTGAGGTCATCTGTCCCCAACAGCTGACACTCTAGCCTTGCCGGTCAGCGGACTATTGCCGCTGATTTTGTCAATTAACCCCATAAATGTGGCGACAGATTGCGTTTAAGGGGTTTGAAGCACATCAGCAGCCCCCACATAGTGATTGTGGGGACTGCCGATGCTTGTCGTGGCAATCGGAGGCCAGACAATGACCTCCGGGTTGCCATGTACGGAAGCCTCGGAGGAGCAGCCTCCGGCTGGACCTCTGAAGCTTCCTCTCAGTGTGACTGTCATGTCACAATGACAGTTGGAATACATTACACTAAGTAGGTAGTGTAATGTACTCTAGCAGCGATCAAAACTGCAAGTCTAAATGTCCCCTAGTGGGACAAGTAAAAAAAAGTAATAAAAATGCTTTAAAAAAAAGTGTAAAAATAAAAGTTATAAGTTATATAAACAAAAAATGTTTTGTTTTCCTATAATAAGACTTTCATTATAGGAAAAAAATGAACACGTTAAAAAAAGTACACATATTTGGTATCGCCGCGTTCGTAAAGACCCAAACTATAAAATTATAATGTTATTTTTCCCGCACGATGAACACCCCAAAAAAAAAAAAACGACACCAGAATCGCTATTTTTTGGTCACCACCCCTCTCAAAATAGAGAATGAAAAGTGATCAAAAAGTCGCATGTACCCGAAAATAGTACCGATAAAAACTACAACCCGTCCCACAAAAAACAAGCCCTTACACAGCTTTTTTGACTAAAATAAAAAAAAGTTACGGCTCTCAGAATATGGTGACACAGAAAATAAATTATTTTATAAAAAAGTGATTTTATTGCGCAAACGCTGCAAAACATAAAAAAACCTATATACATATGGTATCGCCGTAATTGTACCGACCCGCAAAATAAAGTAAAACTGTCATTTATAGCACACGGTGAACGCTGCAAAAAATAAACTAAAAAACATTGTCAGAATTGCTTGTTTTTGGTCACCCGGCTTGCAAAAACATTGAATAAAAAGTGATCTAAAAAATTGCATGTACCCCAAAATGGTACCAATGAAAACTACAGATTGTCCCGCAACAAATAAGCCCTCACACGGCTCCGGTGGTGAAAAAATAAAAAAGTTCTGGCTCTCAGAATATGGCGATGCAAAAATGTGCAGAGTGTTTCAAAGGCGGATAAGATCGGACGCCATTTATCAGTGCGAAACCGGCCACATATCTATGAATTATCTATGAATTATTATTTATTTACTGCATTATTATACCCTCTTATTATTCCCTGATGTACTCCGCAGATCTTACATATATCCTGATGTAGTCCGCACAGATTACATACGCCCCACATTATAAACTGAAATACCAGCAAAACCCCAAACAGAACTACTACCAAGCAAAATCTTCACTCCAAAAGCAAAATGGCGTCCCTCCCTTCTGAGCCCTACAGCATGCCCAAACAGCAGTTTGCGCCCACATATATGGCATCCCCATACCCGAGAGAACCCGCTTAACGTTTTATGAGGTTTTTGTCTTCCGTGGCACAAACTGGGCAAGACATGTTATGCACTAAAATGGCATATCAGTGGAAAATTGCAATATTCACACCATCCGCTGTGCATTAACCCCTTTGCGAACTATGACTTAATAGCACGTCACGGTGTGTGTTGATGTATGGAGCCGGCTCACGTGCTGAGCCCGCTCCATATGTTGCGGGTGTCAGCTGTGTATTACAGCTGACACTCGGGACTAACGGACAGGAACAGCGATAGTGCGGTTACAGAAGCCTGTAAAAATAACAATATACTGCAATACATTAGTATTGCAGTATATTGTACCAGCGATCTAATGATCGCTGGTTCAAGTCCCCTAAGGGGACTAATAAAATGTGTAGAAGAATTAAAGTTATTAGTAGTGAGAAAGAAAAAAGTTAAAGTTAAAAAACCCCCCTTTTCCCATTTTTCTTCTAAAGTAATGTAAAAAAATAAACAAAATTGGTATTGCTACTGCCTTAAAAGGCCGAATTATTACATTATACTATTACTTTTTTTATAAATTATTTTATTTATCAATTTTACAAACAAACATGTCACGATAATGCCAAAAATACGCAACCATATGGTACTTCGGCACGCAGGCCGGTATATGTGGTCATCCTGTAAGGTAGATGTACAGAGTATCGTCAAGCAATAAATGGGGCTAATCCCCTGCATCCTGAGCCTGCAGACATGCATCAAGGCCCACAGCCAAACATAACTTAAAGAGGCTCTGTCACCAGATTTTGCAGCCCCTATCTGCTATTGCAGCAGATAGGCGCTGCAATGTAGATTACAGTAACGTTTTTATTTTTTAAAAACGAGCATTTTTGGCCAAGTTATGACCATTTTCGTATTTATGCAAATGAGGCTTGCAAAAGTACAACTGGGCGTGTTGAAAAGTAAAAGTACAACTGGGCGTGTATTGTGTGTGTACATCGGGGCGTGTTTACTACTATTACTAGCTGGGCGTTGTGTATAGAAGTGTCATCCACTTCTCTTCACAACGCCCAGCTTCTGGCAGTGCAGCACTGTGACGTCACTCACAGGTCCTGCATCGTGTCGGCACCAGAGGCTACACTTGATTCTGCAGCAGCATCAGCATTTGCAGGTAAGTAGCTACATCGACTTACCTGCAAACGCCGATGCTGCTGCAGAATCATCTGTAGCCTCTGGTGCCGACACGATGCAGGACCTGTGAGTGACGTCACAGTGCTGCACTGCCAGAAGCTGGGCGTTGTGAAGAGAAGTGGATGACACTTCTATACACAACGCCCAGCTAGTAATAGTAGTAAACACGCCCCGATGTACGCACATAATACACGCCCAGTTGTACTTTTACTTTTCAACACGCCCAGTTGTACTTTTGCAAGCCTCATTTGCATAAATACGAAAATGGTCATAACTTGGCCAAAAATGCTCGTTTTTTAAAAATAAAAACGTTACTGTAATCTACATTGCAGCGCCGATCTGCTGCAATAGCAGATAGGGGCTGCAAAATCTGGTGACAGAGCCTCTTTAAAAGAAAGTTTGAAAAAGGAAATGAGAAAAAAGGAACGACAGAGGGGGGAAAGGAAGGGACGAGTTCCTTTGTTAAGTGTCATGACTGAAGAGCACATCAAGAGGCTACGATATTCCTGAATTCCACAGATGATTGAAACCTGACCCAGTGATACCAAGTCTTGATGAACTTGGCGTGAGTGCCTCTCATAGAAGCCGTGAAATCCTCCATCCTCATGATCTCCTGTATCTTATCGAACCACATGCTGAGCGATAGCGCAGCCGATTGTCTCCACAGCGCTGGTATGCAGGCCCTGGCAGCGCTCACCAGATGGCGGACCACAGAGCGACGATATGAGAACAGCGGAACCTCGCACTGATAGAGCAAGAAGAAGGCCGGTGTGCACGGGAGCGGGAAGTCCGTGAATTTGGAGGTGATACGCCACACTTCTGACCAAAATGCCGTCAGCCGCAGGCACTCCCAGAAGACATGTAGTATCGTTCCCACCTGGTCACCACATCTCCAGCACAGCGGTGAGACCACCGGAATCATAGCATGTAATCTGGAAGGCACCCTATAACAGCGCGTTAAAATTTTAAAACCCGCTTCCTGATACCTGCTGGCCATGGACGATTTATGTGTCGTTGTGTATATCCTATCTATTTGTTCCGCCGAGAATGTGATTCCCAAGTCCCTTTCCCACCGTAGCAAATATGTGGGCGTGGAGAGGGTAGATGGGCAGATCAGTAGGGAGTATAGTTTGGATAGTGTGTGACGCATCGAGCCAGTGCCCACGCAGAGGAGTTCAAACAGAGTTTTAACCCGAAGAATGTTCCGCAGGGTTAGGCAAGGACACCAGGAAGTGTCTCAGCTGAGTTACCTGCCAGGGAGTGAGGGGGGGAGGGTCTTTCAAAGACAACAATTGCGGGCCAGTCATCCAAACTCCCCGTGCAGGTAATGAGAGGCGGGGCCCCTGCCTGCCTGCAACCAGCTCCGAAATGGACCCCCCTCCCGCCCTGGAGGGAATGCCGGGTTGCCCAGGACTGGAAACATGGGGGACGGGGAAGGGGAGATCTCTGTCCGAGGGAAGACCTTCGACGCAACTGCCAGTGAGGGGCCTATCGTCGGGTGAGTCCTTGCTGGTAGGGGGGTATCCCTGCCCAGCCAAGGTAGGGCCTGCAAGGGGACCGCCATAGAAGACTGTTCCATCGACACCCATTGTTTGACCTCCGTGTGGCGGAACCAATCCAGGATGCGTGCCAAGTGCGAGGCCTGATGGTAAGATACAAAGTCAGGGAGCCCCACGCCCCCTTCAATCTTAGAGCGAAAAAGCGTGGAGCGGGCTATACGGGCCGGTTTCCCCACCCAAATGAAGTGGTGGAGTAAGGACAACAAAGCTCGGAAGAAAGTGTGGGGGATGTGGATCAGTAGGGCTTGGAAGAAGTACAGTATCCGTGGGAGAATGTTCATTTTGAAGATTGCACATCTGCCGAACCACGTGAAGGTACCCTTCGTGCAGGAATCCAAATCGCCCCTTACACGCTGAAGGAGAGGAGGACAGTTGACTGCATAAAGGCGAGAGAGATCCCTGGAGAGTTGGACCCCCAAGTATTGAAGCGAATCTCTGGCACACTTAAAGGAGAAGGACCCCGACAGGTCGTCCACTAGGGACTGCGGCAGTGAGATGTTGAGAGCCTTGGACTTCTGATAGTTAATTTTGAAATTTGACAATTTCGAGTATCTACTCATTTCCGCCATGAGGTTGGGCAAGGAGATCCTGGGTGCCGTGAGGAAGAACAGAAGGTCGTCCGCATACGCAGCCACCTTATGGGATCTTCCTCCCACTGATACACCCGCTATGTCTGGGTTTGAGCGCACCCGAAAAAGGAAGGGCTTCAGGCACAAAATAAAAATCAAGGGCGACAGGGGGCATCCCTGCCGCGTACCGTTGGAGATGGAGAGCGGGGAAGATAAGGTACCGTTAACCTTAACCCTGGCTGAAGGAGAGGAGTAGAGGCTCGAAATCCATTGCATCATGTGGGAACCCAGCCCGATGTGCCGCAAAGTGGTCGACATGAAGTCCCAGTCTACCCTGTCAAAGGCCTTCTCCGCGTCCGTGGACAGCAACAGCGTGGGCAGAGATGAGGCAGCCGCGTGATAAATCAGATTAATTGCCCTAATGGTGTTATCCCTTGCTTCCCTAAGGGGCATGAAGCCCACCTGGTCGTAGTGGATCAAACTGTGGAGGAGGGGTGTGAGCCTATGGGCCAAGATTTTCGCAAACAGCTTGAGGTCTACATTAAGCAGTGAAATGGGGCGGTAGTTTTGGCAGCTGGTGGGGTCCTTTCCTTCCTTGGGTATAACCGTAATGTATGCCCGCAGGGCATCCTGAGGGAGAGAGCACCCGTCTGTGAGAGAGTTATAGGCCTGCAAGAAATGAGGCGCGAGAAGATCTGAACAGACCTTGTAATACTGAATAGGGAACCCATCCGGGCCCGGCGCCTTCCCCACTGGAGAATCCTTCAGGGCCCATGACCACACCTCTGACGAAATCGGCTCTTCCAGAGCAGCTAGAGCTTCTTGCGGTATACTATTCATCCCCGAGGAGCGGAGATATGCCTCCATCTGCTCCCGTCTAGTTCCCCCTTCTGCGGTGGGACAGGTCTGCGGGAGATTGTAGAGTGAGTGGTAGTACGCCCGGAAGGCTTCTGAGATGTACTGGGGGTGGTGTAAACCCCCAACACCAGGGACCTGTACCTGGGGGACATAGGTGCGTGACCTAGTTTTCCACAATGCCCATGCTAAAGTCCTACCTGGTTTGTTACTGAATTCGTAGAAATGTCGTCTACACTTTACTAGGGAGGCCCTAGCCTTAGCAAGACAAAGAGAGTGGACCTGAACACCCAACTGCCCCAACTCCGCCCCCATCACCCGGTCCAAGGAAGACTTGTGGGACTGCTCTAGGAGGTGTATACGAGATAACAGTTCACTCAAGTGAGCCGTCCGCTCCCTTTTAAGTTTAGATCCGATCCGGATGAAGGAACCCCGGATCAAGCACTTATGTGCCTCCCAAACATTGAGCGGACTGACTTCTGAGGAGACATTCGTAGCAAAATACTCCCATAGGTCCCTGTGTATTTCTGAAATTACCGTCGGGTCCTGCAGGAGCGAATCATTTAACCGCCACTGCCAGGAGCGAGGGTGGGCTGCAGGGAGACAGAGAGAGAGTGTAATGAGGGAGTGGTCCGAGAAGGTTATGTTATCTATTGAGACTGAGGAGAGGTTGGAGAGATGGGAGTGGCGCATGAAGAAGTAGTCTAGTCTGGTGTATGTGTTGTGGGGGGCCAAAAAGAAGGTGTAGTCTCTTGTCATCGGGTGAATAAGCCGCCACGCGTCTATCAATTGGTGCTCATGTAACAACCGACTCACCCGGCGGTGTGCCGACCTAGGTAACGACGAGTGTCCGCGTGAGGAGTCTATAGTCGGGTCTAATGTAAGGTTCAGGTCCCCCCCTAGTATGAGAGTGCCTTCCAAGAAACCATCCAACTCCGTCAGGACCCCTTCAAAAAAGGCGACCTGACCAGTGTTGGGGAGATAGCATGTGAACAGTGTGTTAGCCAACCTACCCTTCACGAAGATATACCGTCCCGCTCCATCTGTGCGAGTCTCCACGTGCTCCCACGGCAGAGAACGAGAGATCAAGATAGAGACTCCCTTGGTCTTGGAGTCTGGTGAGGTACTGTGATACCCCTCAGTGTAATGAGAGTCCGTCAACCGTGGATCGCTGTCCGCCCGGAAGTGAGTTTCCTGGAGGAACGCCACATGCGCTTTCTTTTTCCATAGAAGACGGAGGATGGAGGATCTCTTCTCTGGAACGTTCAGGCCCTGTGCATTCAGGGAAACAACCGTAATGTTAGACATGTGGAGTCACAGTAGGAAAACAGAAAAGGGGGAGAAAGGTGGGGAAAGAGACGGTTACCCCCGAAGAGAGGTGGAAGGGCCAGGAAAAGGGACACTAGCGTCCCACTAACAGCGGAGTACAAAAACCCTAAACAATACTTCGTGTGTTATGTCGAGTCCGCCAGAAAACCCCCCCTGAACACTACACAACAGCGCAGAAACCTAGTGGGGAACGTAGAAGGACAGCGGCATGAAGCGGTGATCTCCCTGAGACTCGCCACTAATTGGGACTAAGCCCAAATAGGAGTAGGCCGGAACCCCGGACTTGGCCGGATTACTGTAACGGGTGTATGTAGTTTCCTGACCTCCCACCGCAGCGCAGCATGGTGGGGAAAAAGGTTCCCTGAGACATTCCCCCAGACCTCACAGACTAAACCCCCTGGCCCACCTAAAATTCCCCTTTGGCCTGGCAACACTCCCTCCCGCCTAAAACCTGAGAGAAAACCTGTGTAGGAAAGGAAGGGGTGTTAAACACTCATAACAAACAGCCCCCCAATGATATCCTCATGGGTACAGTGATACATTAGCCTTCAGGCCGCTGGTCGATCAATTTATTCGGGGCGAGCGCCGTCCAGGTGCCCGTTGCTCACGAGGACCGTCTCTAGGAGGGAGCAGAGAAGAGTGCACAGAGTCCGGATACAGGCCCCCCCTGGGGAAGAGTGACGGCGGCAGCTCCGTCCAGTCTGGGAGGTGCACTGGGGAGATTTCAAGGAAACGGAAGGCTGCTTCCAAGTCGTACGGAGAGCGGACAGCAAAGGATTGCCCCTGTCGACGGAGGATGACATGGAAAGGATGGCCCCATCTGTAGGAAGCGCCTACTTCTTTAGTTGCCTCCAGCAGAGGGCGTATCACCCTGCGCATATGTAGGGTCAGCCTTGAGACATCCGGCAGAATGGTCACCTCCGCGCCCTGGAAAGGAATGGCCCCCCGCTCCCAAGCTCACCGTCCAATGTCCTCTTTTTGTTTATAAAAGTGAACCCTGCAGATGACATCTCGGGGACGATTACTTTCCCTGTTCCATGGGCCTGCCAAGCGGTGTACCCTATCCATTTCAATGGCCAAATCGCGTGGTCTGTCCATGAGCTTGTTGAATATATGGGTGACGACCTTGTAAAGCTCCTCAGGCGGTACAGATTCTGAAATGCCCCTCAGCTTTAAGTTGTTCCCTCTCTCCCTGTTCTCCACGTCGTCCAGGTGCAGGGAGAAGTCCCTCATTTGAGTCGATTGGGTGTCCATGGACTGAGAGAGGACTGAAATGTCCGTTGTGTGAACAGAGTTCTGGCGCTCCAATGCGCCTACCCGTGCGGTTAAAGCTCGTAAGTCCTGGGTCACCACCCCTATGGCCCGGTCATGTTTCTCTTCCAGTCGGACTAGGCGAGCATCCAAATCTGATTTCGTGGGCAGTGCCCTCACCATCTCCCATAACTCTGCTAGGGTCCATAGAGGGAGGGGGGCCAGTAGAAGTCGTTAGGTGGGGATCCCCCCGGTCAGCGGAGGAGGTGAGCGGGCCCCTTAGTATGGCTGGTGTGCCCTGGCTCAATGGTGACATGTCCTCAGTGTGGTAATGCAGGGGAACAACGGAGGAGCGTGGTGCCTTGTCTACCGCGCCATTTTTGTTTTCCCCCCTGCGGCCATGTTCCCGTCCAGTCTCAGGGGGATGCTGCTGGGGGAGGGGAGCGGCAGCTCTCCCCCGAGCCACAGACCCTGCCACGATCCCTGCATCAGGACCTACCTCCGGGGACTGAGCATCAGAGGAGCGGTCCTGCCGTCCTCTGGAAGATCCAGCCGGGGCTTCGGTGCCAGTGGGCGGGGATTCACCACGCGACGTCGGGGATCTTCTGCGGCCTACAGCTGGGATGGAGGAGGGCCGCGGTGAAGACCCGTCGCGGCCGGATCGCAGGTAACGGTCCATGGAGGAGGGACCTGGGGTGACCGACTGAGACTTGCGGTGTCTCCCCTTGGTCATCCCGGCGCTGGAGCAGGTAAGTATGGCCCGTGGTAGTGTATGGAGAGTGATGCAGGTCCGGAGCTCTCAGCACACGCGTCCTCACACCGCCATCGTCAAGCCACGCCCCCCACATTATACTATTACTTAAAGTTTAAATAATTGAAAGCGCCAAAATCACTGTTTTTTTGTCACTTTAGCTCTCAAAAAAAAATGAAATACAACTTTTGGATCACTTTTTATGTACCAAAAAATTATACCAATAAAAACTACAGCTCGTCCTGCAAAAAATAAGACCTCCCACTGCTCAATCAACCGAAAAATAAAAAAGTTACGGCTCTCAGAATGTGGTGAAACAAAACAATTTTTATTTTAATGATTAGATTTTTCTTTGTAAAAGTAGTATAATATGAAAAAAACTATATAAATTTGGTATCAACGTAATTGTATTGAGCCACAGAATAAAGTAAAGTTTTCGTTTTTACCGCACGGCGAAAGCTGTAAAAACGAAAACCCCAAAAAGTGGAATCAGATTTTTTACCTATATCATCCCGCAAATAATTATTTTTCATTTTCCCAGTACATTTTATGGCACTTTAAATGATGTCAATAGAAACTACAGCTCCTCCCGCACAAAATAAGCCCTCACACCGCTGTATTGACGGAAAAAGAAAAAAGTTATGGCTCTAAGAACGTGGGGAGTGAAAAACGAAAATAAGAAAGCAAAAAATGGATCAGTCCTAAAAGGGTCAATTTATTTCTAATGAAAAAAAAGTATGACCCAATGTGGGGTATTTCCTTACTCGGGAGAAATTGCTTTACAAAAATTGGTTGTTTTTTCTCCTTTATCCCTTGTAAAAATTAGAAAATTCAACATTTTAGTGGAAAAAAATTGTGATATTCATTTTCGCTGCCTAATTCTAATAAATTCTGCAAAAGACCCGTGGGGTCTAAATGCTCACTATACCCCTAGAAAAATTCCTTGAGGCGTTTCCAAAATGGGGTATCTCTGGGGGTTTCCACTGTTTTGGTTCCTCCAGGGCGTTGCAAACGCGACATTGCACCGAAAACCATTCCAGCAAAATCTGTGCTCCAAAATCCAAATGGCGCTCCTTCCCTTCTGAGCCCTGCTGTGGGTCCAATCAGCAGTTTATTACCACATATGGGGTATTGCCGTAATCGGGAGACATTGCTTTACAAATGTTGGGGTGCATTTTCTTTGTTATTCCCTGTAAATATTAAAAATGTCTATGTTTTTTCAGAAAAACAGCAGATTTTCATTTTTACAGACGAATTCCAATATATTTAGCGATAAACCTGTGTGGTCAAAATGCGAACTATACCCCGAGATAAATTCCTTGAGAGGTGTAGTTTCCAAAATAGGGTCACTTTTGGGGGGTTTCCCCTGTTTCCCTTCTGAGCCCTACTGTGTGCCCAAACAGCAGTTTATGACCAAATATGGGGTATTATCGTACTCGGGAGAAAATTCTTTACAAATGCTTGGATGCTTTTTCTCCTTTGTTTGTTGAGAAAATGAAACATTTTTAGCTAAAGCTACTTCTTATTGGAAAAAAAATAAATATATATTTTCACTGCCCAATTCTAATAAAAACTATGAAACACATGTGGGGTCAAAATGCTCACTACACCCCTAGATTAATTCCTCAAGGGGTGTAGTTTCCTAAATGGAGTCACTTTTGGGGAGTTTCCACTGTACTGGTCTCTCAGGAGCTTTGCAAATGCGACATGGTGCCGAGAAACCAATCCAGCAAAATCTCCGCTCCAAAAGCCAAATTGCCTTTTAAGCACTGCCGTGTTCCCAAACAGCAACTTATGACCACATATGGGGTATTTCCGTACTCTGGAGAAGTTGCTTTACAAATGTTGTTTTTTTTCTTCTTCTTTATTCCTTGTGGAATTTATTATTTTTTTTAGCTAAAACGACATCTTATTGGAAAAATGTAAAAAATTTATTTTCACGTCCAAATTCTAATAAGAGGTATAAAACTACACCCTTAGATTAATTCCTTGTGGGGTGTAGTTTCCAAAATGGGGTATTTTTTGGGGTGTTTCCTTTGTTTTGGCATCACAAGACCTTTTCTAACCTAACATGGTGCCTAAAATATATTCTAACAAAAAGAAGGCCCCAAAATTCACTAGGTGCTCCATTGCTTCTGAGGCCAGTGCTTCAGTCCATTAGCGCACTAGGGCAACGTGTGGGATAGTTCTAAAAACTGCAGAATCTGGGCAATAAATATTTAGTTGCGTTTCTCTCGTAAAACCTTCTGTGTTACAGAAATAAAATGAATTTAAAATGAATTTCTGCAAATAAATGAAATTGGTAAATTTCACCTCTACTTTTCTTTAATTCTTGTGAAATCCTTAAAGGGTTAAGAAACTTTCTAAATGCTGCTTTGAATACTTTGAGGGGTACAGTTTTTAAAACGGGGTGATTTATTGGGGTTTGTATTATATGGGCCTCTCAAAGCCACTTCAGAATTGAACTGGTCCCTGAAAAAATAGCCTTTTGAAATTTTCTTGAAAATGTGAGAAACTTCTGCTAAAGTTCTAAGCCTTGTAATGTCCTAGAAAAATAAAAGGCTGTTCAAAAAACGATGCCAATCTAAAATAGACAAATGGGAAATGTTTATTAACAACTATTTTGTGTGGTATAACTATTTGTCTTACAAGCAGATACATTTAAATTATTACGTTATTACCATATAAAGTGACACGTCAGATTTGAAAAATAAGGCTCTGTCAGGAATGTCAAAAGTGACCACAGCGGGAAGGGGTTAAGATAACCTGTGTTATTGAGACTAACTTGTGTTAAGGGAATATAGAGACGTAGGCCCCTATTGCCTAGATAAGTATAGGTGGTCGTAGCATACTGTGGTATAAATTATTGGGGTGTTGGAAACCTATGTGAGCACAATTCTGTCATCTAGTGTAGGTGGGCATGGATTTATATGGTAAATTAATAAGATCAGTAGTTTAAGAAGAGCGGCGACCGTCACAGACAGTGACGTCAGTGGCTCCTCCTAGAGCGGAATTCCTGGCCAGAGCGTTGCCGAAGCTCTGGCTGGGGATTCCGCTCCTAGAGGGGGGGGGGGGGTAGTGCTATCTACAGAGGGGTGGCACATCTTCAAGGGGGTGTGGTACTTTCTACATGGGCACTGTGACACTATCTACAGGGGACACTGTGGCGCTATCTACATGGGTACTGTGGCACTATCTACGAGGGCACTGGCACTTTATATGTGGGCACTGGCATTAGGGGCAGCTAAGGGGGCATCTAAGGCGGAATTATACTGTATGGGGCAGCTAAGGGGGCATTATACTGTATGGTGGCAGCTAAAGGGGCATTATATTGTATGGGGACAGCTATGGGGGCATTATAGTGTATGGTGGCAGCTAAGGGGGCATTTCACTGTATGGGGGAATCTATAGGGGCATTATACTGTATGGGGCAGCTGTGGGGGCATTACACTGTATTGGGCAGCTATTGGGCATTATACTGTATAATCGCAGCTATGGGGCATTATAATGTATGGGGCAGCTATGGGGGCATTATGATGTTGGGGGGCATCAATGAGGCATTATACTGTATGAGGGCATTATACTGTATGGGGGCATCTGTGTGGGCATTATACTGTATGGGGCAGCTATGGGGCATTTACCTGTATGGGGCAGCTATGGGACCTTATGCTGTATGGGGGCAGCTTTGGGGCATTATGCTGCATGGGGGAATTTGTTTGCCCATTATACTGCATAGGGGCATCTGTGTGGGCATTATACTGTATGGGGGCATCTCTGGGGGCATTATACTGTATGGTGGCAGCTATGGGGGCATTATACTTTTATGGTGGGAGCTAGAGTGCATTATATTGTGTGGGAGCAGCTATTTGGAATCAGACTGTTTGGGAGACACTATGGGAACATGATACTGTGTGGGCTGAATCGGGTGTGTATGGGTGGGGATTGGGTGGGATTAGAGACGTGGCTTAAAAATGTGTTCCTGTTTGCAATACTTGGAATTATGGAGGTATGGTGACTGCACTCTAACAGGGCTGATTTCCCCTGTAACAGGGACTGCTGTGGCTTCTAGGAAGGTGCAAAAAGTGTTAAAAAAAACCAACACGTGCAGTTTGTGCCACAAATCTGCCTGGTTTTCTTAGTGAATTTCCCCATTATCTCTGTCTCCCATGGGGCTAACAAGGATAGAATAATAACATTTCAGATACTTTGTTTCCTTGGGAGATAAGCAGCCCACCCAATTGAAATAATATGCATGCTTTGCCAAACTAAAGGCCCTAGTACACAGGCCAATTTTGGCCAGCGCAATGACCACCGATTAACGAGACAGCTCGTTGATCGGCGCTCGTTTGCTCCTGTCACATGGAGCTATGTAAGGGGACGAGCAGTCGTTACTTCGATCACTCGTTCCCATACATTGTTATCATGTCGGCAGCGCGTTTACACAGGGAGATGTGCTGCCGACAGCGATAATATTTCAGTTTTTTTAAATGATACGACCAGCAGATGATCGAGTGTTTGCTCGTTCATCTGCTGATTGCTGCACTGTTTACAAAGGGCAATAATTAGTTCTATGAACGCTCGTCTGCCTGATAAATGGCGAGTGTGAAAGAGCCTTTATTAGGCCGGTTTATGGGGGTGTCGAGAGTGAAGGCTGATAGCCGGACATTTGTATATGTATATGGGCAGGATATAAAATTCTAAAGATTGAAGATGCTCCAGATTTACACAACGTGGCTTCTTATCAGCGGTGCCAATTTGTAAAAACGTTATGTCTCATGAGACATTTCCCAAAAATCGGAACAAATTTTGTCTTAGGGTATGTTCACACGTAATGACCAAAAACGTCTGAAAATACCAAGCTGTTTTCAGGCGAAAACAGCTCCTGATTTTCAGACGTTTTTTTAACAACTCGCGTTTTTTACGGACGTTTTTGGAGCTGTTTTTCAATGGAGTCAATAAAAAACGCCTCCAAAAACGTCCCAAGAAGTGTCCTGTACTTCTTTTGACGGGCCGTCATTTTACACTACGTATTTTGGCAGCGACGCGTAAAATAAAGGCTCCTGGGAACAGAACATCATAATTCCCATTGAAAGCAATGGGCAGATGTTTGTAGGCATATTAGGAGCGTTTTTTCAGGCGTAATTCGAGGCGTAAAGCGCCCTTCACACGCAGTGGTTTCAGATGTAATTCAGGCGCTTTAAGCCTCGAATTACGCCTGAAAAAAATGCCCCTAATACGACTAATTGTTTCAATGGGAATTACGATGTTCTGTTCCCACGAGCCTTTATTTTACACGTCGCTATCAAAATACGGTGCGTAAAATAACGGCTCGTCAAAAGAAGTGCATGTCACTTCTTGGGATGTTTTTGGAGGCGTTTTTCATTGACTCCATAGAAAAACAGCTCCAAAAACGGCTGTAAAAAACACAGCGAAAAATGCTCCGTATTTTCAGACGTTTTTGCTCACTGCGTGTGAACATACCCTTAAGGCTATGTTCACACGGAGTATTTTGACAAGTTTTTTGACGCGGAAACCGCGTCGCAAAACTCGGCAAAAACGGCCCGAAAATGCCTCCCATTGATTTCAATGGGAGGCGTCTGCGTCTTTTTCCCGCGAACAGTAAAACTGTCGCGCGGGAAAAAGCGACATGCCCTATCTTCGGGCGTTTCCACCTCTGACCTCCCATTGACTTCAATCGGAGGCAGAGAAAGCGTATTTAGCGGTGTTTTATGCCTGCGGGCGAAAAACGCTGCGAAAATCGGTGTGCATGGAGAGGAAAATCTGCCTCAAACTTCCAAACTGAATTTTGAGGCAGATATTCCTCCTGCAAAATACTCCGTGTGAACATAGCCTAACCCCTTGACATTGAGGATTCCTTCCATCTCTAACATTTCTTTCACAGGTGACAGAAGATGCCACCATTTCTTCCACATGTCTCAGATGACAGTGAACTCTCTACATGTAGGATCTGAGGAGACATTGCAGGCATGAGAACGGTTTAGTAAGATTTCTGCTGGAAATGGCGGGGTGATAATCTGGGCGGACACGCACACAATGTTATCTGTGGGAGGTTGGCGGGAGCCAGATTTCCTGATCTACGCAGCCGCATCCTGCTTTATGGGCATAGGAAGTGACCAGGTCCTGCCTGTCCCCGCAGTGTGGAGGGGCTTCTTCCCAGGCAGGTCACCACTCAGGGCAGGCACAACTTTCTTTAGTAAGAGAACATAATGCAGGCGGAGTCCAATGATGTCACAGGAAGCTCTCATGTTTCCTGTTGATGATCACACACATTCTTTTTGGGCAATAGCGTTTTATGCAGCGGCTTCTCTTCACTGGACGGACAGCGGGTCCAACATTGCCCTGCAGCGCTGAGGGTTCATCTCGTCTTTGTTACCAGTGATCGGGCTGCCCTGCGCGGAGACGTTGTGGACTGTGAGTTACCAGCATTTCCTTTGCTTCTCCTCTGTGTATCGCTGGAGTCACATCTTTTCCTAGACACCTGATGATCGTGATCTTTTTCTTTCCTGCTGCTGCTCAGACCGTTATGTCACGATTTGTCAATGTGTCCTATAGTAACTTATTATATGACGGTTCTCACCGAGTCTGATAGAAGATTTTGCTGAGGCTTCTTCTTCCATGACGGTTATTGTCAGTCTTATATTTGTGAGGAAAATGACTGTACAAACTACATGTGTTGTGTAAACCTATGTCGTATTTATGAGGTAAATGTGAATATTGCGAGCACTTACCACAGATTTCTGTACTTCATAATGTTATTAAGCAGTTTACAAATTGTACTACAAAACGTAAAAACTTTAGAGAGCAGCGGTTGTAGAAGAGCGCGCCACAGACGATGGAGTCTAAAAAGACCTCCAGTGCAGACGAAAAGTGGAGCCGTTTCCCATAGCAACCAGTCATCATATTTACATTTTCAAATGGCTCTTGTAATCTGATTGGCTGCTGTGGTCAACATCTGCGCTTCCCTTCGCACTAGATTTTGATACATTGGACTTGCTTCATTGTATGTATTCAGAACAACGGAGATAACGTCGATAAGATACATTTGCGTGCTGAATGCTTTTCCGCACCGAAATCTGCAAGAAATTGACCTCTTGACTTCAATGGTAAATCTGCATGTCTGTATACACATTGCGGAAATTTTCTGCAATATTCTCTTATTGACCCCAGAATTTTTTTATTTTTTCCAGATGTGGATTCGTGGCACAAATACTAGAATTCCACATAAAATTATCTATGCATGGATTTCGGATGCAGTTTTCATTTAGGGTATGTGCACACACACTAATTACGTCCGTAATTGACGGACGTATTTCGGCCGCAAGTAGTGGACCGAACACAGTGCAGGGAGCCGGGCTCCTAGCATCATAGTTATGTACGATGCTAGGAGTCCCTGCCTCTCCGTGGAACTGCTGTCCCGTACTGAAAACCTGATTACAGTACGGGACAGTTGTCCTGCAGAGAGGCAGGGACTCCTAGCATCGTACATAAGTATGATGCTAGGAGCCCGGCTCCCTGCACTGTGTTCGGTCCGGGACTTGCGGCCGAAATACGTCCGTCAATTACGGACGTAATTAGTGTGTGTGCACATACCCTTATATTCTGCTTCAAATTCTGCTACAGATAGTTAGGGGCAGTTCACACAGAGGTATCTGTTGCTGATTTTGACACGGAAACCGCGTCACAATCAGTGCCACAAAACAGCTGAAATGGCCCCCGATTGATTTAAACTGGAGGCAGAGGCGTTTTTTTTCCCCCGGGCATTTTTTTGCCGCTCATGGAAAAAACGCGCCATGTTCTTTCTTGCCCCGGTTTTTGTCTCTGATGTCCCATTGAAATCAATAGGAGGCCGAATAAACCTGCAGCGCTCGTTTCTGAGAGTTTTTTTCTTAGATTTAATGATGTGCAAAATTTGGAAGATGCAGAAAAAAAAAGTTTAAAATCTGCATCAGAATTCCTGAAGCAATTCTGAGCCAGAGTTTTTTGCAGGCAGGAAAAATGTGTTAACAGGGCACCTATGTAGCTAAAGCCAGCCTCATCTTAGGCCCCACGCACATGACCGTAGTGGAGTGCACGGGCCGTGATTTGCGTCTCAGATGGCCGTGGCGTGTCACCCACGAGCCGCCCGCAAATTGTGGGGCCGTGCACATGGCCGCGTGAATTCATTTCTATGAACCTGGACCGCAAAACACATCAGTAAAAAGACATGTCCTATCTTTTTGCGGTCCAGGCTCCTGGGCAATGCACGGACCGTGGAAACCAAATATGTGTAACTTTTTAACTTTATTTAGTTTTTTTTAATAATAAAGCAGTTTGTAAGGGCAAAAAGTAGGTTTTTCATATTATTTTTTACGATCGCATTTAGGGTATGTGCACACGATAGCAGGCTTTTACGTCTGAAATGACAAACTGTTTTCAGGAGAAAACAGCTGCCTCGTTTCAGCCGTAAAAGCTCCTCGCATTTTGCGAGGCTTCTCTGACAGCCGTAAATTTTGAGCTGCTCTTCATTGAGTTCAATGAAGAATGGCTCAAATTACGTCTGAAAGAAGTGCCCTGCACTTCTTTTGACGAGGCTGTATTTTTACGCGTCGTCGTTTGACAGCTGTCAAACGACGACGCGTAAATGACAGGTTGTCTGCACAGTACGTCGGCAAACCCATTCAAATGAATGGGCAGATGTTTGCCGACGTATTGTAGCCCTATTTTCAGACGTAAAACGAGGCATAATACGCCTTGTTTACGTCTGAAAATAGGTTGTGTGAACCCAGCTTTATAATACACTGCAATACTTCTGTACGGCGATACCAAATATGTGTGTCTAATCTATTATACGGACCCGTTATAGGGCATATCATAGAAGGAGTCCATTTTGGCTTTTGGAGGCCATTGTACGCCAGAGCTGATTTTAGGAAACCACGCTATATATTCCGTGGCACTGCAGGTCATTTTGACAAGTATAAGGGTATGTGCACACACACTAATTACGTCCGTAATTGACGGACGTATTTCGGCCGCAAGTACCGGACCGAACACCGTGCAGGGAGCCGGGCTCCTAGCATCATACTTATGTACGATGCTAGGAGTCCCTGCCTCGCTGCAGGACAACTGTCCCGTACTGAAAACATGATTACAGTACGGGACAGTTGTCCTGCAGCGAAGCTGGGACTCCTAGCATCGTACATAACTATGATGCTAGGAGCCCGGCTCCCTGCACTGTGTTCGGTCCGGTACTTGCGGCCGAAATACGTCCGTCAATTACGAACATAATTAGTGTGTGTGCACATACCCTAAATGTTTTGCTAATATTTATCTAGGGGTATAGTGAGTATTTTTAATAGGTGGAAAGAAATAAAAAAGTTTTTTCCAGAAAATACGGTATTGCTGCATTTTTACAGTGAAACATTATCCAATAAGCAACCCTCCCTTTTGGTTCTCCCTAATCCAATAAGTAACCCTCCCTTTTGGTTCTCCCTACCAAAACAGTGTGAAAGTAAATGAGTTGAAGGACAGGTTTCGCAAAACATTTTTTTTAGATAAATTTGCTTTTAGTGTGTTATTAAAATAAATTTTATTTATTTGTGTTTTACTTTTTTATTTTTTCTTACTGTTTCTTCTCTATGGGGGCTGCCATTTTTTTTTCATCTCTGTATGTGTCGATTAACGACACATACAGAGATGGAATACGGCACATACATCCCCATAGAGAATGCGAACGGGAGCCGTTCCATTCACTATAGTGTACGCCGTCTGTGTCCAAAAGGAAGGTCTTCGGCCGAGCGACATCTGGCGCCATTTTCATGTGGACCGGAAGCCGCGGCCGGACAGTAAGATGACTACTTCCGGCCGCGGCTTCCGGACATATGTTCAGAAGCAAGGACTAGGAGCGGAGGGAGCGGCGGCAGCAGCAGGAGCAGGTAAGTTATGTTTGTGTATGGTCGTGTTTTACTGTGTGATGGCTACTACACTGTGCATTCGCTCCAAAAATGGCGGCATACAGTGTAGGAGGTTTGAACATTCAACCGTCTCCTTTCTCCTGGCACTAGCCAGGATAAAGGAGGGGGATTGTTTGAGCACACTAGAGCGAGTGTGTCTTCTCCAATTTTGCAGCATAAAGCAATGAGGTTGCTTTACCTCATGCCAATGCTGCAATTTTGGGAATTGCTCCCTCTAGTGACCAGCACATGGAAATGTTATAAATTAGAATCTAATTTATAATATTTCCTGACTTGTGAAAAAATAAAAAAAATTAGAACAATGTGTAATCATGTATATACTAACTATTTAACTAAAAAAAATAATAATCATTTTCTAGCGACACATTCCCTTTAATAATGTGGGACTGTATGATAAATTTCAAAGCATGGATAGTTACAGAGACCAGGATTAGAGGGACATGTAGAGCAATAAAATCGTGTGTCCCTTCGTATTCCATTTTTGCTGTACACTCTGCATGGCTTTTGGGGGTATTTGTTTTTTTTCAGTAGCCAGCACAGGGTGTACAAAGTGACGTTCCACAAGCCATCGGACATCTTCTGCCTCATGGCTGTGTCTGGGGTCAGGGGACTCAAATAAAAGGTGGTCAATTATGTTCTCCAGAAATGTTAAAAAAAGTATTTTGCCCATTTGATTTTTTTGTACAGCACAAAGCCGTTGAATGTTGCCATCTGAATAAGTTGAATGGCCACCTTTTTATACCAGGCGTGGGATTTTCCTTGCACAAGGTATGGCTGTAAAGCCTGGTCAGACAAATCCACTGCCCCCATGAATTTATTATAGTCTGTGATGCAGACCGGCTTCTCTTTATCAGAGGTGGGACCACGTTCCCTCACTGTCACTTTTGTGTCTGTGTGAACAGTGCTTAGAATGAACACATTCTTGCGGTCATTAAATTTTATTGCAAGAAGGTTTCCACTGCAAAGACCACTTGATTCCCCCCTTCTCAGGCATTTTCTCACCAGCTCATGTGGCAAGCCCCTTCTGTTTTTGCGGATTGTTCCACAAGCCCCTGTGTCAGCGGCATGCAGGTGCTTGTACAAGGGGACGCTGGTATAGAAGTTATCATTGTATAACTGATAACCCTTATTCAGCAGAGGCTGCATCAAGTCCCAGACTATTTTGCCACTGTATCCTAGCTCACTGGGACATCCTGGGGGGGTTAATATCACGGTCTTTGCCTTCATAAATTCTAAAGGCAGATGTGTAGCCTGTACCGCTCTCACAGAGCTTGTAGATTTTAACCCCATATTTTGCTCTCTTTGAGGGGATGTACTGGCGGAATGAGAGCCTGCCTTTGTAACTCATCAGCGATTCATCCACCGCTAGGTTTTTTCGGGGTTGTACACCGGCATAAATGACTCCTCCAAATTTTTTATCAGGGGCCTTATTTTATACAGGCGGTCACGGCCTGGATCACTACAGGGGGGGGGGGGGCTGGTGATTGTCGCTAGAATGAAGGAATTGCATTAGCACTTCATATCTGCTTCTGGTCATAACGGCTGGAAAAACAGGTGTGACATGTGTAGGACTTGTTGCCCAACATGACCGGATTGAGGGCTTTTTCACTAACCCCATGTTGAGAATGAGCCCCAACATTTTTTCAAGTTCGCCAGTATTTGTGGGGTGCCACTGCTTTGCATGGGAGGACATTGGCTTTTCAGCAAAGAATTGGCGATCATACAGATTGGTTTGGTTGACAACCAGCTCCAATAGTTCATCTGTAATGAATATTTAAAAAAAATCGAGGGCTGTAAAATTTCCGTATTAATATTTATCCCTGGTGCGGCAATAAATTCTGGGATATTAGGGGAAAATGACTCTGTGGGTACCCACTGTAATGATGGGGGTAGGGAAACAGACAAGTGAGCCCTAATCAACCCGCCACTCAGTCCCTGCCTACTTGCAACGACCCGCCCTAGGCGACGGGGTACAACTGGGCGACGGTCCCTACGCTCAATAAGTGCACGACAGACAAACAGACAAGGGTACACAGAAGCAAGGGGAAATGAGGCAGTTGCCCACGGCAACACAGTGAACAACAAGAGTGGTGAACGAGCCGAGTCAAACCAGGAGAGTACGAGGTACAAAACGCAGAGCAGGAGAGTAGTCAGTAAGCCAGGGTCATATGAAGCAGGGTCAAATAGTACAGAAGCTGCAGCAGGGCCAGGAAACCAAACAAGAAGAATCACAAGCAAGGAGGAACAGGAAAGGCAGGTATAAATAGACAGAGGGCGGGAGCTAGCTCCGTCTGGCCAGGCTGTGATAGGCTCTCCCACTCCTAAGCCTTCTATCCTGAGTGGTGGAAGATGGAGTCAGTCTCACAGACATAGAAGCAGGTGCAGACTGATTACCTATGGGCGTAGACACAGAAGCTGTGCCTGGCAGATCCTTAACACCCACTCAATATATTCTGGGGGAATAGAGTGGGCTGTGTTTTGTGGTACTTCTGCGACATGCCCTGTGCTTGTGGACTCTGCAGCGACACTTGCATTTGCAGAAAGCGTATCGCTGTCGTCGCTATCACTGGTAGACAACATTTCTACCTCGGACGCGAGTCAGAAATTAACATGGCGTATGCCTCTTCCACCGTGAGCCTTCTATGGGCCATTCTTTTTTTTAAAATATCCTTTTTATTATCAGTTTTCACATTTTCTTACAAACATTTCACGTAAGAGTTACATCATGAGTGCGCAGCACTCAACTGTCATGGGATTAACTTTTGAATTACATTTAACATAACATATAAACACATCAACATATAAACATGGCATAATTGTCGATCTTCAGATGGACCAAACAAACATGACTCCCCCAACTCCAACACCACCTAGATCATCAATGAGTTTCCACTCATCCTTTCTCCCCCATCTGGTTCACAGTTGCATCCTCCCTAAAACGCCTGCCAAGAGCTGCGTGCAGTACCACTTTGTGTTCTGGAAAGGCCTAACAATTTCCGCTATTTCGGCTGTTGTACATTGCGTTTCTATAAATACTTGCCACTTATCAAATAGCTTCTTGGTTCCCGTTTCCTTCCGCCTTTCCACCTCCGCCCTCTCAAGAACCAATAACTGTTTCAGCCGTGACACAATCAATTCTAACCCCGGCGTGTCTGCCTCTAACCAGTGACTCAGGAGGCATCTCAAAGCTACCAATAAAATCGTGTGCACCAACACGGGAGGTGACCTCACTCCTCGAGCACCCTCTTCCTCCGGCGGCCGCGCCTGATGGAATAGTAGCGCTTGAGGCGTCATTGGGAGATTCGTTTTCCAATGGTCCTTAATATATTTCTGTAACATCCCCCAAAATCGTTTCGTATGCACACACCCCCATACTCCATGCCACAAGTTCGTCAGCGGTGTATTGCACTTGGGACAACTTGTAATGCGGTCAGGGAAAGATTGTGAAGGCAGAATATTAAAGCCATATATAGCTGCATGCATCAACTTGAAATAGGTTTCCCTCCAGCTCTCATTTATCACACTCTTCCGTACCGTCTCCCAACCCCCCAGTATGATCTCTCCTATATCTGGATCCTGAGTCCACCGTTCCCAGCTTTTAAAACTAATCCTTAATTGCGGACGAACAAAACCCTCTCTCAATGCCCTATACATTCCTGAAATGGTCGCCCGCCCAGTTGTTGGACCTATGACCTCATCCAGAGTGTGCGAGGTAGCTTCCTTACTCAAATCCCTGAGCCTGGAGGTGCAGAATGCTCGTACCTGAAGTACTTGCAAAAAATTGACTCTACCTACTATGGGTCTGAGTTTAGCGGTGATTTCCTCCCCAGTTAACCACCTCTTTTCCTCTGTATGCATAAGATCCCCTGCGCTACCAATGCCTACCCTCCCCATGAGGCAATTCCGTCCCCCTTGTCCATTCCCGGTAAAAACTCCGGATGGCCGCTCAACGGCATATACTTCGATACCAGGTGGGGTAACCTCAACTGCTTACGTACCACTTTCCAAGCTAGAACTGTATCCCTCAATACAATGGAGGTTTTGAGACGGCACGGAAGAGAAGCGATTCTACAATGTAACAAAGCTTTCAGGTTCCAAGGTGAAGCATACTCCCCTTCCAGATCTAAATTGGAATAATTGCTTGTTTCATGAAGCCAATCTACTACATGACGCAAAAGACAGACCACGTTATAACCCCTGACATTCGGAAAGTTCACACCCCCTTCTTGTTTACCCATCATGAGCTTGGTGAGTGCTATGCGCGGCCTTTTTCCTGCCCATATAAATTTAGTGAATGAAGCCGTCAATTTCGAGACATCCACATGCTTTAATAAGAGAGGTAGCGTTTGAAAGGGGTATAGCAATCTAGGAAAACTAACCATCTTGATCAGATGACATCTTCCCAAGAGGGACAACAGCAATTGGCCCCATCTAGTGAGTTCCGCTTGTATTTTTTTAATTAACGGGGGATAATTTAAGCCATACAGAGTGTCTGGTACCCTCCCTATTTTGATACCCAGATAGGTAATGCAGTGTTCCACCGGTGATATCCCGCAACCCAAGGATTGCCAAAAGGTCTTAGGCAATGGCCTGCCCAACTCCAGCAGTTCGCTCTTAGCTATATTGACTTTGTATCCCGAGCATTGCCCAAATTCCTGCAAAAATTGAAAAACCTTCCCTAAATGCTCCTGAGGGTATGACATAAAAAGTATGACATCATCAGCGAACAGGGCTAATTTCACTGCACAAGATCCCACTTGAATGACTCTGAACATATCCGATTCCTCCAGGAATCTGGCCATAGGTTCCAGTGCTAGATTGAATAGCAGGGGCGACAGGGGACAACCCTGTCGTGTTCCTTTATGTAATTGGAAGGGATCTGATAGGAACCCCGAGGAGTGAACACGTGCTTGCGGGCTATTGTAGACTCCCTTCAGGAAGACCCGGAAATCTCCCTGAATGTTCATTTTGTCTAGCACCATCCCCAGCCATTCCCATTGTATGTTATCAAAGGCTTTCTCTGCGTCTAGCGCTAAAAGTGCCGGCCTGGTACCTGGCTGGGGATCGTGCCTGACTGTTTCTAGCACCGTCAATACCTTGCGTAAATTTGTCACTGCAGCCCTGCCCTTTACAAATCCTACCTGAGATTTTCCCACCAGTATGGGTAGATACATAGCCAGCCGATTGGCCAAAATTTTTGTGAGCAATTTCTGATCTTGATCTATCAGCGAGATGGGGCGGTACGACCCCGGGTCAAGAGGATTCTTCCCCTTCTTGGGTAACACCTTTTATATGCGCTACCTTGGCCTCTGCTGGTAAAGCTCCCGTTCCTAGTAAAGTATTATAATATGCCACCAAGGTAGGGCTGATTTCTTCTCTCAGAGATTTGAAAAACTCCCCTGTGAATCCATCCGGACCCGGAGCCTTTCCGTTAGATAATGTTTTAATGGCGCTCCAAACTTCCTCTAGTGTAATCTCCGCGCTCAAATGACCATTCTGCTCCTGGGTGAGCCCTGGCAGCTTCACCTTCTCCAAAAATTCCCTCCCTTTTTGGAGATCTATGGGTGTTTCTGAGTAAAGGGCTTGGTAATATTTACTTAATATGGTATTGATTTTTTTTGGGTCCGAGATAGAAATTCCGTTTGATTCTTTAAGTGTTGAAATATGTGCCGGTGCATACCTCCCCTTTGCTAACCGCGCTAATAATTTGCCCGCCTTATTGCCGAAACGCGGTCCGGTAAATACTCTCTCTTTTGTCTAACCACTGATCAAACTGTCGCTTGGCTTCCCTACATTCCTCCCCCAATGGCAGTGATGGAGAGTGTAGAAATGCTGTGTATGCACACCGTAATCTGTCGCTCGCTGCCTTGTATCCTTCGGTCGTCTTACGTTTAAGATTAGACATATACTGCATGACTTTCCCTCTTATTACCGCCTTGGCTGTACGCCAATACAATGATGGTTCCGAGCGATGCGCTACATTATCCCCATCAAATTCCATCCACCACCCCTTAAGCTTCTGTGTAAAGCCCTCATCCTTTGCCAGAAAAGCGGGAAACCTCCAGATAAAATCCGTTCCTCTAGCTACTGTGTCAGCCAATGTAATGGTAACCGGAGCATGGTCCGAAATAACTAGATCTTCAATTGCCGCTTCACGTAAACGTCGCGCCATTGCGTCACTAACTAACAAATAATCAATACGCGACCATGACTGATGAACATGAGAGAAATGTGTATATTCCCGCGCATCTGGGTGTAAACTCCTCCACGCATCTATTAGGGCCGTGTGTCTTAAAAAGTCGGGCAAGATCCTATCTCTGCTTCTCTGCGAACTAGTCCCTGCGCTCCTATCCTCCTTTGAAGACCTTACAGTGTTAAGGTCTCCCCCTAAAATCAAAAACCTAGTGCGATCCTGCTGGAGTTGGGTTTCCAAGTGACCAAAGAAACCAGTGTTAACCGTATTTGGGCCATACACATTATGAATACTGATGGTTTCCCCTTCATGCTCCATCACTAGATGGATCCAACGGCCCTCGTCATCCCGCTCCTGGGACACCAGTGTAAACGCAAAGTTTTTATGTACCAGAATTATAACTCCCGCCTTACCCTCCCTTGCCGACGAGCCAAAAACCTGACCCACCCAGAACTTTTGCAAATACTTAAACTCCGGCTCGGTAAGGTGAGTTTCCTGCAATAGGGCCACATCAGGATGCAATCGTTTCATGTGCCTTAAAAGTTTGGTCCGTTTCTGTGGGGATCTCAGCCCTTTAACGTTCCAAGAGACTATTTTCATGTTATTGGACCGTGTTTAAGATGAGCTAAAGTGACTTCCGGTGGGCGGGGCATCAAGGTGGCCGCATTTTAGTTGAGCTCCCGCAGGCTGTTGAGAACTCGGCCCGGCGGACGAGAAACCGGAGCCGCACAGCGTGGACTTTGGGCAGAAGCAGAGGAGCCCGGTCTGCTGAGTCGCGGGAGCGACATAAGGGCACTGGAAGTCGGCCCGGAGAGTGGGCACAGAGACGCCGCGCGCGGTGGTGAGGCTGGACCCCGCCATCTTGGAGAGCGGACCACGTGGTGTTCCCACTGCAGGCGGGAGATCGCAGAGCACGGGCGGGCCGCGGACCTGAACGCCTGCTTCTCGGCCCATAGCAGGGCTTGGATGTGAGGAAGCTGCCGCAGGAGGACACCGAAGGGAGTCGGTGGGCAAGCCGATCCGGACCGGCACAGATAAGTTAAACGGGGGGGGGGGAGGAGGAGGCACATATCTCCCTATCCCCTTGCTGGTAGACCCTGCTACACAGCAAATACACCCTGCAGGCTGCTGAGGACTTAATTACACATAACACAGGACTGCTCTATATCCCTGCACTCACTGCCCACTGAGAGGGGACAAAGTCTGCGTGGCAAATCATACCCTGAAACGCTGTATGGATGCCTAATTTACAACTTTCTGCTGACATAGCCACTACCTCACCTACTGCCTAGACATCCTGGGGTGAGACCTGTGAAGAGCGGTGGGAATAACCATAGAAAATCCCTCCTGGGACGTGTGCTTGGTTTTCTGGGGGACCCTCTCCTGCTTTTGATGATCTTCATGCCGCTGTATATGTGAGTTGAGCGGCCCTCCCCCACAGTGCACTTATCCCGTATATAAAAGCCCTCGGCCCGCCTGGCCTTTACCATCTGCTGGATGGACAGGTACTTGAATAAATCTGGGCAGGCTAGAGCCACCCGATCCTCCTCGACGGCGCTTCCTTCTGCCGCGACAGCCTCCACGATGCAGTCTACACAGCGGAAGAAGGGCTCATCAAAGGGCCTGGCCGTGGCAGCCGCACAATCACACCAGGGGACGCCTTCCGGCGAGTCAGTGTCTGGAGACATAACACCACCAAATCTTTCAGGGCCTCCGAGTCCGTCTTCCCAAGTATCGTTAATGCACATCCAGGCCGCTGAAGTGGCACAAGAGGTATCCCGCCTCATCATCCCTATCTTTGACAAAAGATTGGACCTTCTACAATCCTCTATTAACACGGTGCTGGCACAGGTGACCGCAAATTCCCAGAAGCTGGGGGACTTGGAGACCAGAACCATGTCCTGTGAGACGGAGGTGACTCGCCTGGAGGGTCTAACCACCCATCAAGATGTCCTTATTCGCACACTGCAAGAAAAACTAGATGATTTGGAAAATCGAGAAAGGCGCAATAACCTGCGATTTGTTGGTATCCCGGAGGAGGTTACGGCAGAAACACTTGCCAAGTATTTGTCCACTGATTTGCCCAGGGCTCTTGGAGTCCAAACGCCGGAAGATCCCCTGTCCATTGAGCGGGCCCACCGCCTAGGACAGAGGAGAGACCAGGGTGGGGGGGGCAGGCCGAGGGCTGTCATAGCCCGCTACCATAACTGGACAGTTAAAGAAAGGATCCTCAGGGCGTACAGACAGGCCCCAGAGCTTCGGGTTCAAGGCCACAAAATCTTAATGTTTCAGGACTTTTCGATTCAAGTGTCCCAGAAGCGCAAAGCTTTCACACCGATCTGTAAACATCTCCATGATCACAATATCCGTTTTCAGCTGTTATATCCGGCAAAATTACGTGTGGTGGAGAATGGTCGGGCCCGGCTGTACGACTCCCCGGAGGAAGCTGCCAGAAGATATCCTCCAGTGGTGGCGGACTGATATATATTCATTATACTGTGGCGGAGTCGGTTCACTTTCTGGCCTATTGGCTTCTTGTTGGTTAAATGGGTCTTGAGACCCTTGGTTTGCTCTATGGAAGCTATCTGTTTTTCTTCGCCTGTAGATGGGGGAGGGTTTATAGTACCCACCTCACTCACTGTAATGTACTTACTGGTATGATGATGTTATTTTGTTTTTTTATGGTTAGATTTTCATGCTTGCCGCCTCTCTCTTTTAGGTTACCTGTAGCCTCTTGTGACCGGAAACGGTCCCCCCGTTCTTGTATGCTGACTACACTTCGCGCTCGCTGGGACGGGAAGTGGCGTCGTAATAGCGTTTGGATCATATTGACAGAAGTCATACGTCTAGACACAGGATGAGTACCCTAATAAGCACATCACATGAGTCCCATACACCCCCCACCCTACACATAGTGTCATGGAATGTGGCAGGTCTGAATACCCCTGAAAAACGGCGCAAAGTGCTCGCACATATAAAGCGCCAACGCGCAGATATCATCTGTTTGCAGGAAACTCACTGGAGAACGGACCACTATGTTCCTATCCGGGCATCCTGGTTAGAGGCGCCAGTGGTCTCCACGTACTCCACCAAGACACGTGGGGTCGCTGTATATTTCAGGAAAGGCCTGCCATACTCCATCCAAGATAGGTATTCTGACCCCGATGGCCGTTTTGTATATATCCGACTTATGGTAGCTGACAAATCGTACTCTCTTCTTAACATTTACGCCCCCAACCTGACGACTGACGGTTTTTATCCTAAACTACTGGAATTCTTGCTGCAAAGGGAATGTTCGGACCTGATTGTGGCTGGAGACTATAATCTAGCTTCTTACCCTCCCCTCGATAGATCGGGTGGAGACCATGCAGACTCCCCTCCCAGTTCGCAGATGGCCTTCTTCATGGAGCATCTCTCCTTATGTGACCCCCTGGAGACTCCATAATCCACAAGTGAGAGATTATACGTTTTACTCTGCAGTACACGACTCTTTTTCCAGAATCGATTATATAATGCTCACTACAGGCTTGTTTTCAAGAGTAACACGGACGGATATCCGACCCATCGCCATATCAGATCACGCCCTTGTATCCCTAACCTTAGAGGGGCTGCCCCCTATGCCCCGGACGAATCTGTGGAGGTTCCCATCATACCTTTATGAGTCAGAGGACTTCAGAAGCTACCTAAAAACACACTGGAATAACTATATCCAAGATCACAGCCAGCAGCTAGATGATGTAGCCTTGATATGGTTGGCTTCTAAAGCAGTGATGAGGGGGCATATAATAAGTTATGTAAACTTAAAACGTAAGAAAACACAGACACAACTTCTCGATTTACAATCTAATCTCCTTAGAGCACAATCCATACACGCGGGCAACCCCACCCCTGACTCTAAAAAAGAATTCTTAGATGCGCAGGGCCTACTGAACACTTTCTTACAGGGGCACGCAATGTGGCAGGTGAAGACCTCCCAAAACAAATTTTACAGGTGGGGCAACAGGGTAGGATCCCTATTGGCATATCTCACGCGACCCCCACGCAACACGGGCCGTGTGCTTCTGGCAAGGGATACACGCTCAGGGGCACTACACTCGGAAACTGAGAAAATTGAAGCAATATTTGCGGAGTATTATGAAGACCTCTACAGGGCAGCTCCCACTGATATGCCAAAAGTGAAGGCCTTCTTGGAAACTCTTTCCATGCCTAGGGTCTCTGAGGAACAAAACACGCTTTTAGAGGCGGACATCTCGGAAGAGGAAGTCCGCCTAGCTATCTCCTCTTCACACAACCACAAATCCCCAGGGCCAGACGGTTTTCCGAGTGAGTACTACAAGATGCTATCCCCAGACATAGTCCCACATCTAACTCGCTTACTCAATGACATTTACCGCAACAACCTGGTAGTAGACTCGTTTTTTGACTCTCGAACCATAATTATCCCTAAACCAAATAAGGACCCAGTCTTACCCCAGTCCTACAGACCTATCTCCCTGCTTAATCAGGACTATAAACTCCTGTCAAAAATTTTAGCTAATCGTATACAGACATTCCTTCCCGCAATTGCCCACCCTTCCCAGATGGGGTTCGTCTCTGGCAGATACTCCTCTAAAAGCATCCGGGCGGTGATTGCTGCGACAGTGCGGGCACAGGAGGCTGACCAACTTCCGACCATGCTACTCAGCCTAGATGCTGAAAAAGCTTTTGATAAGGTCTCTTGGCCCTTTTTAAACGAAACGCTGCGGGGTAGGAATTTTGGTCAGACCTTTCTGACGTACCTGCACTCCTTACAGACGCAGGCCACTACAAACCTATTTATTAACGGACACCTTTCTCAAACGATAGATTTATTCAGGGGCACAAAACAGGGTTGTCCCCTCTCCCCTATCCTATTCAACATGTCATTAGACCCCCTATTATACCACATTTCCATGTCATCCACGTTCAGGGGTGTACATCTGGGGAGATACGAGTTGAAGATGACGGCTTATGCGGATGATCTTCTTCTTGTGCTCAAGGACCCCAGACACACTTTATCCCGGGCCCTGGAGGAACTACAAACGCTGGGGAAACTTTCCGGCTACACCCTGAACGTGGATAAAAGTGAAGCCCTAATTCTAAAAGGCCCTTGCACGCCCCTATGGTCATCGCAGTTCTCCCTGAAATGGTGCACTTCTTCGATAAAATACCTGGGAGTTGAGATCACTAGAGCGCCTTCTACCCTTTATAACTGCAATCTTTCTAAATATATTGTAGCCTTAGAATCCACATTGAAATCTTGGCAACACTTCTCTCTCTCATTCATGGGCAGGGCAAATTTACTGAAAATGGTGGAATTCCCTAAACTTCTTTATCTTTTTCAATCCCTGCCTGTGTACTTGAGACCGAAGGATGAACAGCTTATAAATAAACTTTACAGGGAATTTATCTGGGCGGGGGGCCGGCCGAGAATCCCGTTTCATGTTTTACAACAACACAGGTCTAACGGCGGTCTGAACTTCCCCAACATTAGGACTTATAATCTGGCGGCGTTGGCCAGGGTGATATCGGACTGGGCACAAGGCACCTCATACTACACTACCCCTCAGGTGGATCAGTCTTTTACCCCGGGGATATCCCTTATAAACCTTCTACATCTCCCATATGACATGTTGCCTACTGACTCTAGGGTCAACCCACTCATAATTACAATTTGGAGGACCTGGCATAAGATCCGCCACATGCTACACCTAAACACCCAATTCTCACCAGCACTGACCCTGGTCAGGAACCTGCGGTTTCAGCAGGGTACCTCACACCGTATGTTTACCTTTTGGCATGATAATGGTATTAATTCCTTGGGGGCCCTTTTGCATCCCACGCTCCATACAATGCTCTCCCTACAGGACTTACAAATTAAATACCCACACATCTCTCTCCCCTTTTTTAACTATATACAGGCCCAGAGTTATGCGCAGGTGGTGCTGGGTCACATCCCACCTGAGGAATGGACTTCCCCTTTTAAATCACTGATACTAGAGCCAGGAACACATCTGGCGAGAATATCTAGATTGTACAGATTTCTCCATCCCTCCATAGAATATAGTACCCCTAACTCAGGCCTAGCGAAATGGGAGGCGGACGATGCGACTTTAACCCCCACAGTTATACTACAGGCCACAATCTTTGCGCACAAACTCTTGCCCTCAGCAAGATATGTGGAAATGTGGCTAAAGGTGGCCCATCGAGCATATATTACACCCCAAAGGGGCCACAGGATGGGACTGTATGAGACCTCGGACTGTTTTAAATGTGGTGAGACGGAGGCAAACTTGTACCACTGCCTATGGGCGTGCCCTCGTATCCGGGAGTTCTGGGAGAGGGTTGGAGACTTTGCAAAGACCAACATGACGGGGCAGTTTGCTTTGACCTCCCAATGGGCAATACTGGGGTATGTGGAAACAGGCACACAGGATCATACCCGACACGAACTTCGCATCCTACATTTATTGGCAGCAGCAGGCAGGAAGGCAATACTGCAAGTGTGGAACCACACCCAGGCCCCACAACTTCAGGTTTTCCTGGAAAAATTATCCTTCATGATGAAGATGGATTGGGTGGAGGCTTCACACCAGAAGGAAAAAAGGGTTAAGACTTTCTTTCAGATCTGGGAGGGCTTTATTTCTCTACTACCCCAACGAGTAAAAGATAAAATACATACCTGCTTCCAACCCACTACATGGTATCAGAGGAGGAGGCTGGCTGGGGATATTATGCAATAGGACTTCCATACATGCCTGAGATAGGGTGTAGAAGGGGGGAGTGTAGACAACGAGGGACAGGAAATGGATGCAACAGACTTCTAAAAGGAGGACTGGGGGGGATAACACGTGGTAAACAGGAGAGGCGGCGGGCAATGAAGGTTTTATTTTTTGATAGTATGTTGGTTTTTATGTTTGGTTATGTGTCCGAGCAGTATGGCCCACGGTTGTGTGGCCGAGAAGGGGGCTAAAGTGCACGATTGTTCCCTCGCTGAGACGAGATAAGCACAATGGAGACGTGGTAATGACATGTATAAATTCTCGTTCTGTATAAAGGCACAGAGAATGTATGTACTTATCTGCCTGACTTGCAAGTCAGTATATGCTTTTCAAGTGCACTAAGTCGCCTGAGATCACTTTATGTTGTTATTGTGTTGTTTATATGGAAAATTAATAAAAACAAATTTAAAAAAAAAAAAAAAAAAAAAAGATGAGCTAAAGTGCCTAAAAGTCGTGTGGAGTCCAGGGAGTCAGATCCGTCTTTTCCCAAGAGCCATGTACAAACATTAACATCATAACCAAACCCTGGTTTGTAAGCCAGAACCAACAAGGCCAACCATCCCTTACCTAACAAAATCATAAAATCACCTGCGGCAAGGGTTAGCAGTCCCTTAATACCCACTGGTGTATGTGACTTCACTTTTTTCTGTTATGCCAGAACGCGCCCCTCCCTCCCCCTCCCCCCCAGCCTGCCTATATGGCTCCTTCCATGAGGAAGTAACACCTGCCCTTGCCCCCTCAGTACCTCTTTGTCGCCTGCACACCCTTATGTACATTCCCTTATCATTACTTTAACAGCCTAGAATCCGTTAGGATTGCATCCTCACATTTCCCTATGAACCTTGCTTCGCTTCAAGGTTTCCCTACCTCCGTGTCCCCTATCTCCTACCACAATTTCCCTCAGTCTGCCATTGTAACAGATAACACTAATCCCTTGCGTGGGGGAGGCATTGTATCACTCCCGGTCAATCCCGCCCACCAGGGACAGTCTCAGATCCTGATCTAGCTCCCTCACAAATATCTTGCAGTGAAAATGCAGGGAAATATCAGAATGCATATACTTCAACCTTGATAACATTGTAACATTATAACAATAGGTCTACTGTTGACCGGTACATAGTGCTGTATAAAACCGCAAAATATCCCCCTCAATAACTTTCAGATTATCTGTAAACTTATCTGTAGCTGGTCGGAATCTGCAATTGGTCTACAGCGTCCACAAAATCATCATCACATCAGCTTAAATAAAATGCGCCAAAAAGGACTTCGTCCGTCAATCAGGAGACGTGGATCGGGTGCGGTCCCGTGTTCGCCTCTGCGGCTTCGGAGAGTCCCCTCTATTTCCGGCTCGACCCCCCCCCCGGGATCTTCCAGGTGTGGGCATTAAGGCTTCTGCCCAGGTTCGCTCCATATTTAGCCGGTTCCTTTTGTCTTCTCTTGACTTGCGCTGCGGACTATGTACTGGACTGTGACGCTCCTCTTGCTGTGATCTGCTCCCACAAAGCTTCGCAAGTGCGTCCTCCGCTTCCTGTGGAGTGGTGAAAACCTTATTCCGCCCGTTCTCTTGAAATACCCGCAGGATGGCTGGGTACTGCAGGCTAAAGCGTATTCTCGCTTGGAACAGCGCGGTGCAGATCTTGCTGAAAGCCCGCCTTCGTTTTGCAACCTCCGCCGAGAAATCCTCAAATAGTAGCACTTTCATGCCCATTATTTCCAAAGGACGCGATCTGCTGCGGAAAGCTTTCATGAGTGCCACCTTGTCATTGTAATCCAACAGTTTGAAGATTACTTGTCTGGGACGATGTGAATTGTGGTCAGCTGTTGCTGGGAGGTTTCTGGGGTCCGGCCCCACTCTGTGCGCCCTCTCCACCCGACAGGGACGGGGAAGACCTAAAGCTTCCGGCAGTGTCCTCTCACACACTCGTTGCAAATCAGCAGACATCACCGCTTCTTTCAGCCCCACCAGTCGCAGGTTGCTCCTCCTGGAGCGATTTTCCAGATCCTCCACCTTGTCCCCCAACTGCGTAGTAACAGACAGCACCCCTCTGAGTTTGGATTGCAGGCGTTCATTTTCATCCTCCAGCAGCGTCATACGCTGTTCTAACTCATCAGCTCTAATAGTGACTTGTGCCAGCTCCGCATGCACGCGGTTTAGAGAATCTTGCACCGTTTTTCCAGCGCCTTTTGCAGGTCTGGCGCTATCTGTTTGGCTACTTCACGGGCCAGGGTTACATAGTCAATGGCTACTGGAAGAGCGGACAGTACATGCTCTGCCGGGCTTGAAAGCTGGGACTGATGGTGCTGCAGCTCATCTTCCTGTGTGTATAGCAGGGTCGCAGTGGCGGGAAGCGCCGCCATCTTACCTCCCTTTACCACGGCCGCGGCTGATTCCTCCATGGCTGGCTTCTGCGCGCTTCTGAGGAGGTACCTGTCCATACAGGCACCACCGATGATGTTGCCGTGTGCAGGGCTGGTGACTTCCCCGCTGATTATCGTCGCCGTAGCGACTATTGCGAGCTTACAGGCTGGACGGGAGCGGGAGCTCAGTCACTCGCGTCCTGCATCCCCAGCGCCGGAACCGGAAGTCCTCCTATGGGCCATTCTAATTACACACACGTACGACAAAGACTGTAACCAGACGCACACGCAGACAAATTTATTATTTTTTCTTTCCATTTTTTTTTCATCAACAAAAATACACGGACGTCACAAAAGCACGCTTCACAAAAAACTGAAGTTGAACAAACATGTAGACTATAAAACTTTTTTTTACACTATATATATAGCACACAAGAAGACAGCAGCACTCGCATAGAAATAATCGACCAGGTGCCAGGCAAAAACGTCCCGATCCTCGGACGTATAATAATATATAGCAGAAGAAAATTTGCAGCACTCCAACATGAAAAAAATGGTGGTTTATTCAATCCAACATAACAGCAACGTTTCAATCCTACAATAGGATTGATAAAGATCCTATTGTAGGATTGAAACGTTGCTGTTATGTTGGATTGAATAAACCACCATTTTTTTCATGTTGGAGTGCTGCAAATTTTCTTCTGCTATATATATATATATATATATAAAATGTAACACAAAAAAATACACAGACGTCACACACGTACGCCACACAAAAACCCTAGACAAACTCTAGACTAACCCTAGGCTAACCCTAGACTAAACCTAGGCTAACCCTAGACTAAACCTAGGCTAACCCTAGACTAAACCTAGGCTAACCCTAGACTAAACCTAGGCTAACCCTAGACTAAACCTAGGCTAACCCTAGACTAAACCTAGGCTAACCCTAGACTAAACCTAGACTAAACCTAGCCTAAGCCTAGTACATTACCCGAGTGATGGCCGGGTCTACCGTTGCTTGCGCTCTCTCTCTCCTCCTCACAGTGCATGTCAGGAGGAGGAGGAGGGTCTTTTTTTGCTCCCTGTAGGAGTCGGAATCCCCGGCCGGGGATTGGGGATTCCGCTACAGGAGAAGTGCGTGACTGCACTGTCCATATATGGACACAGCGAAGTCACTCACTTCTGCAGCAGAATCCCCGACTCTGGCCGGGGATTCCGCCGGGGATTCCGCTACAGGAGAAGTGCGTGACTACACTGTCCATATATGGACACAGCGAAGTCACTCACTTCTGCAGCGGAATCCCCGACCTGTGGCAGGGAATTCCTCTCCAGGAGAAGTCAGTGACTACACTGTCCATATATGGACATTGAAGTCAGTGACTTCTGGAAGGGGGGGATGGGTGCAACCTACAGGGGGCTGTGTGGCATCACCTACAGGGGGCTGTGTGGCATCGCCTGCAGGGGGCTGTGTGGCATCGCCTGCAGGGGGCTGTGTGGCATCGCCTGCAGGGGGCTGTGTGGCATCGCCTACAGGGGGCTGTGTGGCATCGCCTACAGGGGGCTGTGTGGCATCACCTACAGGGGGCTGTGTGGCATCACCTACAGGGGATTTGGTGGCATTACCTACAGGGGATTTGGTGGCATTACCTACAGGGGACAGGTTGGCATCACCTACAGGGGGCAGGGTGGCATCGCATGCAGGGGGCTGTGTGGCATCGCCTACAGGGGGCTGTGTTGCATCGCCTACAGGGGGCTGGGTGGCATCACCAACAGGGGGCTGGGTGGCATCACCAACAGGGGGCTGGGTGGCATCACCAACAGGGGACTGGGTGGCATTACCTACCAGGGGGGCTGGGTGGCATTATCTACAAAGGGCTGTGTGTGGCAACAAATTTAAATGAAATTCATCCGATTTTAAAACGGACAGGGGAAAAAAAACGGATGCAAATCGGCCGGTAAAAACGGCAACACGGCCCGGAACGGAATCAGATCGGATGCAAACCGGCCGGGAAAATCGGCCAAAAACGGCAGATTTTCCCGGCCGACACTCGGACCCTGTCGTGTGAATGAGGCCTTAGGCTTCGTTCACATCTGCGTCAGGGCTCCGTTCAGACTACGCTATTGATTCTGTCAAAACGACAGAACACTTGCACAACGGAGACAAACAGAAACCATTGGCACCTATGGTTTCTGTTTGTGTCAGTCAGGGTCCCGTTCTGACGGAAAACTCAAACGGAACTTCGGAAGGGGACCATGGCGCAGATGTGAACGATGTGAAGCCTTAAATTGACAGCAGTTTTTATTTGTATCTTTTGTTGTTTTTATGCTTCAGCTGTTATTACATTGATGCATATATTACTAGATGTTACACTTTCCTCGGTTTACAAGTTTTTTCACCACGTTGGTGGCTAAGTAGTGCAATAGTGAGAGGATTTTTATCAATTATTCCTGTCTGGTTATTCCCATATTTTGGGGTTGTCGCTACAAAAGGATCACATTATTGATTTGGACCCTTAAAGTATATAAATTTTAAATGTTTTTAACCTTGTCGGATGTAATGTTTGTTTCTGTATAATGAAATAAAATATTTTGTCGAATTATATGATATGATAGGTGTTCACGCTCCTTTTTTGGTTTGTTGCTGGATGCTTGCTACTGGATTAGTTACGATCCGCCGTGGTCAGTTATGACGGATCCACTTTTTTTCTCTGACTTATCAGTTATGTTTCAGACCGGTATCGGTTGTTTGTTTGTTTTGCTGGATACAATACTTCAGCATGCTATGCTATTCTGAACCTCAAAAACCAACTGAACCCTAAGGATAAGTTTACACGCACAATTAAAAACGGCTGAAAATTCCGGAACTGTTTTCAAGGGAAAACAGCCTCTGATTTTCAGCCGTTTTTGAAGCAGAAAATGTTTTTTGAGGCTTTTTTTCTTAGCCGTTTTTGGAGCTGGTTTTATTATTGACCCTATGAAAAACGGCTCAAGAAGTGACATGCTCCTTCTTCTTTTTACGAGGCGTTTTTTTTTCATTCAGCAGCGTAAAAATAAGCCTCGTGAACAGCACCGTGTATTTCTCATTGAAATCAATGGGAAACTGTGTAGACTTATTTCAAGTGTATTTTCAACGTAAAACGAGGCGTTTCTGCACCAAAATCAGCCTGAAAATAAGCCGTGTGAACATATCCTTATGGAAAAGAACTAACTGAGATGTGAACAGAGCCTTATTTAAATTGCCAATTTTTAATAAGTAAAATGTTGTTTGACTTCATTTTATTGTTTAACTTAAGTCTGTACTTGGTAAAAGATATTTGAGTAAATACTTTGAGTAAAGAGATTTTTTATATGGAGACTATGCAAATTGTGAATTTTTCTAATAGAACGTTATTCAACTTTTATTTGTATCCTATAAGATTAAATGGGTTGTCCGAGATGAAATGACTTTGTGTTATTGCTTGTAATTTATAAATATAAATACATTTGTAATATACTTACATTTTCCAAAATGGCCCCGTTTCCAGATCCTGCCGTGGGGTACTTGACGGGTTACGTCACTCTCTGTACTGGCTCTGGCCGCTGTGTTGATCTTCAATTCTTTTCCGGGTATACGACACTTCACTCGTGACGTGCTGTGTGTGCGCTTTTCTGTTGTAACGCGCATGCGCGGCCCCTGCTGTTATCTCGAGAACAGCAGTGACCGTGCATTCGCGTTACGGGCTGTGCAGCAGCAGAACAAGTGACGTGTCGTATGCCCGGCAAACAATTGAAGATCAACACAGCGGCCAGAGCCAGTGCAGAGAGTGACGTCACCCGTCAAGTACCCCACGGCAGGATCTAGAAACGGGGCCACTTTGGAAAATGTATGTATATTACAAATGTATTTAGATTTATAAATTACAAGCATTAACACAAAGACATTTTATCTCGGACAACCCCATTAATGTTTCTTTTAGTTGAGTCATGCATAATACATTATTTAAATCAAGCTCTCATCTTTTGATATTTCAGATAATTTAAGAAGAGCCTACTTCCATGACATATCTCAACAATGGGAAAATATCTTCTTGTAATTCATATGCTACTTGCCACTGTTACAAGCGTAAGTATCTTTTTGTAGTATATCATAGCAATATTATGGCAACCCATCTCTAGCATTTTCAGTATTTCTACTTTTGATCTTATGCCTCAATCAGTACATTATCTTTTTATTATTTCATTTATTCTATTCATATATATTTGTATCCAATTATGTTTTTACATTATTTCATTACCTCTGATACCAAAAAAATGCAATTTGTATCTTGTTGAATTTTGTGATTAATCTGCATTTTGACACATATTTGGCAGATTTACGAATACTGTCTAAGTTTTAGAAAGTGTAAACTTAGAGAAGGCAGTCGAATTTATGAAAGTGTTGCATGCTGTATGATAAATTTCGTGTATCTTTCTAGATATGTTCGTTACTTTTCTCCTCTTTATATCAATGGTTGGCTTAGTTTACACCAGTTTTTTGTGTTATAAATGTTGCCCACGGTGTGTACTCCACACTTCTGGCTCAATTTCAGCCAAAATTGTGGCACATTTGGAATAGTACACCTGCCCCATTGAATTTTTTCACAGAGCCAAAGAAATGTAATGACTTTGGTAGGCCAGATAATAGCCAGCGATTATATAAGAAAAAACCGACTGATCACAAAAACTACACAATGAAACGTAACTTCTACTTCATATTGATAAAAAAGGAGGTTGTCCTTTAAAAAAAGAGGGTGGGTCAATAAATGCTATAGGGAAAACAAACTGACCCTGTTAAACCCTACCAGTTCACCCTGCCTAAACAGCAACGCCCCTACTCAAGGAACGCCCCGACCTCCAACCTATACCCTAGACGCCCTGTTAATGTCCCATCCAATTTAATAGTAAAGAGCAGGGGTCTCATTCACGCGGGCCTCATGCGGCCTCTGAGGCTGTCATCTGCAGCCCCCGGGACACAGAGCCCCTAGTATAGGCTCTGCTCCGGGACTCTGTGGAATCCCCTGACCTCTCTGTCCCCAGAGCCAGAGTCCCGGGCAGAGCGCTAGTAAAGGCTCTCCTCCGGGTCTCTGGGGATGTCAGGGGCTTCCCCAGAGTCGGAGTCCCGGGCAGAGCTCTAGTATAGGCTCTGCTCCGGGACTCTGGGGAAGCCTGTGACATTGCTGTCCATATATGCCCGAGACTCCGTTGGTAGCACTCTGCCCGAGACTCCGGCTCTTGGGTTGCCCCTGACATCACTGTGCATATATGGACAGTGATGTCAGGAGCAGAGCTTAAGTACCAGGCAGAGTGCTAGTAGCGCTGTGCCGGGATTCCAGCTCAGTGGTTGCCCCTGACATCTCTGTCCATATATGGATAGTGATGTCAGGAACAGAGCTGGAATCCCAGCAAAGTGCTAGAAGCGGCTCTCCTCCGGGACTCCAGCTCTGGGCAATCCCCTGACAACACTGTCCATATATGGATACTGATGTCAGTGGATTCCCCAGAGTTCCAGAGCAGAGCTCTGGGACACCGGCTCTGGGGTTGCCCCTGACATCACATTCCGGTCCAGGAGGATCCCCTGGAATCCTCGGCCAAGGAGGAATCCTCGGCCAAAGAGTTGGCAATGCTCTGGGTGGGGATTCCATTCCTAGAAGTAGCCGCAATGGAGCTATCTACCGGGGGGGGGGGGGGGGTGTTGGGGTGTGTGTGGCACTATCTACAATGGGTGTGTGTGGCACTATTTACAAGGGGTGTGTGTGGCATTCTCTACAGAAGGAACTGTGGCATTATCTAGGGGGTGGTATCTACACAGGGCACTGTGGCATTATTTATGGGTGAGTGTGTGGCATTATCCACGGGTGTGTGTGTGTAGCATTATCTACAGAGGGCAATGTGGCATGATCTACGGGTTGGTGTGCGGCCGTATCTACAGAGGGCACTGTGGCATCTACAGAGGGCTCTGTGGTACCATCTAAAAGGGGGCTGCCCAACCTTTTTTTTTTTTTTGGCGACCAATTATTATTTTTTTTTTCATAATCTGGATTTTTATTGTAGAATTTTTTTACATACAGAAAAGAAAACAAGCCAAATAAACAGCTCTGGAAAGATACATATCAGTACGAACGGCATTACTCATAGGAAAGACATTGGTATGCTTAGGCATATTTCCTACATACAGTATCAAATAAATTCACATAACATATGATATGGAAGCAACAGACCTAGAATCGTAACTAATCGTAAATTTAGAACTAGAAACACTGTGTAAAGTTTGTGACAACTCCCCCATCCTCCGAGAAGAAAAAGAAGGAATGAGAAGGTACCGATGCTGCTGCAGAATCAACTGTAGCCTCTGTCGCCTGGTGCCGATGTGTCCTCGCTCGTCCGACACGATGCAGGACCTGGGGCAGGAAGTGACGTCACAGCGTGATCTCTCGAGAACACGCTGTGTCTGTGCACTGCCAGAAGCTGGTTGTTAACGAAGAGAAGTGGATGATGCCGATTCGTCAGCATCATACACTTCTATTCACAACGCCCAGCTAGTAAAACAAGTAAAAACGCCCAGATGTTACACACAATACACGCCCACTTGTACATAACTTTAAACACGCCCAGTTGTACTTAAGAAAGGCTCATTTGCATAAATATAAAAATGGTAAGATAACTTGGCCAAAAATGCTCGTTTTTGAAAAAACTATGTATATTTGGTATCGCCATAATCGTATTGACCCACAGAATAAAGTTAACATGTTGTTTTAATTGCACAGTGAATGCCGTAAAAACGGCACGCAAAAAACCATGGATGAATCGCTGTTTTTTTTCATTTTCTACCCCACAAATATTTTTTTCCCCGTTTCCTAGTACATTATATGGCAAAATAAATGGTGCTATGAAAAACTACAACTGGTCCCGCAAAAAGCAAGCCCTCGTAGGACTATATCGCCGAAAAAATAAAGACGTTATGGCTTTTGGAATGTGGGGGGAAAAAAACTAAAATGAAAATCTGAAAAAGGGCTGCGGCGGGAAGGGGTTAAAGAGGCTCTGTCACCATATTATCAAATCCCTATCTCCTATTGCATGTGATCGGCGCTGCAATGTAGATAACAGTAACGTTTTTTTTTGTTTGTTTTTTTAAACGATCATTTTTGGCCAAGTTATGAGCAATTTTATATTTATGCAAATGAGCCTTTCTAATGGACAACTGGGCGTGTTTTCTCTTATTTCCAACTCGGCGTGTATTGTGTTTTAAGCAACTGGGCGTGTTTACTTCTTTCACTGCACAATCACACTGTGCTGTGGATCATGCTGGGCTGGAACAATGAAGTGTAGGACACTGATTAGTCACTGATTGGTCAGCCTCATACACTCCTCTGTACAACACCCAGTTGGTAAAATGTAAAAACACGCCCAGTTGCCCATTGAGAAACTCATTAGCATAAATCTAAACTAGCTAAAAAATGATCGTTTTTCAAAATAAAAACCACTGCTGTTATCTACATTACAGCGCCAATCAGATTATGTAGGAGATAGAGCATTTATAATCTGGTGACAGAGCCTCTTTAAAGTGGATCTACCATTATACTATCATACTATGTTGCGCTGTTTTTTTTGCTCTACTATTCGCCCAAACAGCACAAAAAATATTGTGCAGTTTGGCTAATAGCAGCGTTCAAGAATACACGATGGCCATCAGTCTCTGCTGAGGAAGACTGGTGGAGATATATACACAAACACACACACATGATGGTAAGGAATTCAAAGCTGTTCCTTGTATAAATGCAACTTCTGATGTAACGTAGCAGAAGTAAGTGGGGCATCTGCTTTTTCGGATAAAAGGTTTGTCCAGTCATACGAAATTGATGGCCTTGCCTCAGGATAGGCAGTCAATATCTGATCAGCGGGGCCCAGCCGATCAGTTGTTTTGAAGGGGCTGTGGTAGGACTGCTTCCCCTTCATTCCTTATCTGCTTGTACTGTGAATAGCCGACACACTTGTAGTGGCAATTCACAGTATTACAGCTTTCCCCCATTAACTTCACAGTCACATTTTCAGTAGCTTAACCCTTTCACGACCAATGACGAAAATGAACGTCATGGTCGGCTGCTAGTTCCCGCACCATGACGTTCATTTTCGTCAGTATTTCAAACTGTCACTCTGTGTGTAAACAGAGTGACAGGCGCGCGCTGACAGCTGTCCTTGACAGCTGTCACATCAGTCTCGCCGGACAGCGGACCATCGCCGCTGTTTTCGGCAATTAACCCCTTAAGTGCCGCGACGGATTGCCGTCGCCGCATTTAAGTGGTTTGAAGCACATCGGCAGCCCCCACGAAGTGATCGTAGGGGCTACCGATGCTTGTCGTGGCAATCGGAGGTCAGACAATGACCTCCGGGTTGCCATGTACGGAAGCCTCGGAGGAACAGCCTCCGGCCGTTCCTCCTCGGCTTCCTGTCAGAGTGACAGTTACGTCACAATGACAGAGTACATTACACTACGTGTGTAGTGTAACGTACTCTAGCAGCGATCAAAGCTGCAAGTCTCAATGTCCCCAAGTGGGACAAGTGAAAAAATTTAAAAAAAAGAATAAAAATGTTTTAAAAAAAGTGTAAATATAAAAGTTATAAGTTATATAAACACAAAATGTTTTTTTTTCCTATAATAAGACTTTTATTATAGAAAAAAAATGAACACGTTAAAAAAGTACACATATTTGGTATCACCGCGTTCGTAACGACCCCAACTATAAAACTCTAATGTTATTTTTCCCGCACGATGAACACCCCAAAAAAAATCAATAAAAAACTACAACAGAATCGCAATTTTTTTGGTCACCACCCCTCCCAAAATAAAGAATAAAAAGTGATCAAAAAGTCGCATGTCCCCGAAAATAGTACCAATAAAAACTTCTATCCGTCCCGCAAAAAACAAGCCCTTACACAGCTTTTTTGACTAAAAAATTAAAAAATTATATCTCTCAGAACATGGTGACACAGAAAATTATTTTTTTTAATAAATAAGTGATTTTATTGTGCAAACGCTAAAAAAAAAGGACCAAACCTATATACATATGGTATCGCCGTAATCGCACCAACTCGCAGAATAAAGTAAAAATGTCATTTATAGCGTACAGTGAGCGCCGCAAAAAGAAAACCTAAAAAACGGTGTCAGAATTCCTGTTTTTTGGTCAGGATTGCCAAAAAATTGCATGTATCCCAAAATGGTACCAATGAAAACTACAGATTGTCCCGCAACATATAAGCCCTCACACGGATCCAGTAGTGAAAAAATAAAAAAGTTCTGGCTTTCAGAATATGGCGATGCAAAATGTGCAGAGTGTACAAAAGTGGATAAGATCGGGCGCCATTTATCAGTGCGACACCGGCCACATATCTATGAATTATTATTTATTTACCGCATTATTATACCCTCTTATTATGCCCTGATGTACCCCGCACAGATTACATATACCCCCACATTATAAACGGAAATACTAGTAAAACCCCAAACAGAACTATTACCAAGCAAAATCTGCGCTACAAAAGCAAATGGCGCTCAATCCCTTCTGAGCCCTGCAGCGTGCCCAAGCAGCAGTTTGCGCGCACACATATGGCATCGCCATACCCGAGAGAACCCGCGTAATGTTTTATGAGGTATTTGTCTTCTGTGGCACAAACTGGGCACAACATATTATGCACTAAAATGGCATATCAGTGGAAAATTGCAATTTTCACTTTGAACCATCCGCTGTGCACTAACCCCTTTGCGCACTATGACTTAATTGCCCGTCATGGTGCGGCGGTTGATGTATGGAGCCGGCTCACGTGCGGAGGCCGCTCCATACGCTGCGGGTGTCGGCTGTGTATTACAGCTGACACCCGGGACTAACGAACAGGTACAGCGATCGCTCTGTTACAGAAGCCTGTAAGAATAACAATATACATTAGTATTGCAGTGTATTGTACCAGTGATCCAATGATCGCTGGATCAAGTCCCCTAAGGGGATTGATTAATAAAATGTGTAGAAGAATTATAGTTATTAGTAGTGGGAATTAATTTTTTTTAAAGTAAAAAAAAAAAGACCTCTTCCCATTTTTCTTGTAAAAAAATGAACAAAATTGGTATAACTACGTCCGTAAAAGTCCGAACTATTACAATATACCATTATTTAATTTGCACAGTGAACACCTTAAAAAATGTAATAATTGAAACCGCCAAAATCGCTGTTTTTTTTTTTGTCAACTTAGCTCTAAAAAAAAAAATGTAATACAACTTTTTAATCACTTTTTATGTACCAAAAAATGGTACCAATAAAAACTGCAGCTCCTCCCGCAAGAAATAAGCTCTATTGATGGAAAAATAAAAAAGTTATGGCTCTTGGAAAGCGGGGAGTGAAAATCTAAAATATGAAAGCAAAAAATGGATCAGTCCTGAAAGGGTTAATTAATTTCTAATGAAAAAACGTATGACCACATGTGGGGTATTTCCGTACTCGGGAGAAATTGCTTTACAAATGTTTTTTTCCTCCTTTATCCCTTGTGAAAATTCAACATTTTAGTGGAAAAAATGTTGATATTAATGTTCGCGCCCCAATTCTAATAAACTCTGCAAAAGACCCGTGGGGTGTAAATGCTCACTTATACCCCTAGAAAAATTCCTTGAAGGTTTTTCCAAAATGGGGTCACTTTTGGTGGGTTTCCACTGTTTTGGTCCCTCCAGTGCATTGCAAATGCGACATGGAACCGAAAACCATTCCAGCAAAATCAGAAATCCAAATGGCGCTCCTTCCCTTCTGAGCTCTGCTGTGGGTCCAAACAGCAGTTTATTACCACATATGGGGTATTGTCGTAATCGGGAGACATTGCTTTACAAATATTGGGGTGCATTTTCTTCGTTATTCCTTGTAAATAATAAAAATTTCTATGTTTCAGAAAAAAAGTACATTTTAATTTTTACAGACTAATTCCAATATATTTAGCGAAAAACCTGCGTGGTCAAAATGCTAACTATACCCCTAGATAAATACCTTAAGGGGTCTAGTTTTCGAAATGGGGTAGTTTATGGGGAGTTTCTATTGTTCTGGCAGCTCAAAGCTTCTCCAAATGTACAGTGGGGCCTAAAACATTTTCAAGCAAAATATGAGTCCTGAAAGCCTCCGGGTGCTCCCTCCCTTTTGGGCCCTGCCGTGTGTCCAGGCAGCGCATTAGGGCCACAATGTGGGTATTTTTGAAAACAGGAGAAACAGGGTGATAGATTTTGTGGTGTGTTTCTTCATTCTCATGTTCGCTTTACAAAGAAATCGGTCTTCAATTTGTAAGTCCTCTAAATTGCTGAAAATTTATTTTATTTTTTCAAAAGTGCTGCCAAAATAGAGTAAAGAGAGAGAAATATATATTTAATTAAAAATATTGTACAGTATGTGTGTACATATGTGACATATTGCAGTTAAAAATAGGGAAAAATTGTAATTTTTACAAAGTTTCTTCCATTTTTCTATTTTTTAATTTCCGCAAATTGTATCAGTCTACTTTTACCACTAAAATAAAGTACAACATGTGACGAAAAAACAATGTCAGAATTACTTGGATATTCAAAACTTTCACAGAGTTATTCTCTGATTAAGTCAGACATACCAGATTTGACAAATCTGGCTTGGTCATTAAGGTACAAACATGCCCGGTCATTAAGGGGTTAATCACACCCTGTGGACCTTCTTGTACATGGGCGGTGGAGTGATTTTTGCTATTGTGCTCAGCACTCAATAAGAATTGGCAAACTAAAAGCAGCTCCTTCTTCTGAACACATTAGATGGACATTCTGATAGAGTATAAAAAGAACACCAGGAGATGTAATAACAAGTGACCGCAATATTTAGACACAGGAACATTTTTTTTTAATTACTCCAATTAATTATTTTTTTTAATTCTTTGCTGATCTAACAGAATAAATGAATATCTAATTTTAGGACTACCCCTTTAACCCTCCTGTTAGGGTTGTCACCTTTCTTCTGAAAAGGGGACGGCTAAATGGCTTATTTACCATATCATGCTGTGATATTGGGGCGGCTCTATACATAATTAATCCTCCCAGGAATCTGGACAAAGTAGGTGACAATGGCATAACTGCCAGTTACTTCTGTCACTTTGGAAAATCCATAAACCCTTACCTATGTTGTCAGGTGACATTTCAGAAAAAACTGTCGTGTGTACATGAGGAATAAAACTATCTCTGATTGTATGTAAAGACATCTGGTGTGTGTGTGTGTATGTATGTAATATATATATATATAACAGATTGCTATCTGTTGCAACTGCCTATCATTATTAACCTGGATTATTTCCTGTATTACTGTTTTATACGTTTTTAGCTTCTGTTCTATGAGCATTATATGTTGTGAAAAAACCTTTCCAAAAAGGCAAAAAATAAACTATCTCTGGTTATTATATCACTTCTATATAGTATTTTATTCTAGCAGTTTTCTCTTCTCCAGACTCTCTAATTCTTAGTTTTCTCTGAGCTGGTGGGTGGAACATAACTTCTATCACGACTCTCATTCACTGCACATAGAGAAGAGAAGATTCCTGCTCTCCGATCTCTCATTTTGCTGGAAGCAATAGCGTTGCCGACAACAGAGACAAACGGAAACCATGGGCACCGGATCTGTCACCATCTAAATCAATAGTGATATAAACGGAAACCTCTGGTTTGTGTCGATTCAGGGTCCCGCTCAGACGGAACGTTCGAACGGGACCCCAACGCAGATGTGAACCATGCCTAACTCGAGCATAAAGCTATTTGTACATTTTACAAGCAATATAGTTCTATATACAACACCAGAACTCCGATGTCTTCAGCTTCTCCCTTTTTTCAAACATTTCTACACCTATTAACCCTTTCAAGACTGAGCTCATTTTGACCTTCATGACCAGCCCCATTTTCTCAAATCTGACGTGTCAATTTATGTGTTAATAACTCTGGAATGCTTTTGCCTATCCAAGCGATTCTGAGATTGTTTTCTCGTGACATATTGTACTTTATGTTAGTGGAAAAATTTGATCAATAAATTCATTGCTTATTTGTGAAAAACACCAAAATTTTTAGAAAATTTGCAAAAATTATGATTTTTCTCATTTTAAATGTATCTGCTTGTAAAACAGATAGTAATACCACACAAAATAGTTACTATTTTACATATTCCATATGTCTACTTTATATTTGCATTGTTTTTTGAACATTAATTTTATTTTTCTAGGACGTTACAAGGCTTAGAACTTTAGCAGCAATTTCTCACATTTTCAAGAAAATTTCAAAAGGCTATTTTTACAGGGGCCAGTTCAGTTCTGAAGTGGCTTTGAGTGCCTTATGTACTAGATAGACCCCATAAATCACCCCATATTAAAAACTGCACTCAAAATACTATCCCGTTGGTACAGGACACCAGATAAGACCTGCATGTATAGCTCCACGCATCCAGATACGTGCTGGCGTTGCAAGAGGGACAGAGGCACTTTTATCATGTGTGGTGGGAATGTGCCCCGCTGAAAGAATGGTGGGAATTTTTTTTCTCAATATGTAATTCCGTGTGTAAGGGAACAATTCCGGTATCACCGGAAATTGCGTTACTTTCTATTGCAGATTCTTCAGTCCCGGTAGTCCCATCTGCTTTATTCAAATTGCTGATAGTGGCGGCTCGGCTATTAATACCCCTACATTGGCTAACGGATACAGTTCCATCCTTAGATCATTGGATTGCGAGGGTAGATCAGATCTATAGGTTTGAGGAGTTATCTCATTGGAACTCGCAGTCGAGAGATAAATTTCTCAAGATATGGCATCCATGGATAAAGTACCGTAAATTTGTGTGACGGGATTTATTGTGAATTAAGAGATTAAAGTTATACCTTCGTATGTGAACTGTAATGCTTGTCACGGATGTACCAATGTTATTCCTCCTTTTTTCCCCTCCCTTGGGTTTTTACCCGGTTCAATATCCTCTTCCCTGTTTCCTCTCCCCCCCCCCCCCTTTATGGTCTGTAAAGTACTTATAATATGGCATGGGATGTAATGCTTACCTGTTAAGACGTATATCCTCTGTATTGTTGGAAAATTCAATAAAAAATGTAAATATAAAAAACAAAACAAAAAAAAACTGCACTCAAACTATTCAAAACAGCATTCAGAAAGTTTCTTAACCCTTTAGGCGCTTCACAGGAATTAAAGCAAAGTACAGGTGAAATTTACAAATTTTATTTTTTTTGCTGAAATTCATTTGTAATACATTTTTTTCTGTAACACAGAAGGTTTTACCCGAGAAATGCAACTCCATATTGTTTGCCATGATTCTGCAGTTTTTAGAAATATCCCACATGTGGCCCTAGTGCACTAATTTACTGAAACATCGGACTCAGAAGCAAAGGAGCACCTAGTGGATTTTGGGGCCTCCTTTTTTTAGAATATATTTTAGGCACCATGTCAGGTTTGAAGAGGTCTTGTGGTGCCAAAACAGTGGAAATCCCCCAAAAGTGAGACGGTTTTGGAAACTACACACCTCAAGGCAAGGAATTTATCTTGGGGGATAGTTAGCATCTTGACCCCACAGGTCTTTTGCTATATTTATTGGAGTATGTCTGTGAAAGTGAAAATCTACTTTTTTTCTGAAATACTATAAAAAAAAATAATATTTGCAAGGAATAAAGATTAAAAAGCACCCCAAAACTTGTAAAGCTACTTCTCCCGATTACGCCAATACCCCATATGTAGTACCAAACTGCTGTTTGGACCCACGGCAGAGCTCAGAAGGGAAGGAGCGCCATTTGGATTTTGAAGCGCAGATTTTGCTGGATTGTTTTTCAGTGCCATGTCGCGTTTGCAACGCCCTGGAGGCAGCAAAACAGTGGAATCCCCCCAAAACTGACCCCATTTTGAAGACTACACCCCTCAAGAAATTTTTCTAGGGGTATAGTTAGCATTTTGACCCTACAGTTTTTTTGCTGAATTTAGTGGAATTAGGCCGTGAAAATGAAAATCGACTTTTTTCTGCGAAACATAGAAATGTTTAATTTTTACAAAGAATAAAGTAGAAAAATCACCCCAAAATTTGTAAAGCAATTTGTCCTGATTTCTGCAATACACCATATGTGGTAATAAACTGCTGTTTGGACACACGGCAGGACTCAGAAGGGAAGGAACAATATTTGGCTTTTGGAGCTCAAATTTAGCTGGAATGGTTTTCGGGTGTCATGTCGCATATGCAAAGCCTCTGAGGTACCAAAACAGTGGAAACCTCCCAAAAGTCCCTTTAGGGGACTGGAACGAGCGATCATTAGGTCGCTGGTACAATACACTGCAATACTAATGTATTGCAGTATAATGTAATTTTACAGGCTCCTGTAACAGTGCGATCGCTGTTCCTGTCCGTTAGTCCCGGGTGTCAGCTGTAATACACAGCTGATACCTGCAGAATATGGAGCGGGCGCAGCGCGTGAGCCCGCTCCATATATAACCCCTCGCACCACGACATGCTATTAAGTCGTGGTGCGCGAAGGCGTTAATGCGCAGCGGATGGTGCAAATTGAAAATTTACATTTTCCACTGATATGCCATTTTAATGCACAATACGTTGTGCCCAGTTTGTGCCACTGAAGACAAATACCTCATACAATGTTGAGCGGGTTCTCCCGGATATAAAATATCATATATGTGGACGTAAGCTGGTGCTTGGGCACGCTGTGGGGCTCAGAAGGAAGGGAACGCCATTTGGCTTTTGGAGCGCAGATTTTGCTTGGTAACTGTTCTGTTTGGGGTTTTGCTGGTATTTCAATTTATAATGTTGGGGTATGAGTAACCTGTGCGGAGAACATCAGGACATAATAAGAGGGTATAATAATGGGGTACATAAATAATAATCCGCAGATATGTGGCCGGTGTAGCACTGATAAATGGTCGCCCGATCTCATCTGCTTTTGGAACACTCTGCACATTTTGCATCGCCATATTCTGAGAGCCAGAACTTTTTTATTTTTTCTCCAACGGAGCCGTGTGAGGGCTTATTTGTTGCGGGACAATCTGTACTTTTCATTGGTACCATTTTAGGGTACATGTGATTTTTTTTTTTTTTTTATCACTGTTTATTAGATTTTTTTGGCAAGCAAAGTGACAAAGAAACATAAATTCTGACAATGTTTTTTGTATTTTTTTTTTACAGGGTTCACCGTGCAGTATAAATGACATTTTACTTTATTCTGCGGGTCGGTACGATTACGGCGATACCATATGTATATAGGTTTTTTATGTTTTGTGGCGATTGCGCAATAAAATCACTTTTCTATAAAATTATTTATTTTTTGTGTCACCATATTCTGAGAGCCATAATGTTTTATTTTTCCGTCAAAAAAAGCGGTGTAAGGGCTTGTTTTTTGCGGGACGGGTTATAGTTTTTATTGGTATTATTTTGGGGTACATGCGACTTTTTGATCACTTTTTATTCTATATTTTGGGAGGGTTGATGACCAAAAAATAGTGATTCTGACATTGTTTTTTAATTTATTTTTTTTGCGGTGTTCACCGTGCGGGAAAAATAATATTATAGTTTTATAGTTTGGGTCGTTATGAACGCGGTGATACCAAATATGTGTACTTTTTTTAACATTTTCACTTTTTTCCTATAATAAAAGTCTTATTATAGGAAAAAAAGCATTTTTTGTTTTTGTAACTTTTATTTATACTTGTTTTTACACTTTTATAAAACATTTTTGTTACTTTATTTTTTACTTGAAGACTGGCAGCACTGATCGCTGCTATAATACATTACACTACCTACTAGGTAGTGTAACGTATTATATACTGTCAGTGTGACGCTGTGAGTCACACTGACAGGAAGCTTATGAGGACCTACCTCCGGCTGGTTCTCATAGGCTGCCTTGCATGGCAAACACGGGGGCCGTTGTATGGTCCCCGGTTCTGCCTTATAACCGACTGCAGCACCCACAATCGGTCCCCGGGAAAGTTTGTTGCAGCAACAAACTTTTCAGTTTCCAGTTCGTTGCTACAACACACTTTCCCTGCGATCACATGACCGGGACCTGAACTAATCAGGACCCGATCATATCTCCGGGACCAGAGGCAGGTGATAACAGCGCGATCCGGGTGTCAGCGCTACACTGAGACACCCGGATCGTGCTTTTAACACCCACCGTGAATTCACGTCGGCACTGCACAGAGCCCAGCAAGCGCCGACGTGAATATACAGTGGGCGGTCGGGAAGCAGTTAACAAAGCTAAAGTTCTCATGGTGCCAGACACTGTGCCCCTAAATATAATAGTACAATACACTGTCCCTGATTTATAATAGCACCATACACTGTGTCCCTGATTATAATCGCGCTATACACCACCTCTAATTATAATAGAACCATGCACTGTGTCCCACACACACCGTGCCCCCTGTAGATAGTGCCCCACATACAGCCCCCTGTAGATATTGCCCACATATAGCCACCCCTGAGGATAGTACGCTACATATAGCCCCCTTTATATAGTGCCCCACATATAGCCCCCTCTGAAAATAGCGCCCCACACATAGCCCCCCCGGTAGATAGTGCTACACCTATATCTCCCTATAAATAGTGCTCCACATATAGCCCCTGTATATAGTGCCTCACATGTATCTCCCCTATAGTACTCCATATATAGCCCATCCCTGTATATAGCCCCCCGCTGTAGATAAAGCTCACCCCTGTATTTAGTGTCCAGCATATAGCCCACCCCTATAGATTGTTGAAAGGCACTGTATGGCTTGGCACGAAGCGTAAAGTGCAGGAGGGTGTGGTGGCGGCTGGTTTTAGTGGTGGCGCCTCCGCCCCCTCAAAGAGGCAGCAGGCTGCCGTCATGGACAGTGCGGCCCTGGTGCCCCCTCACCTTCCCTCTTAGTTGGGCCCCGCCTGCCCCCCTAGCTACGCCCCTGTGTGTGTATGTATGTATGTATGTATATATATAAAGGCCCCATGGAGTAGGGCTGAAACGTCGCATGTGGTGAATAAATCCACTTTTTTCACTATCAAGGTGTGCTGTCTCATATTTTGAAAGGATTTACTATGTATGTGTATATGTGTGTGTGTATATATATATATATATATATATATATATATATATATATATATAGTAGCAGTGCAGAAACTCAGGTTTTAAGCAACCAGGGAGCATGTACAGCAGAAAGGGTTTTCTCTGCTGGTGCTTGGGCTGTCTGATGAGCCTAGTTAGGCTCCACCTGAGACGGCTCTTTATATCAGGTGTGTGCAGTCCACTCAGGGCTCAGTCTGGGGAAGACAGGCATGCTAGCCTGTGAGAGTCACCACCGTGTGAGATAAAACTGTGAAGGTTTTGAAGGCTCAGTGTCTCGTAGTGAGGGACACTGAATGTGTTAGTTAGAGGCTGGACGGCCTAGGGTTTATTTTGTATGTTTATTGTTGTACCCCTGACTGCTGTTGTGAAGACAATAAAGCTATCTGCGGCTGGTTTAAACCTTTTTGGAGTGAACTTTCTATGTGTGCCAACCATCTCACTCGGGGGATGGCGATCCCATGAGCTAAGTGGTCCCCAAGTTGTCACAATATATATATGTGTGTGTATATGTATGTGTGTGTGTGTGTGTATATATATATATATATATATATGCTGCAGCAGCATAGAAGACCTTATCCATCAGTAACGAGAAGTGTAGCTGTGAATCCATCACTGGGGTGATATAAAACTCATACCAGCAACCGGTGTCTCCTTTCTGCTCCTTTTCCCCTTTTACGTTGACCTTTCTGGGCAGCTTGTCTGTGTCTTTCTCTCTTCTCCTTCTCCTCATGCACCCCCTCCCCTTTCCATAGACTTTTATGGGTAGGCTGTGAAGAGACACACCACCACTTCCTGCAGTCCGTCTTCTCTGCTCTATTACTAGAGATGGATTTTGCTTGACTACAGAGGGTGGACCGCAGATTATAGGAATGGAGATACCTAGTGGCAGAAACTTCACACATATACTATTAGATTACCATAAATTGTTAGTGTCCATTTAAGCAAACACACGGTTCATTCTTTGAAAATGCTCAATTTTTATGAAAAATTTACTTCTTAAATTAAAAAAAACACAAGTCTATAACATACACATATACTAGTGATTTGTTTTTTATAATTGTATATACAAATATCAAAAATATCACACATTTAAAATTCCAATATACTGGGTTTTTTTTTTTTTTGTTTTTTTTGGACAATAGGATTCAGTGGACCATAATTCGAAGCATGAAAGAGGAGAAAAATATTTATTTACTATACATTTCCTAAGGATCATTTTCCGGCAATGTGGTACAAATACAGTACAATATTTCCTACCTCAATGACCGCCACCATGCCTCACCCCACCCACCCTCACCAGGCAGCAAAACTGTAAAGAGGCAGCAATTAATGGTGATGAATCTGCTCCATCTGCTTGGGTCATTGCTAGATCGTTATTGCGGCTCTGTTCATAGGGGGAGGGGCATGACTAGAAGGTCCTTGCAGAGCAGTACCTGCTCAGATTTAGTATGCTGTGTGTACAAATGTCTGTGTTTTTTGCTCAACAGTCAGATTTTACAGTAGTCTGTCAAAACACTGCACTGCCAGGACCTTTGAATCACGGAGCTCAAAGTCTCCTTCTTCTTTCCACTGGCAGGTGCATTTGGACTATTAGACACACCAGTAGATTGCAGCACAGTTTTTAGCAAAAATAAGTGTGTCTAATAGTCCAAAAAATACAGCATGTCCTTATACACTCAACATTGAAATTGCTACACGCAGAAGGAAGTTTTGGAATTGTGGAAATCACAGGATCGATAGACATGTTATTGATAAGAAAATGGAAACAAAATATTTCAAACATCTTGATTCATTCAGTATCGAGCATGAGCGCCAAATGCAGAAATACACGCACTTACACGCCTTGGCATGCAATCAATGAGGTTATTAATGGTGGTCTGAGGAATGTAATTCCCTGCTGAATCACTTGGGCAATTGCCAACCAATGATGTCCCAGATGTGCTCGATGGGAGACAGGTCCGGAGATGCTGCATTCCATGGTAGAACATTTAGGCTATGCAGGCTGCGAACAGTAGCAGGAGCAACATGCGGCCTGTTGTAAAACGGCCTCTCGAACATTTTGGAGAAATGGCTGTACCACTGGTTCCACAACCAAATCAATGCCGAGCTGTTAGTGTACCTGAAATAAAGACTAGAGGGGCCCATCTACCATACATTATTCCACCCCACACCATAATCCCAGAAGTAGGACCGGTCTGACTTTTCCTTGTGAAGGCCTCTTTCATGGCGTTGCCCGCTTGGTCTCCAGACCAATCTCCGTCTATCCTAGCTATTCCATTCCAGCCTCCATTGCCATCTTGCTGTGTACCATGATGGCCTTTGGGAGTGGTGGCGTATGGTCAATGGAACACCTATAGCTAAATGTCTGGCTCATAGCCCAATGTGGTACAAATGCCTTCTGATGGTTTGTGTTGAGACTGGTTGCCACCGTAGGCTTGGGATGTGACGTCCAATTTCACTTGCAATACAGAAAGGATCACTACGCGCCATTCTTCCAGTTAGATGATCCATCCATGCAGTGGTTCGTCTTTGCGCACCTCTTGCTTTCATTCCTGTTTGTTGTTGTTCTCCCAACCTCTCAGACATGTAACGTTGAACAGTGCTGAAATCTTGGCCTAAGCGCATATCAATCTGCTGGAGTGATAAACCATGTTCGGTATGAAGAGGCCGGCAAGGGGTGTGGCCAGATGTCTGCCTGAGCAGACCTTCTTCATAGAGCTTCTGAGCGCCCTGATCCGTTATCTTGAGTAAAATGCTGCCATCCTACTTTTTTTTGCATCTGAGACTACATAGTGTGCTGGACATTTTGGGCCTCCTAGCCCAGTGCTGCTCTATTTGTCTGCTGTGGTGTTGCTCTGGCGGGGCGCACGGGCTGCGTGTACTTCCAGTTGGTGCCAGCTTCCCGTTCTACAACCCCTCCCGCTCCTCATGTCACTTACCAGAATGATGCATCTGTCACCCCGCAGCCCACAAAAGCTGCGGCCCTGCCGCCTGTGAGGATCCTACTTCCCTTTTCCTATAGCCATTTTGGACCACGGCCGCGTAGGGTGTAGCTGCTGTAGATGGAGTTCAGTGTGTGTTCTCTCTGCCTGGAGTGCTGGTGTTGCCAGTTTTTGCCCCTTCAACGACCTGGATGACCACTTCATTTGTGTTGTGGATGGCTTGAGCTGTATCTACTGACCACCCCAGAACTGTAAGATCTATACATAAGGACTATTTATCCTGGTCATTTCACCTGGTGCTGTACCATATATTGCACTCTACCGTTTTCTCTCATTTACATGCTGATTGATTATTGGGTATCCCCTGGTACCACGGTTTTGGAGCATACAAGATATATTTCAACAGTTTTTTGTTTTTTTTTGGGCCTACTGCCCCATCTTGGTACCTACATGTGATATATACCCTACTACTCTACCCTACTTGTTTAATTCCTTACTGGATCGTCCTGCTGATGAACCTTTGGAACTGGTAAGAGCTCACAGGACTCTTGGTCCTCCCAATCCGGACTCTGACAGGCCTAGAGACATTCTCTGCCATGTTTGTTTTTTCCCTCTCAAAGCACAGATTATGAGGAAGGCTCGTGATAAAGGTGAACTGTTATTGAATGGCGTTAAGATACAACTACTGTCTGACTGTCCGTGGCTGCGGGCTGTCCGCTCTGGTCCCCTCCTGACAGCTGCAGCCACGAGTCGACAAGCACTGGCCCCAGCCTCCTCGGGAGACGCCAACGCTCGCGTCCAGTCACCTTAGCTGGAACCCGTAGCGTGCGCGTGCACGCTCGTGCCCGCTCTTAAAGGTGCAGCGCACGCACCTGACCTTTTGACGAACTTTGACCCGTGAGTACCCTGGACTATAAGAGGGGTCCAGCCCCCTGCTTCGATGCCTGAGCGTTGTTGTTCCCTAGTTTGTTTATGTGATGGCCTCCTAGTGTGTTAACTGTTCCTGTACCTGTTCCTAGCATTCCATACCATCCTGGTCAAGCACTGTGCTGTGACTAAAGTCGTGTCGTGCTGTATCCACGTCTGACCTGCTTCACCTCGCCTGACGTCTACCTGCTGCCTAGTCCCAGCCGAGCCTGCCCTGTAGCTGTCTGAGCTGCCACAGGTACCTATACGAACTATAGACATTCACCTGCGCCCTGTTGGCCAGAGGTCTTACCGCCAAGGCGGTACGGCCCAGTGGGTCCACAGACCCTTCGTGACACTTGTCTAGGATGACTTCGGACAAACGCGGAGTGTTGCAACCCTTGTTGGATGAGCTAAGAGACCATGAGATCTCTTACTCTTGGGGTCACCCCTTCCTTTAAGCTGCAAGTGCGCAGGGATGGTATGTTGTTGGCTGTTAGAGACCCTGGGGATGTCCCTGACTTATGCACTTCTCTCAATTTGCCTCGTGTCTATTCCTGAATGGCCTTATGTTCCTTCTCCACATCTACGTCCCCGACCACGCAGGCGTGGTCGTTCTCCCGCATCTCCCATGGGTCGTCTCAGAGGCCGTAATTCAGAAATGGTGTGATTCTTTCCTGATGTCCGCTCTTTTGTCTGCTGTTGGAACTTTGCTTCTTTCGTCTGATCAGTTCCTATGTGGAGATATTTATATGTCTCTTTATTTCCGCTGTTGTATCTTGGAATACTGATGTCCTGGAGGGTTTGCAATTTTGCCTGTAGAAACTTGTTGTTTACGGACTTTAGGAACTGTTATACTGTGAATGTTTATTTCCTGATCACTATATGTTATGCTTGCATTTATGCTGTCACAAGGTATTATTGGGATGGTTCCTTGTTTTCTCTCTTTCGTGTTCCTGACCATGCCATATTTAACACAATTTCTTTTCTTTTCTTTATTTGCTGCAGATATATTTCCTACTATTGATAGGGTTGGGGGGTGCGGGGCGTTGGCTTGTTCCTGTCCTGACACTTCTCCTCTTAGGGAATCACTGGTTACCATCCAGTGAATATTAGTTTGTTTCTCCTTGATTAGTATTAAGGAGTGGGTGATAGTTCTCACCCGATTGTTTGTTTGTCTTTGTGTAAATTCTTCCCTTCCTTGTTTTGTCTTGTCTTTTGTCTTAACTGCCCTATATCCTCTCGTTTGGCCTGATTGTTTTCAGCTTGCAGGGGAAATGGCGCAATTAAAAGTCTGTACCTTTTTTTTATTTTAGAGGACTTAATGTCCATGAAAAACGCTCACAGGTACTGTATAACATGCATAAAGAACTCTTGTTTTTACAAGAGACTAATTTTCAGGTGGGCCATATGCCAAAGTTCACTAATCGACATTATCCGGTTTGGTTTCACAGTGCCAATCCGGACTCCAAGTCGAAGGGTGCTAGTTTCTGTATTCATAAATTGCTTTGTCATAAAATACTGGGGGTATTAACTGATTTGGAGGGTCGGTATGTATTTCTAAAATTCTGCATTAGAAATAAGATTTTCACTCTTGCCAATTTCTATCTTCCTAATCAAGATCAGGTTCGTGTGTGCCGCCTGTTTCTGAGGAGGCTGGAGGAATTTTGGAGGTGTTTTGATTGTGGGAGGTGATTTTAATTTGACCTTTGATTCCAGACTTGATACCTCCTCAGGCAGGTCTACTGTTCCTAAATCACAATTGGCCGCTTTGAAGACTACGATACATTCTATGCAATTAATTGACGTGTGGAGAATTCTTCACCCTAAGGTAAGGGAGTATACTTCTTTCTCTCCCTTACATAATATGTACAGCCGTTTGGATGCTTTTTCTCATCAGCCACCACTTGCTTACCTGGCACCCTACTTCTGAGGTGGGACCCATGCTTTGGTCGGATCATGCTCCAGTCTTTCTGACATCAACATTTCCCAATTCCGGGCCTAACTTCCAATCTTAGAAGATTAATGATCGTCTCTTGCGGGATGCAGTGTGTGTCGGCACTTAAAGAGACACTTACTACATTCTTTGCTGCCCATACTCATGACTCTACTCCCTTACCGCTACAGTGGGAGGCTCTAAAGTGTGTGGTTAAGTGTGTCCTTATCCAACATGGGGCTCGATTGAAGAGGGAAAAGGGGGTGGCTATTGCCCGACTCCTCACACAGATACGAGATCTAGAATCTAGTCATAAACTTACTCCTTCACAGGTCTTTTCGGAACTTACCAAGGCAAGAGAATCAATGCGTTCTCTGCTTGATCAATCACATGCTAGATTTGGGGATCGGATGCACAAACATTCCTATGAATTTGCAGACAAATGGGGTAAATCCTTAGCGTGAAATCTACATCCCCGTACAAAAGCGTCATTACATTGCTAAAATTACGTCTGCCACTGGTGTTGATGTTCATAACCCGGTAGGCATCACTGAATGCTTCAGACAATATTATTCTTCTTTATATAATCTTAAGGGACATTTTCATGATATGCAGACTGATGCATTACGCAAAAAAAATTGATCGTTATCTGCAGGAAACGTCACTGCCATCTCTGGAGGCTGGGGATGCCTCGGGACTCGAGGAGGAGTTTTTGGATACGGAGGTGGAACAGGCAATTAGGGACTCTCCCTTGGGCAAAAGCCTGGGACCTGACGGGTTTAACAATAGATTTTATAAGACATTTAAAGATCAACTTGCCCCATTTTTGACAAAGGTCTTTAATTACGTGTCTTCCTCCTGTCCCTTTGCCCCTCAGTCTCTGGAAGCTCACATTACACGGTTTTGGCAGAAGGGTTAAGACCCCACGACATGCGCTAACTTTAGACCCATCACTTTGATAAATGTAGACATGAAACTTTTTGCGAAATTGATTGCCTCTCGCCTCTCTTCGTTCTTGCCTGACTTGGTCAGGGATGACCAGGTGGCTTTTGTATGTGGCAGAGACGCACGTGATAATACTTATAAGACCCTTCTTTTAACATCATATAGTCAGACAAACAAGGTGCCTATGTGTTTGCTTTCTGTTGATGCCGAAAAGGCCTTTGATAGGGTACATTGGGTGTTTCTCTGTAGTGTCTTGACTACGTTTTGAAAACGATTATGGCAATTTATCATAGGCCTACAGCTCGAGTTCGAGTTAATGGTCTTTTGTCTGATTCCCTGCCTGTCACCAATGGTACAATACAGGGTGCCCCCTCTCGCCTCTGCTGTATGTTCTGGTCATGGAGCACCGGACTGTGGCACTGCGGAGTAACCCCAACATTAATGGCATTTGTATTGGTGCCCAGCATCATAAGTTAGCACTCTATGCTGATGATCTTCTCCTATACATTACAGATCCTATGATTTCCTTGCCGTCCTTGGCTTTGGCGTTTGAGCGATTTGGACACTTAAGTAATTTTAAAGTCAATTACTCTAAATCTCAGGCCTTAAATATATCTCTGAATTCTCTTGCTGCTCATCTCGTTGAGGTCTTCCCTTCAAGTGGCAGCCCACTTTGAAATATTTGGGAATACATATTCCCACTCATTTGTCTGATTTGTTTAAATTGAACTACACACCTGTCCTACAGCGCACTTTGCGAGAGAGGCGTATGGGGGTGTGGGCATGTCTTGGTTTGGTTGAAGTAATGCTATTAAAATGGATACACTGCCTATATTCTTGTACGTATTTCAAGCTGTCCCTATTACGGTACCCACTGTCTTCTATAAGACGTTACATCGGGCCATAACCAAATTTGTGTGGGGCTCCTCTAAACCTCGTATTCGGTTCTCTGTCCTTAGTCGTCCTAAACTCGAGGGTGGTGCGGGTTTACCGGATTTCAAACGTTACCACCAAGCTGCACTCCTCATGAGACTAGTCGACTGGTTCCGCTCACATACCGGTAAGCAATGGGTACGCATTTACAAAAGTATGTCCTCCCTTGCATTGTCCTATTTGCCTTGGCTGACTAGTTCACACGACCAACGTCTTCTCTGCCTTTTCTCACACGTCAGTTTCTTGTCATTTGGGAAAGGGTAATTGGTGCTTCTGACCTTGCTAACCGTCCCAGGTCCCTTGACTCGACTCCTCTTTTTGCTAACCCTTCCTTCCCTCGTACCGTGGGTGTAGACACGTTCCTCTGCTGGGGGAGACAGGACGGTGTGTATTTGGCTCAGACCCTTACTCCTGATGGTGAAATTCTGTCGCTTGCTGCTGTTTCGGAGACCTGCCTGCGTAGATGCTCAATTTGGTGGTCATACTTTCAATTACGGTCATATCTGTCTTCCATGGGAGCCTGTCTTGCTTTGCTTCAGGATAAGACTCCTTTGGAACTTTTCCTGTCCTTGTCTTCTGCTCCTTCTCATATGCTATCCTATGATCCTCCGGCCTAGTTATTTTTACTCTCAGTTGGCGTTCACTACAGCATGGGATTGGGAGATGGGCATTTAACACTCTGAGGGGGATTGGCAGACTTCTTTCCTCTTAGCTCACAAACTACCGACTTCCTGTTTTGCACAGGAAAAAAATTATAAAATTCTCATAAGATGGTACCGTTCCCCTTCCTTTCTACATAGGATATTCCCTAATGTGTCCGCAGAATGTTGGAGGTGTGGAGGTGCTCCTGGAACTATGTTTGGTGGGACTGCCCTAAGCTCTGTCCCTTCTGGGAAAATGTTTTTGATCTTGGGAACAAGCTCTTTGATACTTCTGTTCCTGCTACTCCTTCTATTGGATTGCTTTCCATGGTCCCTGGGTCGCTCCCACACCTCAAAAAGGGCATTTTTTGACTGCAGCTAGGACTGTGATACCTCATTGGAAGTCCGTTGATGTGTCTTCTTTACGGGAATGGGTAACGGAGATGAACAATATCATGAGAATGGAGGAGTTGCTGGCCGCTGATCGGGGCAGACCCGAAGTATTTGTTAGAACATGGACAGTATGGTCACTGTTCGCGAATGGCTCTGATTTGTCTCTTTGGTTGGATGGCTCTGATTTGTCTCTTTGGTTGGATGGCCTCTTTTGAATGCACGTAAAACTGCTTCTCTGCTGCTTTCGTTTATGTATGTGTTTCCCTTTCGTTGTCTGGTCTTTGTGTTTTTGTAACTATACTTGTTTTGGACTCTAGCAATTAACATCCCATAGGTATGAAGCTTTTAGGGACTGGTTTCCCTGAATAATGCATTACATCGCGGTTGTAGCGATGATCCTTTTAATTTGCGTATTTTATTTTTGATGTCCGGGAGGTTACCTCCTACATTGTTTGTTCATGTTCTTTACAAAAATGTATTGTAGAGTCTTGATTTTTCATTGCACTGCGTGCAATATGTTGTATATTTTTCTTCTAATAAAAATTGTTGATAAAGTAAAAAAATAACCTATTATTTCCCTTCTCTGATTTGGGTCAGAGCCTCAGGACTAAGCAGAGGTGGTAGTTGGTCCATAGCTTAGTCAGGGACCACTGTACTCTTTGGTTACTTAGTGGGTATAGGTCAGCACTTCTCCGATTTAGTGCGTGACCAGGTTAACTGTTGGGAAATTTTCAATGTTTTTACTGATGCTGCTGTTTTATTTGTTGTATATGTATGTGTGTGTGTGAATGCGCTCCTCTTCCTTCCTCCTTCTCGTACTCTGGTCATCAATGCTCTCCGGCTACAATTTTTTATTATTAGACTTCTGGCGCCCATTAGGTTCCTAAGCTGGTATTTCCGAGGGCTGAATTCCAAATTCAAACGGTTCATTGTTTTTAACTAGTCTTACATAATTTAAATAAGCAAAAAGAAAGAATATTTTGCTTTTGAGAAAATGAAAAATAGCGATAACCGCTTTAGAGGAATTACTCATAGAAAACGAGACAGGGTTCATTACATGTGAAGCACCATACTCTGACCTACACTACCGTTCAAAAGTTTGGGGTCGCCCAGACATTTTTGTGTTTTCTATAAAAACTCACACTTATGTTTATCAAATGAGTTGCAAAATGACTAGAAAATATAGTCAAGACATTGACAAGGTTAGAAATAATGATTTTTATTTGAAATAATAATTTTCTCCTTCAAACTTTGCTTTCGTCAAAGAATGCTCCATTTGCAGCAATTACAGCATTGCAGACCTTTGGCATGCTAGCTGTTAATTTGCTGAGGTAATCGGGAGAAATTTCACCCCATGCTTCCAGAAGGCCCTCCCACAAGTTGGATTGGCTTGATGGGCACTTCTTGCGTACCATACGGTCAAGCTGCTCCCACAACAGCTCTATGGGGTTGAGATCTGGTGACTGCACTGGCCACTCCATTACAGATAGAATACCAGCTGCCTGCTTCTTCCCTAAATAGTTCTTGCATAATTTGGAGGTGTGCTTTGGGTCATTGTTCTGTTGCAGGATGAAATTGGCTCCAATCAAGCGCTGTCCACAGGGTATGGCATGGCGTTGCAAAATGGAGTGATAGCCTTCCTTATTCAAAATCCCTTTTACCTTGTACAAATCTCCCACTTTACCAGCACCAAAGCAACCCCAGACCATCACATTACCTCCACCATGCTTGACAGATGGCATCAGGCACTCTTCCAGCATCTTTTCAGTTGTTCTGCGTCTCACAAATGTTCTTCTGTGTGATCCAAACACCTCAAACTTCGATTCGTCTGTCCATAACACTTTTTTCCAATCTTCCTCTGTCCAATGTCTGTGTGCTTTTGCCCATATTAATCTTTTCCTTTTATTAGCCAGTCTCAGATATGGCTTTTTCTTTGCCACGTTGCCCAGAAGGCCAGCATCCCGGAGTCGCCTCTTCACTGTAGACGTTGACACTGGCGTTTTGCGGGTACTATTTAATGAAGCTGCCAGTTGAGGACCTGTGAGGCGTCTATTTCTCAAACTAGAGACTCTAATGTACTTGTCTTGTTGCTCAGTTGTGCAGCGGGGCCTCCCACTTCTCTTTCTACTCTGGTTAGAGCCTGTGTGTGCTGTCCTCTGAAGGGAGTAGTACACACCGTTGTAGGAAATCTTCAGTTTCTTGGCAATTTCTCGCATGGAATAGCCTTCATTTCTAAGAACAAGAATAGACTGTCGAGTTGCATATGAAAGCTCTCTTTTTTTCTAGCCATTTTGAGAGTTTAATCGAACCCACAAATGTAATGCTCCAGATTCTCAACTAGCTCAAAGGAAGGTCAGTTTTATAGCTCCTCTAAACAGCAAAACTGTTTACAGCGGTGCTAACATAATTGCACAAGGGTTTTCAAGTGTTTTCTAATCATCCATTAGCCTTCTAACACAGTTAGCAAACACAATGTACCATTAGAACACTGGAGTGATGGTTGCTGGAAATGGGCCTCTATACACCTATGTAGATATTGCATTAAAAAACAGACGTTTGCAGCTAGAATAGTCATTTAGCACATGAACAATGTATAGAGTGTATTTCTGATTAATTTAATGTTATCTTCATTGAAAAAAAACTGCTTTTCTTTCAAAAATAAGGAAATTTCTAAGTGACCCTAAACTTTTGAACGGTAGTGTACCTCCGAAATAAAAAACAACTCCGGCCTTTAGTGCCTATAGCAATGTAAAGACATTTGTAAAGGGTGTAGAAAATCATATAAAAAAATTGAAACCACATAGGTGATCAAACAAAAATGTCTGATTGTAAATTGAGATCTTTAACCCCTTAAGGACGCAGACACTTTTGGACCATACAGTGAAGGAAATAAGTATTCGATCCCTTGCTGATTTTGTAAGTTTGCCCACTGTCAAAATCATGAACAGTCTAGAATTTTTAGGCTAGGTTAATTTTACCAGTGAGAGATAGATTATATAAAAAAAAAAAAAGAAAATCACATTGTCAAAATTATATATATTTATTTGCATTGTGCACAGAGAAATAAGTATTTGATTCCTTTGGCAAACAAGACTTAATACTTGGTGGCAAAACCCTTGTTGGCAAGCACAGCAGTCAGACGTTTTGTGTAGTTGATGATGAGGTTTGCACACATGTTAGATGGAATTTTGGCCCACTCCTCTTTGCAGATCAACTGTAAATCATTAAGATTTCGAGGCTGTCGCTTGGCAACTCGGATCTTCACCTCCCTCCATAAGTTTTCGATGGGATTAAGGTCTGGAGACTGGCTAGGCCACTCAATGACCTTAATGTGCTTCTTTTTGAGTGACTCCTTTGTTGCCTTGGCTGTATGTTTCGGGTCATTGTCGTGCTGGAAGACCCAGCCACGAGCCATTTTTAATGTCCTGGTGGAGGGAAGGAGGTTGTCACTCAGGATTTGACGGTACATGGCTCCATCCATTCTCCCATTGATGCGGTGAAGTAGTCCTGTGCCCTTAGCAGAGAAACACCCCCAAATCATAATGTTTCCACCTCCATGCTTGACAGTGGGGACGGTGTTCTTTGGGTCATAGGCAGCATTTCTCTTCCTCCAAACACGGCGAGTAGAGTTAATGCCAAAGAGCTCAATTTTAGTCTCATCTGACCACAGCACTTTCTCCCAATCACTCTCAGAATCATCCAGATGTTCATTTGCAAACTTCAGACGGGCCTGTGCATGTGCCTTCTTGAGCAGGGAGACCTTGCGGGCACTGCAGGATTTTAATCCATTACGGCGTAATGTGTTACCAATGGTTTTCTTGGTGACTGTGGTCCCAGCTGCCTTGAGATTATTAACAAGTTCCCCCCGTGTAGTTTTCGGCTGAGCTCTCACCTTCCTCAGGATCAAGGATACCCCACGAGGTGAGATTTTGTATGGAGCCCCAGATCGATGTCGATTGACAGTCATTTTGTATGTCTTCCATTTTCTTACTATTGCACCAACAGTTGTCTCCTTCTCACCCAGCGTCTTACTTATGGTTTTGTAGCCCATTCCAGCCTTGTGCAGGTCTATGATCTTGTCCCTGACATCCTTAGAAAGCTCTTTGGTCTTGCCCATGTTGTAGAGGTTAGAGTCAGGCTGATTAATGGAGTCTGTGGACAGGAGTCTTTTATACAGGTGACCATATAAGACAGCTGTCTTTAATGCAGGCACCAAGTTGATTTTGAGCGTGTAACTGGTCTGGAGGAGGCTGAACTCTTAATGGTTGGTAGGGGATCAAATACTTATTTCTCTGTGCACCATGCAAATAAATATATATAATTTTGACTAAGTGATTTTCTTTTTTTATATATAATCTATCTCTCACTAGTAAAATTAACCTAGCCTAAAAATTCTAGACTGTTCATGTCTTTGACAGTGGGCAAACTTACAAAATCAGCAAGGGATCAAATACTTATTTCCTTCACTGTATGACACAGCCTCATTTTTTAAATCTGACGTGTCACTTTATGTGGTAATAACTCCAGAATTCTGTTACCTATCCGAGCGATTCTGAGATTGTTTTCTCGTGACATATTGTACTTTATGTTAGTGAAAAAAATTGGTCGATAAATTCAATATTTATTTGTGAAAAACACCAAAATTTAGAGGAAATTTGCAAAAATTATAATTTTTCTAAATTCAAATGTATCTGCTTGTAAGATAGATTGTAATACCACACAAAATACATTTTCCATATGTCTACTTTATGTTTGCATCATTTTTTGAACATCCTTTTATTTTTCTAGGACGTTACAAGGCTTATAATTTTAGCTGCAATTTTTCCTATTTTCAAGAAAATTTCAAAAGGCTATTTTGTCAAGGACCAGTTCAGTTCTGAAGTGGCTTTGAGGGCCTTATATATTAGGAACCCCCACAAATCTCCCCATTTTAAAAACTGCACCCCTTAGAGTATTCAAAACTGCATTTAAAACGTTTCTTAACCCTTTATGCGTGTCACAGGAATTAAAGCAAAGTGGAAGGGAAATTTGCAAATGTAATTTTTTTTTTGCAGAAATTCCATTTTAATCCATTTTTGCCTGTAATACTTAAGGTTTTTACAAGAGAAACACAACTAAATATTTATTGCCCTTATTCTGCAGTTTCTAGAAATATCCCACATGTGGCCCTAGTGTGCTCTGGGCCTGAAACAAAAGCCCCAGAAGCAAAGGAGCACCTAGTGGATTTTTCGGCCTTCCTTTTCTTAAATTATATTTCAGGCACCATGTCAGGTTAGAAGAGGTCTTGTGGTGCAAAAACAAAGGAAACCCCCCAAAAGTGACTCCATTTGGGAAACTACACCCCTAGAGGAATTCAACTAGGGGTGTAGTGAGCATTTTGACCCCCCTGGTGTTTCATAGATTTCATTAGAATTGTGCAGTAAAAATTACATTTTTTTCCACGAAGATGTAGCTTTAGGTCAAAATGTTTCATTTTATCATCAAATAAAGGAGAAAAAGCACCGTCACATTTGCAAAGCAACTTCTCCAGAGTACGGAAATACCCCATATGTGGTAATAAACCACTGTATGAATACACATCACATCAGGGCTCCGAAGCAAAGGAGCGCCATTTGGCGAGCAGACTTGACTGGATTGGTCTTTCTGCACCATGTCGCTTTTGCAAAGCCCCTTAGGTACCAGTACAGTGGAAGCTCCCCAAAAGTGACTCCATTTGGAAAACTACACCCATTGAGGAATTCTTCTAGGGGGGAGTGAGCATTTTGACCCAACAGGTGTCTCATAGATTTTATTACAAATGTGCAGTGAAAATGAAAAATTACATTATTTTCCAATAAGACGTAGCATTAGTTCAAAATGTTTCATTTTCTCAACAAATAAAGGAGAAAAAGCACTGTAACATTTGTAAAGCAACTTCTCCAGAGTAGGAAAATACCCCACACGTGGTCATAAACAGCTATTTGGACACACAGTAAGGCTCTAAAGGGAAGGAGCGCCATTTAGTATTTGGAGTGGAGATTTTACAAGATTCTTTTTTTGAAACCATGTTGCATTGAGCTATAGTACCAGTACAGTGGTACCCCCGAAAAAATTACCCCATTTTGGAAACTAGATCCCTCAAAGAATTGATCTAGGGGTGTAGTGAGCATTTTGACCGCACAAGTGTTTTGCAAAAATGAGTAAACAATAGATGTTGCAGATTGAAAATTGCTGTTTTCCACAAATATGCCATTTCAGTGCCCAATGTGTTGTGCCCAGCTTGTACCACCGTAGACACACATCCCATAAATTGTTAAGCGGGTTCTCCAGAATACAGTAATACCTCATATGTGGTCATAAATTGCCGTTTGGGCACACCATTTGGCTTTTGAAGCGCAGATTTTGCTTGGTGTTTTACTGGTATTTCAGCTTATAATGTGGGGTCATATGTAAGCTGGGCGGAGTACATCAGGGTATATGTAAACTGGGTGGAGTACATCAGGGTATATGGAAACTGGGCGGAGCGCAACAGGTCATAATAGGATGATGTAATAATAGGGTGAATGAATAATCCATGGATTGGTGTGGTCGCTTTGAACCAATCCTATATACGCAGGCCGGGTTATTGGGTATTATACAGAATATCTGTTCTCCAGTATTGCCTTATATTTGACTTCTTCACTAGCCCTATAAGCCGCACAAGGCCCTAAAGTTTTCTGATCTCCGCTGCGTCTACGGGGTCCACCTGTGGGGTCCAGCAAATGATGATGTGGGGTATTTAGTGAAATTCTACTGGACCTAAAAAATTAGTCTGGGCCGTCATTTAGCATCATTTTGCATCATTCCGTTTTGAGAGTCATAACGTGTTATTTTTCCGTTGACGGAGCTGTGTGAGGGCGCGTTTTTTGTGGAACGAGCTGTAAGTTTTATTTGTTCCATTTTGGGGTACATGAGATTTTTTTTAAATCACTTTTTATTCCATTTTTTGGGAGATGAAGAAACCAAAAAACAGCCATTCTAGCACGTTTTTTTTTTTTTTTACAGTGTTCACCGTGCAATATAAACAACATGTTAACTTTATTCTGCGGGGCGATACGATTACAGCGACACCAAATTTATATTGTTTTTTTTACTTTTCACTACGTTCCCACAATAAAAATACTCTCTTCTAAAAAAAATCATGTTTTAGTGTCGCCGTTTTCTGAAAGCCATAACTTTATTTTTTAGTTGATATCGCTGCGGGAGGGCTTGTTTTATGCGTGATGAACTGTAGTTTCTATTGGTACCATGCGTTACTTGCAACTTTTTGATCACTTTTTATTACATTTTTTTGAGACAAGATGACCAAAAAATAAAATACTGTCATTGTTTTTTATTAAAATTTGTTATGGTGTTGACCGTGCGGTAAAAATAATGTGACATTTTTATAGATCAGGCTGTTCCGAACGTGGCGATACCTATTATGTATAGTTTTTTTTCATGTTTTCAAATTTTTTCTAATAATAAAGGAGTTGATCAGGGAAACAGGGCGATTTATTGTTTTTATTAGTTAAAACTTTTATTTATTTATTTTTCCTTCACATTTTTTTTACTTTTTTCACTTTTTCTTTTACACTGACCTGGGGACTTGAAGATCTGGTCTTCCGATATCCGGTACAATACACTGCACTACTTATGTAGTGCAGTGTATCGTAACTGTCATTCTTCATTTGACAGTTAGCCTATTCGGTCCTGCCCCCGACACATTGGTAGCTAGCCTGGATGTTGAAGCCATATATAGTAGTATTAAGCATGAATTCGGCATTGAGGTGGTGTCATATTTTCTATCTACACACGGTAGACAGCTAAAAGATCACAATGAATTTGTGATAAATTTATTGGATTTCACTTCGGAGACACCTTCTACTACCAGCTCAAGAGGACGGCTCCTGTGGTCCTTCATATGCCAATCTACTCTTGGGCTGGTGGGAGGATAAGTTTTTCTTTGAGGACCTTTTGTCCTACACTCATCACATAGCCTTCTGGGGGCGATACATCAATGATGTTTTGATCCTCTGGGAGGATGAGCCACAATTTGAGTGATATCAAATTCTGGGGGATTCAACGGATGAAGTTGGATCCACGAGTCTGTAATCTTAAATCTATTATTGAAAGCAGAAGTGAAATGGATTTACAGATTAGATTCGCTCTACCCAAAAGAACTCAATGAAGGGTTTACCTTCACTCCATTTTTATAAGTGGCATCGTTTATTAGAGTATTAGTGTACTTAGAAAATTAATTTTGGATATTTTTATATTTACAATTATGATAAAATAATGTATTGTACGGACTATGAATCGTGGGTACTGAATATGAATGAACATTAAAAGATTATGATGATTATTGTAAGATTATGATTTAGCTCATGATGAAAAAAAAAAAGGCTAGATAACGAGGGATATAAATAAATACTGAAATTAATCTAAAATAAAAATTCAAAAGTAATAATTCTGCTCTATTTAAATTGTGTTATGTATATCAGATATAATAATATTGGCCTTTTGCAAAGGATCGTTGTTGCTCCCTCCGTTGTGATAAATTTGCTAGATATTAAAGGGTATATCAAAGTGTGCCTATCAGGAGCTTCCTCAGTATTTAGGTCACTTATCCACCTGGTTGTGTTGGCGAAGCGTCTAGTATCTAGGGGAGGCTTTGTTGCTCCCCCAGCGTAACTATGAGCAGTGCGTCATGCAGCGCCGCTAGCTCATCCAATCTCTCCTCCCCCGCAGCCACTTCCTCTTAGCAAACATGATGCTGATGCCGCCTGTAACCTGCGGCGCCCAATAGGGAACTAAAATACTGTCATCATATTTGTTATGATCGTTCTGGTTGGATAGACGTCATTCTAGGGAAGTAGCGTTTGAGAAGAAACGAGGGGTGGGGAAGTTATTTAAGGAGACTCCAATGCATCCACGATTGTAATACAAACAGCCATCTCCCCTGAAGACGCCACTAAAGGTGGTAAAACCTTTTAGGGAGGCTGATTAGGGAACTTTTAGTTTACACATCCATGTAGGCTAGCCAGACAATCTATAGGTACTTAGGGCAAAGCCAGAAGCATTGAGCTAAGCTCGCTGTATGAATGAGATGCCTCCACCCTTTCCTGAGGAGTTTGTAAACCCACAATTGTAGTACAATATTTTTGACTACTTATTTTCATTAACAATAGGAGGAATGCCTCCAATCTTGGGTAGCAAATTTCTTCGACTTAGTGAAAATTTAAACGTTCACAATCCTAGAGTAATATCAAAGAACTTGCCCCTCTGTATCAGCGTATAGTACCATTGGGAGGAATGCCTCCATTTGCTATTCAGCAATAAATTAACCTATGGTGCTATCAGTATTAGCCTCTGGTATTATTTAGGGATCAAATCCTTTTGACTTAGTGACAATTTCAGTGTTCATAATTATAGGGCAATATCAAATAATTTGTCCGCCCGTATTGGTATTATTCTTTGGTACAATTGGGAGGAATGCCTCCATTTGATATCAGATAGCTCATAAAACCCCTCAGGAAAGTGAAAACATAAAGTAATTTTTCAATAAAATAAAGGGGGTTAACCCCAAATTACTGTTCTCTGTTATCCTTATCGAGACTGCAAAAATATTGTCAATTAATAGTAGTCCATAAACGCCTTTTAACATAATGCTGCGGCAGTTGGAGAGCCTTATTGCTGGTCACATGACACAGCTGAGGACCAGAAGGAAGTGGATAACTCTCAAATACAGCCACCGGTAAGAAGATTACCGTCACAATTTGCATAATGTGTCTCCCTAATGGGCCAGAGAATACAATTTCTGGGAGCACTTCTTTAAAGAGTCTCTGTCACCAGTTTATAAATGCCCTATCGCCTACCTAATCTAATAGGCGCTTTGATGTTATAGGCCACTGTGTTGTTGTTTTTTTTAAAAACATTTATTTTTGACCAAGTTATGAACATTTTAAGATTTATGAAAATTTGTTCTTCATGCCAAAGATGACGATGTGACGTCACCTACTCCTGCAGGTCTTTCACCCGAGTGATGGAAGACTGAACAGAGTGACGGAGCGGTGAAGGAGCTGCGGGTGGAAGTGATGTCACAGCGGTATCTCGCGAGATCACGCTGTGCTGTGGATCAAGCTAGGCTAGAATGAAAATAAGTGTATGACGCCGATTGGTCAGCGTCATACACTTTTCTTTACAACTTCCACTTGGTGAAAAGTAAAAAAACACCAGTTGGGCATTAAGAACAAACTTGCATAAATCTTAAAATGTTCATAACTTGGTAAAAAATAAACTTTTTAAAAAAAAACAAACAAACCAGTAATTATCTACATCAAAGCTCCTATTAGATTAGGTAGGCGATAGGGCAGTTATGAACTGGTGATAGAGCCTCTTTAACCCCTTCCCTCTTTGGCCGCTTTTGACCTTCCTAACAGAGCCTCATTTTTCAAATCTGACATGTTTCACTTTATATGGTAATAACTCCGGAATGCTTTTACCTATCCAAGTGATTCTGAGATTGTTTTCTCGTGACACATTGGACTTTATGTTACTGCCAAAATTTGCCCGATACATTCAGTATTTAATTGTGAAAAACACCCAAATTTTGCGAAAAATTGCAAAAATTTGCATTTTTCTCAATTTAAATGTATCTGCTTGTAAGACAGGCAGTTATACCACACAAAAATGTTGCTAATTAACATCCCCCATATGTCTACTTTAGATTGGCATAGTTTTTTAAACATAATTTTATTTTTCTAGGACGTTACAAGGCTCAGAACTTTAGCAGCAATTTCTCACATTTTCAAGAAAATTTCAAAATGCTATTTTTACAGGGGCAGTTCAGTTGTGAAGTGGCTTTGAGGTCCTTAGATATTAGAAACCCTCAATAAGTCACCCCATTTTAAAAACTGCACCCCTCAAAGTATTCAAAACAGCATTTAGAAAGTTTCTTAACCCTTTAGACATTGCGCAGGAATTAAGGCAAAGTAGAGGTGAAATTTACAAAGTTCATTATTTTTTTCCAGAAATTCATTTTGAATCCATTTTTTTTGTACCACAGAATGTTTTACCCAAGAAATGCAACTCAATATTTATTGCCCAGGTTCTGCAGTTTTAGGAAATATCCCACATGTGGCTCTAGTGTGGTACTGGACTGAAGCACCGGCCTCAGAAGCAAAGGAGCACCTGGTGGATTTTGGGTCTCCTTTTTATTAGACTATATTTTAGGCTCCATGTCAGCTTTGAACAGGTCTTGTGGAACTAAAACAGTGGAAACCCCCCAAAAGTGACCCTATTTGGGAAACTACACCCCTCGAGGAATTTATCTAGGGGTGTAGCAAGCATTTTGACCGGCCAGTTTTTTTGCAAAAATTTTTGGAACTAGGCCATGAAAATGAAAATCTAAATTTTTTCAAATAAAATGTAGGTTTAGCTAATTTTTTTTCATTTCCACAAGGACTAAAGGAGAAAAAGCACCATAAAATTTGTAAAGAAATTTCTCCCGAGTAAAATAATACCCCACATGTGGTAATAAACGGTTGTTTGGACACACGGCGAGGCTGAGAAGGGAAAGAGCGCCATTTGGCTTTTGGAACTCAAATTTTGCAGGAATGGTTTGCGGAGGCCATGTCACATTTGCAAAGCTCCTGAGGGGACAAAACAGTGGAAACCCCCAACAAGTGACCCCATTTTGGAAACTACACCCCATGAGGAAATTATCTAGGGGTACAATGAGCAGTTTGACCCCACAGGTGTTTTACAGAACTTATTGGAAGTAGGCCGTAAAAATGAAATTCTCAATTTTTCAAATAAAATGTAGGTTTAGGTATTTTTTTTTCATTTCCACAAGGACTGAAGGAGAAAAAGCACCGTAACATTTGTAAAGCAACTTCTCCCGAGTAAAACAATACCCCACATGTGGTCATAAACATCTGTTTGGACACACGGTAGGGCTCAGAATGGAACTAGCACCATTTGGATTTTGGATAGTGTCTGGGCGCCATGTCACATTTGCTGAGCCCCTGTAGTACTAGTACAGTGGAAACACCCCAAAAGTGACTCCATTTGGGAAACTGCACCCCCTGAGGAATCATCTAGGGGTATAGTGAAAATTTTGATCCCAAAGGTTTTTTGCTGAATTAATTAGAATTAAGCCATGAAAATGAAAAATAATTTTTTTTTCCAACAAGATGTAGTTTTAGATCAACATTTTTCATTTTTACAAGGAATAGAGAAGAAAAAGCACCCCAACATTTGTAAAGTAATTTCTCCCGAGTACGGTAACACCCCATATGTGGTTATAATCAGCTGTTTACGTATATGGGAGCATTCAGAAGAAAAGGAGCGGTATTTATCTTTTGGAGCGTAGATTTTGCTGGAATGGTTTGCGGACGCCATGTTGCATTTGCAAAACCCCTGATGTACCAAACAAAAGTGACCCCGTTTTAGAAACTACACCCCTAAAGGCATTTATCAAGGGGTGTAGTGAGAATTTAGACATCACAGGTGTTTTTCAGAAATGAATACGCAGTGGATTGTGCAAAGTGAAAATTGCAATTTTTCCACTGATCTGCCCATTCACCGCACAAGATGTTGTGCCCGTAGAGAATCTTACCCCATAAATTGTTAAGCGGGTTCTCCCGGGTATGGTAATGCCTTACTTGTGGCCATAAATTGCTGTTTGGGCACGCTGTAGGGCTAAGAAGGAATAGACCGCCATTTTGAGCATGGATTTTGCTTGGTAACAGTTCTGTTTGGGGTTTTGCTGGTATTTCAGTTTATAATGTGGTGGCATATGTAATCTGTGCGGAGAACATCAGGGTATATGTAATATTTGCGGAGTACATCAGGGCATAATAAGAGGGTATAATAATGGGGTAAATAATACAATTATCCATAGGTGTGTGTTACGCTGTGAAGCGATCCGTTATGCACAGGCCGGTGTCACACTGATAAACGGTTTTCTTTCTTATCCCCCTTCTGTAACGCTCTGCACCTTTTGGGGACTTTTTCTCCTTCGTAGTTTGGGAAATTTTGCTGGGAAAGTTTTGCGCTGGTATAATACGGGCGCCCTCGCTTCCAGCGGATGTGCGATGTCCCTTCCCTTTCCTAGTTCCTAAATACTAGGGTCCTGAAACTGAAGGAATGTTCCCCTCCGGCCTGCGAATTGAGATGTTTTTTCATCACCGCATTACTAGTGCCGTAACTTTTTTATTTTTCAGTTGATTGAACGGTGTTCGGGGTTGTTTTTTGCGAGACGGGCTGTAGATTTTATTGGTACCATTTTAGAACACATACGACTTTTTGATCACTTTTTATTTCATTCTTTGGTAAAGGAAATGACCAAAAACAAGCAATTCTGGAATCGTTTTTTATTGTTTTTTTTATCGGCATCCACAGTGCGCCCTAAATTACATGTTAGTTTTATTCTGCGGGTCGATACGATTACGGCGATACCAAATTTATATAGTTTTTTTAATGTATTGCGGCTTTTGCACAATAAAATCACTTGTTTTATAAAATCATTTGTTTTCTGTGTCGCCATATTCTAAGACCCATAACTTTTTTATTTTTGCGTGCACAAAGCGGTGTCAGGGATTATTTTTTCCGGGACGGATTGTCGTTTTTATTAGTACTATTTTGGAGTAAATGTGACTTTTTGATCACTTTTTATAGCATTTTTTGGAAGGAGATGTGACCTAAAAACAATGATTCTGGCGTTGTTTTTCATGTTTTTTTTTTACGGCGTTCACCGTGCGGGATAAATTACATAATAGTTTTGTAGTTTGGGTCGTTACGGACGCGGCGATACCAATTATGTATAGTTTTTTTAATTTTTACGGTTTTTCCCATAATAAATGACTTACTATGGGAAAAAAGTCAGTTTAGCTTTATTTTTATTTGAAATGTGTGTGTTTTTATTGTTTTACCACATTTTTATTTACTTTTTTTTACTTTTCTGACTTGTCCCACTAGGGGACATGAGGGCCTGATGCCCCGATCGCTACTCTAATACACTGCACTACATACGTAGTGCAGTGTATTAGCGCTGTCAGTTATTCACTGACAGCAAGCCTATGAGGACACGCCGAAGGCGGGTCCTCATCGGCTCCCGTACAAGGCAGACTCGGACGCCATTTTCTGGCGTCCGATTGCCACAGCAACCCAGCGATTGCATCACTGGGTTGCCGATCGGGTGAAAACCTATCAGATGCTGCGCTCTATTGAGCGCAGCATCTGAGGGGTTAATCTGCCGGATCGGAGAGTAGCTCCGGTCCTGGCAGTTACAGGAGGGTGCCAGCTGTATAATACAGCTGTCACCCCGCGGTGATGGTGCCTGCTCTGCTTCTGAGCCCGCACAATCACTGCGCCGTACATGTACGGCGCTTTGCGGGAAGCACCTCCCGACAGCGCCGTACATGTACGGCGCATGTCGGGAAGGGGTTAAAGAAGATCTCCAGTTTGTTTTTTTATTGCAGCCTCCATTTGTACATTGGTGTTGCAGTGGGGTACTGTGTGCAAAAATACTTACCAATCTCTGTATCTTGTCTTTTTCGGGTCCAGCACCGCTCACGTGATCTTCCCTCTGACTTTTCACGAGTCACTGTGCTTTTGAGTAAACCGGAACTCAGGCTCCCAATGCATTCCTATGGGAGCCAGAACGAGGCACCATATGAATGCATTGAGAGCCTTACTTAGGGTTTTCTGAAAAGCAGCGATTCAAGATAAGTCAGAGGGAAGGCCACATGAGCGGCGCTGGACCCCGAAAAAGACAAGATGCGGGGATCGGTAAGTATTTTTGCACACAGCACCCCCACTGCAACACCAATGTACAAATGGAGGCTGTAATAACAAAATAAAGTGAAGTGCTTCTTTAACCCCTTAACAACCAGCCTGTTAGGGCCTTAACCCCTTCCCGCCGCAGCCACTTTTCAGATTTTCAATGTTATTTTTTCCTCCCCACCTTCTAAAAGCCATAACTTTTTTATTTTTCTGTCAATATAGTACTATGACGGTTAGATTTTTGCGGGATGAATTATTTGTGGGGTATAAAATGAAAAAAGCAGCAATTCTTCCATTGTTTTTTTGCGGTTCATTGTTACATATTTCAATGTGCAATTAAAATGACATGTTAACTTTGTTCTGCGGGTCAATACGAATACGGCGATACAGAATTTATATAGTTTTTTTATTTTTTTATATTTTACTAGGAAAAAAACTAACCATGAAATATAAAATGTATTTTCCATCGATTAACCGGCATTACGGGAATATTGTTTCCAGGATAAGCTTTAGTTCTTAATGCTTGCATAGGGTACATGCGATGTTTTGCTAACTTTTTTTTCTATTTTTTTGTGGGATTAGGTGCCAAAAGAACAGCGATTCTGGCGTTGCAATGTTTTTTTTCTTTTACGGAATACACCGTGCGGGGTAAATTTACTGTAATAATTCAGACTTTTACGGATGCGGCGATACCAATTATGTGTTTTTTTTTTTTGTTTTTTTTTACAATGCTTTAGGGGGAAAATGAGAGAGGTTTTTTTTTTTCTATCTTTTAACATATATTTTTTTTGTACATAAAACTGATTTTTTATTTGTTCCACTAGGGGACTTGAACCAGCAACCGTTGGTTCGCTTGCACTATATACTGCAATACTAATGTATTGCTGTATATTGTCTTTCTGACAGGCTTCTATTGAGCCCCGAAAGGAGCAGGGCTTAATAGTAGCACAAAGATTGCAGACCTGGGGGCCTTAATTAGGCCCCCAGGCTGTCATAGCAACCATCGGCACCCCCCAGATGGCATCGCGGGGGGCGCAATGACCTGTTAGAGGGGGTCACCCCCCCTCTTTCTAACTATTTAAATGCCACAGTTGCTATTGACCGCAGCATTTAATAGGTTAAACGAGTGGGATCCCGCTCGTTACTGTGAAGTGTCGGCTGTAACATACAGCCAAAAACCGCATTATATGGATTGGGTTCAGCCCGTGAGCCCACTCAATACTTCCCCCTACCCGGATATGACGTAGGTATACGTCAAATGTTGGGAACGGGTTAATGACACAACCATTTATTTTTTTTTAAATTCCTCCAATTCTAAGAGCCATAACTTTTTTATTTTTCTGGATGAGTTGTATTTTTTAATGCCACCATTTTGGGGTGCACATATTTTATTGATTAGCGGTCATTATTTTTTTTTGTAAGGAAAAAACAGCAATTCTGCCATTTTTTTGCAGGTTTTTTTTAAGTTTTAGTACATTTGCACAATAAAACATTCTATGAATAAAAGTAATTTTTGTATCACCACATTCTGAAATCCATAACTCCTTTATTTTTTAATTGATGGTATTGTTTTTTTTTGCAGATTGAGTTGTAGATTTTTATTGGTACTATTTAACCCATTAGGGACCGCCCCATAGTGTTTTTACAGCGGCCACTAACGGGCTTTATTCCGATGCAATAGCCTTTTTACGGCGCTGCATCGGAATAAGTAAGCAGAGCTGGGAGCTGTCCAATCTCCCTGCTCTCAGCTGCCAGAGGTAGCTGAGGGCTGGGGGCGTCCCTGCTCGACCGGGTGAGATCGATATAAGTATCGAGATATTAGAGAAGACCCTGGTAGCTGGCAGGTCAAACTACAATTGCAAATAACTAATGTGCCTGGGGCACAATGAAACCCATTTTCCCAGCTACCAACTAAATGTAAATAAGATATAACTTTTATTGGTAAATTGTTAAAAGGTCCAGGATGGACAACCAGAGCACAAAAAGTTACAATTAGCTAAAGACCACTAGCAAATGCTCTATAGGAATGCTGCCAGAGGAAGGTAGGATTCAGTTTACAGGTCCTATTACGATAGGATGCCTGCGTCAGCAGCTGCAGACTGCCTGACAAACGCTGGTATCACAGTGTTTAAGAGGTAGAGGCTAGTAGGTCATAGCAGTATACCTAAACCTACGCAGTACAAGGGTAGCCTAGGGATCAGGACCGGGAGGGGAGACTGCTGCTGGACCTGACGCGCGTTTCGCTGGTGCTTCGACCCCTGACTAAGCACCAGCGAAACGCGCGTCGGGTCCAGCGGTGGTCTCCCCTCCCTGTCCTGATCCCTAGGCTACCCTTGTACTGCGTAGGTGTAGGTATACTGCTTACTGCTTGTTATTTTTGCTTAAGACTGCACTTGCATTTGTTCTATGTATAGGCATTTATCTGTGCAAACGTACTATGCCCAGCACCTGCCCAAAACTATTGATCTATGCACTTTAGCTTTCTTTGGGATCGTGTGACTATTTTTACATCTGGGGGGCCATGCTGCTTTATGTTCTGATTCCATCTTCTTATGAGGGTTCATGTTATTTTAAGTGTACAGTTGTTGTTTTTATGTGAGTTTTTTGTGTCTAATTGACTTTAATAAAGATTGTTTGTAATTTTTTCAACTATTTGGTCGTGACTTGTTTCTTTTTCTGGTTTATTATACTAGTCACTAGGACCATTGATATAATTTGGGGCATTGTTCGGTTTACTACATTTTGATCAAATTGTATGAGACCACCTGCCACGACAAGGCGACCTCTATGAAGTGGGTACCTGGACTGCACATACATCCAGAACTGGAACTAAACCTAAATATATCTGGGTATGGTAGGAACCAGCATTAAACTAATTAAAATCACCCAGGGCAGAATGGGTGGAGTGCAAGATCAAAAAATGGAGGCAGTCACTAACCCCACATATATGGATCCCATAAACACCACAAAAGTTTGAATAACACATTCCAACAAAATGAAACAAAACGTGTATGCAGGTGCAAGAACATATGTGACTTCAATTCTAAAATATTAATAGTAAAAACAAAAACAAACATTTTTCCCCAAAACCAACGCTGTAGAAAAAAAAAAATGCATCTGGCAAAATTGCTGTTTTCTTGGCCACTTCATTTCCCACAAAAATTGAATATCTTCAGTACCAATAAAAACTACAGCTCACCCTGCAAAACATAAGCTCTCGCATCGCTCAATCAAAGAATAAATAAAATAAAAAAAGTTAGGGTATGTTCACACGCTAGACTAAAAACGTTTGAAAATACGGAGCTGTTTTCAAGGGAAAACAGCTCCTGATTTTCAGACGTTTTTTGAGCCACTCAATTTTCACAGCGTTTTTCACGGCCGTTTTTGGAGCTGTTTTCTATAGAGTCAATGAAAAATGTCTCAAGAAGTGACCTGCACTTCTTTTTCGCAACCGTTTTTTTTACGCGGTCCTTTTTCAAAACGGCCGCATAAAAAAATGGCCCATCGGAACAGAACGCCGTTTTTCCCATTGAAATCAATGGGCAGATGTTTGGAGGCGTTCTGCTTCCGATCTTTTTACCCGAAAATAGGCCGTGTGAACATACCCTTATGGCTCTCAGAACGTGGCGACACAAAATAAATCTAGTTTTTAACATTTGTCTTCTCATTGTGAAAGTAGTAAAACATAAAAAAACAAATCAATTTGGTATTGTACTAGTCGTATTGACACGCAGAATAAAATTAACATGTCATTTTTACTGCACAGTGAACGCCGTATAAACATCATCCAAAAAACAATGGAGGAATCGCTGTTCTTCCCCATTCCACTGCCCAAAGAAATGCTTTCTAGTTTCCAAGTACATTATACGGTACAATAAATTGTAATGAAAAACTACAACTGGTCCTTCAAAAAAACAAGCCCTCATATAGAAATATAAAAAAGTTATGGCTTTTGGAACGGGGGGTGAATATGAAAATCTGAATTAATAGGTCTGTTTTATTCTCCTTTTTCTTCCTTTTGTTTTTTAAGCGGTCTTGATGTCTGTATACAATGCCCTCAGTTACTTGCTTTGTACTGACACCAGTTAGCAGAATGAACTGTATTATAATCATTAAATAAAAAAGAAAACTCGTTGAACAACCTAACAAAATGTCTCCCTACTACTAGCTGAAGAAAGAATGGAGCTATTCAACCTCCAGGGTGGACAAAAATAGCAGTTTCTGATTCAGCCGGCTCTATTGAAATTGGAGCATAGTATGAATAAGTAATAAAGTGCACCCTGGTGTATTATTTTTTGTGACTTGTATTATTTCGGTACTGACCAAAAAACAAGTCCCTTGCAATCCTATGTAAATAACCACGATATTATTAAGAGTGATTTAGTAAATGCTAATTGATTAGTATTTGAAGGATATACAATAAAAATGGTTTACAAGGCTTGTTACTAAGGCCGGATTCAGACGAGCGTGTGCGTTTTGCGCGCGCAAAAAGCACTTGACAACTCCGTGTGTCAGCCCCGTATGATGCGCGGCTGCGTGCTTTTCGTGCAGCCGCCATCATTATGACACTCCGTTTGGATGTTTGTAAACAAAAAAGCACGTGGTGCTTTTCTGTTTACATTCATTCTTTTACTGCTGTTGCGCGAATCACGCGCGTCCCACAGAAGTGCTTCCGTGTGGTGCGCGTGATTTTCACACACCCACTGACTTCAATGGATGCGCGAAAAACGCCGAAATATAGAACATGTCGTGAGTTTTACGCTGCGCAAAACTCACGGACAGTCTGCACTGTCCCATAGACTTGTATTGGTCTGCACGAGCCGCGTGAAAACCACGCGGGCTGCACGGACGCAAATCACGTTCGTGTGAATCCGGCCTAATGCAGCAACAACACATATAAACGCGCACGCAGCTCCTTCTTTTTTTTAAATTTATTTATTTATTTTTTTAAGCTTAAGGCCCTGTTCACACTGAGTTTTTTTGACGAGTTTTTTGGTGCGGAAACCACTCCACAAAACTCGTCAAAAACCACCCGAAAATGCCTCCCATTGATTTCAATGGGAGTTGGATGAGTTTTTTTACCGCGAGCAAAAAAAACGCGTTGCAGTAAAAAGAAGCGACATGACCCATCTTTTCCGCCTCCAAAACCCCATTTCAATCAGTCAGAAAGGGTAAAAAAAAACACCTCGACGAGTGTTTTGACAAGTTTTTGTCAAACCACTGTGCAAAAAATGTCTGGAGCAGTTTTTGCAGGAGGAATTTTCCTCCTGCAAAAAACTGTGTGAACACAGCCTAAAACTGTTTATTAGAATGACACATAAGAAAAAATAGGTGGGTCAAGAAATATTGACATATGTAAAATGAAAACCGAATGAAGCAGAAAATATGCAATAACCATAAAAGCTTAGGCTGGTGTCTTCCCAATATAAACAGGTGCTCATCCGCGCACCTTAACCTGTTCTACTGTGTACGATAACGGAACAAAAAATAGCAGAGCAGAGAAACATATAGGGAAACAACAGAAGGAAAGAAGGGGAGAGGAATAATTGTATAAAAAAATGGAAGCTGAGAATAATCAAGCAAGCCGTCCATGGGGAATTGGACGTCAGCAAGGACATGAACCTATCAGCGTCACTGAACTGCACCCAGGGCTGCCAGACTGGCAGGAAGGAAGAGAGCTTGTCCACCTCAGTAGCCGTCAGTACCATTCTCATGAGATGATTAAAGTGTTCAAGGAAAGCTCCCATAGGAGGATGTCCTGTCATCTTTCAATGGCCCGCAATAGTCTGCCGGTCTCAGGCTCTCGTTTTAATAGCAAAATAACAGGATAACAGTCATTTACTTTGTGATAATTCTCTGACTCTATGTGAGTGCTAGCACTTTACCACTTGCTGACAGGTTAACAATCTATATGTTCCACTCAACGTCTGCTACAATACAAGCCAGAATCAAGTTCACTTTTTCACTCTGTATATATAAACCTAAAAATAAAAGAAAAAAAGGCAGCAGGTTAACAGGTTTCCAAAATTCGTTCAAATATTATCCAAAAACATCAAGCTACACAGAAATCTTTACTCACTCATATGAGGCATGTGCGTTCTCAGGTGCTCTCCTGTAATCCAGGTGTTTATCAGTAAAATATATATTATTCTCCATCACCTTCCGTAAAACCGAAAGTGACATATCTAATCTTTTAAGGGGGTCATCGGTTTCTGTCCAGTGCAGGGAGATGTCCAGCGTCACAACTGATGCATTAACTCCTTAGTGACCACCAGTACTCCTCTTCACGGCGGTCACTAAGGGGCCTTAGGCTAGGCTGCCGCCTTTTCACGGCGGCCCAGTCTAAGTCCTGCACGGGTGTCCCGTGCAGGCTGGAACCGGGGCTCGGCTGTCTGATGACAGCTAGGCTCCTGCTCCAACGCCAGCGATCGAAGTTTACTTAGATCGCGGCCGTTTAACCCGTTAAATGCCGCCGTCAATAGCGACTGCGGCATTTAACTTGTTTACAGAGCGAGTGAGCTCCCTCTGTCACCCATCGGCGGCCCGCAAATGCAATCGTGGTTCTTCGATGGGGTGTCATGGCAGCCGGGGGCCTGACAAAGGCCCCCAGGTCTGCCCTGGGCATATGCCTATTAGGACGTTGCCTGTCAGGACGTTGCCTGTTAGGACGTTGCCTGTCAGATTTACCCTGACCAGCAATAATGCTCTGGTATACGAAGTAAAGATTATTAATAAAAATTACAGTAAAAAAATAAATCCATTTTTTTCCATAAACAGTGGTTTTATTTAGTAAAAGCGTAAAAAATAAATAAAAGTACACATATATGGTATCGCCGCGACCGTAATGACTCAATTAATAAAGTTAATCTGTAATTTAAACCGCAAGGTGAACACCGTAAAAAAAAAACACAAAAAACAATGGCGAAATTGCTATTTTTTTTCCATTGCTCCCCAAAAAAGTCATAATAAAAATTAATCAATAAGTCCCATGTACCCCAAAGCCGTACCAATCAAAACTATGTCTCGTCCCGCAAAAACAAGCCCAAAAAATCACTACATTGATGGAAAAATAAAAACATTATGCCTCTTGGAATGCAACGATGCAAAAACAAATAATTTTAGTTCAAAAGCGTTTATTGTGCAAAAGTCATAAACATAAAAAACCTCTACATATGTGGTATCGCCGTAATTGTACAGACCCATAGAATAAAGGTAACATGTTATTTATGCCGCACAGTGAACGGCGTCAATTTAAAACGCATAGAACAATGGTGGAATTTCAGGGTTTTTTCTAATCCCCCCCCTCCCCAAAAAAGTTAATAAAAGTTAACCAAAAATTATATGTACCCTAAAATGGTGCCATTAAAAAGTACAACTAATCCTTCAAAAAAAAAAGTCCTCACACAGCTATGTCGATGGAAAAATAAAAGAGTTATAGCTCTTTGAATACGACTATAGAAAAACGAATAAAATAGCTTGGTCATTAGGGCCTAAAATAGGCTGGTCACTAAGGGGTTAAATGACAAAACGGCTCCAATAGGAAAGCATGTTTAGTTCTGGCAACGGTTTCCCTCCAGTGTTTATCTACCATGTCCAAGGGAAACAAAAATGGATCTCCGGACATATTTGAAAGGGTCCTAAATCTTTTGAGATTACATTTCTCATTTGAAGGCCTGATTTCTGTGCAGTTTACCAGTTGTGATGGGTTCATCTTAATTCCTTCTAGCATTTAAGGTCTGCTTCTAACGGTAATCGTAAGATATTTAGCAGTTGCTCGATATAGCTCCTGCTGAATTGCATTGAATATTTATATAAATAAATATATATATAAAAATTATTAGATATTCACTTTAACCCTTTAACGACCGCTCATTTACTTTTTAAAAAATTAATTTTTTTCTTATTCAAGAGATATATAAAAGAAATATAGCCGCATTCACAATGCAGTACCGTGCAGAAAGGAAAAAGATAATTCCAATATAACAGTGGTCAAATCAGACTAATACAATGTATACAACAAAGGTCATATTGAAGGACAAGGAAAAGAAGAGATGAAAGAGAAGAAAAAAAATAAGGAAGGGGGAGGGGGTAACGGGGAAGAGGTGGGTAGATATGAGGACAAACATGTTAACAGCCTCAAGAAGCACATTCATTACTTTTCAGCATTCAGGGAGACATATTCTGTAGAATTTTCAAAACTCAACTGGTAGTGCCAGGAGCGCAGAAATTTGTCGTGGGTATCCCTCAAGGAGGCAGTAAGTTCCTCCATGTGTTTCACCTGCTTAATTTTCTGAAACCAAAGGTGTGGGGTAGGTGGGTCAACTCGTTTCCATAGAGATGATATACAAGAGCGAGCTGCATTAACCAGGTGACGAACAATTGACTTCTTGTAGAAGGAAATGTTGCACATCTGAAGCCGGAAGAAGCAAGGGAATTTGGGGATAACCTAATCTGGGAATTTTGAAGTGACACGCCTGACAGACTTGCAAATGGCAGCCAATTTTGACAACCCCAAAAAGTGTGTAAAAGATCTCCTACCTGAGAACCACACCTCCAACAGGCAGGTGAAACAGATGGGAAGATGCTATGTAGTTTGGAGCAGACTCTACCATCTCATCAAAATTTTAAAGCCAGCTTCCTGTATTCTGCTAAATAATGAGGATTTATAAGTCATATTGTAAAAGCGTGTGGGATGGTCTGCAGAAAAATTGATGTTAAGGTCTGCCTCCCAGTTAGTCAAATAGGATGGATGTGAGTGTTATGCTGGGGAAATAACAAAATTATAAAGAAGGGAGAGAGCATGTCGCCGGTAACCTGTTGTAGAGCAGAGGTTTCCGTGAGAGAACGAGAGCAGGTAGATGGGGAGTAGAGAGACAGCAGAAAGTGACGAAGTTGTGACACCTGCCATAGGGGTAAGGAGCAAGGATCCGAAGTATCAGTGAGTTGTGATATAGTCTTTTAAGTGTTGCCTACCAAAAAGTGACGAGCTTGTGTATTGCGTGCACTAAGCCACTGGCGGAAGGAGCCTGGTTTACAATCTGGTGGATATATTGGATTATCTAAGATAAAATCTCTCTTGATGTGCTGAGACTGAGAGGTTCATTAGTCACATTCCCAAACAGTCTCCGTACAACTAGAGAGATTTACCGTTCAGGGGTCTGGGAAAGCTGGGTGACCACCATTACCCTTCCTACTGGAGTGCGAGAGGTTCATTAGTCACATCCCCAAACACACTCCAGTAGGAGGGGTAATGGTGGTCACCCAGCTTTCCCAGAAACAGATATAACCAGGAATGGGCTGGATGGACGGGCTGAGGGTGCACAGGGTTTTTGGTGATCCCCTCTGTCATGTGATTGGACCTAGGTTACCGGTTCATCAGATGGGGTTCATGTGACTATAAATCTGTCCATAACAAGAGACAGTGCACTCAGGACAAGCCCTGCCTTCATGCCGTAGTTGTGTGGTTCTGTCTGCAGTGATAGCGGTGGGTGGCTCTGACACCTGTCCTCTCAGGACAGAAGGGGTGTCCGGATTGGAGACACAGCGCCGCACCTGTCCTCAGGTTGTGTCTGGTATTGCAGTTCACCTCCATTGAAGTGAATAGGACAGAGCTGTAATAGCACACACGATCTGAGGACAGGTGCGGCGCCATGTTTTCCTGGACGACCCCTTTAAGACTTTTCCCCCGTGTGTGGCAGAGCGGAGTGTGCGCGGGCGCCGCTGATACTTCATAGCCGCTTATCAGCTGTTTTGAAGAACCAGCGGCGAGCACCCCCCCCCCCCCACACACACAAATCCCCCCAAACACGCAAAATCAAGTGTAATCAAGCGTTTTTTTAATGTGGTTTTTTGCACGTAAAATGTGCAACAAAAAAAAACATGTCAAATACACGGCGTGTGAACCGGTCAACTGAAAAATCATTCACTTCACTTTCATCATTCTAAGGGCTCATTTACACGAGTGTGTTATACGTCCGTGCGACGCGCGTGATTTTCACGCGCATCGCAGGGACCTATATTAGTCTATGGGGCCGTGCAGACAGGTGCGTGATTTTCACGCAGCGTATGTCCACTGCGTAAAAGTCGGCCGTTCTTTGAGCGTTTTTCGCTCATCACGCACCCATTGAAGTCAATGGGTGCGTGAAAACCACGCATGTCACACGGAAGCACTTCCGTGGGACGTGCGTGATTCGCGCAACAGCAGTGAAAAGGATAAATGAAAACAAAAGCACCACGTGCTTTTCTGTTTGCAAACATCCAAACGGAGTGTCATAATGATGGCGGCTGTGCGAAAATCACGCAGCCGCTCATCATATGCTGCTGACACACGGAGCTGTTAAGTGCCTTTTGCGCGCGCAAAACGCCGCGTTTTTTGCGTGCGCAAAACGCACACGCTCTTGTAAACCCGGCCTAAGGCTGGATTCACACGAGCGTATGCTTTTTGCGTTTTGCACTTTTTGCCTGCGCAAAAGGCACTTAACAGCTCCGTGTGTCAGCCCTGTATGATGCACGGCTGCGTGATTTTCGCGCAGCCGCCATCATTATGACACTCCGTTTGGATGTTTGTAAACAGAAAAGCACGTGGTGCTTTTCTGTTTTCATTCATCCTTTTCACTGCTGTTGCGCGAATCACGCGCGTCCCACGGAAGTGCTTCCGTGTGACATGCGTGGTTTTCATGCACCCATTGACTACAATGGGTGCGTGATGCGCGAAAAATGCCCAAAGAACGAACATGTCGTGACTTTTACGCAGTGGACTAACGCTGCGTAAAAATCACGCAACTGTCTGCACAGCCCCATAGACTAATATAGGTCCGTGCAACGCGTGTGAAAATCACGTGCGTTGCATGGACGTATATCCCGTTCGTCTGAATAAGCCCTAAGGGTAAGGCCACACACAATGTTTACAACTGAAAAATCCGAAGCAGAACGCCTACAAGCATCTGCCCATTGGTTTCAATGGGAAATACGGCGTTCTGTTCCGACAGGGCGTTTTTTACGTGGTCGTTTTCCAAAACCGGCTGTGAGTCAGGTTGCTTTGCCTTATTCACCTTGCTGTAATTCTGGGAAGTGCCCCCCCCTGGTGGCCAACATAGGAAAACATGTCAAATTATTATTTGATTTTTAATACTTTCCACCATCTGGAAAAAAAAAAAAATACAGCAAAAAACTTAAAAAAATATAATAGAAATAAGTAACGACACTTAAAAAAAAAAAAAAAAAAAAAAGGATTAATTCGTGACACATTCCCTTTAAGGGTACCATGTCTACACCAGTCTATAATATGAACCAAGTGTGCTGCTTGATAGTAAAGGTGAAGATCTGGGATGCCCAGGCCACAAGCTTGTTTAGGTCAGGAGGGGGTCGAACGAGCAATACGGGACAGTTTTTGAGACCATGTAAATTTGGTGAGTAGAGAGGAAAGAGAACTAAAAAATAAACTTGGTAGATGTATGGGAAGAGCTTGAAAGAAATATAGCAGGAGGGGCAATACACATATCTTGAAAATGGAGCAGCGACTGGATCAAGTAAAAGTGCCTTTTGGGGAATGAGCGTGAAAGGTGGACATTGACCTTAATAGATGCTGAGGAATATAAACTAGAGATCCAGCTAAGCATACCCCGACCAAGACCGATGTAGTAAAGGGTCTCCTGGAGGATTGACCAGTTTATGCTGTCAAAGGCTTTCTCAACATCCACGGAGAGCAAAAAAGCAGGGGTTGAGAAATGGGTGACATGGTTGATGGTCCATATGATATTATCTTTGGTTTCTCTCGAAGATCCTGATCACCATGAATAATATTAGTCAGGAATGGGGTAAGACACGTAGCTAGGATCTTAGAGAACAACCTAAGATCTAAATTAAGGAGGGATATGGGGCGGTAGTTACTACACAGGGAATGGCCTTTACCTTCTTTGGGAATGACTGTTATGTGGGCTCTCAGATTGTCCAAGTGGCATCGCTCTACACGGGGATAGCGTCAAATGCTGTTAGGAACAGGCGAACAAGGCAAGTCACACATTTTTTTTATAACAAGGCATTGACAGGCCATCTGGACCCAGGGGTTTACCTGTTGGAGTGGTTTTGAGAGCTAGATTAAATTCTTCATAGAGGGGGGGGGGGGGGGTCTAATAACTCAAGGGCTATTGGATACGACCCAACCCTGAATTATGAAGGTAGGATCGTATAGAGTTAAGTCTAGAGCGGGCAGCTAGGTTTCCAAAAATCTATGAAGTTATAGAGGTTCTTACAATAGGAACAGAAAGCTTCTTTCTTTCAATCAGGTAAGTGTTCGCGAGTATCACTGGGTAGAAGTCATATGAGGGACAAAGGTCCGCGAGGACTGTGTGTGAGTGTGTGCAACGCACCGGCTAGGCCTATTGCCAAATTTAAAAAAGTGTCGATGACATTTAAAGGCTATGTACACATTTTGATAGGGTTTTTCTTTAATGAGAAGTTCAATCCGTGTGTTTGGTGCAACTTTATAATTAGTTTTTATTCAAAATTATTTTTACTTTTTGAGACACAGGTGCTCTGTATTCTTCATACAGAGCAGCTGTATAGTTCGCTAGGACCTGAATCCGTCAGTCTTGCAGACTTTAACCGCTTCCTCGCCTCTTCCATGGTCTCTGCTCTGGTTCCTGCACCCTCCATTTCCTCATGCTCGTCCCGAGCTCCACTTACCCGATCCGGGCGCTCTGCAGGCTCTGGGCGTCATCAGGTAACTGCATCTCTAACCTCCCTCCTCGGCCGTCATCCACTATGTGCGGCTGCAGCCACTAGAGGGCACGCTGACTCTTTCCTTCTTAAAGGGCCAGCGCGTGCCAAAATTCCTAGACTTCCTATTTAAGGATCCTCCTTCCTCTCAATCCTTGCTTGTTCAACCAAGTTCCACGTGAGTTTCCCTGTACCCTGGTTCCCTGTTTTCTTGCCTTCTGCCTTTGTCTGGATTTCCCGTTTTTGACATCTGCCTGAACTTGACTATCCTTGCCTGCCACCTGCCTTGACCTATTGCTATCGATACCCGTAACGACGTCTGCTACCTGTCCTGACTTCTGGCCTATACATCCGACTGCCTCTAAACCTGCTGTGCCAAGCGTTGCCCTGGGTTACTAGCACCATCTTTCGGACGACAGAGGATCCACAAACGAACCAGGTGAGAACCGTGATAGTTTGAACAAGCCATGGATCCCTTTGACACAGCCCTGCCTGACGCGGCTGATATGGCTCAGGAACTTTCTAGACAAAGAGTCCGCCAAGGTCAGCTTTTGCAAAATGTGTCCACTCGCTTGAACGAACTTGCGCCTCCGACACCGCCACCACCACCGCAAGCTCCTGTCTACAGTCCTGGACTACATTTACCTACGCCTGCCTGCTATGAGGGTAACCCCAAGACCTGCAGGGGATTCGTTAATCAATGCACGATCCATTTTGAGGTCATGGCACAAAATTTTTCCTCAGAGCGGACTAAAGTGGCCTACCTCCTGTCCCTGCTTTTTGGCGAAGCGCTGGCATGGGCATCGCCCCTCTGGGAAAGAAACGACCCTATAATGTATAATATTCTGAACTTTTCTCTCCACATTTAAAAGGGTGTTTGAAGAGCCAGGTCGGGCATCGTCAGCAGCTTCCTCTCTTCTCAAGCTCCAGCAAGGAACCTCCACTGTAGGTCAATACGCCATACAATTCCGCACCCTTGCTACAGAACTCCAGTGGAATAACGAGACTCTAGTATCTACCTTCTGGGAGGGTCTAGCGGGCCGAATCAAGGATGAACTTGCTGGCCGGGACCTTCCACCATCCTTGGATAACTTGATCTCTATTGCTAATCAGATTGACATTTGTTTTCGTGAGAGACCACAAGAATCTGATCGGGGCAATCGGACATCACGGTTGGCACCAACCTTCCAACGGCCTCTTCTTGCTTCATCTTCCTCTCAGTCGGATGAACCTATGCAGGTGGAGAGAACAAGATTCACGCCTGAGAAGAGCCATAATAGTCGCAAGTTGAACTTATGTTTATACTGTGGTGGAAAAACGCACTTTCTCAAGGACTGTCCAGTAAGGCCGGAAAACACCACCGCCTAGGGCAAGTAGGAGAGACTACCCTAGGTGGAGTATCACCCTCTCAAAAGATGACCATATCAGCAAAACTGTCCTTTGCAGGAACCACTTTCTGCGTACAAGCCTTTCTATATTCCGGATCCGCTGGGAATTTCCTGTGCCAGTGCCTGGTTAATCGCTACAAAATCCCAGTTCAAGAACTAACCCAACCTTTGAACATTGCTTCTGTGGATGGGAGTCTCCTGTAGAAGCCTATCTTATCACCGAGCCCATTTTCATGTTAACAGGGGCGCTGCACAGGGGTGCTGGGTCTACCGTGGTTGCAGAAGCACTCTCCTGTTATCGACTGGAGTGGAGGTCAAATTACCCGCTGGAGTGACTTCTGTCACCACCATTGTCTACAATCAATTCGCCCACCCATGCCTCAGTCTACAGAACCTAACTCAGCAGGACTTCCTACTCCATATAAAAGCTTCTCTGATGCATTCTGCAAACAACAAGCTGAATCGCTGCCACCTCACAGGCCATACGACTGTGCCATAGACCTGGTCCCCAACGCCACGCTTCCCAGAGGTAGAGTCTACCCTTTGTCTTTGCCCGAGACGGAGGCCATGTCTCGGTATATCTAAGAGAATCTGGAGAGACGATTCATCCATAAGTCCTCCTTTCCTGCTGGCACAGGGTTTTTCTTTGTGGGAAAAAAAGATGGCTCCCTGCGTCCTTGTATTGATTACCTTGGGTTGAATAATATTACGTTAAAAAACAAGTACCCGATACCGTTGATCTCTGAACTCTTTGGCCGCCTACAGGGGCGAGAATATTCACCAAACTAGACCTTCGTGGAGCTTATAATATCATCCGTATCCGCGAGGGAGACTAATGGAAAACCGCATTCAACACTCGTGATGGGCATTTTGAATACCTCGTCATGCCCTTTGGACATTGTAATGCTCCTGCGGTTTTCCAGGCATTTGTTAATGACATTTTTCGAGATTTGTTGTACAGCTGTGTGGTGGTATACCATGATGACATTTTAATCTTTTCTCCTAATATTCAGACTCCTCGTGTGCATGTGTGCATGTGCGCCAAGTGTTACAGCCTCTGCGACAGAACCCTCTGTTTGCTAAATTGGAGAAATGCCTTTTCGAGAAAACCAGCCTGCCTTTCCTGGGATATGTCATTTCCGACCAGGGACTTCAAATGGATCCAGCCAAGTTATCCTCCATTCACAACTGGCCTCATCCGCAAGGACTAAAAGCTGTCCAACGCCTGCTGGGATTCGCAAGTTATTTCCGCCAGTTTATTCCTCACTTCTCCTCTATGACAGCTCCTATTTCTGCACTGACCAAAAAGGGGGTTAATGACAAAGACTGGTCCACGGAGGCCGAAGACGCATTCCAAGCTCTTAAAATTGCCTTCTCTTCTGCTTCAGTCCTACATAGACCGAATTCCACCAAACCCTTTGTTCTGGAGGTCGATGCTTCATCTGTGGGAGTCAGAGCTATTCTTTCACAAAAGACTTATAGAGGGAGACGTGTGGCCTGTGGCTTTTTCTCCAAACCTTTTACACCTGCTGAAAAGAATTATGGTATTGGAGATAAAGAACTTTTGGCTATTAAATTGGCCCTGGAGGAGTGGAGACATTTGCTAGAGGGTGCACGGCATCCTATTATCTACACAGATCATCAAAACCTCCTTTACCTGCAATCTGCTCAACGCCTAAAACCTTGCCAAGCTCGATGGGCATTATTCTTCTCTAGATTTGATTTCCATCTTCACTACAGACCTGCTTGAAAGAATACCAAAGCTGACGCCTTATTTCGCTCTTTTGACCCCACAGATTAAGTGCCCAGTCCTCAGTTTATTATAGATCCAAAACGTACTATGATAGCTGCCCCAGCTGAAGTGGTACACATTCCCCGAGGAAAGACCTACGTACCCCCTAAACAAAGGGATTGTGTTCTTCGCTGGGGTCATGCCTCCAGGGTTTCTGGGCACCCTGGCATCAAAAGGACTCTCAATTTGATTGGCTGTCAATACTTGTGGCCTTCCATGTCCCAAGATACTAAAGACTTTGTTTCAGCCTGCTCCACCTGCTCTCAGAATAAAGTCTCCCATTTAAGACCTGCCGGTCTTTTACATCTTCTACCCGTGCCTGACTCTCCCTGTTCGCACATTGCCATGGACTTCATTACCGATCTGCCAAGTTCTGCTGGGTGTACCGTGATCTGTGTAGTCGTGGATCGCTTTTCCAAAATGGTGCATTTTGTACCCATTCCAGGCCTTCCATCGTCTTCCGGACTGGCTACACTGTTTATCAAGCACATCTTTCGCCTACATGGTCTTCCTAAACATATTGTCTCTGACAGAAGAGTACAGTTCACATCCAAGTTCTGGAGAGCCTTGTGCAAACTGCTGGAGGTTAAACCTGACTTTTCTTCCGCTTACCATCTTCAATCCAATGGTCAAGTAGAGCGGATTAATCAAATACTTGAAAGTTTCCTCAGAAATTTTGTGTCTCCACGACAAGACAACTGGGCAAGTCGTCTTCCATGGGCCGAATTTGCCAACAACAACCATACGGGGGAACCTACTCGCTCTTTTCCTTTCTTCTTGGTGTATGGCCAGCACCCAGGAATTCCTCTACCAGTCTCTGTGCCTTCTGAGGTTCCAGCGGCTAACAGGGTCCACCGGGACTTTGTACGTATATGGCAGGAGGCCAAGGACTCCATCCACAAAGCCGTAGCCAGGTTCAAAAGTAACGTGGATAAAAAACACAGGATTCCGCCGCAGCTCTTTCCTGGGGATAAATTCTGGCTGTCCACCCGTTACATACGTCTGAAGACCCCTTGTTACAAGCTGGTTCCTCGTTTTCTGGGTCCTTACGAAATAACGGAACAAATCAATCCAGTAACTTTCAGACTTCGTCTTCCCCAATCTTTGAAAATCTCTAATTCCTTCCACATTTCTCTGCTAAAGCCTACTATATTCAACCGATTTTTTTTCCCCAAAAATTCCTGCCCATCCTGCTCCTGCGGCTGATGCCGAGTTTGAGATCAAAGAGATCCTAGATGTCAAAAGAACACGGGGGAGATTGTGGTATCTGGTGGACTGGAAAGATTATGGTCTCTCGGAGAGATCATGGGAGCCCGTGGAGAATGTCAACGCCCCAGATCTCATCAAGGACTTTGAACGCAGGTTCCCTAGCAAGCCAAAAAAGAGGGGGCGTAAAAGGGGGGGTACTGTAACAACTGCTGCGCCATTCCCCGCCTCTTCAACGGTCTCTGCTCTGGTTCCTGCACCCTCCACTTCCTCATGCTCGTCCCGAGCGCCACTTACCCGATCCGGACGCTCTGCAGGCTCTGGGCGTCGTCGGGTAACTGCATCTCTCACCTCCCTCCTCGGCCGTCATCCACTATGTGCGGCTTCAGCCACTAAAGGGCGTGCGGGCTGACTCTTTCCTTCTTAAAGGACCAGCGCGTGCCAAAATTCCTAGACTTCCTATTTAAGGATCCTCCTTCCTCTCAATCCTTGCTTGTTCAACCAAGTTCCTCGTGAGTTTCCCTGTACCCTGTTTTCTTGCCTTCTGCCTTTGTCTGGATTTCCCGTTTTTGACTTCTGCCTGAACTTGACTAACCTTGCCTGCCGCCTGCCTTGACCTATTGCTATCGATACCCATAACGACGTCTGCTGCCTGTCCTGACTTCTGGCCTATACATCCGACTGCCTCTAAACCTGCTGTGCCAAGTGTTTCCCTGGGTTACTAGCACCATCTTCCGGACGACACAGAGGATCCACAAACGAACCAGGTGAGAACCGTGATACAGACATGACGGGTTAAGTGTCAGCCGGATCCACCTGTAATCTATCACATCTAAGTTATGAACGTAGATGTGATGGATAACAGGTGGATCCTGCATGTCCCACAAACCTGTCAGTTCAACGAACCTGACGGGTACAGGATACAGTGTAGGATACAGCTGCTCTGTATGCAGAATACAGAGCAGCTGTATCTCAAAAAGTAAACATTTTTAATAAAAACTAATTATAAATTTGCACCAAACACTTATTGACCTTTTTTATTATAAAGATAAATAAATCCCTTTCAAAAATTTACATAGACATTAACAAGTGTGGTTTTGGCATTGGAGAGTGCAAATGACTGCAGTTTATCCTGCAATCTACATAACTCCATGCCTACAACGGTATCAAGTGACTGTATATGTGACTTTTCTTGGATGTGGATTTTAGAAATCAGGTTTGAAAAGGCAAAGGTACGTTCCTTTTTGAGGCGAGAGCCAATAAGTATTAGAGAGCCTCTTATGAAACATTTTATGGGCTTCTCACAAAGGGGCAAAGGTCGTTAGTAAGTTCTTCAAGGACTCTAGGATCTTGCAACATTGTTGATTTTATGCACCTCCTCCAGGGCTTGTGCAAAGAAAAAGCAATTTTCAGCTGCGCTTTTGCCCCTCCTTACCGGCAAAGTTTTCACCACAATTCTGCTTGTTTGGCTCCTGCAGCTCAATCATCTCCTCCTGTCCGCTAAGGCCTCATGCACACGAACGTGCTTTCGCGGCCGCAATTCCCCCGAAAATCCACGGGAGAATTGAGACCCCATTCATTCCTATGGGGCCATGCACACGACCGTGGTTTTCATGGTCCGTGCATGGCCCAGGAGCCCACACCGCAGAAAGAACGGGCAAGCCTTATTATGGCCGTGTTCTGCGGTCCAGGCTCATAGAAAATAATGGCCGCGGCCATGTGCACGGCCCGCGATTTTTGTGGGCGGCTCGCAGCTGTCACTCCGTGGCCGGCCGACCCGAAAATCACGGCCGTGCACATGGCTACGGTCGTGTGCATGAGGACTAAGGACAGTGCAGCAGCTACCACATACTACGTCATGCTGCATCGCATTGCTATAAACGCTAAACTGTAGTTCATCATGATTTAACTTCTCAAAAAAACTGAGCATCTTCGTTGTGTTCCCTGTACTTCGTTGTGACCCCCTTTTATTACTAAGAAAGGTTACATGGAGGTACTCCATTTTGTATCTTAAACTAGCCCTGTTGTGGTGTATCTGTCATAATTTAAAAGGGTCTGTTATTGGTAGAAAATGTTAGGGTTAGCTATACTGTACTCCTGTACAACTGACCCAGTTATATATTAATAGTCATAAATTCATATGTTTTATCTAAGTGTTTAATTTTTTATAGACTTACACCATGAGTGACCAGGAGGAGGAGCCTCCAAAAGTAGTGGAGCAGGTTACTGTTACAAGGAACAAGATTATGACAGCACAGTTTGAGTGCTATCAGAAAATAATGCAAGAGCCGACACACACAAAGGAAGGTAAGTTTTTCAATTAACCGTGAAAAAATATATATATTATAAATGGCATATTTATTCTGTAATAGATTCATTTATGTTTGTTAAAAAAAGCGTTTATTTGCAATATTGGTGGTGATAAAATTATTGTGGGGCAGATTTATTTATTTATTCTATCCTAAAATTTAGCCTGGATAGAGCTAGACTATCGAGTGTGGTGTAAAAAGTGTCTAAAACACATAATAAATTTGGTGCACGCCATTTACCCCACTTTTTTTGCACTATTTATGCCACAATTCTGGCGCATTTTGCTTAGTAAACCTCCCCACTGTATATTTTCAGAAGTTGCATTAAGTTGTGGGCTTGTTTTATTAATACAATATATAGATGATATATATTTTTTTTTTATCTCGAATGAGCAGATAAGAGTCAAAGATTACCCCATAGATAAATAAATTATTTTTTAATTTGTTAAACCTCTAGCATTTAAAAATTGTAACTAAAGCCTATAGTTACATTCTACCTGTGGCTCTCCAGCAGTTTCAAAACTACAACTCCCAGTGCATGATGAGAGTTGTAGTTTTGCAACAGCTAAAGAGATCACTGGTGTATGGGGATAGCTCTGAAAATTTAGTACATTGGTAAGGGTAGGGAACCCCAGTTCTTCACCTGTACAGTCAAGGTCCCAAAACTATTCCTCAGGTCCAGACCATTCTATGACCCTAGTATAATAGAAGAATTCAGGAAAAAACCTTGCAGAGTGGCTGTACTGAAGTTCGGTGCAATAGATAAAAATTACATACAGATGAATCGTACTCACATATATGAGGAGAGCTAGGCACTAAGCTCCCCTCCGATCCACTGTCGCCTTGTATGTTAATTCCCTGGTCTTTCTCCCAATGATGGAACCAGTAGAACTGTCATTTTAATACAATAAAAAACGTCACAATGTATCTTACACTTACCTTACTGCAAACGTTAGCCTGCTATGCTGTAGTCTTCCCTCTCTTCCTGCGTGTTCATGGCTCTTACTTCAGCACTCCCCGCTTGTTGTACGGTGGAATCTGTAGCCAGCAACATCACATGCTGGCTACGGATTCTATGAAGAACGATTGCTGAGGGGGAGGCCCTACACTGACTGGAGCGCTCCCGAGCCCCTCACTCTAAGGTCCCATTCACAGCACTGGTCATGGCATAACTGTGCATATATGGACAGTGATATCAGGAGCTTTACCTGGGCCAGTCTCCCGGGGCAGAGCCTCTACTAGCGTTCTGCCCAGGGGCTGCAGTACTTCTCCTGATGTTACTCTCCATATTTGCACAGTGACGTCAGGTCCAGTCCCTGTGATGGAGTCCTGGGGCTGAGCCTCTTCTAGCGCTGTGCCCGGATGCTCTTTCCCAGGACCGGAGTCCGGGGGCAAAGTCACTATCGCTCTGCTCCGGGATTTTGGCTCTGTCGAAGCCCCCAACATCACTTTCTATATATAGACAGTGATGTCAGGAGCTTTCCCGGGGCAGAGCCTCTACTAGCGCTTTGCCCAGGAATTCAGGCTCTGGGGAAGCCCCTGACGTCACTGTCCATTTATGGACAGTGACGCCAGGAGCAGTGTTGGAGCCACCAGGCAGACAACTAGTATAGGCTTTGCTCCGGGACTTCGGCTCTGGGGAAGCTCCTGACATCACTGTCTGTATGGACAGTGAAGTCAGGAGCTTTCCCTGGGACAGAGTCCCGGGGCAGAGCCTCTACTAGAGCTCTGCTTGGGGACTCCAGCTTTGCTCCTGACATCACAATCCTTATTTATATGGACAGTGTTGTCAATAGCTTCCCCAGAGCAGGAATCCCCGGGCAGACTGCTAGTATAGGCTCTGCTCTAGGATTCTGGCTCTGGGTAAGCCCCTGATATCACTGTCCATATATGGACGGTTATGTTAGGGGTTTTCTCTGGGGCGGAGTCCCAGGGCAAAGCCTCTACTAGCGCTCTGCCCGGGGGCTCCAGCACTGCTCCGGACGTCACCGTCCATATATGGACAATGACGCCAGGAGCTTTCCCAGAGTTGGAGTCCCTACTAGCGCTCTGCCTGGAAATTCCCACTCTGGGGAAGCCCCTGGCTGTCCATATATGGACAATGATGTTAGAAGCTCCCAGATGTATAAGTTTAACGTATACCTGTGACAGATGCTATAGGCTCCCATGTGGTTTAAGTTTTTTTTAGTGGGATCCCTCAGCTTGGATTAGCGTAGATTACTATGCTATTTTATCCTTAAAAAAAAAAGGTAAACCGACATATACAATTCCAATGGGGGCCAAAAGGACACTATTAATCTCTGTTGGTATAATGGATGAACACGTTTATAGTCTACATCGGGAGCTTTCCCGAAGTACACGGTAAACTTGGAGTAATCATTTGATGTGAATGGGGTCTTATAATTGTTTTGCTTTTTTAAGTGTTCCTAATGATTTTTGTGTTTGTTTGTGTTTTTATACAAGTTTGATTGTCTGATTCGAGGACTCCGATGATGGTGTTTTCTTTTATGTGCACTAAAATGGTTAATGGGGGTTGCGGGTGGGTTATTTCAATTACATATTTTTTCTGTCTGCCGATGAAAAGGCTAACGCTAACCTCCTATTATTACCCCGGTACCCACCGCCACCAGGGGTATTGGGAGGATTCGGGTACAATCCAGTACCCGACCATCTGAAGTGATTGTCGGGCACTGGGGCGGCCGGAGGATGGAATTATTAGGCTGGGTAAGCCCAAAAATCGTGGTCCTTCCCATCCTGGTAATGCTAGGCTGCTGCTGCTGTGTTGTAGTTGGCTGGTTATAAAAAATGAGGGGGAACGCCATGCAGTTAATTTGAATATATATATTTTTTTAAATGACGTGGCCCCACCCCAATATTTCATAATCAGCCACATACAACACAGCAGCAGCCTAGAATTACCAGGGTAGGAAGACCCATGGTTTTTGGGCCTTCTCTGACTGGTAATACTAGCCTGCGGCCGCCCCAGTTCCCGACCATCACTACAGATGTTTGAGTACTGGATAATACCCGACTCTTCCCGTCGCCTCTGATGGAGGTCGGTACCAGGCTAATAATGGGGGGTTAGTGCTAGCCTTTTCACTGGCTAACACTAAGCCCCGCCTCAGTAATGAACGCTGTCATTCAGACTGTGGCCATTAAGAAGGCAGTAGAAATAAAGTAAAAACAAACAAACCATCACACAGAAAAAATATTTCTTGAAATAAACCCCCCAAAACCCTCGTTAACCATTTTATTGCAGATTTAAAAAAACAAAAACGTCGTCATTAAAGTAATCCAACAACAAAACCGTAAACAAACACAAACAAAAGCAAAAAAACATTAGTAACACATAAAAAAGCAAAACAAATACTATACTTACCTTTCCTGGGTCCAGTGCTGGAGCCGCAATGGCAGCCGGTTGTCCTCTGCGACAGTTAACTAAGCAGTACAGCTCTAAACTGTCATCGGTTAGTTTACATCACGTGGTCCCAGGTTATAACTTGGTCACTTTTAAAAGCAGGCCAATGAACTGAGGTAGCCGGGCACCACGTGATGTAAACTCATTAATGACAGCTTAGAGCTGTCACTGCTTAGTTTACTGAGACTTGTAAGTGGTGCAGGTTCTCTCAGGATATGCCAGAATTTTTGCACTTTTAGGTTGCTTGAGCC